>NC_086380.1:73110064-73748179 GCF_036588685.1 Mytilus trossulus
GTTAAATCTCACAAAGGTCACTGTTCCGCAAACATTGAAATGCATGACAGCATAGGCAGTGAGGAGCGATGGGCTAAAGACTGCTTGTTAGACCTGAAAAATGATGGTCTGGAAGTTCAAGAAATTACCACTGACCCTGACAGCAGTGCATTTAGAGCTGCAGAGTCTCTCTTTAAAGCTGGTACAACCAATACTCAGCCAATTCATTTTCTAGATACGAGACATGTGTCCGCAAATCATAGAAATTTTATTAAAAAAATGTCAGGTCTGAAGGAAATAATGCCGGCACGATTAGTTTCAGAGAAAGATAAAATGCTAAAAAGGTTTGCATTAGATATGGCAGCACGTTGTCAGGCAGAGTACAATGCTGCCTTTGATAAATTCAATATGGACTCTGTACGGGTAAAAGTTCACCTATCATATGCATGTCATGCTATAGTTTCTTGCTATCAGGGCGATCATAATGGTTGTACAAAATATTCCCTTGTTTGTTCAAATAGGAACAGTTTGAAGACATGGACTGAAAAATCAGCTTATCTGAAAAATAACTTTAAATTAAATAAATCAGAGAACACAGCAGCATTGTTACGTGAATGCGTAAAATATCGCCTTGGACCTACCATGCTAAACTGTACATGCAAAAACACTAACACACAAAAAGCTGAAGCAACTAACCGTGCAATACGTGCAACTGTACCTAGCAATGTAACATTTACCAGAAACTATAAAGGAAGGGTACATACAGCTATACATAACGTAAATAATGGCCCTGGAGAATCCATCGTGAAACTCTGTCAAGCGGCTGGGGTTCCCATCGAACCAGGAAGTCGTGCTGCCCATGGTCTGAAAAATATTCAACAACATAATGAAAAACATAAATCATATAAGCAGTCAAAGAAGTACACAGATCAGAGATGCTCAAAAAAACATGAACTGTATAAAATATATGATGAGCATCAAGAGGAAAAAGACTATGAGAAAAACAAACTTTTACCGACAAAACGACTGGCCGCAAAACAACCTCAAGAGTATTCGTTTGCCAAAAAACTCCGATCAAGACATGTTAAAAATAAATAAATTACCTGCATCAGATAAGACAACACGGTAAATGATTATTTGTACACTGTTTTGCCCGTCTACAGAAAATTCTCTCTATGTTTATACTGTGCGACTCTAAGATCAGGTGCTCCGGTTTAATACATTTGGGGTTATGGCAAAGGTGTGAAATATCTAAAGGATCACCGTTTGGAGAGAAACGGGGAAGATTTTCTTTTAATATTCTTTTATCTAGCATATAAGATAATCTGTGAGCTCTTTCAAGAGTTCTAGTGCCATCAGGCCAATTCATAACTTTTTTCCCATAGACCCCATGCTCCAAAGCTCCAACCCACACTGTACAGTCATAATTTCCATGATTTTTTTCACTTTTCTTAGACAAAGCTAAAGCCAATGCATTCCAAAATGATTCCATGTTGTTTCTGTAAAATGAAAACCCAAAAGGGGTCCGAAATTGGGATCCCAGGGAGGCTGAGGGGTGAATTCCCATTATTTACCTTATAGGTTGCACTTGTGTAAAACCAGCAATGCAATTTTCCATAGGAACTGCCTAAATTGCATATGCAGTCACTCTTCATTCAGGAAGTTTTGAGGAGAATGTTAGATTTCCCTGGAAAGGAGACATGCACTACTTTTTTTTGCACTAATAAAAACATATAGCTGTGCGGCATATTTTCAAGTTTTACTGCCCTCCATTTATAAACATTGCAGGTTCGCACTGAATTTTTCCATTAAATTTGACTCAACACCCAAATGTCTTCCAGTCCTCCTGAAAAATAAGTTAAATAAATAGACATTTTTATTTATATCCATTTAATTCTCCAATCAAGTCTTAATTAAAAAAAAAAAACTTTGCATCCATGGCAACAACTATGTAAACAGTAGCAGTATTTAGTGCACATTCAATTTCTCCCCAAAAGAGGCGTGACTTGCAAATCACACGTGATTTACAAAGTGCAACCTATACTGTACTTTCAAACCCCTTTTAGTATCAAAATATTCTTATATTCTTGTTGTTATATATGTAAGTAATAGAAAATAATAAGTTACAATGGTAGTTTTTTCATTATTGTATTTTTATAGTACTTCTAGTAACTATACCCTGTTTGCGGCAAGATGTGTTTTTTTCCTGTTCACTATTTTTTTTTTTTTTATGCAATTTATATTTTTTTTTGTCTACTTAATAAACTCATTATATATTTGTGTTTTTCTTGTACCTTTGTGTAATAGCTATTTGAATCATGGTTAGTTTTACTACAATCTGTTTATTTTGTAGAATTTTTGTTTTCTTTATGTACTATACCATAAAATGCATAAAAAGTTGTCATACAAGCTTCAAAAAACTATCCCTATAACAAAAACATACACCTTATCTTTACTTTCTGTTTATGTTATAGCACACAAGCCTGTCAGCACTGATAAAAAAATTCAATGAAGAGAGGTCAAATTATATGAACTTGTCAAATTACAAAATAATGAGATTAACCATCATGATGATTTTTATATGATTTATATAAAAAATCTTACATCTGGGGTCACCTTCAGTACCATCTGATATAAACAAAAAACTTAGTCATTCATGATTGTTTAGTTGTAAGGTCCTATATTTGTTATTTAAATATTAAAATACTGGAATAAAGTGCATTTCAAACAATTCTTACAATAACAATGGGTCTAATCCCATGGCGTCTAAGGAAATACACATTTCAGAAAGGAAACAAGCCATATAATAAGGGGAAAAAATACAGAAATAAGACTTTACCTGCTGAAAAAGGCAAATTTGTGAGACTACCAAAAGACTTGTATGACTTAGTGACTAAATCTGTTCATAATAAGAATGTTCAACTCATTCCTGCCTCTACAAAATCAGCTCGCTTTCTAAGGCCGAAGCCTCCGACAAAAACAGAAGTTGAAAAATGTGCTGAAAATGAAACAAAAACAGGGTAAGAATACTTTTTTTTGTTATTAAGCTTTCAAAAATAATTAAACTTGCTTAAAAAAGTCACTTATAAACAACTATGAAGAAAAAGGCATGTGTCTTATATGCCAATTCTTTAAATGTGACAGCTGAAGAAAATGCAAGCTAGGATAATACTTATTTTTAAATTTCTAGTCCTATATATATTTTCAAGAATTAAATAGTGCATGATTTTTATATATAATATATATAAAAACACAGGCAAAGAAAAAAATATGCACTTTTGAGAGTAAATTTGATCAAAAAGCTTATTTAAAGAAAACACTATTGTAAGGGAGGTAATTCAAAATAAAATTATTTTCACCTTTCCAAAACTTAGTTTTTACAAATAAAAAACTAATTCACTTCAATTTTGGCAACATTTTTCAACTTCAGGTCAGAGAAAAATAGTTTTCGACTCCTTCGGATCAATGAACTTGAACAGATGTGGAATGAGGTTTTCATAGAACACAGAAAAATATCCCCCATGTGTACAGGGTTCATATCATGGGATTTAAGTGCAGAACAGCAAA
Source organism: Mytilus trossulus (assembly GCF_036588685.1). Lineage (NCBI taxonomy): Eukaryota > Metazoa > Mollusca > Bivalvia > Mytilida > Mytilidae > Mytilus > Mytilus trossulus. The sequence goes on from NC_086380.1 coordinate 73,113,611, forward strand.
GAGGGGCTGCCTGGAGGGAAAAGGCAAGCTGCAATAAGTGTTCTTACCATTCAAAAATGTTCAACCTTTACAATGAGGTGATCGCAAAGAAACGTGGTCGTCGAACAGCAGCTATTAATCTATCCATACAAGTCGCACTTAATCACATAGCTATCAGCACAACTGGTCTACAGAAATTATTTCTTGGTTCTAATATACCAGCTCCTTCCACTTCAAGTATGCAACACAGTGCTAATGTTGTTTCTGAAATTATAGAAGAGTACAATCAAAAGGATTTGGTTCAGAAAAGAAAATTACTGAAGGAAATAAACATATTAAGAGGTGATAATCCTAATATTATTAACATTCAGGCCGACGGAATGTATAATAACCCTATTTATTCCGGAATGGGTAAAACACCATTTCAACCAGCTACTCAATGTACGTATAACATGTTAGAAAATAATACTTATAAGCACAGTATTGTAAGCACAAGACAAGTGTCTAAGCTTTGCTCAAATAAGAGTGAACATAAAACAAAAACAAAAGTTAAATCTCACAAAGGTCACTGTTCCGCAAACATTGAAATGCATGACAGCATAGGCAGTGAGGAGCGATGGGCTAAAGACTGCTTGTTAGACCTGAAAAATGATGGTCTGGAAGTTCAAGAAATTACCACTGACCCTGACAGCAGTGCATTTAGAGCTGCAGAGTCTCTCTTTAAAGCTGGTACAACCAATACTCAGCCAATTCATTTTCTAGATACGAGACATGTGTCCGCAAATCATAGAAATTTTATTAAAAAAATGTCAGGTCTGAAGGAAATAATGCCGGCACGATTAGTTTCAGAGAAAGATAAAATGCTAAAAAGGTTTGCATTAGATATGGCAGCACGTTGTCAGGCAGAGTACAATGCTGCCTTTGATAAATTCAATATGGACTCTGTACGGGTAAAAGTTCACCTATCATATGCATGTCATGCTATAGTTTCTTGCTATCAGGGCGATCATAATGGTTGTACAAAATATTCCCTTGTTTGTTCAAATAGGAACAGTTTGAAGACATGGACTGAAAAATCAGCTTATCTGAAAAATAACTTTAAATTAAATAAATCAGAGAACACAGCAGCATTGTTACGTGAATGCGTAAAATATCGCCTTGGACCTACCATGCTAAACTGTACATGCAAAAACACTAACACACAAAAAGCTGAAGCAACTAACCGTGCAATACGTGCAACTGTACCTAGCAATGTAACATTTACCAGAAACTATAAAGGAAGGGTACATACAGCTATACATAACGTAAATAATGGCCCTGGAGAATCCATCGTGAAACTCTGTCAAGCGGCTGGGGTTCCCATCGAACCAGGAAGTCGTGCTGCCCATGGTCTGAAAAATATTCAACAACATAATGAAAAACATAAATCATATAAGCAGTCAAAGAAGTACACAGATCAGAGATGCTCAAAAAAACATGAACTGTATAAAATATATGATGAGCATCAAGAGGAAAAAGACTATGAGAAAAACAAACTTTTACCGACAAAACGACTGGCCGCAAAACAACCTCAAGAGTATTCGTTTGCCAAAAAACTCCGATCAAGACATGTTAAAAATAAATAAATTACCTGCATCAGATAAGACAACACGGTAAATGATTATTTGTACACTGTTTTGCCCGTCTACAGAAAATTCTCTCTATGTTTATACTGTGCGACTCTAAGATCAGGTGCTCCGGTTTAATACATTTGGGGTTATGGCAAAGGTGTGAAATATCTAAAGGATCACCGTTTGGAGAGAAACGGGGAAGATTTTCTTTTAATATTCTTTTATCTAGCATATAAGATAATCTGTGAGCTCTTTCAAGAGTTCTAGTGCCATCAGGCCAATTCATAACTTTTTTCCCATAGACCCCATGCTCCAAAGCTCCAACCCACACTGTACAGTCATAATTTCCATGATTTTTTTCACTTTTCTTAGACAAAGCTAAAGCCAATGCATTCCAAAATGATTCCATGTTGTTTCTGTAAAATGAAAACCCAAAAGGGGTCCGAAATTGGGATCCCAGGGAGGCTGAGGGGTGAATTCCCATTATTTACCTTATACTGTACTTTCAAACCCCTTTTAGTATCAAAATATTCTTATATTCTTGTTGTTATATATGTAAGTAATAGAAAATAATAAGTTACAATGGTAGTTTTTTCATTATTGTATTTTTATAGTACTTCTAGTAACTATACCCTGTTTGCGGCAAGATGTGTTTTTTTCCTGTTCACTATTTTTTTTTTTTTTATGCAATTTATATTTTTTTTTGTCTACTTAATAAACTCATTATATATTTGTGTTTTTCTTGTACCTTTGTGTAATAGCTATTTGAATCATGGTTAGTTTTACTACAATCTGTTTATTTTGTAGAATTTTTGTTTTCTTTATGTACTATACCATAAAATGCATAAAAAGTTGTCATACAAGCTTCAAAAAACTATCCCTATAACAAAAACATACACCTTATCTTTACTTTCTGTTTATGTTATAGCACACAAGCCTGTCAGCACTGATAAAAAAATTCAATGAAGAGAGGTCAAATTATATGAACTTGTCAAATTACAAAATAATGAGATTAACCATCATGATGATTTTTATATGATTTATATAAAAAATCTTACATCTGGGGTCACCTTCAGTACCATCTGATATAAACAAAAAACTTAGTCATTCATGATTGTTTAGTTGTAAGGTCCTATATTTGTTATTTAAATATTAAAATACTGGAATAAAGTGCATTTCAAACAATTCTTACAATAACAATGGGTCTAATCCCATGGCGTCTAAGGAAATACACATTTCAGAAAGGAAACAAGCCATATAATAAGGGGAAAAAATACAGAAATAAGACTTTACCTGCTGAAAAAGGCAAATTTGTGAGACTACCAAAAGACTTGTATGACTTAGTGACTAAATCTGTTCATAATAAGAATGTTCAACTCATTCCTGCCTCTACAAAATCAGCTCGCTTTCTAAGGCCGAAGCCTCCGACAAAAACAGAAGTTGAAAAATGTGCTGAAAATGAAACAAAAACAGGGTAAGAATACTTTTTTTTGTTATTAAGCTTTCAAAAATAATTAAACTTGCTTAAAAAAGTCACTTATAAACAACTATGAAGAAAAAGGCATGTGTCTTATATGCCAATTCTTTAAATGTGACAGCTGAAGAAAATGCAAGCTAGGATAATACTTATTTTTAAATTTCTAGTCCTATATATATTTTCAAGAATTAAATAGTGCATGATTTTTATATATAATATATATAAAAACACAGGCAAAGAAAAAAATATGCACTTTTGAGAGTAAATTTGATCAAAAAGCTTATTTAAAGAAAACACTATTGTAAGGGAGGTAATTCAAAATAAAATTATTTTCACCTTTCCAAAACTTAGTTTTTACAAATAAAAAACTAATTCACTTCAATTTTGGCAACATTTTTCAACTTCAGGTCAGAGAAAAATAGTTTTCGACTCCTTCGGATCAATGAACTTGAACAGATGTGGAATGAGGTTTTCATAGAACACAGAAAAATATCCCCTATGTGTACAGGGTTCATATCATGGGATTTAAGTGCAGAACAGCAAAGAGGGGCTGCCTGGAGGGAAAAGGCAAGCTGCAATAAGTGTTCTTACCATTCAAAAATGTTCAACCTTTACAATGAGGTGATCGCAAAGAAACGTGGTCGTCGAACAGCAGCTATTAATCTATCCATACAAGTCGCACTTAATCACATAGCTATCAGCACAACTGGTCTACAGAAATTATTTCTTGGTTCTAATATACCAGCTCCTTCCACTTCAAGTATGCAACACAGTGCTAATGTTGTTTCTGAAATTATAGAAGAGTACAATCAAAAGGATTTGGTTCAGAAAAGAAAATTACTGAAGGAAATAAACATATTAAGAGGTGATAATCCTAATATTATTAACATTCAGGCCGACGGAATGTATAATAACCCTATTTATTCCGGAATGGGTAAAACACCATTTCAACCAGCTACTCAATGTACGTATAACATGTTAGAAAATAATACTTATAAGCACAGTATTGTAAGCACAAGACAAGTGTCTAAGCTTTGCTCAAATAAGAGTGAACATAAAACAAAAACAAAAGTTAAATCTCACAAAGGTCACTGTTCCGCAAACATTGAAATGCATGACAGCATAGGCAGTGAGGAGCGATGGGCTAAAGACTGCTTGTTAGACCTGAAAAATGATGGTCTGGAAGTTCAAGAAATTACCACTGACCCTGACAGCAGTGCATTTAGAGCTGCAGAGTCTCTCTTTAAAGCTGGTACAACCAATACTCAGCCAATTCATTTTCTAGATACGAGACATGTGTCCGCAAATCATAGAAATTTTATTAAAAAAATGTCAGGTCTGAAGGAAATAATGCCGGCACGATTAGTTTCAGAGAAAGATAAAATGCTAAAAAGGTTTGCATTAGATATGGCAGCACGTTGTCAGGCAGAGTACAATGCTGCCTTTGATAAATTCAATATGGACTCTGTACGGGTAAAAGTTCACCTATCATATGCATGTCATGCTATAGTTTCTTGCTATCAGGGCGATCATAATGGTTGTACAAAATATTCCCTTGTTTGTTCAAATAGGAACAGTTTGAAGACATGGACTGAAAAATCAGCTTATCTGAAAAATAACTTTAAATTAAATAAATCAGAGAACACAGCAGCATTGTTACGTGAATGCGTAAAATATCGCCTTGGACCTACCATGCTAAACTGTACATGCAAAAACACTAACACACAAAAAGCTGAAGCAACTAACCGTGCAATACGTGCAACTGTACCTAGCAATGTAACATTTACCAGAAACTATAAAGGAAGGGTACATACAGCTATACATAACGTAAATAATGGCCCTGGAGAATCCATCGTGAAACTCTGTCAAGCGGCTGGGGTTCCCATCGAACCAGGAAGTCGTGCTGCCCATGGTCTGAAAAATATTCAACAACATAATGAAAAACATAAATCATATAAGCAGTCAAAGAAGTACACAGATCAGAGATGCTCAAAAAAACATGAACTGTATAAAATATATGATGAGCATCAAGAGGAAAAAGACTATGAGAAAAACAAACTTTTACCGACAAAACGACTGGCCGCAAAACAACCTCAAGAGTATTCGTTTGCCAAAAAACTCCGATCAAGACATGTTAAAAATAAATAAATTACCTGCATCAGATAAGACAACACGGTAAATGATTATTTGTACACTGTTTTGCCCGTCTACAGAAAATTCTCTCTATGTTTATACTGTGCGACTCTAAGATCAGGTGCTCCGGTTTAATACATTTGGGGTTATGGCAAAGGTGTGAAATATCTAAAGGATCACCGTTTGGAGAGAAACGGGGAAGATTTTCTTTTAATATTCTTTTATCTAGCATATAAGATAATCTGTGAGCTCTTTCAAGAGTTCTAGTGCCATCAGGCCAATTCATAACTTTTTTCCCATAGACCCCATGCTCCAAAGCTCCAACCCACACTGTACAGTCATAATTTCCATGATTTTTTTCACTTTTCTTAGACAAAGCTAAAGCCAATGCATTCCAAAATGATTCCATGTTGTTTCTGTAAAATGAAAACCCAAAAGGGGTCCGAAATTGGGATCCCAGGGAGGCTGAGGGGTGAATTCCCATTATTTACCTTATAGGTTGCACTTGTGTAAAACCAGCAATGCAATTTTCCATAGGAACTGCCTAAATTGCATATGCAGTCACTCTTCATTCAGGAAGTTTTGAGGAGAATGTTAGATTTCCCTGGAAAGGAGACATGCACTACTTTTTTTTGCACTAATAAAAACATATAGCTGTGCGGCATATTTTCAAGTTTTACTGCCCTCCATTTATAAACATTGCAGGTTCGCACTGAATTTTTCCATTAAATTTGACTCAACACCCAAATGTCTTCCAGTCCTCCTGAAAAATAAGTTAAATAAATAGACATTTTTATTTATATCCATTTAATTCTCCAATCAAGTCTTAATTAAAAAAAAAAAACTTTGCATCCATGGCAACAACTATGTAAACAGTAGCAGTATTTAGTGCACATTCAATTTCTCGCCAAAAGAGGCGTGACTTGCAAATCACACGTGATTTACAAAGTGCAACCTATAAGAAGTATATTCTTAAAAAATAACTTAGCTCATACTTGTGTTTGCTATGCTCAATATGGAATTTGTAAAGAATAAAAAAAAAGATGTATGTGAAAAAATATTGGATGAAACCCCAAATGAAAAAAAAATCTTCAAACAACAGCTTAATTCATACTTAAGAGGGGCAAGCACCAATTTTTTAACCGTTGCTAGGCAACATTTCTGTTGCCAAGGTTGTGTTTAAGCATATAATAAACAAAATCAAAGGGTATTTTCATTTGTGACTTCAAGTTCTTCTTGGACAAACAATATCATTTGCAAATATTAAAATTTTTACTGATAAAGCAATTAATATGTGATAATTTTCATTCTTCATAAAAACCGTTGCTAGGCAACCTTCCTTTCACCGGAACACAATAAAATCATTACTTTTTCAAGTGTCTACACTAAGACCATCATTGATATCAATTTAAACTTATTTGGAGAGGGGGCCAAAAATAGCCCTTATCAAAAAACGGCTATATGTCAAAAATACCTAAAATAAATAGCACAATTCATCTAAATCCAAACTTGCCTCAGGGGGTTGAAACCTTAGTTCATAATAATTTCAAATTTATATACTGACAACTTAGTTCAATAATATTTTTTTCTTGATTTGCGTTAAAGATATACGAAAGGATCAATTTCAAATTAATGAATATACACCCGAGGGTCACTTTCAAAAACATTATAAGGAGTTACTTTGTTGTTCCTATAAAATTAAATGATATCTTAAGTACACATTGATAAACATAAATAACTTATTGCAAAATACATACTTTTATATCCACAAATTCTAAAATGCGATAATTTTAACATGTTTGTAAAACAGGGACGAAAGATACCAGAGGGACATTCAAACTCATAAATCGAAAACAATTTGACAACGCCGTGGCTTAAAATGAGAAAGACAAACAAACAAATACATGCAAGTGAGCATTTTAATGAAGTATAATAATGTTTAAATTTTGCTATATTAAAGTACTTACCCGATTTGTTTTGTATAAACGAATTGTACCTCGTAACTCGAAACAATAAACAATGCTTCGAAAATGTTGAAAATAATGTGCACCATACCAAACACGGATGAATGTTTTGTTAAAGTATGCGATTGCAAAAACGTTAACACAGGGACGAAATATGTAAACAACGTACTGGTACTCTTTACATTGTTCAAATCTATAGGCCTTTATATTATATTTAGTATTCAAACAACTATACAGGTATGGTCTATCAGATGATAGATAATTTAACATTTGAAAAGGTTGAAAAGTATTAAGTAATGACCAACCCTGACATGACTATTCAGCTCTGTGTATCTTGAAATTATCATGTCTCTTATTACGCATTTTTAAAATTTATACCCTTTCATATTTAATTTTTCCAAAAAAGTAAACAAAGTTTTTTTGCACATTTCCATATAGCATTTTATAGGACGTTTCATGTAAGGTGATGGCAATATGATTTTGAAAAAAAATGTTAAGGAATATTCATTTTTTTGTGATAAGATTTTGAAATGTAAACAACTTTTCTTTTTTAATAACCCGCCACACGTATGTGCGTGGTATTATGTGATACCCTCTAAATGTGTGTGTGTCCGTCCGTCTGACTTGTCGTCTGACACAGTGTTTTAATCCTATCAACCGCTGGTCCAGTTCAATTTCCAGCTGAATCCAACAAAAGGTTTATGAATTATACTATTTTAAAGGTTTTGCCATATGATCCCCCTTTTTTGACATTTTCCAGATGACAACTGGAAAACAGATAAACCTATTATTTAAAACTTGACACAGGGCTTCAGTATTACATAACAAAGGTCTAGTTTAATTTTTATCTACATCCAACAATTATTTTTATGAATTATGCTATTTTCAAGTTTATGTGCCCACTTTTTTTAACGGAAACTTGAAAATTAATTAACATTTACATAATGTGGCTGGGTCTCATTGTTTTTGTTCATTGTTTAGAAAAATATTTGTCAAGGGACAATGTCAAGCAATTTAAAATGAACTACTTTTTCCATAGAAATATCCATATTTAAGGGCATCCGATACAGTTTCTCGATTAAATGTCATTTTTATAATTTTGTAATATGTTGTAGGCCTTGGCGAGTTATAAAATAAAACACAAAATAAAACGTAGGTCACCGTGCTTGTTTTCGAGAAAATTGAGGCTGAAAATTGGGGATTTGTGAAATTTTGAAAAAAAAAATTAGCAATGTTATAATTTTTTTGGAGCAGATATTTTTCATCGTAAATTATTAAGATCGGGTTCAATCTGAAGCTGTGATAAATGACAAAAAGGAAGAAAATAAATCACTACACGAATAACTGCATTTATTCAAGCCTTGCTTGAAATTGCAGACCAGATGCTCAAAGTGGTATTTTTTTAAACCTAAAAAATGGAAATAAACTGTTTCTGAAAATGTCATTTTTCTGCATAAACTGCATAAACTGCATTTTGTCATGCTTTCTCTAAATCTCAAATAAAAAATATAGGTCACCGTGCTTGATTCCATGATAAACGCGATTTATCCTAAAAATTGCGTCCCCCCTTTGTAACCTCAACGTTAGCGCCAAAGTGCACGACGTCGCTGGCAGACAATTCCGACGTTATCTCTGCAAATTACCGGCGACATTTTTCATATGTATAAATATTGCTTGTAAAGTAGTAACTCTAAATTGGTAATATTGTTTCCGGGGAAAAAAACATGTGAAAGATAAATACCTCTCACTGTTTGTGGTCTAAGTGAGAAACATCTCAAGAAAAACTTTTTTAAAAGTTATTACGGACTGTTGATAATTTTTACGGCTTTTGAAATTAAAGACTCGGCAATTTAGAATTTGACATACAGTTACATGTACTGTACACACTCATGTATTAATTTGATGTATTAATCTATAAAATATGGTGACCTCTAGATGTTGTTTTTTATTAGGTCTTTCCACTTTTCTGTGGAAAGCCTATTGTATTTGTTCTGATTATTATTATTATTATTATTATTTTTTTTTTTTTTTTCTTCCGCCAAATTTTGTTCTTGCGATAAATGTTTGTTTCGCAATATGTCGCTTAGATTTTTTTCATATTGTATCGTATAGTTTATGCGCTTTTAAATTTCACCCTGCTAAGCCGAACCATTTTCTTTGTAAGAGTTATCTCCCTATTCACTGTTTGTCATGTGTGTGCATCTCCTTCGTAACAAAATAAGAAAGCGACAAAATTCTTTTTACAAATTGTTCGTTACATCCTCAGGAATTTTTGGCGTATTTGGATCGAAGCGATTCGAAGAAATTTTATAGGAGTTATCTATCTTTACGGAATAAATTTGTCGGTATGTTTTTTTAACTCATAAACCGTTAACCGTATAACCCTGGAATGTTTTTATTTGAGTCCCCTGATTCCTAACTTAGAAAATTAGGTCAAGGTCAAAGGTCAAGGTCACATTTTAGATTTCCACATGTCTTTGATTTCCCTATAACTCTTGAACGGTTATAGATACAAAAAAATTAAGCAGTGAAAAATGCTTGGTACGTCAAGGGGCAACTGTTTTACATTATGACTATATTGATTTTACCATCATGTAAGGGACATAACTCCCATCGATGGTTTTTAAAAAGCCATTTTTAGGCAAAACTCTTTAACAAAAGGTCCTTGACCCTTAGGGTCTTTTGCAATGACCTTGTGGAGCAATGACCTTGACGAAAGTCACAAGGTCAAAGGTCAAGGTCATCAAATTATGTGGTTTTGGCACTATTTAAGCAGTTTTATGTGTGTTTGAATTTCAACCAACCAACCAACCAACCAACCAACCAACCAATCAACCAATCAACCAACCAACCAATCAATCAATCAATCAATCAATCAATCAATCAATCAATCAATCAATCAATCAATCAATCAATCAATCAATGTTTCCGTTTCATGTGTTTGATACGGGATTCAAGGTCTCTTTTTTTTAGCTTGTTTGAATTGAGCCTATCAAACGTTTTTAACCAACATATTTAACCAATATGTTTAACCAACGTGTTTAACCAACATGTTCAACCAACGTGTTTAACAAACCAACCAACAAATCAATGCATGTTTCCGTTTCATGTATTAAATACGGGATCCAAGATGTGTTTTTTCCCGCTTGTTTAAATTGAGCCTATCCAACGTGTTTAACCAGCCAACGTGTTTAACCAATATGTTTAACCAACATGTTTAACCAACCAACCAATCAATGCATGTTTCCGTTTCATGTGTTAAATACGGGATCCAAGATGTGTTTTTTTTTCGCTTGTTTAAATTGAGCCTATCCAACGTGTTCACCACTATGTTTAACCAACGTGTTTAACCAACGTGTTTAACCAACATGTTTAACCAACGTGTTTAACCAACATGTTTAACCAACGTGTTTAACCAACCAACCAATCAATGCATGTTTCCGTTTCATGTGTTAAATACGGGATCCAAGATGTTTTTTTTTTTCGCTTGTTTAAATTGAGCCTATCCAACGTGTTTAACCAGCCAACGTGTTTCACCAATATGTTTAACCAACGTGTTTAACCAACATGTTTAACCAACGTGTTTAATCAACGTGTTTAACCAACCAACCAACCAATCAATCAATCAATCAATACATGTTTCCGTTTCATGCGTTAAATACGGGATCCAATTTTGAGCCTATCCAATGTGTTTAACCAACGTGTTTAACCAACCAACCAACCAACCAATCAATCAATCAATCAATCGATCAATCAATCAATCAATCAATCAATCAATCAATCAATCAATCAATCATGATCATGATCAATAAATCATGTTTCATGAAAAATCGAAATTCAATATTGTTCTTGCGTCACTTCTGAAAAAAAATCCACATGTACTCTGAAACTACAAGTACAATCGACCTCAAAATTTGCAGTCAGCAGGGCATACATGTACTGAAAGTTTATAAAAAAACTTGGTGCAGATATCTCTCAAAGCTTTTCCTAGACAAAAGAAATCGCAATGCCCTAAAAATCGCTTGCTAGGTCCGTAAATCTCAGTAAAAACCTACAATAAAATGTCCGCTCCGAGATTGAAATACTAATCTGTGTTACAAACAGGTGCTGAAAAATGTACAATATCAGAAAATAATCAATAAATGTGTTTTAAAGTAACACCGGATCAATTAAATCCAAAACATGCACTGCCCGTGAACTGTCATCAAGTTGTCAATTTCCTACAATGACAAAAGAAATTACATTGTGTTTATTCCGTCTCTATACATGTTGTCTGTTCAAAGTCCCCACCTAAAAAGAAATAAAAAGACTATCTTTTCGTTATTATAAACCCGTGTCACGTGATGTGGCGCGCGCGCTGTACCTAAAATAAAAGAAAAACTTTCCAAACTAAACATGAAACTTCTCCGGTAACAATAATATAGACCCAATACAGAAACGAACAACCAAACAAACAAACAAACAAACAAACAAACAAACAAACAAACACCCCCCCCCCCCTAAATTCATTTAATTTTAAAGGGGGAAAGACCCCCTACAATTGCTTTTTTAAAGCAATTGATTTATATTTATTATTATTTTTTTTTTTTTTCTTCCGCCAAATTTTTTTCTTGCGATAAATGTTTGTTTCGCAATATGTCGCTTAGATATTTCTCATATGGTATCGTATAGTTTATGCGCTTTTAAATTTCACCCTGCTAAGCCGAACCATTTTCTTTGTGAGAGTTATCTCCCTATTCACTGTTTATCATGTGTGTGCATCTCCTTCATGACAAAAGAAGATAGCGACAAAATTCTTTTCACAAATTGTTCGTTACATCCTCAGTAATTTTTGGCGTATTTGGATCGAAGCGATTCGATGAAATTTTATAGGAGTTATCTACCTTTACGGAATAAATTTGTCGCTATATTTTTTTAACTCATAAACCGTTAACCGTATAACCCTGGAATGTTTTTATTTGAGTCCCCTGGTTCCTAACTAAGAAAATAAGGTCAAGGTCAAAGGTCAAGGTCATATTTTAGATTTTCATATGTCTTTGATTTCCCTATAATTCTTGAATGGTTATAGATACAGAAAATTTAAGCAGTGAAAAATGTTGAGTACTTCAAGGGGCAACTTTGTTACTTTATGATTGTATTGGTTTTACCATTATGTAAGGGACATAACCCCCATTGATGGTTTATAAAAAGCCATTATTGGGCAAAACTCTTAAACAAAAGGTCCTTGACCCATAGGGTCTTTTGCAATGACATTGTGAAGCAATGACCTTGACAAAGGTCACAAGGTCAAAGGTCAAGGTCATGTCCATATGTGATTTGGGGCACTACTTGAAGAGTTTTATGTGTGTTTGCCTGCCAACCAACCAACCAACCAACCAACCAATCAATCAATCAATCAATCAATCAATCAATCAATCAATCAATCAATCAATCAATCAATCAATCAATCAATCAATCAATCAATCAATCAATCATGATCATGATCAATCAACCAATAATGATCATGATCAATCAATCAATCAGAGGATTCAAGATCTTCTTTGTTTCTTTTACGCTGTTTCAACTGACCCTATCCAACGTGTTTAACCAACCAACCAACCAACCAACCAACCAACCAACTAATCAATCAATCAATCAATCAATCAATCAATCAATCAATCAATCATGATCATGATCAATCAATCATGTTTCTGTCTCATGTGTTTAATATAGGGTCCAAGATCTTTGTTTCTTTTTCGCTGTTTCAATTGACCCTATCCAACGTGTTTAACCAACCAACCAACCAACCAGCTAATCAAGTAATCAATCAATCAATCAATCATGATCATGATCAATCAATCATGTATCCGTCTCATGTGTTTAATATACGGTCCAAGATCTTCTTTGTTTCTTTTTCGCTGTTTCAATTGACCCTATCCAACGTGTTTAACCAACCAACCAACCAACCAACTAATCAATCAATCAATCAATCAATCAAGTAATCAATCAATCATAATCATGATCAATCAATCAATCAGTCAAGTAATCAATCAATCATGATGATGATCAATCAATCATGTTTCATGAAAAATTGAAATTTAATATTGTTCTTGCGTCACTTCTGAAAAAAAAATCCACATGTACTCTGAAACTACAAGTACAATCGACCTCAAAATTTGCAGTCAGCAGTGCATACATGTACTAAAAGTTTATAAAAAAACTTGGTGCAGCTACCTCTCAAGAATTTTCCTAGAGAAAATAAATGGCAATGCCGTAAAAATCGCTGGCTAGGTCCGTAAATCTCAGTAAAAACCTACAATAAAATGTCCGCTCCGAGATTGAAATACTAATCTGTGTTACAAACAAGTGCTGAAAAATGTACATTATCAGAAAATAATCAATAAATGTGTTTTAAAGTTACACCGGATCAATTAAATCCAAAACATGCACTGCCCGTGAACTGTCAACAAGATGTCAATTTCCTACAATGACAAAAGAAATTACATTGTGTACATTCCATCTCTATAGATGTTGTCTGTCCAACGTCCCGACCTAAAGAGAAATAAAAAGACTATCTTTTCGTTATTATAAACCCGTGTCACGTGATGTGGCGCGCGCGCTGTACCTAAAATAAAAGAAAAACTTTCCAAACTAAACATGAACCTTTTCCGGTAACAATAATTTAAACCCCATACAGAAACAAACAAACAAACAAACAAACAAACACCCCCCCCCCCCTCCCCAATTCAATTAATTTTAAAGGGGGAAAGACCCCCTACAATTGCTTTTTTAAAGCAATTGATTTATATTTTTGTTTGATGTGCTGCTGTTTCATTACAATACTCCTTTACATCTCTCTATTCACGTTTTAATCACTTTTTATAATTTAACATTTATTCATAAAATCTAACTTTTTTTCGAGTCATTGATTACAATTGAATAAAATTGAGAGGCTCCTAAACAGTTTAAAATTCACAGTTTGTATAGCTCAAAAACTATGCGGTATGGGCTTTGTTCATTGTTGAAGACCGTACGGTGTCCTATAGATAACTTTGTTAATTTCTGTGTCCTGTTTGTTTCTTGTGGAGAGTTATCTCATTACAGTTATGCCATATCTTGTGTTTTATGTTGTGAGAAAATATAAACAAAATCTTATAAAGGAGATTCTTCAATATGCTAAAAGATGCTTTTGTCCAGAGAGAGAAACTATACAATAATTTTGATTTTTTTTTATTCGGGAAAAACGATTGAGTTAATAGCGAGATGACTGGACAAAGGGGCCTATTACCTATGGGTAATTTCATTGGTAATTTACTATATATATTTTTTCACCACAGTGCTATACACATTGCGGGGTACATACAATATCGCACATGCTTTGCATCTGTCTGTCCTTCCGGTCCTTGTGGTTAATTAGATTTTTCAAGTGTACAATTCTTGCCAAATTTCTATGAAACAGATATCGTATGGACACGTTCGAAAATCACTGCATATCAACTATTCGTTAAAAGAGTCAGTATGCCATTCGGAAATATTAACTATATCGGAAATTGCACTGCATTTGCTGTCATTCCTTCATTTCTATAGTGTATTTGTAAAAAAAAAAGTCAAGAATAAACATCTGCGCTATAAGCTCATGATACGCCCGTAGTCTAATGAAAAAACCCATAATGCATGTTTTTAAAATAACACGGGGTGGTACAGGAAGTTATTGGAAGTATATCGTGACTCATTCCTTATCCTTATAAATAAAATTTGAATACAGATCGTTTAACCATCCTGAAAAAAGAACCATGTTAAGTTTAATGACATTAGGATAATATGATATACTGTACCATATTTACGACGGACAGCCGGACGCCGGACATTTGTATACCATACTACGTCCAATCAAAATGTTTACGGGCGTATGAAAATATTGTTGGCTATTGCCTTTAGAAATTTCCTCGGAGTTCGGTATTTTTGTGATGTTACTTTTTGTTTGATAGAATACGTGCTACGTGGAGGTAATATAAACTTTGTTCTTTTATTAAAGTTGTATCATTGTTGATATTAGCGGCATACCATTATTTATCTAACATTAATGAATTGAATAAATTGTTCAGTAATGAAGTTTACTTCTTCGTGTAAAATATTTGGTATCAGTTTTAAAATAGCATTGTTGGTTTTCTGTGCTGTAATAAATTGACAAGAAATCGGATCCGGACTAAATCATGGTTTATGAAGGATAATGATATATTTGCCACTGGACGTTAAGCCATCAAAAATCAATCAATACATAGGACATAGTCTTGGTATATAGCTGGCATTTAAGGTAGCGCCTTCCCCATATCAAAAATGATAATTGACATGCATTATATTACTAGTAACACCAAAAGGGTCAGTCATCTTGGGATTGCTTTACTATACGATATTTTGTTAAAGATCTCACAGACACAGTAATGTGTTTTATTTCTTATCATTTGATTAGCCTGTTATCCTGTTAGAATCAAATGCAACTAATATTAATGTTGTAGAAGTTAGCATGCGGGAGAAACAGAAATTGGAGCACCGATAAAATCACATTACGTTTCTTATTACGGAAAATTACACGCATTTCGTCCCGCAAAAAGTGACGTTTTACGGGAATTCAAACGCTTAACGTCGCGCCAAGAGTTAACTCCCTTGAAACTGTATCGGATTTTAATTTTATTGGGGGTTTCAATACAACCATATATTTTCTACATATACTACCATTAGTTAATTTCAAACAGTATGCAAGCAAAAACAAAATCTTTTCAACATAGACTCCCAAGGTGAATTATCTTGTTTGGTAAAATGCCAAAATTTGGGTGAAATTAAGTGTCGTTTTGAATTATGCAGAAATATTATTATCAATAGTTTTTTTTATATGATATGAAACTTAAAATACAATAGTTTCAGATAATTAACAGCACATTTCACTTTATTGCAAATAATATACTATATTGTGTTAATTAAATTGGTCAGAATTGCAATTTTTGTGTTCTTTCTCGGGAGGCCATTGTCAGTCTATCGAAGAAGCGACTCGAAAAAAACGTTTCTTACATCAAAAAGCAATATTGTCTCATATCAACGAGAGTAAGATTAAATGATACATACATGCACGATTTATCATTTTTAACATCCAATAAACATCATGTAGACTACCAACCAGTAAAAGTCTGAAATGGCCTTTACATGTACTAGACCAGATTTTTACTCGACCAGTCTAAATTGTTCTGAAATGTACTTGATAATACTCGACTGTAGTCTGAACCATACTTTACCGTCTGAATTTGTACTTGACCAGTTCTTAACCACTTTATACGAGTCTGAACCATGCTCGACCTAATCTGAACCATACTCGACCTAGTCTGCACCGTACTCGACCTAGTCTGAACCATACTCGACCTAGTCTGAACTATACTCGACCAAGTATTAACCAAGCTAGACCTATTCTTTGTATCTATCAACCGAATTTTATCAATTTAGGAAAATTTTTTAATAAAAATGAAATTTGAACAACAACTTAAAAAATGTATTCAATATAGTATTGAAATTAAAATTTCATAATAATCAATCATAATATAACTTCAACACAAAATTAATCAACAATTACTTGATAATATATATCATCTTTGAAATAAACAAAATAAGCTGATCAAAAATTCTAAAAAATGAATTGTGACTAATATTTTCAATATTATTAAAAAATTTATGAATATTTCTGAAGTATTTTATGCTAACTGGACTATTTTCACCATTAACGTAAGCCTAGTACAGATTCATGTTATCAGTTGACTTCAGTTAATAATGCAGTGAATGGGGTTTTTTTTAGTATTGATATAGTAATTTTATTTTTTCTCTTGGAATATGCTATTTGCCACAAAGTGTATCGACACGGCGGAATGATCAAGAAAACTACTTTGAAAATCCTTTACACCAAGTTTACTGTAAGCAAACGATTATACTATTAGGAAATGCGATTATTTGTGGTGATTTTAATGCTAGATGTGGATTGTACACGGATTGTATTGATGGCACTGACGATGTTATACCTAGATCGGTTACTGATTCTATCGAAAACTATAATGGAGATTTATTTAGCGATTTTTTATCAAATGTCAATTTTGCTATGCGTAATGGTCGATTAGGCGTTAACGATTATACATAAATATCACCAGCCGGAAAGTCTGTTGTGGATTACATTTGTGTGCCGTATGAGCAATTAAACCGTATTTTAGATTTTAAAGTGTTACGAATGTCAGATGTAATTGATTCTGTGAATTATCACCCCGAAAGTATCCCAGATCATTCCATCCTACTATGTGATCTTAAATGTGGTATGAAACAAAATAGTGAAAATTTCCGTTGTAAAGTTAGTAAAAAGATCAGACGCAATACCAAAAACGTTCCAAATGATTTTCTTACAGACGAAAGTGTGCAACAAATGGTTCGAGACACAATTACGAAAATAGAAAATTTTATTCACATCAACCAGGATATTCAAAGTGCTTACAATGAAATTCAAGAGTTTGTCCAACGTGAAATGAGCAATAGATTAACATTGGTGAAACAAATACAAAGCAAAAGGTCGAAATCTTTGTATAAACCGTATTGGAACGAAACACTACAGATTCAGTGGAATATTGCTTGCGAATATGAAAAACAATGGCTGAAATTTCATGGATCTCCACAACGTAAAAAACTCAAGTAAGATATATATTGCAACGAAAGGAAAACTTTCGATAAACTTGAAGTATATTAAAACTGGGTGTTGCAAACGGAAGAACAGAAAATATACCATGGGAAATCGTGAACCCGGATGGTACGGTAAATACAGACAGGGAAGCAGTTCTCAATACTTGGAAGTCCGATTTTGAAACATTGTATTGAAGAAATGATAACAGGGACGATCTCGATAATTTAGTCGATGAGGAAAACATAAATGATTTACCTGATCTTAACAATAACATAACCCGTGATGAAATATTCAAAGCCGTTGAACATACGAAATTACGAAAAGCAGCTGGATATGATGAAATTCCATCAGAGGTGCTAAAGAATGAAAGTCCAATTGACTTACTGCATGTCATATGCAGCGGTTGTTTTGAACTGGGTAACGTTCCTGAACAGCGGACATCTGGAGTTGTCAATTAAATATTAAAGCCGGGAACAAACGATAAGCGCATCCCAAAAAACTACAGGGGAATTACTATTACATCCGTACCAAGCAAAATATACTGAAGTGTCTTGAATTCACGCTTATGTAAGCAGTTAGAGGGCAACGATATATTGTGTGAGGAACAAAATGGCTTTCGTCCAACGCACAGTTGTGAAGAGCATCTATATAGCCTTACTTCAGTTATATCAAACAGAAAAATATCAAAACACTCTACATTCGTCAGTTTTATAGATATGAGGACTGCGTTTGATTCAGTCTATAGAAGCCTATTATGGTATAAACTCCGACGTGCAGGTATTCACGGAAAATTTCTTTCTGCCATACAGTCCCTTTACGAGAATGTCAAATGTACAGTCCGCGTGAATGATAGATACACTCCATGTTTTGATGTTGACTGTGGTGTGAAACAAGGGTGTTTGTTGTCATCGGCAATGTTTGCGATCTATATTAATGATTTGTTTGAACGCATTTACAATCTACAGTGCGGCATTCGAATAGGAGATGATATTTTAAGTATCCTTATTTACGCCGATGATATTACGCTTATTGCACCCGATGAAGATTGTTTGCAAAAAATGTAAGATGTTGTCTCAGATTGGTGTAGTCAGTGGAAGCTTGATGTTAATCCGTCCAAGTGTAACGTAGTGCGTTTCCGAAATCCATCTATTGATCGTAGAAACTTTAACTTTACTTGTTCCAAACAAAACATTACCTATGCTACATCATATAAATAATTAGGCATGTGGTTAGATACACATTTAACGTATGACAAAGCCGTACGCGAACTATCAAAATCAGCAAGCAGAGCACTTGGTTCGTGGTATGGCAAATTAATAAGCGCAGGTGGAATGACTAACTCTGTATATTCCAAGTTGTATTTCACTATGGTTGAACCAGTGTTATTTTACAGTTTGGGGCACAAAAATGCATTCAGTAATAAGCTCTATTCAGAACAAAGCAGCTAAATTTTTCATGTCTGTTGGAAGATTCACGGCAAATACTGCAATTCGAAGAGATATGTGTTGGACCTCGTGTTTAACGAAATAAAGAACTGCATGTATACGATTATTAAGTCGGATATTGCAAACTGATGATACGAGTTGAACTCGAAAGATTACCGAGTGGACTAAAAATCGACGTAAAGGATGGTACGTTAAAGTGAAAGATTTTGCTGAAACCGTTGATGCCACTGCTATTCTTAATGATGCATTTATTTCTACAAAAACTGTTATGCGAACAATAAAGGAACGCTTTGATGTTGTTGATAACGAAGAATTCAAACAAGAGTTGTTTGATGATTCGAACAATGTGAACAGCAATAGATTAAGGACATACCGTTTATATAAAACACACGTTAAAACTGAGCGATACCTTAAGCTACAACTCCCCAAAAATGTGAGTCGAACTGTGTCCCTGTTCTGTAGCGGGTCTCTGCCGTTGGCGATCGAAACAGGACGATATGCCCGACCGCGAACACCAGTAAATGAAAGATTGTGCCGACTATTAGTACTGCAACCAGAGTTCATATTTTAAAACTTTAATGGTCCGGAAGAACACACACCTAAATCATATATCGATGGAAAGAGGAAAACGTGTACAATAAGAAAAATTGGGTCGTAAAATCCATGGTGGTCACAATTTTGTAAAATTGAGGTCAAAGGTCAGACCCAAAAATATCAATATTTCAACCACAAGGACAAAAAGGAGAAATATTCTAATATTTATTCAATAGAATGCTACAAAAACGATTCAATTATAAGCATATGCTATTGACGATGTTAAAACGACAACTTTGACTACTTATATGAAGAGCTGCTATTACAAAATGGCGTTGATTTGGAACCTTCTGATTTTTTTCCATTTAAGACATAGCAAAAGAATAAGAAGCCTTGACCTTTTCACCTCCATAAACCTTCATATTGTGTATAGTGTTTCACTAAAGTATATTACAGAATTATTTTCTAAACTATCAAACACCAGTTTATCAAATTATTGTAATATTTTTTCTATCTTTGAAAAAAACAAAATTCAAGCACTGAAACAGTGTTTTTTAATTTTGCATCGTGAAGGTTGTGTATTTTGTTAAAATTAGTATCTAGTTAAAGATAAATACATATTGTGTATTTGCAAAGCCTGGACAGAGCAGTTATAACACAAAATATACTATAGTCACCCGAGGCGAATGCGAGGTTTAAAAAAAGGAGTGTAAAACAAAGTCAGTTTAGTGGATGAACATTTTTTTAGTGGAATAATCCTGGTAAAAATGTTAACTCATTATTTTTTTAAGGGAAGGATGAAAAGTTATACAATGCAATGCCAATTTTCTAATGTTGTTATTCAAAATCAGTCATAATCATTATATAACTTTTAAAAGCGACTCACAATAGCTCAAGTAATCATTAAATAGGGAAATGAATCAATCTCTTAGTCATCATATGCGGATACAGTACGCGTATTAGCATTATAAGACACTTCCCTTTTTTATAAGAACAAGTTCGGCGCAGGACAGAGTTTGTTCAAAGCAAACACATTTTTGTTAGTACAAATTCTATCTGGAGCGTAAATACCGTCATGATTCGGTCAAACTCGTCATATACAGTCTTACCTTTGCATAGGAAACACAAAAGCATTGTGAGTACAAAGTTTCGATCAATGTTCGTGACACATATTCCCATATGCATACGCATGATATATCTACACTGCCAATCCCAAATGTAATGGGGCGAATGTTGCTTCAGAAACGATTGATTCTGTAATAGCCATACATTTACGAATTTTTGTTATCTTTAGGGACAGTATACGGTTCAGAAGCACCTTTGTGTTATTTTTTCATCAATTAACTAACAAATGAACTTTTAAGCCTAGGCTCCGTGTTGAAGACCGGACCGTGATCTATAATGGTTTACTTTTATAAATTGTGACTTGAATGGTGTGTTGTATCATCGGCACTCATACCACATCTTTCTATATCTATTAAGAAGCTTTACAGGCATCACTTCCATAGAAATACCCAAACGAGGACATAGCTCATAAGAACACTGGTGGCAGGGTGAAGTAATTGTTCTTCTTTTAATGTATCCTTCATTTTTTCATTAACTCCTTGGTGTAATTCTGAAAGTCTTAACATAGACTTCAATTTTCCTGCAGCAGATATGGCATCCCCTATATTGAATTCAGAGCTAAACTCTATACTAGTATTTTGATATCCCTTGGCCCCCTGTGTCTGAATTGTAAGGTGTCACAATGTCTAGTTAGTTCTGGAGTTTGGCAGTTTGGTAAGCATCAGAGACAATCTTGGGTAAAAGTGATCGGTATATGTAGAGTATATGATACATGAGAAAGGCTTGTTCTTATGGAAGAACAAGTCACATTACTAACAATCGTTATTAATGAACTGACAGCAAGTTCAAATTCTATTTTTTCAGTAACTATTTTACTTAATTGCACAGGTGTTAACTTCAATAAGTACTTGGTTATGCATGAATAAATGATTTCTCACATTAATAAGCACAATAAGACTGTCAACAAGTTTAGTGGACTCAGTTTTGTGTAGTTTTCTGTTTTTTGTAAAGGTTTTTCTTTTAAAGAAAAACACTGTTTTCATATCCAAACTACAAAGAAGAAACTGAGCGCGAGATCGTATAAAAGTGTCAGGTTGTGGGGATACATGTCGATCAGTTTGATCACAGATATGAATTTCTGTTGTTTCTAATTTTAAGTTCCCCATGGGTGACTGGGGAAACGAAATATGGTCACTTGGTCTTCTTCCGACCGGCAGTAAAACGAAGTGGGACGTCCGTTTTGCTGTGCGGGATGAATCAAGTTCGCAGTAACGTCCGGTCAGAATGGGGACTTAAAATCCGATGCCTCGTGTAAAGGGAGTGCGACGTTCTTTGCACGTTAAAAACCCTTGCAACAACTCTTTGAGGGGTCCGTTGCAATGGAAAATTTCCTATAGACCATCATTTTCCAGTGGCAGTCTAAATTTTCCAGAGCATCATCCCGAATGGCCTCTATTATATGACAAAACCTACCTATTGTTTTTATTCTTAACTTGTTCTCGTTCTGAACATGCATACAATATTTGCCACTGGACGTTAAGTAACCAACAATCAATCAATTAATCAATCTAATTTAATGACGCACCAATTGTGCCTTCTGGTGCAAGTCTCATAACATCACTGATGATTCGCCAAAGGAAAGCAGAATGTTAAGAGAAGTTGGTTTTAGCATCACCTTGTCAGACTTGTCACACACCAAATCTCTGCGAAACTTATAGTATTTTTCCCCCGACAACTTGCATGCATATCAATTGCTCTGAAGTTAAACATTAACATACAATGTATTTTCACACAATATCAACTATGTCATTATCCGGAAAAAACTCTTATTTGGTTAACTTTTATAAAAAGTCAAAATTTTATAAACAAAAATATAACTTATTTACAGAAAATACACGAAGGAACTACTATATATATTCAAATCACTCAAAAATAAAATAACTTCTCCTACAAAATCTACATAATCACATCGAAACTATCAAACTGATTGTGAAGGGAAAAAAAACTGGAGTTGATTGACGGATAGGAAAGTTCCGTAGTTAAAAAATGTACAAATAATGTTTTTTTTAAAGCCAACTTTAAGTTTGAAAGTTTTACTTGGAGATGGTATTATATTTATGTCTTCATCATTCCATTGATCCTTGATGATATGTGCATAGAAAATATTTACGAAAATAAAGGTAAATTTAACCAAAAAATATATTTTGGATTTTAAGGTAACTACCCAAAACCGTAAATTGAGGGGTACCCCCATTAAAGAGATAAAATACAAAAATGTGACCATAGAAACATTTTACGACCCGACGGAAATTAAAATATAGATATTATTCAATCATATAAAACAATTTGCAGCCGTGTGCTAATCCTATATAGACCTATATAGTCTTTCCCCGTGACATCCCTCATTATTTTTCTCTAGAAGCCCTGGAATAGGCCGACCCCCCCTAATTTTTTGACATTTTTTTCAAATTTTTAGCTCTAGTTTCAAATTTTTGAACTTAGATCCCTTTGATACCTAGCGCAAAAGAAGCGCCTGTTTCTCTGCTACAAGACCTATATAGTCATATCCCGTGACACCCCCCATTATTTTTCTCTAGAACTCCTGGAATAGGCCGACCCTACCCCCATTTTTTTGACATTTTTTTCGAATTTTAAGCTCTAGTTTCAGATTTTTTAACATAGCGGCCTTTGATACCTAATGCAAAAGAAGCGCCTGTTTCTCCTCTACAAGACCTATATAGTCATACCCCGTGACACCCCTCGTTATTTTTCTCTAGAACTCCTGGAATAGGCCGACCCTACCCCCATTGTTTTGACATTTTTTTCAAATTTTGAGCTCTAGTTTCAGATTTTTAAACATAGCGCCCTTCGAAACCTAGCGCAAAAGAAGCGCCTGTTTCTCCTCTACAAGACCTATATAGTCATTCTCCATGACACCCCTCATTATTTTTCTCTAGAAGCCCTGGAATAGGCCGACCCCCCTAATTTTTTGACATTTTTTTCAAATTTTTAGCTCTAGTTTCAGATTTTTGAACTTAGCGCCCTTTGATACCTAGCGCAAAAGAAGCGCCTGTTTCTCTTCTACAAGACCTATATAGTCATATCCCGTGACACCACTCATTACTTTTCTCTAGAACTCCTGGTATAGGCCGACCCTACCCCCATTTTTTTTACATTTTTTCGAATTTTGAGCTCTAGTTTCAGATTTTTTAACATAGCGCCCTTCGAAACCTAGCGCAAAAGAAGCACCTGTTTCTCTTCTACAAGACCTATATAGTAATACTCCGTGACACCCCTCATTATTTTTCTCTAGAAGTCCTAGAATAGGCCGACCCCCCCCTAATTTTTTTACATTTTTTTCAAATTTTGAGCTCTAGTTTCAGATTTTTGAACATAGCACCCTTCGATACCTAGCGCAAAAGAAGTGCCTGTTTCTCCTCTACAAGACCTATATAGTCATTCCCCGTGACACCCCTCATTATTTTTCTCTAGAAGCCCTGGAATAGGCCGACCCCCCTAATTTTTTGACATTTTTTTTCAAATTTTTAGCTCTAGTTTCAGATTTTTGAACTTAGCGCCCTTTGATACATAGCGCAAAAGAAGCGCCCGTTTTTCTTCTACAAGACCTATAAAGTCATATCCCGTGACACTCCCCATTATTCTTCTCTAGAACTTTTGGAATAGGCCGACCCTAACCCCATTTTTTTTTACATTTTTTTCGAATTTTGAGCTCTAGTTTCAGATTTTTGAACTTAGTGCCCTTTGATACCTAGTGCAAAAGAAGCGCCTGTTTCTCCTCTACAAGACCTATATAGTCATACCCCGTGACACTCCTCATTATTTTTCTCTAGAAGTCCTAGAATAGGCCGACCCCCCTAATTTTTTGACATTTTTTTCGAATTTTGAGCTCTAGTTTCAGATTTTTGAACATAGCGCCCTTTGATACCTAATGCAAAAGAAGTGCCTGTTTCTCCTCTACAAGACCTATATAGTCATTCCCCGTGACAACCCTCATTATTTTTCTCTAGAAGCCCTGGAATAGGCCGACCCCCCTAATTTTTTGACATTTTTTTCAAATTTTGAGCTCTAGATTAAACAATGACATAAAAGGTGCTATATTTTACAGGGTAGGACTACTTTTACCATACGTTCTAAATTGAAGAGGGTGCATAGGTGGCCCTACACCTACAAATAATCCGTTGATAGATGAAGAGTTATTGTGGTACTGAATATTAGCGTAACAAGTTATGCGACTTATTAAATCAATAGATTGGATAAAAACCATTTCAAAATTGAGTTAAAATTGCTATATTTTAACTGATTTTCTGCTTTTTTGAATATTTTTTTATTTAACGGCCGTTGTTGTCTTATTCTGTTTTTTGGTTTCTCGATATATCACCTTATTGTTCGCTGGCTTATTGTTCGCTAGCTATTGTTCGCTAGCTTCAGCCTGGTCGGGGTATTTTTATGAAGTTTTCGTTTCTGTTCTCCAACTTTAGTTTGCTTTTACCAAATGTTCTAAAATGTATACTTTATGCTTTATAATGTTTCATGTTTATGTAAGAGGGGCATCATCAGTGTCCCATGGACACATTATCCATTTATTCCAGTCTCTTATAAACATATTATTTCTTTATGTAATGCATTATAATCGGAATAACATAACTGTGGTTGAAGAGAGCCACAGTCAATTTTGATTTGACGGTCGCAAAACTACAGTGTCGTTACTCCTGTGAACTTCATTGAACTGATTTTAAATTATTGAAATGTGGAAGATTTTCATATTACAGGTCTACATAACTGCATTTCGTATTTTAAATATCAACAATACAATTACGGCTGGTCATTTGTATTCCAAGGCCATTGTCTGTTTCGACTTTCATCATGTATAAGGAGCATGCAGTTTGTTCGTTTGGTCAAATACCCCGAATCTGAACATCATGTGTAACAATTGGACAAATTATACCAGTAATTTTATTTTTCTCCAACAAAGCTTTCCCCTGCTTAGTCAGAAATGTTTGATCATATTTGAAGATCATTTGTTGATGTCTAGATTTAATTGAATGGAATAAACACGGCTGCTGTAAATGACTTTACTATAGTCAAAACTGATGTCTTTTCATCCAATTGCTGCATACAAACAATTTACCAAACATGGGGCAATAAAGCAATTTTCATTACTTTTAATGGCAATTTGAATGCTTTTCTAAGATTCAAAATATTACAGTTTGAAGCACTGAAAGAATATAAGTGTTTCCTTCAAAATCAGAGTCTTGTACAAACAAATGTACATGTAGTAATACACAAGTATGACCAAATTTAAACACCTCCCCTTCCGACTGATAGTGGGCATAAAAGTTATGAGACGACATCAAAAGTTTAATGTAGGATAAAAGAAAAAAACTTAATTCACATAGTTTGTTCACTGACCACCCCACCCCTCCCCCTCATAACTTAATTTGGGAAAATTGATTAACCGATATGGCAATATGTAAAATCGATGTCAAATTAACAGAACTTGCAGCAATTTTTATCCCCCGCCCAAAAATAAGTTTTTTTGTCCTACATTGGTCTTTTGATGTCACCCTAAGTTAATCACTGTTTTCTCTCATTGATTATGGTCAATCCCAAAGTGTTACAAGACAAAATGATTCTTTATAAAAAGATGCTATTAAAGATGACTTTCTTCTTTGCAGATCAACAAAAGAAAATATGTTTGTGTTTTACAGAAATAACAGATAAGCACACATAACGACATTTTCGTAAAAACAAGTTCGGGGACATACCAATTTTATTACCTCATTATACTGCAAATAGTTAATTCCTTATGTTCACAGTTTTTTTTACAAAAACGATGGACCCGGAAAAGGGATATTTATGGCTTTTTGTTGCTATGGCAACGGTTTTTTTTTTACCCACAAATTAAAAACATCTTGTTTTTAGGATTTTTTAAAGATATTTTTAATTAAAATCTATTATTAATCTATGGGCCACCATTATTTATACATGTCTTATTTAGTTTTATTTTTTTATAGTCACTCGCATTCATTATTATTTCAGAAGAATTCAAATACAATTTTCCCTAAAAATCGTAAAAAAATCGGAATTTTGAGCTTTTCACCTAAAAAAACGGGACAGGCGATGTTCGATTTTTTTTTCATTAAATGATTGGGTAGTCCTCCCTGAACAAAATGGTGTATCATATTGATATAATATCACTAAGAAAAAAATCCAGATTTCATGCAAACCTTACCTTAAATGTTTCATGTAAACTGTGTTTTGGTATGTGTTATTCCTTAAATACATGTTCTTCTCACGGAATATGGAATAAAACAATTACTGTCTTTGATTTCGGTAAATATGGAGTTTAATTGACTTTTGAAAAACTGATATTCACTTCGGCACAAAGTTCAAATGTAGTGGATGTAAGCAATTATATATAGGCAACCATATAATCTTCAACAATGAGAAAAAACATACGGAATTGTCGGCTACAATAGTCCATGAATTGAAAAATATGAAACAGTTCAATTGAGAAAAATAACGGCCCATTTTAAAACAACATGAATTACGAAAAATACATATAAAAGACATCAACAAACGACAACCACCGAACTACATGCTCCTGAGTTGGAGCAGGCACATGTAATATATTGTAACATTTAACATGCTTGTAAACAGCTGGGACAGTTTTGTTACAGCACAGCATATGAACAAACTATCAAATCAGTGGAATAGGGCTTAACGCATGAGATCAATACAAAACAGAAGGGAAAAAAAAGGTCCAACAAAAACACATACCGAATGTGGCAGAGTATTTTTACCTCGTTTTCAAGCAATCAAACGACTGAAGTACTGAACATCGAATGACTGCAAGTTCTTTTAGATTGTCACAAGCATTTGTCTTAGAAAAAAATCATATCTCTATACCTGAAAGTGAAGTTAATGTACAGATATATATATTTTTTTAAACTTAGTACACAAATTCTATATCATAATTATGATCTTTTTTTATTTTAATGCCAAATATCGAGTTCTGACCCTCAATTCCACGGTCCAATAGACATGGAAAATTATAATGCGAGTGGGGCATTTATGTGGTATGGACACATTCTTATTCAAATCCTTTATTAAGGAAGTCAGTAAATTTACTATAGATAATACTACATTTGTAAATTAGACGAACAAATCTAAGTTAAGGTATTATAATATCTCTGATTTCGTTATACTTATCCGTCGTCGTAACTTTTACTAAAATCTTCTCCACTGAAACTACTGAGCCAAATTCAACAAAACTTGGCCACCATCATCATTGGGGTATCTAGTATAAAATATGTGTCCGGTGATCTGGCCAACTAACAAAGATGGTCGCCATGGATAAAAATAGAACATAGGTGTAAAATGTAGATTTTGGCTTATATCTCAGAAACCAAACCATTTAGAGCATATCTGACATGTGGTAGAATTGTTTATTAGGTCATTAACTATCTGCCCTGATTTTTTCAGATGATTCAGACATTCTGTAGGTAGGTTGCTGCCCCTGAATTGGTAATTTTAAGAAAATGTTGCAGTTTTTGGTTATTATCTCGATAATTGTTATAGATAGAGATAAACTGTAAACAACAATAATGTACAAATAAGTGAACATGACCAAAATGGTCAATTGATCCCGTAAGGAGTTATTGCCCTTTATAGTCAATTTTTAACAATTTTCACAAAGTACATTTTTACAAAATATTTTCCACTGAAACTACAAGGCTAAGTTCATTAAAGATAAAGATAATTGTCAGCATATTTTTTTTTTAGTAAAGTAAGATCTACGAACACATCACCATCACCATAACATCGACAAAAGTGAGCGAGACAGGCTCTTTAGAGCCTCTAGTTATATATATGTAGTTTAGACCTTATAACTTTCTATTTGATTTGAGCCAAGGATTTGTGTTGAAGAGGGTACTTTAACCTATAATTGTTTCCTTCTGCCCACTGTGACTTGGACGGAGAGTTGTCTCATTGGCACTCATACTACATCTTCTTATATATTCTTTCGATATGCTTAATTGGGGTCTGGAGCTGGAATGTCAGTTACTGCTAGTAGTTCTTTGTTAATTTATGAATCATATTCATTTTGTGTAGTTTCTTATGTTTAACTATTTTGTCATCGGACTCGGAATTCTTTTAAACTGAGTTTTTCTGTGTATATTGTTGTGTGTTTGTTTATTCTACCTGAGCTAGATATAGTTGTAAAGCGGGAGGGTCGAGATCTCACAAAGCATGTTTAGCCCCACCGTATTTTTGCGCCATTCCCAAGACAGGAGACTCTGATCTTTGTTAGTTTTTTATGTTGTTTTTTCTTATCTAATTTAAGTGTGACGTCCATTTTCACATAACTAGTATATACTTTTATTTAGAGACCAGCTGAAGCCCGCCTCTGGTTTTTGGATTTTCTCGTTGTGTTGAAGACTTATTGGTGGCCTTCGGCTGTGCTCTTTGGTTAGACTGTTGTTTCTTTAACACATTTTTTATTTCCATTCTTAATTTAATTGATTGATCAATTGATTGATTGATTGATTGATTGATTGATTGATTTTACTACAAGCAAAAAAAAAAGTCATGATCATTTGAGAATAAATTTCCTTTATTTGTATTATAGTGTTATTTTCACCAATGAAACTCTCCATTGATTTTTGTCTTAAAATTAAATTTCTTTGTTAACTCTTAAATTACCGTCGGATTATAATAAGACACGCAAGAATAAAAAAAATAATATTTGGCTTTCAATATCTCAACCTTTTTTAATGTGAGTAACTTCATTGTTCAGTTAGATTTCGATTTTGATATTGTTTTTGCAAGTTTCCATAATAGATTTCCGGTAATTGTTCTGCATAAAACCCTATGGGAAAGCACATTGACTTAATTTTGCAAACGTTTATTGGAACCCAATGATTAAGCAAGGTGTTGCAACCTGTAATGTAAAGAAATTACAGCCGATTGCATTGAGTGTGTAGCGCAAAGGTAGCATATCCTTAGTTAGCTTGCTTGTATTATAAGATTATGTTAACTACCCTCCCTGAAGAGTAGAATAGCTCGACAGATAACCAATCAATCTGTCTGTAGGACTAGGCTCATTCTACAGGATGGTGGTATACCTTACTTAGTTTCTTCATAGTTCAGCTAACAAACAAGCGATCCAAATATATTATCTTCTTTGTCTACACACTCAATATAATCGGCTGTAATGAAAATGCGAACTTTGTGAGACTAGGCTCAAGCAGCCAGTCGGTAGCAGCCAGTTTTCAAATATATAAACACAAATATTGCATCAGACTCAAACGTACTTCAAATGTTTTTATAAATGTATAACCACTATATCATCAGTTCTTAATATATAATTAAGCAGTCAAAGACACTATTCAATGAATTTTAAAATTTGATTTCAGGCTTATTTAAGAATTGAATGTTTTTTTTGTTACTTCATTGAGGTGCAAAGCGTTGACCGAAATACATTTTGTATGAAACGCGAAAGCGCTTCATTCTGAAAATGTGCGCACTGCCAACGCTTTTGCAACCCTATGAAGTTACAAAAAGAAGCAATCAATATTAATAATTACATTTTTTAGCTAGGATCATGAAAACACGATTTTTATCAAGTTTTCATTAAATTCACCTTTGCACTCTATTGTGGGACCTCGTTTCATCCCGAATGATGAATTTCATTGGCCGAGTTTACTTGAAACTCTTCAATCGACTTCAGAGTTAATAGAGTATCAAGTGAACGCACTAGAGTTGATATTCGGAACAACTCTAAGTAACTCTAGATCTGGGGTAAGGCCCTGACCAAGCATAAACAAATAAAATATTCTCATTGGTTTGACGTAATTCAAGAGTTTCTCGAGTTAACCCTGGCTCGGTGAGGGTTGGAACGAGGGTACGAAGGGTTAACTCGAGTGGTTCAAGTAAAATCGTTTTGTTGAAACCCGAGTAAGTAAAGATAACTCGAGAGTTTCAAGTGAACTCGGCCATTGTGTGATGTAATTGCGTAAGGAATACCATGAGATGTGCATTTAGCCAAATTGAATCAGAATAACGAATTATATTGAAACATAAATCTTTTGTAATTATTAGCTATATAATGGCAAAATCAATCGCTTTCGATATATTAAACAGCGTACTGCCCGCTTTACATTTCAAATAGTCAACACTTTGAGTGTTTATAGAATCGTAAATGATTATGATTTTTTTTTAAAGAGTAACTAAAACGCTTATATCAAGTTATTTTCATTATATAGTTCTAAATTACCGCATAAAAACGCAAAAAAACCGATGAAATTTGGTCAATTAATAACGGAGAAAATAGCGAGTAAAGTTAGGTTATTTTTACATGTACATGTATATATATAAAAACATATACTGGGTGCATAAAAACAAATAAGATTAGATATGTTAGAATAACTTTTTTTAGAAGTTTTTTGATGCAGGCTGTCACTATACTGGTAATATTGGTTGACAATTTTTCACATGTGTAGAAATACATAAAATTATCCATATTAAAATTGCAAGTTAAAGTTCTCTTTTATACATGTTATATATGAACAAATTCAGACAAAATATAAATCTAAGACACAATGTAATATAAGTAAGCAAACATACATTGTACATTTGTAGGTTAAGTCTTTGTTCAATTATACTTTCTGTTATGGCACCTAATAAATATGCATATAGGAAGAGGTGGTATGTGTGAGCAATGGTGAGTCAGAGTGTCAATGAGACAACTCTCCATCCAAGTAATAACTTATGAAAGTAAACCACTGTAGGTCAAGTTATGGTCTTCAACGTTAACACAGAGCCTTGACTCACAATGAACAGCAAGCTATAAAGGACCCCAAAGTTATAAGTGTGAAATCATTTAAAACAGGATCGAATATGTACATCATAAAATTGAGACTGGAAATGGGGAACAACCTGACCATAGAACAGACAACAGCAGAAAGTCACTAACAGGTTTTCAATGCATCGGGAAATTCCTGACCCGGAGGCATCCTTTAGATGGCTCTAAACAAATATATATATATAAAGACTAGTTCAGTGATTATGAACGCATACTCCATCAGCAGTTTAACGTGAAGAATTATGACGCTGTAAATTGCGTGTACGTGTATTACTTCTAAAGTATTTATGTATTCCACATAATGCCACGTCAAACTTATTCATATATGTTGCTTAGTCTCTGGTGGATTTGCATACATGTACATAGTTGTATTTTAATATCACATCTATTTTTTTTTATAAATCTGATATACATTGTACTCTATAAGTCATAGTGTACAACAGATGCAATAGACATGCGTTAAAGTAATATGCTTATTATAGAAAAGGGGTGGCTTCAAAAAATAAATGCTACTATAATGCTGGTTTGTTCTTTTACTTTAAGAATAAAAATGCAGCACTTTTCTGCTTTTATGCTGTACTTTAAATAAACTTACCCTGGCCTTCTCTCTTTTCTGTAATGCTTTAGAAGTTTTGAGCTTCTTCTTGGGTTCACAAAGAAATCCATCATTAAGAACATCTGATGACCTTTTTGGATAATTGCTTGGCACTGAACCTGGCAAAAGCCTCTTGCTGTTATGAGCAGATAAACCAAATAACTCCTTGAATCTCAACCTGTCAACCTCATAGCATTCTTCTGAGAAGTGTTCTGAACATATGGCTGAGTGTTTAGTTGGCACAGTAAAATCCACACGGGTAAGTTTTACAAAACGAACCCACAAGTTACGTTGTCTGTCATCTTTTGGAAAAGCGTGTTGAGTATGTCCCGTTTTTGCCGAGTTGTTGCATCCAGCAACTGCACAATTCCTTCCCATTGTTGAATTGTAGATTTAAAGTAAAGGAAGAAAATTGCCGGTGAATATATAAAAAGCACTGTCAATCGATAACTGTCAACAATAACGTATAAACGATCCACTGCTATTCTGCTTTCACTTTGTAAATGACCTGTTGTCTATTTCACAGGTACTTGAGGACAGGACCCTATAGGAGCCTTGTGATGCCCCCCTCCCCCTTTTTTTTTTTTTTTTTAATCGAGCAAAAATATCATTATTTTCGCTTATATTCAGCTCTCTGTATGCTATTTATCACTTCAAATGCAAGGAATACTATCAAATACCAGTTTCTAAAATTTGGGGTTTCTGATATATGTATAGGCGGCACAGGTACTTGAGGACAGGACCCTATAGGAGCCTTGTGATGCCCCCCTCCCCCTTTTTTTTTTTTTTTTTAATCGAGCAAAAATATCATTATTTTCGCTTATATTCAGCTCTCTGTATGCTATTTATCACTTCAAATGCAAGGAATACTATCAAATACCAGTTTCTAAAATTTGGGGTTTCTGATATACATATATCAGAAACCCCAAATTTTAGAAACTGGTATTTGATAGTATTCCTTGCATTTGAAGTGATAAATAGCATACAGAGAGCTGAATATAAGCGAAAATAATGATATTTTTGCTCGATTAAAAAAAAAAAAAAAAAGGGGGAGGGGGGCATCACAAGGCTCCTATAGGGTCCTGTCCTCAAGTACCTGTGGTCTATTTATGTACATGATCTGACCCGCACTGTACGTCACTTCCGGCGAGTATTAATATTAGAATAAGTGGCAAGTTTTGTAACAAATCATTCAGGTGTTCAAATGGCGATCGGCCAGTATTTTGCAAATATCTCGATAACTAATGAACCAAATGTCATCGGGTTTTTTGCGTTTTTATATGGTAATTTAGTACTATTAAATGAAAGTAACTTAATAAAAGCGTTTTAGTTACTCTTTAAGGATGGCAAAATTGCACTATTGGGTGGAATAGCTTTCATTATTATCGGCATCCTTTCAAGTAGTTCATGAAAAGTAATAATAATTCTGCATTAAAACAAAAGAAAGTTGCACTCGAGCTTTAACTTTTTTTTCTAACACAAAACTGTTTTTACAAAACATTCTTCCTCTCAACTAGTGGATTTCGCTTAAATATCATATGACAGGACAAAAGGTTTATTTTTTGTATTCAAAGTATGGTGGGCAAGTAAACTATATATAAGTTTAAAAAAAGATTGATCCGTGCTATAAATTAACTTATAATTTTGATCAAGTAGGCCCTAGATCTCTTGCTTACGTTCTCACCTAGTGCAGATAAAAGTATTACCGCAGAATTTGTTATTAACTGTCCGGTAAGGGTTGAGTAGGGTATACGAAAAAAAAACTATGCAGAACAACACACTGGATTTTTCTCCTATAGACCCCAGCTACCCAGCTTCCATTGGCACCTAGTGATTTTTATTACATTTTTGGTAAGGGTGGGATTGGGTGTTCGACCCCAACTTAGGACTTATCTTTGAAAAAAAATAAGCTAAACAGAAACCTTGATTTTTTTCTCCAGCAGACATCAGCTACACTGCTCCCCTTTACACATGGTGCGGACAGAAGTATGTCGGTAGACATTTGTTTATTAACTTTTATGTAATGATGGTGTAGGATGGGTGACTGAGGTCCACTTGAAAAAAATTACAGGGACTCCAATGTGGTGTGGTCTATCATATGCAGAACAATTACCGGAAATCTATGGTAGTTTGCAAAATAATTAATAGTCTTTTTTTATAATGTGATATGTGAAATGTTTGCAAATAATCAAAGCACGCTTCTTAATTAATAGACATATGATAGAAATAAAGATAAACCGTATGATAACCAATGAAAATCTCCCAGAGACAAACTAACGTTCATTAAGGCAACTAGTATGATGGTCTGGATTCGGGGTTCTCAATTTCTGTATTTTTTGATATTTTAGGCCATATTTCTCTATTCTTTATACTTTTTGACAATTATTCTCTTATCATTACATTTTAACACCATTACTCTAGCTATTTTATTTATTTCTTGGTCCATTGTCTCTATTATTTATATTTTTTGTCCACTATTCTCAATTCCATAATTCCCCATCAACAGCCTTTAGTTAATGTCACCTTATACATGTTATAGTCTTCACAAATAAGCAAAATTAATACCTTATAGGCTCACAATGACAAACCAATTGAAGGCTTTTATATCCCAGTTTGAATTGTGAAATAGCGGAAATTTTGAAAATTTGATCAAGCAAAATACATTATCGTCCTCGTAGTTCGTAAAATACTGGCAGATGAACCTTGGTCATCAATTCTAATAATCTTGGATCCACCTTTCTAAACTTAAAAGTAATAAAGTTCACGCAACCATGTTGTTTCGATTGCTAAAGACTTTTACATCCGTCGACATTATCTTCGATTAAAGTAGTATTGATCAGACAACCGCTGTGCACGTATACTTTAACGACCGTTAAATGAATGACAAATGACAACATTGTAATTTTTTGAATGACAATTAAACAGTGTTGGAAAGATAAAATCAATTCACTTTCGTTTTTCGTTTTTTGTTTTTGTGAAATGAAAAATGAAAACACTTCCATTTTTCGATTTTAGTTTTTGAGAATGAAAAAGGAAAAAGGAAAATTCTTTTATGATATTTCAAAACGAAAAACGATTGGACGCAGATATACACGGACCGTGGGGCCAAATAATCTCCAAGGTAAGGAGAAGGGCCAATACTAATACAAATGCATACCAAATATCTTTGACTTACCACTAGTGGTTCACCATAAACTAGACCTAACCACAAACTAATACATTGTTGACGCCGCCGTAGCCACCGACGCCGTAACAGCATACCTATGTCTCGCTTTTTGACTCCGTCAAGCGAGACAAAAATCGAAACGTTTGATAGGTATTTGAATCTTTAAATTTTGTACGTTGTGTACCTAATTATTTGGACGTGTCCAAAATACAAACAACAAATCCCAACTAGTGTTATATCGAAAATTTTGGTATGTTGAGTATATTGAACTGACACACATTTGCCCTTGTTCCTACATCCCCTCTAAACATGTTATTAAGGTGAAGAGAAAATGTAACTTTACGTGTATACAATGCATCGTTTTAACAAACTTATTCCTACTGGACTTGGCAATTATAGGATCTCAAAAGTCTTCGAAAGTTAAAATTTCTATACCAAAGTCATTTCTTTAGGTAATTATTTTAAACATTTCATGCAACAAAACAATTTCGTTGCAAATAATAACATTAAAATTATGATGGCCTTTCTATTGATGAGGTCACTCATTGTGAACATCAGTATTATATGATCCTCTCACGTCGTCAGCTGAAAAATATTAAAAGTGGATTATCTTAGTCGTATTTGGCACAACTTTAAAAGAATTTTGGATCCTCAATGCTCTTCAACTTTTTACTTGTTTGGCTATATTACTAGTTTGATATGAGCGTCACTGATGAGTCTTATGTAGACGAAACTCGCGTTTGACGAACTAAAATATATTCATGGTACTTAAAAGTCTTTTAATAATTATTTACAAATATTGCAAGGAGATCTTTAATCTAATTAATGAACACACGTCTTAATAGGTTTTACTTCATTTCCTATCTTTATATGTGTACTGGGTTCTAAGTATAACTTTATCATGAATTATCCTAACAAAAATCCTGAAACAATCTCACTGAAGCAACATCTATTTTAAGCAAACCCTCACATCGGGTACAATGTGACGTACTATTTAAACAGTTATCTTCATAACATAAAAGAAGATGTGGTATGACCGCAATGAGACAACCCTCTACAAGATACCAAAATGTCACAGAAACTTACAACTATAGGTCACCGTATCGCCTTCAACAATACATGGCTTACTTTATCTAGTATCGAAGCTAAGTAATCAATAAACTGTTCTCTAGTTTTCACTTTGTGAATACCGAATCATACAAAATGTTAAAAAATATACAATCAACCAATTATCTTATACTGTACAGTATTCGCAACGTTGACTTTTAAGGGCATACGATACAGTTTTGATCTCGTACTTACAGTTTGATAAAAATTTCTATATAGGCTATTTTTTGCCTGATTAAATCAAATATGTAATAAAAAATAAACCTTCATGTGCTACTTTAAGAGTTAAATGAGGTCGAAGTTTGTTATATTTGCAAAAAAATCGGATTTCTGGCCGTATTTTCCCTTTCGAAAGAAATTCATAACTTTTTTGTTTTTTAGAAAAGATAAACACATTTTTTGTCTTGTGAAATAAATTGCAATTTATGCATTTTTCATTCAAAAATAAGTCAAATTTATCAAATGATGAATTGAGAAAAATAAACGTAATTGGTTGCTAAACATTTATCAAAATTCCAAAAAATGCACTGTTTACAGTTTTATAGAATTTGCTCCACAAGATGTGGTTAGAAAAAATAGGGGTCTATGCGTTCGTTTTTAAATTAAATTAGTTTGAACGATAAAACTCAGACGAAAATACATCTTTTCCCGATATGTCACAGGTTGAAGTTGATAGATTTCATATTTCAGCTGTAACGAGTTTACATTTCTGTTTTGTTTTAAGGTTTTTTATCACTAATAACTTCACAATAAAAAAAAACTTACTTCTTTAAATTTTTAAAATTATTTGGCATTCCATGATATTTTTGTCTTGATCATTGCATTCGCAGTCTTGTGTAAAAACAATTATTTTATAATGAACTAGTTTTAACCTTTTGCATTATATGTTGGTCAGTTGACTAGGTAATGATTTATCTTTATACGTTTTGATAGATATTGACTGCAACTCAATAGACCACTTTCGAGTTCATCCGTCACCCGAAAAAAACTCGTCAATTAGGCGCGCCTTAGTGACGTTATTTACCAGATAGAGGGGATCGCTTGTATCCCTTCACTATCACCGTTCATCAAACGTCTTAGTGATGGTCATTGTGCAGGATAAACTAGAAATAATTTTTGTTTCGTAGGTACTTAATCATATTTCCCTAATGACAGCATTGCTTAATTGTCAATTATGAGAATTTAGTTTGCCGAATAAATCGTGCAATATAGTATTATATTTTGCAAACCACTCACTCAACATTGGAACGGAAGTGACGACGCTCCTGAACGTACGAATGATGTTCACTTAAACCAGAGTTTTTGACGGAAATGCATCGAACTCGAAAGTTGTCTATTGAGGAAACATGCTGATTTAAAGTTACATTTAACAATTCTCAACGTGTATTGTCGATTTAAATTTTAAAAAAAGCAGCACACCACTGACCGCGTGCTTTACACATTATATGTTATTCAGGTCTCAAACAGGGTATATACTGTGACATTCCCGGCGTAGTCTATGTTATATCCCCTGAGACAAAGGCGAAAGAGATATATGCCCTAATCCGGGAATGTCACAGTATATACATGTCCGAGACCTGAATTACAAATATATTACGAAATTACCTCTTACTAAATGTTAGTTTCCAGTGCAGGTATTTGTTTAACATTCACAATGCAGCATGTATATCTTTAAATTTTGAGTAATCCATTTAAATGCATTTTTTATCTTGAAAATTTTTTTCACGTTGAAAAATAGTTTCAATAATTTTTAAATATTATATTTTGGGTTTGTTTGTGTGTGGATTTGATTTTTACAACACATATATTGAAAAATTCTACCTGATATCTGATACATGAAGGATTTTCTAATTTGCTGTGAACTTAATTTATTGTGTATGCAATTATTTATAATAACACTTTTAACATTTAATGTAATATTAAAAGTGTAAATTGCGTGATTTTGTACCTAAAATGTATTATTGACTGAAGCACGTCATTAATTTCCCTCTGTGAGCCTCTGATATTCCTTAGAGGGTTGTACAGCTTTTGACTACGTCACATAGTAACCGGTGTTATGCTGACGTTTTGGAGGTTGAAATTTGAATTAAAAACTTCGTAACTATATACATCTGCAGTTTCCTGGATTTATACTTACATCTCTGTGTTATTCAACCAGAAACCTCGACAAATTTGTAATCCGTAATATACGTAAATATATATATATATATATATATAAAACGTCTGAATAATAGTCAACGATTTTTCCCACGAGGGCGCTGGATCGTTACAAGTAACGATACATGTACACAATAAAATAAATTATATAAACGCCTAAAAAGTGTACATAACAACACCAATAACACAAAAAGGAACTATAAATGTAATTATTTATAAATATTTCGGATAACAGATATCCTTCGTCAGTCAGATTCTGATGTGAAATGAATCATCTTTGAGTCTCGTTAGATTGAACTTTTACTAAATCTTGAATTATATACAATAAAAAAAGTCAAACCGAACATCAGTTAAGACGCTTGCATCATTGCAAAAAAATGTTGAATATGAAATAGGTTATATGACTAATTACATCAGAGAGTTCAAATAAATGTTTTAAATAAAAATAATAATGTGCGATATGAACTAGCACAATTCTAAAGCTTTCACAGTGTCGATAATTATGATGTTACAAGAAAGATTGCGTCAATAAGAATTCCAAATAAACAGCATTGCACGGTCTTATTTCTAAATAAACAGCACTGAACGGTCTAAATTTCTAAATATTTCAGATTTGACAACTGTAGTGTAGTAACATTAGAGTCTGCGATGTTTAAAACAAACGGCCGTTTAAAAATAATAACACATTTTGACTAAAGTAAAATAGTTGGACGTGGCTTGGTACTTATACATCCCTAAAAAAATTGAGCAATTTAGATTGTTATATTCAACAGATATATTTTAGAGATGAGTAAGGTAAAGAAATAAAAACGGGGACTGTAATAATAAGTAATATAACCCAGATGTGAAGCACTGCATGGTGTCGAATTACATCTTTTCATTTATCCCATTTGGTGCCAAAGTTGTTAATTTTCTTATCCAAAATCTTTCCCGAGTAAGTCTATCCTCCCTAGACCAAGCAGAGTTGTGGTCAATGATAGTAATGGTCAGTCGATTGAGATCTGCCTTAGTGTGGCCAGGGGATCTCAAATGTCGACTAAGAGGGAGGTCTGGCTTGCATTGGTAGTCGCTACGATGACCGTTCATTCGTTTGTGAAACTCGCCAACATACTGTTTACCACATTTACACTGTAGGAGATACACAACATTAGTAGTCTTGCAATTAACATTGCAAAATATGGTGTATTCTGTACCAGTGGAGTGACTGTTAAAAGTCTGGGTATCCAGTATTTGTTTGCAAGTCAGACAACGTTTGTTTCCACAACCCTTACAAGAGCCCACTGACGAAGAGCCTGCTTGAGAGCATAACTCAGCTCTCACCAGCAAGTCTTTAAGGCTTTTGGGCCTGCGGAAAGCCAGTACAGGTGGCTCGGGAAAGATCTTGGATAGTTTAGGATGTTTTTCGATATCTTTCCAACTTTCGCGGATAAGGTGAGACAAGTTGTCAAATTTTGGATGGTAATTCAACACAAAAGACACCCTCCTGTTGACCTTTTTGACTTTATATTGTAAAAGTTCATCTCGGCTGATGTTGCTAGCACGAGAAAAACCTTTATCAATGTCTTTGCTTTTGTAGCCCCGATGTTTTAGGTGACCGCGAAGTTCTTGCAGTCGTTTTTTGGCAACATCGTTGGTGGAGCAAATCCTTTTTATTCGTATGGCCTGGCTGTAGGGTATGCTCATGGTGCAATGTTTAGGGTGACAACTTGAAGGAGACAGATATTGATGTTTGTCTGTGGGCTTGCAATACAGATCTGTAAATATGTTTCCATCCCTCAATTGCGTTGTAGTGTCAAGAAATGTGATCTTAGAGTCAGAGATTTCATATGTGAATTTTATTGAGGGGTGGGCATCGTTGGCATGTTGAATAAACAAATCTAGTTCTTGTTCAGTATTATCCCACTTCATGTCAATATCGTCAATAAATCGGAGCCAAGAGAGGGGTTGATAAAGAAAAGAATTGAGAATTCTCTGTTCTAATTTCCCCATAAAAATATTGGCATAAGACGGGGCCATCTTTGTTCCCATTGCTGTTCCATTAACTTGGAGAAAGTGCTCACCATTGAATGTGAAGTTATTGCATTTTAATACCAAAGAAAGAAGCTGGATGAGACATTCAGTTGGTGGATGTAAGGTGTTACGAGAGTTCCAGACTTCCCTACAGGCTTCTATACCATCGTCATGGGGGATATTAGTATAGAGGGAGGTAACATCAAGCGAGACAAGGATCGTTTCAGGTGGGAGAGGGTTCAAAGATTCCATTTTTGTAAGATAATGTGTTGTGTCTTGAATATATGATG
This sequence comes from Mytilus trossulus, assembly GCF_036588685.1. Classification (NCBI taxonomy): domain Eukaryota; kingdom Metazoa; phylum Mollusca; class Bivalvia; order Mytilida; family Mytilidae; genus Mytilus; species Mytilus trossulus. Next base: position 73,154,712 of record NC_086380.1, read on the forward strand.
GTAAATTTTCTACGTGTGGTCGGAGATGAAAGTCAATAAATTCTGATATTTTTTCTGTAGGGTGGTCATTGGCGGAAACAATTGGTCTACCTGGATTATTGACTTTAGGTAGCACTCCACAGTTAGAAAATAAAATTAAAAATGAGCCCCAAAATGTTTTATCATCTCCTATTCCTGGATTTCTAATACATTAACCTAACTGTTTGTGTTGTACATGTGCATATGTATGTAATCAGTTTCTTCCATAGATTCAATTTTCATAAGTTAAAAGGATGAAAATTAATTCCTTTTAAGTGTATCCATGGTAACATTCTGCATTTATTTACCATAAAATATTGCAAAAAGGGGGGTGAACATGTCATTTATCCCCCCAAAATTTGGATCAAACTAGAATTTCAATGCCTTTGAGTGATACCTTTTTAGAAACTGTTTTCTTAAATCTTCATAATGATCAAATAAAAAATGGGTGTCTTTCGCCTCATTTTTTCGTAAAATCCAATCACAAAGTTCGTGCGATAAAAAGTTGGAAATTAACATTACAATAATTGCCGGACCAATGTATGGTATTGACATGCAAATACGGACTGTCATACAGAAAACAGCCTATATTACATACATTACATAACCTTGATGTGCATATAAACCCAATACAAAGGCTATTTTAATACTCAGCTATCCAAAAATTAATTTTATTGCACACTAGCTCTCATATTTGAAAAATCCACAGGGGCCAAAATGCGAAACTACACACCTAACTGTGGAGTGCTACCTTAAGGTGAATTTTTTCCCCTTCTGTCTCAATTTTTGTTATGTTTTCTGTGTTCTACTAGCTGTTACGATGAAAATGGTACCTTAGTTTTTAAAATTGGTTCAGTAATAAAGATTTTATGAAGGTTAGCAGTATATGTTGAAACGCGACAAAAAGTGATTTAAAAATAAATGTTGGATCATAGTGAAAAACTTCAAGTCTGTCTCATTTTTGGGGTAAATTTCAAAAACTGTTCCCTTTTTTTTATTTGAAATTATAAAATTACCTTAAAAGAGTACAAATTGTACAAGTTTTAGGTATTTGAAAGCACTTATAGGTAATTTTTGCTGTAAATAGCATACCTAACCTTGGTTTAGAAGCTCTCAAGCAGGGTATAAATTTCTAACAGTACTGGCATCATTTAACTTAATTTATGCCAAATTATAATATAAAGTCCTGCTAAAAATGTTTATTTGACTTATTCGCATTCAAAAATATAAAGCGATACATTCTGAGATCATCATATAAAGCGCAATCTTTGGTTACAAGGGCAAAGCTTACGGAGTACAAATTTAAGACCGCATCATGTCTAAGTGTCAAAATGTGTATATTTGGTTGCTAAGGACAGTAAACAATAAAATAAACATAAATTGCATTCCTAGCAGTTTTTTTACCTTCAGAACTAAAACAAGAACATAAATGACTAAAGATTTGAGGTCAATTTTATCTTAAAAAGTGCATTTCTGTGCTTTCTGATGTGCCATAAGGTAGCACTCCACAGTTAGAAAATAAAATTAAAAATGAGCCCCAAAATGTTTTATCATCTCCTATTCCTGGATTTCTAATACATTAACCTAACTGTTTGTGTTGTACATGTGCATATGTATGTAATCAGTATCTTCCATAGATTCAATTTTCATAAGTTAAAAGGATGAAAATTAATTCCTTTTAAGTGTATCCATGGTAACATTCTGCATTTATTTACCATAAAATATTGCAAAAAGGGGGGTGAACATGTCATTTATCCCCCCAAAATTTGGATCAAACTAGAATTTCAATGCCTTTGAGTGATACCTTTTTAGAAACTGTTTTCTTAAATCTTCTAATGATCAAATAAAAAATGGGTGTCTTTCGCCTCATTTTTTCGTAAAATCCAATCACAAAGTTCGTGCGATAAAAAGTTGGAAATTAACATTACAATAATTGCCGGACCAATGTATGGTATTGACATGCAAATACGGACTGTCATACAGAAAACAGCCTATATTACATACATTACATAACCTTGATGTGCATATAAACCCAATACAAAGGCTATTTTAATACTCAGCTATCCAAAAATTAATTTTATTGCACACTAGCTCTCATATTTGAAAAATCCACAGGGGCCAAAATGCGAAACTACACACCTAACTGTGGAGTGCTACCTTAAGGTGAATTTTTTCCCCTTCTGTCTCAATTTTTGTTATGTTTTCTGTGTTCTACTAGCTGTTACGATGAAAATGGTACCTTAGTTTTTAAAATTGGTTCAGTAATAAAGATTTTATGAAGGTTAGCAGTATATGTTGAAACGCGACAAAAAGTGATTTAAAAATAAATGTTGGATCATAGTGAAAAACTTCAAGTCTGTCTCATTTTTGGGGTAAATTTCAAAAACTGTTCCCTTTTTTTTATTTGAAATTATAAAATTACCTTAAAAGAGTACAAATTGTACAAGTTTTAGGTATTTGAAAGCACTTATAGGTAATTTTTGCTGTAAATAGCATACCTAACCTTGGTTTAGAAGCTCTCAAGCAGGGTATAAATTTCTAACAGTACTGGCATCATTTAACTTAATTTATGCCAAATTATAATATAAAGTCCTGCTAAAAATGTTTATTTGACTTATTCGCATTCAAAAATATAAAGCGATACATTCTGAGATCATCATATAAAGCGCAATCTTTGGTTACAAGGGCAAAGCTTACGGAGTACAAATTTAAGACCGCATCATGTCTAAGTGTCAAAATGTGTATATTTGGTTGCTAAGGACAGTAAACAATAAAATAAACATAAATTGCATTCCTAGCAGTTTTTTTACCTTCAGAACTAAAACAAGAACATAAATGACTAAAGATTTGAGGTCAATTTTATCTTAAAAAGTGCATTTCTGTGCTTTCTGATGTGCCATAAGGTAGCACTCCACAGTTAGAAAATAAAATTAAAAATGAGCCCCAAAATGTTTTATCATCTCCTATTCCTGGATTTCTAATACATTAACCTAACTGTTTGTGTTGTACATGTGCATATGTATGTAATCAGTATCTTCCATAGATTCAATTTTCATAAGTTAAAAGGATGAAAATTAATTCCTTTTAAGTGTATCCATGGTAACATTCTGCATTTATTTACCATAAAATATTGCAAAAAGGGGGGTGAACATGTCATTTATCCCCCCAAAATTTGGATCAAACTAGAATTTCAATGCCTTTGAGTGATACCTTTTTAGAAACTGTTTTCTTAAATCTTCTAATGATCAAATAAAAAATGGGTGTCTTTCGCCTCATTTTTTCGTAAAATCCAATCACAAAGTTCGTGCGATAAAAAGTTGGAAATTAACATTACAATAATTGCCGGACCAATGTATGGTATTGACATGCAAATACGGACTGTCATACAGAAAACAGCCTATATTACATACATTACATAACCTTGATGTGCATATAAACCCAATACAAAGGCTATTTTAATACTCAGCTATCCAAAAATTAATTTTATTGCACACTAGCTCTCATATTTGAAAAATCCACAGGGGCCAAAATGCGAAACTACACACCTAACTGTGGAGTGCTACCTTAATGTATTTTGGGCAGTAGATAGAAACGCCCCGGCTTTGATTTTTCCGGTTTTAGATATTTAAATGTGGTTTCATCAATGTGTCCCTGTTCACACATGTTTTTCAGGTTTGTGGTGATCTCTGTGTTAAATTGAGGGGTGGGGTCAGAGTCTAATTTCTTATAGAATCTCTCATCAGAGAGTTGACGTTCCGCCTCTTGAATGTAGTCACATCTGTCCATGACGACAACAGCGCTACCTTTATCTGCTGGTTTAATTATAATGTCGTCTCTGTTTTTAAGTAACCGCACAGCTTCGTTTTCTTCAGAAGATAAATTGTTGAATGTTTGGGAAGTAGCAGTGGACAGATTTGTTACGTCGGATTTAATTTTGTCAATAATATGTTCTAAAGTAGCACATTTACTTGGTTTAGGAATCCATGAACTTTTTTTCCTGAATCTGGGAATATCGACATCTTCTTGGTCGTCATCTGAGTCGAGATCACTTGTGTCACTATCAGTGGAACTTTTTGTGGTGTCTTTAGAAAAATATTCCTTAATTCTGAGGGATCTTGCTAACTTGTCTAGGTCATCTTCCAAGAGTATAGAATCTATTTTGCCCGGCGTGGGACAAAAATTAAGACCTTTTGACAGTACCTTTGTTTCGGTCTCCGACAAAACTACTGAAGACAAATTGACTACAGTGTTTGTGGAGTTCATGCAGCCTTGTTTTTTTCTCCTGAATCGGCGATTCCGGGATTTTTTTCCGGTTATGATGGTACGATTGAGAGTTAAGGTTGTCTGCTCTCTTACTACAGGGTCTACATGTACGCCGTCTCTTTTAAATTTATTAACTTGTTTTTTGTGTAGTTTCCGGGATTCAATGCGCAAGATGTCATGGAGGCGCTCGTTGATGGTGAGCAATTCAGGACCGGAAAGTTCTTGGCATGATTTATTGTAAAGATGGTTATAACTAGTTTGTAAATTTAAGTGTTTATGAGACGCCTCAGCGTGTAATAGATCCATCAATTTCACGGAACTACTGTGGAGAATATTGTTCCATCTATCCATAAATCTGATAGTTTTTTCACCGGTGGTAAGGGGTGAAGCTTTCAAAATAAGCCCAATCGGAACAATACCCTGAGAAAGATAAGTTTTTAAATTTGATACATGATGTTCGGTTTTAACTATTTTAAGACTCAAAGCTCTTAGCTTTTTAAAAAAAGACATAGTTTGCCTGATGATAAGGCTGTAAGAAAAATCGGATCGCGAGATAAATCACTCGATACAGACTAATAATAAAAATATATATAAAACGTCTGAATAATAGTCAACGATTTTTCCCACGAGGGCGCTGGATCGTTACAAGTAACGATACATGTACACAATAAAATAAATTATATAAACGCCTAAAAAGTGTACATAACAACACCAATAACACAAAAAGGAACTATAAATGTAATTATTTATAAATATTTCGGATAACAGATATCCTTCGTCAGTCAGATTCTGATGTGAAATGAATCATCTTTGAGTCTCGTTAGATTGAACTTTTACTAAATCTTGAATTATATACAATAAAAAAAGTCAAACCGAACATCAGTTAAGACGCTTGCATCATTGCAAAAAAATGTTGAATATGAAATAGGTTATATGACTAATTACATCAGAGAGTTCAAATAAATGTTTTAAATAAAAATAATAATGTGCGATATGAACTAGCACAATTCTAAAGCTTTCACAGTGTCGATAATTATGATGTTACAAGAAAGATTGCGTCAATAAGAATTCCAAATAAACAGCATTGCACGGTCTTATTTCTAAATAAACAGCACTGAACGGTCTAAATTTCTAAATATTTCAGATTTGACAACTGTAGTGTAGTAACATTAGAGTCTGCGATGTTTAAAACAAACGGCCGTTTAAAAATAATAACACATTTTGACTAAAGTAAAATAGTTGGACGTGGCTTGGTACTTATACATCCCTAAAAAAATTGAGCAATTTAGATTGTTATATTCAACAGATATATTTTAGAGATGAGTAAGGTAAAGAAATAAAAACGGGGACTGTAATAATAAGTAATATAACCCAGATGTGAAGCACTGCATGGTGCCGAATTACATCTTTTCATTTATCCCATTTGGTGCCAAAGTTGTTAATTTTCTTATCCAAAATCTTTCCGACTACCAATGCAAGCCAGACCTCCCTCTTAGTCGACATTTGAGATCCCCTGGCCACACTAAGGCAGATCTCAATCGACTGACCATTACTATCATTGACCACAACTCTGCTTGGTCTAGGGAGGATAGACTTACTCGGGAAAGATTTTGGATAAGAAAATTAACAACTTTGGCACCAAATGGGATAAATGAAAAGATGTAATTCGACACCATGCAGTGCTTCACATCTGGGTTATATTACTTATTATTACAGTCCCCGTTTTTATTTCTTTACCTTACTCATCTCTAAAATATATCTGTTGAATATAACAATCTAAATTGCTCAATTTTTTTAGGAATGTATAAGTACCAAGCCACGTCCAACTATTTTACTTTAGTCAAAATGTGTTATTATTTTTAAACGGCCGTTTGTTTTAAACATCGCAGACTCTAATGTTACTACACTACAGTTGTCAAATCTGAAATATTTAGAAATTTAGACCGTTCAGTGCTGTTTATTTAGAAATAAGACCGTGCAATGCTGTTTATTTGGAATTCTTATTGACGCAATCTTTCTTGTAACATCATAATTATCGACACTGTGAAAGCTTTAGAATTGTGCTAGTTCATATCGCACATTATTATTTTTATTTAAAACATTTATTTGAACTCTCTGATGTAATTAGTCATATAACCTATTTCATATTCAACATTTTTTTGCAATGATGCAAGCGTCTTAACTGATGTTCGGTTTGACTTTTTTTATTGTATATAATTCAAGATTTAGTAAAAGTTCAATCTAACGAGACTCAAAGATGATTCATTTCACATCAGAATCTGACTGACGAAGGATATCTGTTATCCGAAATATTTATAAATAATTACATTTATAGTTCCTTTTTGTGTTATTGGTGTTGTTATGTACACTTTTTATATATATATATGTATTTATGTCATACATCGTTAATGTAGAGATTCATAAGTTTTATCATTTTTGTTGGTCTCACTGACAGCATTAAGGCAAATTGTATGAGCAAAATAAGACTGAAGACACCATAGTATCATTGTAAATTTATTGGATACAACAGATACCATTAAGATAATGTTTCAAATTTGAAAAGGTGCAATGATAACAGCTTGTTTAATGTTTAACAAACTATGATACGATTCAACTGCTTAGTGTATCTCCTTGACACTTTGAATTATCATTATATGCTAATAGGCTGACACGAAGCTTAACAATGATGTTACAGATACTTTGTTGAATTTTAAATCGGAAATCATGTTCTCTTCTTAACCACATCTACAAAGAATAATGTGGTATACTTGTCGATCTATTACCTCCATTTCGTTCGATTTTTTTTTATTTGAGCATTCCTTTTGAAGATTTATCCCCAACAGCGCTTTGACACCACAACATTTATCGAGGGAACTTTGCAAAATGAAAGTTTAATTATGAATATATAAGTATCAATGTCATAAATACATAATGGTCTGGTCATGATGACAAGTTTTTTTTCAATGTTGTAAACCTTCAAAATAAATATTCTTATTATAATTTAATGACTTGACCTCAGCATGTACTATTTGTGATGCTATTCATCATTACCATGTGGAATATTGATTCAATAACAAATATATAGTGACATTATTTATTCCTTTCACATGCACTTCACAAGTAGCTGAAATAACTAAACATCACATGTTTATTGCAAGCACAAAAAAGTTGGTTATACTAATATACATGAAAATAAATATAATTATATTGCTGATGTAATATGTAAGTTGTTTATCCCTAATGATAATCGAACGTTGTGGGCTGAGTCCAATCTTCTTCACGAAGTCCGTATAACATACAATAAACTCATCATAGATACCAGGACTAAATGTTGTATATACGCCAGACGCGCGTTCGTCTACAAAAGACACATCAGTGACGCTCAAATCCAAAAATATTAAAAAGCCTTATAAAGTACGAAGTTGAAGAGCATTGAGGACCAAAATTCCTAAATGTTTTGCCAAATCCAGCTTAGGTAATCTATGCCTGACATATGACAAACGATCAAAGGAAATGTATTTTTCAAGTATATTAACGGATTTTTCACTAATCATTACCCCCCCCCCCCCCCCAGCTTTGTTCGATTTCTTGCAACAACAACGATACTGTCTCCAATGTCAATGTTCCTAAAAAGCATCATTTTAAAGCAGTATGACTAAGTTGTTCACAAAATAAACCAAAATAATGACGCCTGTTAGTTTCGAATTACCAGAAAGGCATTTTCAACAAAGTGTGGGATAAATCCTCAAAGCAAATTATATGTTTGAATAACCATATGAATATAGCTATAAAGTTATCGTATTCAAATGCTTATGATAAATTACAAACAGTTTTTATTATAATGTTAATGATTCCGGTGTTGCAGGAAAAATTAAGATATAATTTTTCATCACTCTTAAAAAAACAATCTAAGAAAAATCCAGATGATAGTCCGATACTTGATTAGTTAGATGCAAGTATCGATCCCTTTTTCGTGAACAACATATTCTAAAAATTTAAAAAATTCGGGTGCGAGAATTGACGCTACATTAAAGACCCATCGGTGTCCTTCAGATATCGTATGCTCTTTGGTCGGGTTGTTGACTGTTTGAAAACTTCCCAATTTCTATTCTCAATTTTATAATTCAACATTATTAAGTACACACATTGAACATTTAACACAAATGAAGTTGAACTAAACTCTCAAATATAACATCCGTATCCGTTTTTTAACAAAGGTTACACATCTATGTGAGTGCTGTTATAAGAATATATGAGTATATGAACATCAGAATATATAATATATGAATACAAATACATGCTAGTTAAGTCAGGACACCGTGTTATGTTAATTTTGCAAGCTCTATGATGAAACAGCTAAATCTAGTTTTGACAGATTGTACAATGACTACTAAATATAAATTATTCTGTAATACAAGTCAAGTGCGAGTACCTAAAATATTACATATTTTAATAAGATGTGTCTCCTTGAAAATGGAAACACTGTCAAGTAAACAACATTGAGTTATGCATGAACTGCTAACCGATCTTAAACACATAACATATATGAACAAGACATAATATTACAGAGGCTTAATGAACCGTAAACTATATCGTGTTGTCATCTTTCTCACTGATACAGTAGGTCAAATATAATGCCTGTTCTTGTTATGAAAATCATGTAAACTGTAAACAAGGTTCGATACGATAACAACTAAAGTTATCATAGGCAATTGTTGATTACCATTGGCTAATTGTCATTTACTCCATTCTTTGAAATAACTGAATTAAAGCGTCCTTAGTAATTTGTATTATTCATAGCAATTCTGATTTTAGGTATTCTGATTTCAAAACAGTTGCACTATATTAGATTGCATATGTTCATTGTTCGTTACCAAACTGTCATTTTTTTTCTTTTCGAAGAGGATATCTAACTTTTTATAATTCGCAAATAAAAATTAAAATCACAACAGTACTGAACCCTTTGAAAATTCAAAACGGAAAGTTCCTAATCAAATGTCAAAATTAAAAGCTCAAACAGAACAATTAAATGGGTAACAACTGTCATATTACTGGCTTGATACAGACAATTTATTATGTAGAAAATGGTGGATAACAACTAATTCTGTAGCTAGCTAAATCTCTCACTTGTTTGACAGTTGCATCAAATAACATTATATTTACAACGATTTGTGAACAAAACAAACAGAAATAGCAGATAAATATGTCAAAAGTAGGGGTACATCAGTCAACATTGTGTTATAATATTAAAAACTATATAAACAAACAAATATGTAATAAAGGAGCACAAACAGACATATAGATAACGCACATTAACAAAAACGATAGACAAGAACACAAAACTTTACATTAACACAATAACACTAATGGAATGTATAAGTACAAAGCCGTGTCATATGACATGAATCAAAGAAACACAAAAAGGGCATAAAGACAAAGCACATGAGCAAAAAAGAAACTTAGTAGTGCAAATATACCCTCGAGTAGAATTCATGTGTATGCAGATCCGATTCAAAGAAAATTTAAACAATAAATAAAATACAGGGCACATGTTTGAAATAAAAGTTGAATAAATTTGCATATAAAGACGAATTCAAAGGCTAGTGACACCCTATATAATTTATTTAGATTTGAAATAAAACAATGATTAATTCTTGTTAATTATTTGGTTAATGAAATACAAATAAGATGGTCAGAAATATGAAGTCAATTTATGTTTATTGTAAATTGGTAACAATACACTAATATTCGAACCTCATTCGAGTATAATTACATATTTAATATTTTTTGTTTATATTGACTTGTCATTACCAATATTTTGATCAGTGACATCACGGGAGAAGTACTATTTGTTCCAGTGGTTTGTGGCCTAGGAACATAAGTACAGTAAAAGTTACATGCAATTTTAAGAAATAGATTTTTTTAATTTTATACACATATACTATCCTTGTATAATCTGAAATCTATGAATTATGTGCAAATGTTTATTTTAGTTATATGAAGACCACCTTGAAATACACAGACATACTGTTATCGATTTGATCAGCTCTTATTTTTCAATACAGAGGTATCTTTACAAAAATGAACTATTATTAGTTATGTTACTTGTACACATGATTGACTTAAATTCAATGCCCTAGATTGAATTTTTCAACTTGATTCATTGTTAATTAATCTGGGTTTTAGCATATTATATAGACAATAATAGTGCATTGACCTGACATATCAACGATATAAGAATGAGGCTAAGAAACGGGGAAATATGAGGCTATGCCGAGCTATTTCCCAGTTTCGGGCCGAATCCTTACATCGTTGATATGTCAGGTCAATGCACTGTTATTGTCTTTATACTGCAATGTAAATTTAACATTTTCAATTGTTGTTTAATGCGTTAGGATTATTTATTTGATTTAAATATTTGGGAAAATCCCCTTTGAAAAGGCCTCATATTATGCTCTTAGAGAAATATACAACAAAATAAAATGTACATTTACCTGTTCAAACCTACGCTCGATGATGAATAAAATCGTTAAGTATGGACTAAAATATCAACCATAAGCAAGCATAAAACATAATGATTTATAGGTTACAAACAAAAAATATTAACAAATACAATATGTTTTTTTCAACGATTGCAAAAGAAACAAAGTTTAGTCGTTCCATGCATCGTCGTATGCATTGGAAACAAGAACAGGTTGGAGAGGTCGTATGAATGATTAAATATTATTCCGGTAACTTCTAATTAAATTTCCATGAGGATAAGTGATATCGGGTCAGTAACTGTATATGACATAGAGATATACAGTCAACGCATTTTGACTGCTCAAATACAACGAGCGCAGTATAAATAAATATCAAAAGTACCAGGATTATAATGTTGTACGACAGGCGCGCGTTTCGTCTACATAAGACTCATCAGTGACGCTCAAATCAAAATAGTTAAAAAGCAAAATAAATACAAAGTAAATATTGTTATTATTGATATAACAATTTTTACATATTTTTTTTAGAAGTTTACGATTTATTAAACCTTTTGATCAATACTTATTCTCCTAAAAACGTAACCAGCCTCCTAAAAACGTAAACAGCTATAATACATGGTAAAGTAGAGATAATATGCTTCTACTGTTCATTATCTGCAAAATATGGAAGACAAATTATTGTCCCAGATAAACACCCTGTAGATATTTCAAACCTCCAATATGTACACGTTCCAGAGCAAGCATCAACCTATATATTGTAGGTTTTACCTCACACGAACATTTCCATTTCCTGAGGATGTCATAAATCTGATTGTACATATCCTGGTGATGCCGAACCATTGTCTCTTCTATTGAACTCATAGTAATTCCGAGCTCAATTCCGAGCTGTATGGCGCAGTTACCAAGGTTCATGGGCAGACCATTCAAAACATCATCGCTTGGAACTTTTTGTAGCCGGACATCTGCAATATCTGTCAAAATATATGTAAAGCTTTATTGTATCGGCAGATATCTGTTTCCTTATATTTGGAAAAGTTCTAGCTGCTGAAAGTCAATTACAGCAGCATATTGAAGGTTTGATATTTGTCATAATATATTATAGATGATCAATTGGAAATAAAAACCGCCGAAGAAAAACTTAACAAAATTAAAAAAGAAGATGTGGTATGATTGCAAATGAGACAACTGTCCACAAGAGACCAAAATGACACAGACATTAACAACTAAAGGTCACCCACCGAACGGCCTTCAACAATTAGCACAGCTCATACTGCACAGTCACCTATTAAAAGCCTCGATAAGATAATGTAAAACAATTCAAACGAGAAAACTAACGGCCTTATTTAAATAAAAAAATGAACGAAAAAAAATGTAACACATAAACTAACGACAACCACTGAATTACAGGCTCCTGACTCAAGACAGGCACATACATAAATAATGTGGCGGGGTTAAACGTGTTATCGGGATCCCAACCCTCCCCTAACGTCGGACAGTCGTATAATAGTACAACATAAGAACGAACTATAAAAATCAGTTGAAAAGGGCTTACCTCATCAGATGGACACAAATACAAGTGAACAAGGCCGGGTACTTATACATCCCGACACAAAAATACTCAATAAACAGGTTGGAGAGTACTATTTTTTTTAAATAGAGAAAAAGGTATTCAACAAGTAACATTAGGCAAAAACAGTGGGGCGAAAACATCACGTTTAGCAACACACAAAAACCAAGTAAAAAAAAGTCTGAAACACGTATGGGGAGAACACCCAAGTTTTAAGGAGTAACTAGTTGTTTTGTTATACTCATGACATGTTAATTCAGGAAATAACAAGGATATGATACTAAAGGTTGTATTAAAAACCTATTATTGAAGAAAAACTAGATAACGGACAAAATCATCGCAAACATCACATCGTATAATTGAAACCTGTTGTTTTACGGAATGGTTTACTGCGTTGAAATATTTTGTTGTATTTAAAATGGATTGGGTCTAAAATTAGAAAAAAATGTTCCGAAAAATAAATTTTGTATTGCATTTGAGAGGAGCGACAGTCAGTACATAATTTCTTTTGTGTGCACCCTTACACAGACTACGCTATATATCATTTGAAAATACACAGAAAAAAATTAACAAATGATACTAAACATATTGAACATTTTACCAGAAAAAACAACCATTTTCAATTTCTCTTAAACATGAACCTATATACTACGTATTACATTTCTCAAATTGTTTGTGACGGCCGGATATCAAATTTGCGTTCAGGTCTATTTTGTCAAATTTTAGACCAAATTTGAGCATAAATTTCTGAAATTGTCCCCATTAATTTTTGTAGTTAAAATTTAAAAAAAGATATGTTCCAAACTCTTTCAGGTAAAGTAACTCCAAATTATCTAAACGTTATTATTTGTTAACCCCGTTTTGGTATTATAGCTCAGGATCATACAATATTTTTGAAAGATTTGTAAGCCTAGCAGTTTTTCGAATACAAACTTGCAACTGGAACTTTTGGTAAAGTTCAACAAACACATATATTTTCTGAGTTTTTTTTGTTATGTTGGTTCAATGAAGTCATTTTGAGGTCAAAGGGCCTGTACAAATGAGCACACATTGTCATACCTAGTCGTTGCCCGTCGTAACAATTCAACAAGGGAGTACTGATTTATCAAATACTGTTTGACTATCTGTTTGCTTCACTTAAAAATGTCACATATCCAGGATGGAGTATTTATATTTTGAGATGTTGACAAATTATTAAAACTGTATATATGAAAAATGTATACGTATTGCTTCAACTGTATACAAATCTATGGTTGTGATAAAAAGTGCCTGCGTTATCTCTTGACTGTCATATTCCGATTTCGTTATTTCCCGCCCAGTAATTCTATTTTCACCTTGTCTTTAATGAACCAACGCTCAAAAGTGTCTGGTAAGCTTCCATTGGCTGGGTTTTAATCGATTTTTATCGGTCTGGCTATAGGAATTGACAATGAGGGTTGATTGGAAACAAAAATTGACGACACAAGAGATGATTTTAGTGTTCTAATTGTGAAATTTCCATTCATATATAGCATCATTCCAGCAGCGGTCTATCTCTTTCTAAGTTTTATGGAAGGCATCACGAGGTTGTTGACCATTATGTAATATCCTTTTCACAGATGATAACGGATATGTTCCTGATATCGTGACTTCAATCTCGTACCCGGCCTTTCCCGAAATCTCACCTACGACTTATTATCGGGTTTGTTCTAACATAAGCAACATGATGAGTGTCACATGTAGAACAGGATCGACATACCCTTCCAGAGCATCTGATATCAACCCCAGTTTTTGTTAAGTTTTGTTTTCATACTTAGTACCATTGTTTGTCTTTTCTTTTTCAGCCATACGGTTTATTTTTTAATCAAAAGTTTGAATGTTCCTTTGGTTTCTTTCGACTCTCTTGTTCATCAATAAAATCGCATTTGAATTGAATTGTTAGGATAAGACAACTGTATCTTATGGAACGCCACAGCTGTCTTATGTGGAACTCTGATATTACATTATGTTGTTTTATCATTACTTAATAATAGTTTGTCTTTATTTGATATGGGTTTGACATAACGTAATGATTTTTTTATATAAATCAATATGGAATAGTCATTACTTAATTATATTTCAATATTACACGATATTGTTTCGTATTGACTTGATATATTTTTGTCATTAATCAATATGGTTTTGTCATAACTTGATGTTGTTTCACCATTATTTGATATGGTTGTGTCATTAGTCAATGTGGTCTTTACATTACTTGATGTCTATGTGACCTAACTGTAATTGTTTCATTACATGATGTGATTTTGTTATTTCGTAATGATGATTTGTCTATTGTTTATATGGTTTTAACATTAAATAATGATGTTTTAACATTTGACCATTTTACACTACTTGATGTGTTTGTTTCATTATTTGATATGGTCTTGTCATTCTTTGATGTGGTCCTGTCATTCTTTGATGTGGTCCTGTCATTCTTTGATGTGGTTATCTCATTACTTAATGAGGTAAAACCACGTGACCAATTCGGAAAAACCTGTTCTATTTTGAGATAGATTTTCATGTTGTATGTGCCTTTAATGTGTTTGGCCATCCATCTAACTTGTTTTCGAATTCAAGTCATACTTATAATTAAATCTAGTTAGAACAGATTTTCGAGTTCGACTTCGAGTTTGAGTCACATTTAAAGGCAGAGTTCTTGTTACAACTTTGAATTTGAGTCACTTCTTGAGGTAAAGTTTCAGTTGGATTCGAATTTATGTCTCATTTAGATTTGTTAAGATCTCAAGTTGAAATCCGAGCTATTTTATATGTCTCTTCGAGTAATTAAACTTTCCTTCGCGGAACAAGGGCTTTTGCTCGGGCTTCCGAAAAGAGGGCTAAACGGCGGAAACCAAAAATAAAACATTTATATGGAAATCAATAGATCCTGTCTTGCTGGTAATTTTTGCTATTAAAAGTTTTTATCATCTATTTTTCATATATTTCAATATTTAACAGGCGAACATACTGGTAAGATAATTCGTCATATAAGGTAACTCCTATAATTGACCGTTTTGACGTGAATGGACATTAGGAAAAGCTTAATATTCTAATGAAATTGAGAATGAATACGAGGGATATGTCAAAGAGGCAACAACCCGACCAAAGAGCAGGCAACACCTAAAGGGCAACAATGGGTCTTCAACGCAGCGAGAAAATCCGGTAGCTGGTCCCCTAATAAAAATGATGTACTGGTTCAGTAAAAACGGGCGTAACACTTAACTCCAAAACATATAAATGAGATTAGATTAAAAAAAATATAAGAGCTACAAGGGCCAGAGGTTCCTGACTTGGGCCAGGCGCAAAAAGCGGAGGGGTTAAACATGTTTTGTAAGATCCCCCTAAACCTTTAGCCAATGCAGAATAAAGAAAAACATATGAAACAATACACACAGTATAAAACTCATTTTAAAAGAAGACCGAGTTCGATGTCAGATTAGACATTTTTTTCACGTCAGGTTTTCGTTATTCATAACGTTTTTGAATAGGCAGCACTTGCATTTTATCCCTATGTTTTAATTTAAGCCATGTCGGCTAACTTGGCTGACAGACAGGGTTATCCAACACAGTTTTTAAAAACTTAATACACTAGGTATTAGATGCAAAGTTTAACCAAAACTATCAGGTGACTCCCTAAAAACATGTGTTCAATAACATTTGGGCAAGTAGTTTCAGAGACTTAGAAGTTTTGTAAAAGTCAAGAAAGACGAAATCGGACAACTATTGCCAAGTGACCAGAAAAGCTCACGTAGCAGGGCCAGGTCAGATAAAAAAGAACTCTCTCAAAGTTTACCACTTAAGACTAAAGCAGGTCTTAGTACCAACAGAAAACGACCATAACAGAGCAAAATCATTGAGTGAACATTTCCCTATATAATAATAGTATCAACTAAGAAGACATCAACTAAATATGTACCACTAAATAAACCGTTACATCCGAATTGGAAAGACATAATAACTTAAGCATGGACGAGAACAAAATTGAAATATGGATTCAATACATAAAAAGTATGAGGGTCAGAGGAACAATAGACCAAAAAATAGACCAAAAACATTTTAAATGATTTTGCTGCTATCATATTATTATTCACTATTTTTTTAAAACCAGCGTGATGCCTGATGAATGGATAAAAGGGGACATTTGTGCATTTCCGCTAATTTAGTATCTAAAAGATGGATTGTCTGCAAGATAATGCAACACATAATATAGTCTAACATAATGCGTTACCGTGTAGATTAGTATAATATCATCAATGCCTTACGTCTTAGATGCATGATTTTTTTATTAGTTGTTAGTGGCTTTTAACTTGCTGTCAGTTGACTGTGAGTACCCTCAGATCTGTACCTAGTGTCTTTTTGTTGTTGAGATGTACAAGTACCCGGCCACGTCCACTTGCATTTTTATCAATCTGATAAGTTAAGCCTATATTCCGTTTTTATGTTGTACTGTTATACCACTGTACCAGGTGAGAAGGAGAGTTGGGATCCCGCGTACATGTTTAACCCCTTCACATTATGTATGTTTGTGCCTGTCCCAAGTAGGGAGCCTGTAATTCAGTGGTTGTCGTTGGTTTATGTGTTACACATTTGTTTTTCGTTCATAATTTGTATATAATGAGGCCGTTAGTTTTCTCGTTTGAATTGTTTTACATTGCCAATTTGGGGCCTTTTATAGCTGACGTTACGGTATGGACTTTGCTGATTGTTGGAGGCCGTACTGTGACTGATAGTTGTTGATTTCTGTGTCATTTTGTTCTTTTGTGGAGAGTTATGAGGTCTCATAGGCAAACATACCACATCTTCTTTTTTATGTTTGTATAGTGAGAGATTTTGTCTTTTTTTTCAAAAAATAAAGTATATTCAAATTCCTATTCTAGTTCCCTGTTTTCCATATCGGATTTCGTCCATACAACATTGTCCTGTTATGTTTCTTTTACGTTTCCTTTCCATTATACAAGAAAAGATACAACGAAAATCACAAGTGCAGTAAAACGCAACAAAATACACCACATCACTAATCTTTATTCAAGGCTATTAAAAAAATAAACAAAGAAAACAATTAGGTAGTGAATTTCCCGCAAAGTTTGTTACTTCACAACCTATTTTAAGAATCGAGGCCGATGTCAATCTTTTTTTAGGCCTATAGAGATTATTTTTGTGTGTTGTTGGGTAGCTATCTTAATGACATTGATCAACCTTTTTTTCAAAAAAGAAAAGTCGAACATATCATCGATTTCTATGTTGTGATGTTATGCTATTGTTTCAGAAAAAGGGAGAAGGTTTGGTATCATTAAAACGTTTAATCCCGCTGCAAAGTCAGAAACCAGACGTACAGTAGTTGTCATTTATTTATGTTTTTTATACGTGTTTCTCGTTATCGTCTTTTATATAGATTAGACCGTTGCTTTTCTTGTTTGAATGGTTTTACAATAGTAATTTTGGGGCCCTTTATAGCTTTTTGGTCGGTGTGAGCCAAGGCTCCGTGAAGGCCTTTAATGGTTTACTTTTATAAACTGTTATTTTGATGGAGAGTTGTCTCATTGGCACTCACACAACACCTATATCTATCCTAAATCGCACGAACGACGTACACATGATCTTATCAAATAGTTCAAAAACATAGTCTCTTTATCTTCTGGTAATGATTTCAATACTATTTGTTTTAAAATCTTTTATTTGAAATTCATTCCTCTTTGGTCTTTTTCTTGCGAACATGTGATATACTATGAAACATGCCTACGTACCCGTTTTCCGTTTCGTATTCCGTTCCGATTTCCGCCGTTTAGCAACACCCATATGCGTACTAAATAAACAATGTTGCAGTATACAAAACGCAACATAGGAGTTAAAATAAAGTGAGATGTGGTGTAATTGCCAATGAGACAACTATCCACAATAGTTTAAATGCAGTGGATGTAAGATATCATAGATCGGCAACTGTACAGCCTTCAAAAATCCGTATAGTAAGCTACAAAATGCCACCATGCACTATGTGAAAAAATATACAAACGAAAAAACTAACTGTCTTTTTTTACAAAAAAAAACAAGTATGACACATATGTATACAACGACAACAATTGAACTTCGTGCTCCTGACTTGGGTCAGGTATATAAAGAAAGTGAACATGGCGGAGTTAACATGTATGTAAGAGAACATCGAACTGTGACAGTAGTGTAACAGCACAACATGAGAAAAAAATGTTAACTAGACAAATCGATGCCCCGCAATCCACTCATTTCACCGTTTATATCCCAAAAAGGACAAAGTTCAATTTTCTCCCAAAAAAGAAAAAATGATAAAAAGAAAACCCCTGACCACATGCACATGATCAATACATGTAAAAACAGCTAGCAGAGTGATAAATTCCTAGCATTCAATCTGTAGGAGGAGTTTTGTGGAAACGCCCTACTTATGCAAGTAACGTGATTTTCCCAAAATGCCAAAGTTCAACTTTCTCCCGAAGAGCACATATTAATAAAAATCAAACCCTTACCATATGCAGCACGCCTTCAATATATGAACAAACAGACAGTATAGAGAAAGTTTCCTAGGATTCAAACTGTTGGAGGAGTTATGCAGAATAACTATATACCCATAATTAGACGGAAAGACGGACGGAAGGACAAATGTTAAACACTATTCCCCCAACTTTCAGTTGCTGTAATTTGCGGTGGCTAAAAAAACATTTCAATTGACTGGCTCAAAAGATCGGTATGACTAGGTAATATAAATCCATCGGGGTGATATCTGGTTCCCAAGAAAGGTAAGGACATTCTGCTCAACGATGAAGGCATTATGGTAACGACAACTGGAACATGTTCGCCGTCACATGTGAAACAGATATTCCAAAATGTTTATTTTTCAATTAGTGCGAGGTAGATCAGAGAATTTGATTGATTAAAAGTAAAAGATTGATATTCGTATATATGTTCAAATTATATTTTTTTTAGACAGAATTCTTATTTTATAGTATTGATGCTTAGTCCGAGCACCCCCCCCTCCCCCCCCCCCCCCCCCCCACCCTTTCCTCCGGTTTTCCTGTGACTTAAGTGTGATTTGATTTGAAGTGTTTCATTTTTATAACAAACAAGTATTAGTCTTTTGATTTGTGTCGATCCTGCGATAGTGAGACACAACCATGCCATCGAAAGTGGCGTCATTTCGGGACCATTTATAGTTTACTATGGGGTATATATTTTGCTAATTATTGAAAACCATACAGTTTTGTTTTAGTAACAGACACCCGAACTTTAATTCGAACACTAATTAGATGGATTGCCAAACGCATCCAAGGCACATACAATAAGGAAATCTATCTAAAAATAGAACAGGTTTTTTCCGAATTGGTCACGTGGTTTTACCTCATCAAGTAATGGGATCATCACATCAAAGATTGACATGACCACATCAAAGAATGACAAGACCACATCATATAATGAAACAAACACATTACGTTAAGTCACATACACATCAAGTAATGGTAAAACCACATTGACTTTATATGACACAACCATATTAAATAATGGTGAAACCACATCGGAAAATGACAAAACCGTATTGAGTAATGACAAAACTATATCAAGTCAATACGAAACCATATCGTGTAATATAGAAATATCATTAAGTAATGACTATTCTATATTGAGTTATATAAAAACATCAGTACGTAATGTCATAAAACCATATCAAATAAAGACAAACTATTATTAAGTAATGATAAAACAACATAAAGTAATATCATAGTTCCACATAAGACAGTTGTGGCGTTCCATAGTATTTCTCATGTTTAACTCGACTTTAAAAGTCTGTCGAAGGAAGATGGACACCACCATGGCAAATGAAAAAGCTTCACATAGACAATGGTTCACATAACTCCATCAAAACACATGTTGTTCTTATGAGCTCTAGACGGGAAGACACAGGTTGTTCTTATAAGAAATGTATGTATATAATATATTATAGTCTAATATTAAAAAAGCAAATGTGATATGATTGCCACTGAGAGAACTCTCCACAAGATACAAAAACGACACCGAAAATAACAACTACATGTTTGATATTTGTCATAATATATTATAGATGATCAATTTGAAATAAAAACGTCGAAAAAATACTTCACAATATAAAAAAGAAGATGTGGTATGATTGCCAATGAGACAACTGTCCACAACAGACCAACATGACACAGACATTAACAACTATAGGTGACCGTACAGCCTTCGACAATGAGCAAAGACAATACCGCTATAAAAGTCAGCTATAAAAGGCCCCGAAATACCAATGAAAAACAATTCAAACGAGAAAACTAACGGCCTAATGTATGTACAAAAAATAAATAAAAAACAAATATGTAACATATAAACGAGCGACAACCATTGATTTACAAGGTACTGACATGGGACAGACACAGACATAGAGAATGTGACGGGGTTTAATATGTTAGCGGGATCCCAACCGTCCTCCTAACCTGGTACAGTGGTGTAACAGTACTACATAAGAACAAACTATATAATCAGTTGAAAAAGGCTTATCTCATCAGATGGATAAAAATACAAATACTACAAAACAAGTGGACATTGACGGGTTCTTGTTCATCCAAACAACAACAAAACACTAACAAAAAGTACATATCTGTGAGTACTTGTCTTTATTGACAGCTAGTTCGAAGCCAATCACAACAAATAAAAAAAACATGCATCTAAGACTAAATTATCAATCAATACACATCCAACATCCAATGGATTTAGCATAAACAGTCAGAGAAAAATATGTGCTTGTGCAATGCCAGATTCGGGTAACTACATATTGTAAATCCATGAACGTGTATATGTATACAACAATAATATTCAGTTGGATTTTAATTTACTGATAACAAAATCAATATTAATACCAATAAAAATAATATTCAGTGATCCATTTACAGTGTTGAATTTGTAACCTTTAAGAATAAGTTTATTTAAACGATCGATACGTTTACCAGGATCGTTACTACATTTCCACCACGGTAAACAACATTTCCGTAAAAATGGGGATATGCTCTACTGTTTGAAATCCATAGGTAAAACCAAACTTCAAAACCAAATCTTGTTAACCAACAATCAATAAAGTTGAACCAGATCTCTCTATAGGTTGTGTTGTAATTCCCTAGACTTCAAGAGAACGTGAAACTTTGATGTGAACTTTTATAATTGCAGTAGGTATCTGGTTGAATAATGGAATATAAGAATTTTTAGGATTGAGATTATTTGCAGACTTTATCAAAATGTAAGTAAATCGGTATGTGTTTTGTTTTTAATGATACTTCTTTACCATATGCTATTAATGTTCTACAACTATCCGAGACCCATGGTTCAACGATAGTACGTTGTGATATATAGCTGACTACTTTAACTACTATGCATATGTTACCTATCAACTCTGTGTCTTCTCTGAACACCTAAAACAAAACAAGTATCGTTAACGTTATTACCGTTTTTCCATCAATGTAGACAAGAATTGAAAAACATATATTTACGTTATAACCAATGACCGCTATTGAAAGTTTAAGTTTCATTAAAAAGATAGAGATAAGGCTGCCCAAATTTTAAGTGGGGTTTGTGTTGCTTAGTCTATGAGAGTGACTTTCACTCTGGTATCTTTTGTCTCTCTTTTGTATAGTTTCATGTATTAATATTCTAGCAGATTCTCGATACTGCAATTCACAGGTAGGTGTATTCTATTCTACGGTAATTTGATTATTCAATTACAAAAAAGCAAAAACATAAATTTATGGCTTGTAATACACGAATGATGTCAAACAAAAAACTTTATCATTTAAATTCCTGAATGTTTTTATAAATCTTAAAAGGAGCACAGTTAATACGAATTTAATAAGGGGGAAAGTCAGGAGACCTTTAAGCCACCCTATACTTTGTAAGGGATTTCGGAACCTCATGTTTGTTTTAACTCTGACTACTCTCAATAGAATAAGCTTTCTTGTTTAATCAATATCAATTCTCGTCTGATGTTAATAATGACATGAGGATGACGAACGGAAAGAGTGTATTTCGAAAACAAAATATTTCTTCGGATAAAAGCATATTTAACAAGACATACAGTAATATGACACATTTTCAACTGAATTCTGCATGTTTTTTGATAAATGTTAACCTCTTCACACAGTGTAAGCTCCACTGACATTAACGTATTGATAAGAAAACCGTCACATGTGTACATGTTTTTTCTAGGTACAATATCTGCGTTGAGCTAAAATTTCTATATGTTAATTAATCGGACCTGCATCATATATGCAGTGCAGTTTCTTCAGTATAGAACATGTAGAACATATAAATCAATCAATTTGAAGCAAAGTCCTATTGGATTACAACCAGGAATGATTATATTACTAACAGAATAATTTTCGATAAAATATTTCGTAAAAAAGAAAAAAAGACTGAAAATATTAGTTTTTTTTGCGCAACAGGTATATATGTGGAAGCCATAATTTCCTATGGTAACCTTTAATAACTATTTTACACAACTGGGTCGATGCCACTGCTGGTGGACGTTTCGTCGCAGAGGGCATCACCAGTACAGTAGTCAGCACTTTGGTGTTGACATGAATATCAATTTGATCAAGATTGCATTTTTATAAATTTCCTGTTTACAAGACTTTGAATTTTTCGAAAAACTAAGATTTTTTTGTATCCCAGAAGTACATTTTGTTGTAGATTACCTTAGCTGTATTTGGCATAACTTTGTACTTGTTTGCCTTTTTAACTGTTTTGATATGAGCGTCACTGAGTCTTATGTACACGAAAAACCTCTGATAATTTTGCATCATTTCGAATATCAACAGACAACTAATTGTCAACATAAAGTCTTATAAATTACATTTAAATACGAAACAACAAAAACACTGTATGAATAAAAAGAATTATTGATGCATGGATGAAGGAAAAATTCTCCAAATTCATACAAAACATACTCTTATTGAAACAATATGTAATTCAAACCTTGCAGAGTAAATGCCGGTGGTCACCAATTGCTGTCAGTGCATCAAGCAAATTACCGAATGACTTTGTTGGTTTTCCCTTTATCCATTTTGTTTTCCAGTTATGTAACGCCATGATTCTCCTAATAAGGGGTAATGTGTAGCTATCTTCAATATCTTTCCAATCCTTCTGTTGTAAACCAAGATGAATCATCAACTCTCTACAACTATTGTTGTCAAGCTGATCGGCAAGTCTTGAAAGTTGCTTCTCGCTTGGGGTAGTTGTCAGGCGCTTTGTCTCAAGACCTGAATAATTCAAAAGATCAGCATTGCAACAAAATGGTAATATACCACCAAATGATAGTACATCCGGTTGAAAAAGGACAGAACAAAATACTCCCATGCAATTGACAATTATAGAAAATTCATCCTTCATTACATATTGCAGCTACAGATTTCTGTCTTAAAAAAAATATATCTTGTGGTTTTCAAAGCATCATTATTTATAAGTTGGTGTTTCTTTAAAAAGAATTTGGAAACTTAAGGTTACATGATAACTTAAGATTGCACACAGATACAAAAAAAACTGCCTCGCATAGCGTAGTTGGATACAACCGCAGATGTCTAACCCTGAATAAATGTGGCAAAAAATGGCCATAAAGACATGCTTAATATAGGCCTCAATTTGGATTGTATTTAAATCTTTGACACACTATAGTTTTTTGACACAGAATAAATGTAGTCAACGCCTTAAAATTGGTTATATAATTTTGATGTATATTCAAGTGAGGATATCTTTCTTTTGTTCAATACAATGACGACTGTGCATACTGCTGCTGCGCATTACTTAGAATGTGTTTCAGACTATAAACAAAAACGTAAAAATCATTTTTTACGCCCTTTTTAAAAAAAAAAAAAAAAATTTGGTTCCAATTTTTGACTAGTAGTGAGCCTTTAACGTTGAAACGTTGATCATTACACAAGAGCGTGCAAATGTCAATTACGCTCTTTCAATCATAAATTGCAATTCAAATTTATGCTCTCTCTAATTCCTGAACGGTTTAGACAATTCTCCCTAACCTTTGACTTATGGTATTAAACCTTTCGGTACAAATTCAGAGCAATCAAAATACGTATAAACAAGTATTGTTCTGAAACTAGAAATGTTTGTTATGTGTCCCTTTTTAGCTCCTAATTCTTGATCAGTTGGGACCATCGCCGCTCTAAAACTAATCCCAATTTTTGTTATGATATATCGAAACTACTGAAATTTGTTAGCAATTCAATATTTAGAATATAAAGAGGACATGCTGTCATTTGAATTATACTATCCATCGTGATCGGTTGTTGTCTGCTCTTTGGTCGGGTTGTTGTCGCTTTGACACCTTTCGCCATTTCCTTTCTCAATTTTATAAGTGATTTACTATGCAGCTATATAATTATCTATATATTAAGATGTACATAATAAAGTGTAAATATGGTCAGTTTTGGTTGCTGCAGACACACAATTTTGTTATACCAGTCTGTCTTCGGTATGAAAACTACTGAAATTTGTTTATGATGCAATATTTTGATTAAAAAGAGGACACGCTGACACTGTTAATTTATGCAAAAGAAATTAGGTGTTCCAATATTTCTATCATTTGTATTATACAATCAATTCTTACATAACAATATACATGTAACAGATTTACTATGCAACTAAAAGAGTTAACGGTACATAAAAAAGAGGAAGTATGGTCAGTTTTGGCTGATGTAGTCATATACATGTATGGTCAGTTTTGGTTGATGCTGTCAAATATGGTCAGGTTTGATTGATGCAGACAAATACTTTCAGATATGAAATCTAACGATGTTTGTTTCTGATGCGATATTTTGAATAAAAGTAGGAAATGCTGGCACTCTCAATCGATGAAATTTTTTTTGGTGGTCTTTAATTTCCAGTAATGCAGTTATTTATATACTACAGTCCCTCTTGACCTAAAATTATAACTGAAGTACTGTGCAGCTATATAGACTTGCATAAAAAAAGAAAATATGGTCAGTTTTGGTTGATGCGGTCAGTAGATTTTATTACACAACTCAGTCTAAAGTATGAAAACTACTGATATTTTTTTACGATTAAATACTTTGAATAAAAAGAGGACATGCTGGCACTATAAATTCATGCGAACAAAGTTTTGATGTAATTTTTTTCCAATATTGCTGTAACTTGTATATTCCAGTCCCTCTTGACCTAAAATTATATCTGAATTACTGTGCAGCTATATAGATTTGCAGAAAAAAAGAGCAAATAAGGTCAGTTTAGATTGATGTGGTCAAAAGATTTTATTACATGACTCAGTCTGAAGTATGAACACTACTGATATTTGTTTACGATTCAATACTTTGAATAAAAAGAGGACATGCTGGCACTTTAAATTCATGCGAACAAAATTTTGAGGTCATTGTTTTCCAATATTGCTGTAACTTGTATATTACAGTCCCTCTTGACCTAAAATTATAACTGAATTACTGTGCAGCTATATAGCTTTGCAGAAAGAAAGAGCTAATAAGGTCAGTTTATATATAAAAAAGAAGATGTGGTATGATTGCCAATGAGACAACTATCCACAAAAGACCAAAATGACACAAACATTAACAACTATAGGTCACGGTACAGCCTTCAACAATGAGCAGAGCCCATACCGCATAGTCAGCTTAGATTGATGCAGTCAAAAGATTTTATAACCTGACTCAGTCTGAAGTATGAAAACTACTGATATTTGTTAATGATTCAATACTTTGAATAAAAAGAGGACATGCTGGCACTTTAAATTCATGCGAACAAAATTCTGAGGTCATTGTTTTCCAATATTGCTGTAACTTGTACATGTATATTACAGTCCCTCTTGACCTAAAATTATAACTGAATTATATATAATTACTGTGCAGCTATATAGATTTGCAGAAAGAAAGAGCAAATAAGGTCAGTTTAGATTGATGCGGTCAAAAGATTTTATTACACGACTCAGTCTGAAGTATGAAAACTACTGATATTTGTTTAAGATTCAATACTTTGAATAAAAAGAGGACATGCTGGCACTTTAAATTCATGCGAACAAAAATTTGAAGTCATTTTTATTCCAATATTGCTGTAACTTGTATATTACAGTCCCTCTTGACCTAAAATTATAACTGAATTACTGTGCAGCTATATAGATTTGCAGATAAAAGAGCAAATAAGGTCAGTTTAGATTGATGCGGTCAAAAGATTTTTGTATAATAGGGCCATCCGAGGTATGAAAACTACTCGTAAACAGATATCACATTTGTTTAAGATTCAATATTTTAAATTAAAAGATGACATGCTAGTATTATAAATTGATTGCAAATAAAATTTTGAAATCATTAATGTTTGCCAATATAATTGGTATCCTTGCCTAAAAATAAACTGGATTCCTGCAGTGTGCAGCTAAAAGTATATAGATTTATATGAAGAAATCAAATATGGTCAGTTTAAGTTTATAGTGGATCGATGGCAGATCCAGAGGGGGTGACCCCTTTTTTGGACGATCAATGCATTTCAATGAGGACATATAGTTGAACC
Source organism: Mytilus trossulus (assembly GCF_036588685.1). NCBI lineage: Eukaryota > Metazoa > Mollusca > Bivalvia > Mytilida > Mytilidae > Mytilus > Mytilus trossulus. Next base: position 73,181,622 of record NC_086380.1, read on the forward strand.
CCCCTTTTTTTCCTCGGTTGGGACCCCCAACCCCCACCCCCTTTTAAAACTGCTGGATTCGCCGGAACAACGTATTACATTATAGATGGTCAGATAATTTTGTTAACTCCCGGAATGACAAAGGTAAAACAGTTGAAATAATAATGCCCCCTCCCCCATATTAACGGCCTAATTTATGTTAAAAAAATGAAAGAAAAACAAATAATTTATGTTATACATCAACAAAAGAAAATCACTGAATAACAGGCTCCTGACTTGGAACAGTCACATACATGCAGAATATGGCGGGGTTAAACATGTTCTCTTGCCGACGAAAAATTTGAAATAAAACCGGCAAAATAGCAAAACTCTTTATAATATTAATCGCTATTTTGTCGAAGCCTTTATATTTAGTCAAAGATTTCTTAAAAATTATAAATCAATTCTAGCCGTAGAATTTATAAATCAATTTTAGCAGTAGGATTTATAAATCAATTCTAGCCGCGTAGAATTTATAAATCAATTTTAGCCGTAGAATTTATAAATCAATTCTAGCCGTAGAATTTGTAATCGATTCTAACCGTAGAACTGTTCTAGAAGTAGAACTGACCAAAGATTTGGTCAGTTCTAGGTAGAACTGTCAGGATCAGTTCTAGGTAGAACTGTCCAAATCAGTTCTAGCTAGAACTGACCAAGTCAGTTCTAGCTAGAACAGTTCTAACCTAGAACTGACTAAAAGGTGTCAGCCTGACAGTTCTACGTACTGTTCTAGAACAGTTCTCCTGACAGATTCTGACAGATTTAATGAGAGGTTAGAACTGATCTCGACTGTATATACCCTTTTGCTTACATTTCAAAGAGATCAAAACGTTGAATCTAACGTTTTTGTCCGGAATCAAATGTCTTCGAATGACGGCTTTTTTATTTACTAGGAAAAGCTTGTGGAGCTAGTTAATCTCCGGAGCACTGTATAGTCCACTTTAGTAAAATCGTTCATGTGAACCTTAATCCGTAAAAGCGTATCAGATGCACCAAACAAGTCAAGTGCTAGTTGTATTCAGTATTATAAAGATGCACTATAATAACTTACCTGGACAAGTGGACAGACATTCTTTCTGTGTCTGAAACACGTATATTCAATAATAAAACATTTTAAAGTGACACGGTATCCGATGATATAATATAGAATGGTTTAAAACAATCAATTCCTTAATTGTTTAAATGGTTGTTTCTGTTTTATTGTTTTTTTTTGTTGTTTTTTTATATTTTTATCCTATTTCTTTTAATATTATTTAGACAAGTGGAACTATATTGTTATTATCTTAATATAATACAATTCATCTTAAAGGGGCACTAGCTACGAGATATTTAACACATATAAAATAAGATTTGTTTGTTCAATCATTAATGAAAGTGAAATAGTGAAATAATATATCGCTTTAAGCAGCCATTTTGATTCAATTTTCTCCAAAGAAGCTAAGAACCATTTATGGTGAGTTGTTCACTTGCAAGTGAATAAATCGACCTCATTAAATCCGTATTTATAAGAACTTCCATATAACTCCTTAGCTAGAGATGGATACCGCATGCGTTGTCCGTGTTCAATTATTTAAAGCGAAATCATATCAACATTGAAAGTTAATCAAAGGTTAATCATTGATTTTATTGATTCGATCCGCAACAAAATAATTCTTTTACAGGTAACACAATGATTACTTTTAATATTAGATATGGAATTAAACGGACATAGAAAAATCAAAATACATGAGTTTGATATCAACATAATTTTATATATCTATATTTATGCTTATATCGCTTATATTTGTGTATATGGCAATAGGAGGTATTCGGGGATCAACTCGACAGTTATTAAGATGGCACCTCGACTAAAATACACACGATACGAAGCGGTATATTGTCTTTTTTTGAATTTTTATTATTTTGATACTTATTATATTGAACAAAATGTACTATTTGAAGCATTCTTCGGTCTAATTAATAATGCATACCTTATCAAATAACCATATTAAAGGATATTTAGAGAAGTGCTCATTTCCAATGTTGCACATCCAGTAAGAATTTAATTTCGCCCGAGAAATAGATACCACGCATGGCGATCTGCTACAAACTTCTCCGATTTCAATTTCAAAGAGATCTGACACATTTGCTTTTTGATTGCTCTTTCCATTAATGCTAAGATAACATTTCAGTACAACTTCTAAAGTCGAGGTTAGGCATTCTTGAATGCTTGCTGCAATATCTGGAGAGATAGATGACTTACATGACTTGTGTGTTAGGTAGACGATGACCCTTGTGTCACCTACAATTATTCGGAACTCGGTGTTGCCGTCAACACACAACACTGCCGATGAGTGGTATAATGAAGGACGACCGTTTAACTCCCTTATAGGCCATACACTGCTTACTGCTCCAATAAGTTTTAGCGAAAGTGCAGACGGTATGGATGACATCTTCAAACGATAGACCAAAGAAAGTGTTCTGTTTGCAAATGATTCATCATCCAGAAATGACATCGGCATCTTGTTTTTGATGCTGCATGGAACCAAATAATAATCTACGTGTGTATCACAGCTGCCCGAGTACCGTTTTGGAAGGACCAAAATATCGAGATGTGTGAGAACCTGAACTACGAATTCGTTGAAGTCATCATCTGGCATGTGAGTTTGGAATTTTGTTTGTTGCCACAGTTTTAGTAGATCTTTTTTGTATATTTTTCCAGTGTCCGTCAAGTTTCTAAGAATTTTTCTAAGGGTTTCATCCTCGGGCCAAAACAATTCTGCAGTGATGAATGACCTTAAAACGTTGACCAATGCCGGTGGAAAAAGGATTATGAATTTGTTAAGTTCTGGTTGATGAAAATACATTATTTTCCCCAACGCGTGTTGTGTTAAGAGAAAATCGTCTAGTTGTTTCGCAGAGAGAGCTAGATCTCCATTCATTGCGTTTGCTTCAGCTAAACGGGTTTTAAGTATAATATTGATATTATCTCTTTTCATATTACTGATCATAAGCTCGAGCGGTACCCAAATCATGGGCCGACGAACTCCCCAAGAAGGCTGGTTGCGGGCAATACTGACAAGTTTGTTTTTCAAATTTTGAATTTCCTGATCATTGTCTTCTGTTCCATTAATGAAGAAAACTGGCTCAAAGACAAAGTGTTTCTTTCTTTCATGGGTACCAAACATGTCAGTGACTTTTTTAACTAAATTTATTTTAATCTTCTTCTGCATTTCCTGCAAATTAAAGATATTAAAATGTGACGTGAAGTGGTAAAGTTAAATAAATTATACTGTGAAAAAATCAGGTTGATTTGATCTAAAATCTAAAAAAAACTATTGATCAATTGTCAATGAAAAATATATCCATTTATATATAGGTGAATGAATACAATTCTTAGGCAAGGACAGATAAGACCACATTTGCATTCAACTTAGTGTCTTCACAAAATTTACGAGGACATTAAAAGCGTTACTCTCTTTTTTTCATTAGAATTGCATGTAATGTCGTGTTTAGTCGTCCACATTTCAAAGTATCGACAAAAAGGAATAATTAATCTGACAGATCGGAAAGATGTCTAAATAATTACAATACATGTTATCACTTCAAATATGCTTACTTGTTAAGCGTGTTGAGGAAATTGAAAATAAACGCAAACAAATTTCTTTTCTTAACCGATTACGCAATCCTTTTGTATTGTTTAAGAGAAAAGAAATAAAAGGGTTGTCTCGTCTGTATTTGTTTTTTCTTTGTTAGTTAGTGTATTCGATATCAATAGTTCAATACTTATAACCTCCGAAAGCAGGTCGCTATGAGTTGCAGCAAACAAGATCTTAGGCATTACATCACTATCATCAACACAGTAGGTGAGTATTGAATCGACCCAGTGCTTCACAATAGCTAGAATAAAAAAATAATACTAAATAAAGATGTATACTAAGCTAAAGTTTGTTTGCATTTACAAAGCTATCTAAAGTAGTCCAATTAACATGTGTTGCCATGATATATTAAAGGGAAAAAAAACGCCATTAAAATACCTGAAAACAGACATGTACGAAGACTGAAACAAGGAGTAAAAACATATTTTGCATTGTGTTGCACTCTATTTTGTCTCTGCATGCATTTAAAGTTTACCTTAGGTTTTACTCAATGAGAAGGTCGTCCGTAATAGCTTCTTCTGAATATCAAAATTATGATAATTTGTAATTATTTTAAAGTTTTGCCTAAAACATTACAAAAATTGTTTAAAGAAAACTACTGAAATCGACACTTCCTATGTTGTATGTTCATAATTCCAAATCTGTTGAACGCTTAAATATGTCAGCGTCTCAATTCACTAGACACATTGTGTCTCATTTATTCATCTTTGACAATCAGAATTATTGTATAATATGTAATTCCACAAATTAATTGTGACAGTGTGCAATACATACAGAGTAGGTAACGCGCACCTTGTTGACGCTCACTGTCTCGCACCCCTTGATGGTAATGCAATGAATTCAATTGTTTTGTCTTGGTTTGTCTTCTTGATCGATATTTGAATATCAGCAAACTACTCCTTGATTTGTAGTCAGAAATTATGAATATCACAAATCGTTTAGTAATCAAATATAAAAGGGCGTTGTTGAATATGAAATGGTGTATGATATGAAGATGCACACTGTTTGCTCTGTTGTTTTAGTAAGGAAGTTCAATCGTTTAAAAACTTAAAACCTCATCACTTAGAATTAGTTAATGAGCGTTTGAATTGTTTGTTGAATTTAAGGAAAGGCAAATGATTTTAGATATCTATTTAAGTTCGATATGTTTATAGTTCCTGTTTGGGTAGAATGAAAAATTTGTCATAGTCATTAAATTATACTTACATTCATTAGAAATATCTCCCGTAGGATATTCCTTTAGTGGTTCATGGAAATCTCTACTACCGTCAAACATCACGACAAATGTCCCACCGTGCTGAACAAATAACTGATGGGTCATATCATACGATCGTTGACCACCAAAGTCGACCAGATCTGAAGGAGCAATCTTGATCTTATATTGGCCACTCTTTATTTCTTTCAAAATGTCGTCATGTACAGCGTATGCTTCAATTTTTTTAAACTTAGGCAGACAAATAGTTGCAACTTTTTCTTTTTTAGAAGTGATGGTATTTGTATACGGTACATCTTCAGATTTCCAGATTTTATCATCAGATGATTCAAGATTATCTTTAGATTTCCAGATTTTATCATTGGATGCTTTTAGATTATCAGTTCCCGTAGATGATGATGCAATGCGCTGGTAGTGGTGAGAATTAGAGCTTTGACATTCACTTGTCTCACGATTTGGGTTACCAAGTATCACCTTCGTCAACACTTTTTGACCTCTTTCATCTACAAAAAAATAGTTTTTGATAATATGAAAAATAAGTTTAAACATTCTCTAAGAAAATCAAACATGTAAAGAAGAAAAACCACAAATTTGACAATAATAACACAAACTATCAAACAACCTGGCATTCTGTAAGATCAATAAATCATAAGATGGCTGTAGAGTTTGATGTTAATTGTGTTAGTTTAAAGTTATGTGCACAGGATTTCTTTGTTCTACACAGCTTGATTTGGAAGAAAATCCATAATTGGTTGCACTATTCTATATCAATATTATTGTTATTGTTATAAAATACATCAAATAACATAATTAGAAACATAACCTTGATTTATATCTAATTTTAAGAAATTAACCTGAGACGTTACTTTCTGTTGCGTTGATCCATCGTGTTAAAGACACACAGTTTGTAATTATATTCAGCTGTTTTTATGTACTGTTCAAAATTAATTTTAGTTATTCGTTTTTATTTTGTTGTTAACATATTGAAATGAACTATTATATTATTTATTTATGTATTTCTCTGTCATTGGTGTTCTTCCATTTATCTATACTGTATTCCCGTCATGTAATGTCATCCAAGCGGTTTATCAAACATTGCCATCAACCGTGGTAGTTTTGCTAAGTTCAACCCACCAGTGTTTCTTAAAATGTCCTACACCCAGTCAGAAATATGGCAGTTGTTATCTAATAGTTTGTTTCAATGTAGTTTCATTGTTGTTTGTTTTTGTTGCACTTCGGTGTTCTGTTATTTCGTTGTTTTTCTCTGATAGTTGATGTCTTTTCTTCGGTCCTAGTTTGTAACCCAGAATTAGGTTTAATCGATTTATGACTTTATATTAAAATATATTACAAAATTTATACCAGTCAAACCGTAATGGAATACACTATCTTTACAGAAATATGAAAGCAAGTTATTCCAAACTAATACATCTATAAATGATGAGTTCATGGACTTGAGTTTATCAAATATAGATAATCGTGGAAAGTGAAAACAAAGTGTTTTTTAAACAGGATTGCACTAAACAATGATGAGATGTAAGGACGATAGAGTCATAAACTAGTAGAACAATAGATGCATACATTTGAAGAGAAAAGGATGAAAAGATGGTAAGTCTTTTTCTTTTTTGGCATATGGACAACCCCATTGACAGGGATAAACATGTAAGAAAAATACAGATAAGACATTAAACATGATAATAAGTATAACATTCAAACGTATTCGAAAATACGAACATTTGCAAATACAATAGATAAGTTACTATTCTAATATGACGTGCTTCTTTCGCTTTGCAAACAACACCGTGATAAAATTCTTGATATATCTATACTTAGCGCAGACTCAGAGATACACATAATACCGGATGTTACAATATACTTCTCACGTAAATCCCCATTTATTGGAACCTATTTGCAAACGCTTTGCCTATTTTATTGTTTTAAAATAGCATTTGAAAAAAGACATCTTATTCGGATGCCTATTAAAAAAGATTTAATGCACAAGAGTTCGGAAAAATCAACAAAATCAAAATAAGATATAATTCCGCGAAAATCTATTATCTTTTTATGCTCATTTTTGTCATTTCAAAACAACACGTCATACAAATGAAAACACTAGAGTTGAAGGTTTTCCGAAGCGTGGACTATCGAAATTCGTATAATATTGTATTAAAATGGATTTTTGAGCTAGGTTTTGTTTTATTTTCTAATTTATTGCATTATTCGCATATTTACTTATTTCAGCAAGTCAACATGGCGGCTTCTTAGTTACGAAATGTCAACTTTTGATTTGACGGTAGCTGACGAGAAAAACATGTAAATTAAAAATGGCAAATGCTGGATTTGAGAACTAACAGAACTATTACACAGATTTTCTAGCGGTTATTCACGAAATAGTCTATGCAAGCTACATATCTATTAGAATGTTTGAGCTTCATTTAACAGGGAGTAAAAATGAACAGCCAGACACACGGCATACCCACCCTCGCTTCAGTTTTTAAATGACCATATTTGTCCTATCAGAATCGAAATAATTCATGAAAGCCATAGATTTGTTGTAAATTTACACAAATCTTTGGCTTCCATGAATTATTTCTTAAATTTGTAAAGATGTATTGGTCATTGCATTTTTGTTAAGTGTCAAAAATGTACAATGCCTTATGGTTACTGATATCATACACTCTGTACCAAGTATTCCACAGTGTAAACATCAGAATATATAAATTCTCATGACGTGAATCATCACAAAAATCATTGAATTTAATCAGAGACCTAGATATTATTTTTATATTGTTGTTATATTTTTTTTTTTCATCAATGTAATTTGTAGTATACTTTATAAAGCGGCACTATATACTAAAAGGGGGTCCGTATGTCCGCCCTTCAGTCCAAATTGTGTATCCACAACAACTCGTGAAATGCATGATCTCATAACGAAAATACAATCATGTATCTTTTTCAATCTGAATGATTTTTCAGGTTTTTCGCAGAGTATAGTACACACTTGAGGGATATCCTTTTGTACCCCAACTTCTTCTAAACCCCTAACTATAATTCCATGGAACTGCACAACCTTGTTTAAAGTTTCTCTAGTTTCAGACGTGAGCGTTTATTTAATTTGTATTTTTTAATGGCTCAATAAAACTGTGTTCTGAAATGTCAAACAATAAGTGCAACACTATAAGTAGGAACTGTTTCTCCACGAAGCATTGGAATTTATCCCAGTTTTCAGTTTAAAGATTTATGCGTTGTCTTTTGCGATTGTTTGTTGTTTTGTCGTGTTGTTTTGTTTTTACTTGCCAAGGTGTTGTGCATTTCATTTTATTTGTATTGTTTGATTGTGTTCTATGTTATTATGTATACTCATCCAATTGATACCAGTATATATGTAGTTCATGATGTCATCGATACGTTGTATACCGTCTTACCATCTCCTTTTTTTTAACTACAACTTATTTTCTTTACATGTTTACAATACAATTATTCTTTACGGGTTAACCATATTTACTCTCAACAATTCAATTTTCAAAGTGCATTACCCCCTTCTAAGGTAACCATCTCATAGGTTTCCAAGTTGATACCGTTACGCCCAAAATGTATGACTAATCCATCTGTTGATTTCCATGTAAGTGGTATTGGGCTACCAATCAGAACACTTGCTAAGGTGGACTTCCCACATGCACAACTCCCACAAAGAAACACTCTATTTTCAAACGTTTCATAAGTTCCAGTGGACAACAGTTTGTGAAAATCCTCAGAAGTGCCAGCAAAGGGAAGTGAATTATCAGAGTTTACTAAAAAGGATAAATTAAAAATCATTATTAATTCATTTAGTTGTACAAAACTGTATTAGGCATATGTTACCATTATATTCACGAACCGAGTAAGATTTCAAACGAAAGGACACTTAGAAAAAAGTCATTGCTTACCATTCACACTAGGTTAACTTTTTTAAAATGTTGGTAAAATCAAACGCAATAAAAACATTGGTTTAATGTTACGGCTGTCATCACCATTCGAAATAAATTTTACACAAAAGAAAAATGGCAATAATATATATTTACCTCACAATTATAAAGAACGGGTTTTCCGGATTACACTTAGGAATGTCAGAGGCTCAAAGAAGGAACATAATGACGTGCATCCGTCAATAATTCATTTTCAATACAAAATTACGCAATTTAGACTTCAAATACTAAAATTTAATGTTTTAAAGTGATATGATAAATTATTACATACACGATAAAAGTATTTTTATAGCAAATTACAATATCCTGCAAGAATGCGGAACATATCATGTTGGGTATTTCAATATGTATGTTTTGTAAATAACAAAGCCACACACACATACAAACACAAAACATGAAATCTAAAAACTTTACTGAAAATGTTTTCTTAACGTGAAAAAATTTGTCACGATAAAAAGGTGCTTTTAAATGGATTACTCAAAATATTAAGAAACAATAAACATGTAATGAATGTACATGCTGCATGATGAATGTTTAATAAATACCTGCACTGGAAAAAAACATTTAGACAGGGGTTATCCGTAAAATATGTGTAATTCATGTCTCAGACAGGATATATACAAGTACCTCGGCTTTCGGCTCGAGTAATATAAACTCTTAGCCGGGAATGTCAAAGTATATACCCTGTCTGAGACCCGAATAACATATAAGGTATTTTTTAGTTGTACCATAAGATAAAATTCTTAAGAATCGGAGGCAAAGATTATATAGGAATATTGGTCACAACTTATAGTTATAAATGAAACTAAAGTACAACACAACTGGAACAACAGAAAAAAAAGGAAAATAGAATTAAGAAAATAATATAATTTATCTTTCTTTTTACGATATTGTACATAAAAGATATAATATAGTCAGAACTGAAATGAAATGAAAGTAGGAACGCGTAATTAAAGATAAAGGGCATATGCTTTCCTTTCATTTCTATTTTTATTATGTGATGAACTCAATAAAAGTGATGTTATTAAAATTAAGACAAACACTAGAACTTAGATATGTGGTTGGGCAAACAAAGCTGAAAGAAATGCAGCTTCTATATAAAAAAAAATAATAGTATTTTATTTACATAGTTAGTATCCGAACTATTAACAACAATTATTTATTTTAAACATTATTTGTATTCTTTTCGTATTCGTATTAATTTCAAGTTTTGTATTGCATTAATATGGAAATTAAAGTAACATATTGCCCTTGGTCACAATGGGTTTTTTTTTTTGGGACAACATTTGTTACGGTTGTAGAGTCATAAAGAATGACAGTTTGTATATATATATATTTATTAGAATGAAATTTTGTTGACATTATTTAATTTAAAATGATAGGGTAAAAAAGGTTTCCGTGCTTATATAACTAAAATCAAATGAAAGAGTTTCTTGTAATTTTAAAGGTAACCCAAGTATTTAACCAATGCATGTATATATACTAAAATTATTCCAGCATGCACGTTGTGTAACATTTAATACGGATGTATAACATATTATCGAAAAATAATATTTCATTCAGTCATTGTTGATCAGAAGCTGATTATCCTTCGGTATTGTTTCCGACGTTGCCGACGTTTACCGATCGTGACATTAAATAAATATCAACACATAGCATGTGAAGCACGTGATAACAAGTGAATTGATACCGCCATGGTACTTTTTTTTATATTTTCCATGCGTTCCCATTAGTTTATTAAACTTTCCTTAACAGTTGATTAATGATTTTGTGTATTTAGTTTGTTCTGTTAGAATAAGTTATGTCTATTAACCTTCCAGTGCACGTTTGTTTATATTCTTTCATCACAGTTTTTGCCTAGTACTTGCGCAGTGTATTGGCCGAAGTTCTAACGGATAAGTTCATAGAATACGGCAAAATATTGGCGAATAAAAATTATGGGAAGACAACAATTAAATAAAAGAACTTTTGTTTTATATCAAAATTTTGCCATTTAGGAATATAACACATATTCAACTCTTCTTTTACAAGTTAGTAGTTTAATATGACTTTATGGTACACAATTTTCAAAATATATGAATGCAATAATATGACCAAGACATCTTAAAACAGTCATACGGTACCCGTCGAAAAGATTTACCTCATTCTTTTTATCTAAAGCACACGATCTTATACGAGTTTGTTATCCGTCTGCTGTCAGTAGCTATCGGCGATATATATCATTATTTCAAATCGTTTGTTATATAAGTTGCTTTATTCATATATTACAGTGGTATACTCTTAGTTCGGCCTTTGAAACAACTGTTAGTGGTGTGTATCCCGTGTCACTAACAAGCCTTCGTAGGGACATATAAGTTATAGTGTCGATAATGACGTCACTTACGTCTGACGTATATACAGAACTTAGTCCTGGTATCTATGATGAGTTTATTTCCAACCACTGGGTCGATGCCACTGCTGCTGGAGATTTATTTCCCCGAGGGTATCAACAGCCCAGTAGTCAGCACTTTTGTGCTGTCATGAGTTATCATTGATATTGTTATATTTATAAATTAACTGTTTACAAAATTTTGAATTTTTGAAATATTAAGGCTGTTCTACCTCAGGCATAGATAACCTTAGCTATATTTGGCAAAAATTTTAGGATTTTTGGTATTCAATGCTCTTCAACTTCGTACTTTATTTGGCATTTTTTACCTTTTTTGGATTTGAGAGTCACTGATGAGTGTTTTGTAGACTGGTATGTATGATGAGTTTATTTACGTAAATTTTGACATACTTGGGAAAGAAACACTTTTCAACTAATATTTATCATTAACTCGTGCATTGGCTCTTTTTAAATACACATTAAATATTCAAAAAAATGAAACACATTGTGAGCATTTTAAAATCTGTCAATTTGTTTATTGCAATTCTGTATCTGTTTTTCTGTACCACAAATGAAGACATTCAACATATCACAAATTCGATACTGTCATTGTTTATCTTTTTTTCAAATTGGTAATTACTTAGCAATACAAACAAAATACGAGCATTTACTGTAATTTCAAGGATTAGCAGAGAGCAGTCTTTATTAGACAGATAACTATTGAATATTTAAAATGTAATTTGTTTTTTAGTTTGCGTTGTGGACAATAGACCGATTTAAACAATTTTAGTTCCAAAAAAGTAATTTCAAAAGGAACGTACTCAAATATTAGTGAAAAGTCCAATATTAATGACAGTAATTGGTATAAAATCTATTATTTGCTAACCTGAAATTACGAGTGCTCTTTTTGTCTTTTAAATAGTATAAACTATTCAAACACAATCTTATCATGATGTTTAAGTACACGTGTTTAATTCAGAGAATGTTTACCTTCATATTTGACACCAGTATTCCTCTCTCGAAATGCTTTATCTTTCTTCAAATTAACCAATATCTCTTTAACAGAGTCAAGCATTTCTAAAATGAAAAAAAAACATTGTCATTAAAATTGGTAATTACAGAAATAAAATAAAAACAATGAAAAGTGTTTTTTTCTCATATAGACAAAATATAATCTTATTGGTAAAAAAACAGGGTTTCTCATCCAGGTTTCCTCTTTTTATATAATTATGTACATTGTACAAACAGTTATTTGTTTTCCCTTTGTCAAGAATTACAATATTTTATGTTTGTTTGGATTCCTATTTTCCCTCAACTGAAATGATATGAAAGTAATAATATAATAATACATAGAATCTAAAACAGTCTTCCCTTCTGTTAATTCTTGAGTTATGGCATGACAGTCATGTGATTTGTTATTCCATTGTTGTGAGTTATACATGCTTAAGGATTTTTCTCCTTCTCAAATTATACTTTTGAAATTTTAAAAGTTTTCATCAATTCACATTTAAATCGTAGAATTGTTATAGATACAACTTCAAACTAAACAACACAAATTGAGACAACAACAATGCACTCAAAATGTATGAATCTAATCTGAACCCTACACCAATTTTAGAGGCTCTCAAGGTCTATATCGCTCACCTGTAATCTTTAGTCTAAATATTTCATCAATGATTAATTTTCCTTTTAAATATATATTAATAAACATATATTAATGATTGGCTTAAAAATGACATCTGTTTTCCATTTTAGACATTATGGCTATGTTTCTTGACGTACAAGGAACTAACATACACAATGTATACTACATACTCTGAAACTCGTTCAGCTGAATTTTGCCTGGAATTGATTCAGCAGTTTCAATGGAGAAAGAAAACAAATAGTGAATAAATGTCTTCAAAGGGCAATAACTCATTAAGTAGTCAATTGACAATTTTGTTCATACAATTTATTTGTAAATCTTACTTACTGAAAATGTTTGCTGTTTACAGTTTATCTTTATCTATAATAACATTCAGGATAATAACCAAAAACTGCAAAATTTCCTTAAAATTATTAATTAAAGGTCAATAACCTAAATATCAAACAACAGATTTGACTGATAATTTCAAGGTAGGTAGACCTTGAACTGATAAATTCATTAACTTTTTGTCTGATTCGCTCTTAATGCTTTAGTTTTTGAGATATAAGTCAAAAACAGCATTTAACCATATACTCTTTTTTTAACCATGGCGGCCATGATTTCTGACGAAACAGAATATAAAACGCATTCCTTATCTTATATACCCTAAGGACCATTCAGCTTAAGTTTGGTTGGAATTAATTTAGAGGTTTATGAGGAGAATATGTTTGAAATAGTATACTACGGATGGAATATGACGGAGGAAACGACGACGGACGACAATGGACGCCAAGTAATGGCAAACGCTTACATTTCATTTGGAGAGAAGAGCTAATAAAAAACGGTCGTCTAAGATAGTTTTTTAATCGGGGTATGTATATTGTAAAACTTGTTCATTTACCTTCTAATTTTTTGTTATGCCTTCCAGTTTGCACATCCATTTCATTTAATTTTTCTAGTTTTTCAGAAAATTGCTGTTCAAGATCAGAATTAAAAGTTGACGTTAACAAATTGTCAATTATTTCTTTGTACTGTTCACCACCAAGTTCTACACAGGATTGTCTGATATCTGCCCATCTTTTGATAAATTCTGCATACATTAACGAACAGTTCGAAGAGTGAGACACTAATAAGTTTTTAGCTTTATAAATTCTGTCTATGTTTGCAGACATACTGCTATCATTTTCTTCTGGATATCTCCCCCATCCATTCTGATGCGGACAAATTGTGCCAAGATTTCTAAGTATGATATATAAAAGACTAACATCCATGTCAGATAAATCACCGGCGTATTGCGATCCATCCGGATACAATAGTTGTTCTTGATAACCATTCAGAAGTGGTAAAATTCTGTTTTTCATTGCATTTAATGTGTTTCCAAAATTTGATCCGAATAACCGTTCTTTGAGAACTCCCACAAGAACATTTTTAGCAACATCTTGGATCAAACATACAAATCTTAGGTAGTTGTGTCTGTCTATAGTTTTCTGTTCTTCTAAAACTTATAACAAGTATATTACTAAAATACATTGATTAACCATTAAGCTATTGCTAATTAACTTCCACATGTTTACAGATAGAAATATTCAGCGTATGGATTGTACGAATACAGAATGATAGTTTTAGATACGAGTCCGATAAAGTGATGATTGATTTTAGGTCAGTACTGTAAAGATGCATCTGTTGGTTTTACAGTGAATATGCCCACCTGCATTCTCAGCAATAGTGAAGAAGAACCGATTAATTTGACGTTAAACGGTTGTTTGCTTCTTCTTTTTTTTTAACAAGATACATTCGGGGATGGGGTCTGCTGGTGATGGGTAGTATTCATATTATCGTGTAATAGACATGTTTTAGAGGGAGTTAATGGACGAAAAGTAATGAAAAACAGCGTAGGGGTGTATGTTGGGAAGGTGGCGAGGGGGACATTTTGAACCAGACACGTACAGGGGTAGAATAAAACAAAAAGCAAAAACACAACGATATGACAAAAAGCAACCCCGCCCTCTATAGACTATTGACAAAAAATCTATTTATATAAGGTGGAATAGTTAACAGGCATATAATGTTCATATAGCAATTACAACATATATCAATTATTACAATATGTATGTTATAACATTTGATAAAAATGATTTCCAAATTCTGAATTCCGAATTCCGAATTCTGAATGCTGAATTCTGAATTGAAGGTGAGCCTTCTCGGCTTTCGTAATAAAGCGTTACTAGTAAAATTCTAATGAGTTATTTTGTAAATCATATAATTGGAGGAGATGCGTGTAGCAACACTATATACATCTTCAGTTTGCTTCTCAGAGGATACCTTATAAAGTTATGTAACTTGCTTATAGGCTTTATACATTTGCAAAAGATACAAACAGTCAAATCAGAATGAGTTGTAGATCTACTAACTCCACTGGTATTAAAGAGATAATCGTAACTGCAATTACGATTATCCCAATATGGCGACAGTAGATATAGGTAAAATCTTTACACTCGTTTTTCATAAATGTAGCATGTTTTTGCCAATAGTTACTAAGCTGCAAGGTTTATCTATACCATTTTATCATATTTGAATCGTAACGGTGCACTGTAATTGTCTAAGCGCTGTGAAAATAGCCGTTGAAAAATTCGGGATGATAATCGTAACTCGGAAAAAAGATAATCGTAATTATGGTATCTAAAAATAAAAAAGATAATCGTAACTGGAAACTGTTTTATTGATATTGACACTTAAAACGTAAATCTGATAGCATATTATGAAATTATTGCGATGAATTATTTACGAAACGTACCAACATCGTATGACATTTCTTTTTATGCATATATAATTAATAGTTCTTATGAAAACAGCTACATACTAGTATATCATAAAATTGGAAGGGTGAACAAGCTTCAAGAAATTTGGAAATGGGAAAACACGAACTTTGTTAATATACAGAAATTTCCAAAAACTAGGTATGCCACAAAATATGTGAATGAGCGATGGAAATTATGATACATGACAATAATTGTTAGGCCACACGCATGTGTCACCTTATATCAGATTTCTGATTAAGACAGTAAACAAAAATTAATTTATCCTGAAGTAAATAGTAAATTAATATAGTTAATATTGTTAAAATTCATTTATTGCAGGTGATTATATGTGCTATTTCTGCCCCCGTGAAGCCACTGCTGATTTAATTCTATAATAACCCTATTATGCCATAACGAAGTAGGAAAGACATTTAGTATTCGTCAAAAACCGTTAAACGAAAAATTAGTGGCTACAGTTTTCATGTCACTTCGATCATTTTTCATGGATGATATCACAACTTAAAAGTTATGATGAACAAGGGATAACTTTGAACAGAGTTTTACAGTTTCATTTCGGAGTCTTTTGTACAATGTAGCTAACTATGCGGTATGGGCTTTGTTCATTGTTGAAGACCGTACGGTTACCTATATTTGTTAATATCTGATTCCTGTTGATCTCTTGTGTCTCATTGGCAAATATACCACATATTCTTATTTATATTAGCTACTTCATGACTGTCACTGAAATTTCAGTATCTCAGATATAAACTATAAACAACACAAATTTAGTTTTGAATTATGATAATATGACATCCTTAAAACATTTAATGCTATATAATACTAGAGAAAGATTGGCCCTACATGGGATTCTTTGTGTATTATGAAATTATAAAGTAACGTGGAGTTAATTGACAAACATGGATTTGTGTTCTTTTATAGTTTGGCCAAAAGCCCGAAAATCAAGAAATAACATTGATGTGGCTTTAAATTTTCTTACAAGAAATACTTATTCAAAGAATGACTGCAAAGTTGAGAATTAAATAACGCATATTCCGCAAAAATAGAAACAAATACTCGGTAGATGAAAGGTATGCTGCATACATATGCATGGAAGATATTGTAGAGAAAAATATTGAAGGTACTAAACAAGGAACATTTTTGTATTTGCATACTTGCCATATATCCCTTAGAGTGCCACGTTTTTTTTTGGGTAAACTACCGTTGAGTTCCAAGAGAAAGGCCCTTGATTTCAAATTTCAACGGAAAACGTCACAAAGGAAGCGTAACAATGCATTACGTCATGCAATTGTTTCCGTATGGACACAATTCTGTTTCGACGGTCGACGTTTGTCAGTTAGATTTTTGTTTGATAATAAACGACAATGGTCAATCTAATGGATGTTTAAGAAATATGCAAAGTTGATATACCTATTAGAGCAGAATATATATATAAAAAAGGGATGCAAGAAATATTATAGTTCGTGGGAAAGAGCATATTTAATATTCTTCAGAAAGAAGTATATAAATGTATCAAAATTGAGCTACGTAGGATAGAAATCTATCTTATGCAAATGTATATCAATACATCTGTTAATCTCACAGGCACTTGTCTCAAATAAAAAAATTCCTCTATACCGTGTTATATTAAGGTATATAGGAATAATTTTTTTTTTAGACAAGTGCCTGTGGTTAATCTACAGAGAGTCTGTAAGTGTTTGAAAACTGAGTTGTTATAAGAACCCTACTAACAGTCCAAAATTCATCTTCTTTTTCGTATTTGAATGTTCCAAAATCAAACAAAGTCTTAAATTGAGTCTTATATACATGCACATATATCCATGCACTTGCATTCGGTCGATTTTTATCAGATGCAGCTCTTTGAAACTATCTTTTATGTCAATACATTTTCCGTTTAAAATAATATTTACAGGAGTACACGAATTTGTGTTTACTGTTTGAATCCTTTCAAATGTACATGTTATATATAGAGAAACTTTTAAATTAAGAATTTGATGCACAATGCAATCACGTTACTATGTCATTCCCCTATTGAACAGAAAATAGAATACCGCAAATTTACTGATCTTACATTGTTTTGTTGATATTCAGACGAATTATATATACTGAATGTGTTTTCAGCCAATGATCCGATAACATTTGTCGTAGTGTTGTCACTGGTTCAGACGTACTTATTTATTGTGCAGTACATGTTACTGTATCGTTACTCGTAATTTTATAAAATTAAAAGAGTTACACATTATTTAAGAACGATAAAAGTGACACGGACATGCATATCAGCAGCAGCAAATAAAACAATTATACTATGAATTTTAAAAGCAGGTGTTTGGTATAAAACCAAAAACATTGTATTAACGATAAGAAGCCGCGGTTTGAACAGGTTTAGTTTTATAAAAACAAAAATTAAGAAATTTTATAATTTTAACTGCACATTCCACAAGGTCAGAATATCATATTTGCTTTAGCTGTGGGGTTAACTTTTCTTAGTGACAGGCATGTTGAAACCCTTCCACGACCATCCAATGGCTATTCAAATGTGTATAATAAAATACAAAACTTTGAAGAGTTGTCACCATGCAGTTGCCAATATTAGAACTCGGGCACTGATTTTTTTTAATAACGAAATATACGTTTTGATCGAGGACAATATCATTCATGATTTTTTGTTTTCCTTTTGTTTATATTTACGTCTTACTTACTTATATACAATTTTAAAATCTAAAATGTAAAAGTGCAACAACACTTTCTTCACACTTAAGACAACACAAACAATGATTTTTTTTTTATTCAGGAAAAGAATTATTGTTATAAAATATCTTATTTTCTTCTCCCGGGCCCTATATTTTCTTCCCCGGGCGCTATTTATTTTCTCCGGACTCTTTTTCTCTTCCCAGGCGGTCTCGGGCGCTTTTTCGGAGGACAGGTTTTGTGTTACCCTTGATATCTTCCGCACTTTTTGTTCTCATGTCATCCACAAGCAGTTGCTGATTTGTACGATGGCAGAATGCGGCCATGAAAGAAAAAAATATATCATGTTACTTCAAGATACATTTTGTTCCTCGTAGTAATATAATTTTATTGCTATCTTGAGGGAACGACATGATATCTTGAGGGAACGACATATCATCTTGAGGGAACGCAATAACTATCTTGTAGGAACGACAAAGCATCTTGAGGGAACGAGATAAATATCTTGAGGAAACAACATAACATCTTGAGGAAACGACATAGTATCTTGAGGGAACGACATAGCATCTTGTGGGAACGAGATAACTATCTTGTGGGAACGACATAGCATCTTGAGGGAACTAGATAACTATCTCATGGGAACGACATAGAATCTTGAGGGAACGACATAGTATCTTGAGGGAACAACATATTTCTTTTTTCTTTCATGGCCGCATTCTGCCACCGTATATTTGTGTAGAAGGGATCAAGTCATACAATTTATGGGCGGCAGTGTTTGTTGACCCCTTAACTCTTTTTTTTTTCATTTTTGTATCGTTTTTTCTGTCTTATGGATGTACAGTTTTAATTTTTTGCTATTGGTTTCAAATATTTAGCACATTTAAAATATATATTTTGAAGGCACATTATGTTTGATTTTACTTTTGATTAGAAAGAAATAGAATTGTTTGAAGAATATTTGCAGATAATTGAGTCATCTAATGTTTTTACTTTTCTCCAGAAACATGTACCCTGTAAACGTTATCAGAACATGTTGACGTGTGTGCTTCGAAATTTTGTGTGGTAGTTTGTCCTTTTATACGTTTGTTTTGTTTAGCTGATGGCACTTTTTATATAAATTCAAATTCATTCAGTAAACATATAGTACATGGAAACAGAAACACCGACAACCACAACAGAAGATAATTTGAATAGTTGATACAGGGCAATTTAAAGTTTCTGACTGATGTCTTTTTTTTTTAGTTAGTAATAACAAAAAATACAACTTCCCTTAACAAAACAACAATGCGAAATCATTTTATTTTCCGAATATGAAGAATTTCAAACATGTATATACCAAGCTATCAGGTGCTCTCGCTTGCTAACGTTGAATACACTGAGAAATTCTTTTTAGAATTTTTTTTTTATGACTTCGAATTCAAAGAAGGAAAATCTTCTTTTATCGTTAGATTATTTCTTTTAGTACGGATAAAGTAGTTTTGATGATGAACATAATTAACATTTGTAAAAATCCAGTTTTATCCTGCTTTCTAATTGTTCCCCGTTGGTTAACGTTAAACTCTGGTTCTTCATCTTCTTCTGACAGGCAAAACCGGAATCCTCGGCGTTGACGCCGGCCATTTTCCAAATCAAGCACTCTGGCACTATGACGTAATGCTTATTATTACGTAACGTCAAAATTCCGTTGGCCTTTGGGCCTCAGCGTGGCACTCAACGGTAGTGTTTTTGAATAGGCCGGATAGGCCCTATGGCAGAGAAAAGGTTAAGACTATAGGAAAGGCTAAAAAAAAACAATAAACAAAAGTAACAATAAACTGGTAATTTTCTAAATCCTTTACCTTCCACACTGTTTAAAGAAACGTCCTACAATACAGGGATATTTGATCAAAACATTTGAACTTAATTTTTTAAATCATATATTATATCAGTATAAAATAGAAAAAAAAATGAATCCAAGGGAAAAATATGGACGGCTGAATTTATTGAATTATAAGGAAAAAGGAGATATGAACACTAAATCCGATAATGCAGTTTTATAGATTATCGTTGATTATCTCAACGAGATTGATTTTCTCGCTTGAGCTGGTACAGCGAAACTGAGAAAAGCAATCGAGTTGAATTGACCAATGAGAATCTGTTTATCGCTATTTTACCTATGACAACGTTGTCAATTTCAATGTTAATTTCGTTAGCAACGCCACGTGGCCTCCTTAGTTTCTAGCGATAATTTTTCCATCTCAAGCGAGAAGCATGATATGAAAATTATCACAAAAAAGATCAAAGGAAAAATGCACAAAATAGCGATAAATAAAGTTATTGACGGAAACTTTTGTTCATTTCGCACAGAATTTTAGTATAAACGTGATATAAAAACAAAACATATGACATATGAAAATTTGGTATACGTGACTTTCATTTTGAGCAATGAATTGAAAGGATTGCACTTTTGGAATATGGGATATAGCTTATCCATCCTTTTTCTCATCAAATAGAGATATATAGGTAAATGTATCCTAGATATTAACCTGTAAGTTTCTTCATTTATTTTTATATGCGTTAATGTCATCGTTAAACTGGGCATTTACATTTTTAACACACAAAATACCATTGAAATGCTGAAAGACACATTTATTATGCTTCAGTTACTATTATCCGATAAAGAAAATTACGATTATCAAAGAAGAAAAATACCATAGAGTTACGATTATCATCCCGAATTTTTCAACGGCTTTTTTCACAGCGCTTAGACAATTCCAGTGCACCGTTACGATTCACATATGATGTAATGGTATAGATAAACCTTGCAGCTGAATAACTCTTGACAAAAACATGCTACATTTAAGAAAAACGAATGTAAAGATTTTACCTATATCTACCGTCACCATATTGGGATAATCGTAATTGCAGTTACGATTATCTCTTTAATACCAGTGTAACTCAATGATATATGAGAAGAGACAGGCTCAGTAAAATTGGTAATTGTAGTACAAAGTCTTTGTTCAGACAAAACAGAAGATTATAAGTTGTGCTTACTTGTGGAATAATTTATAGCAACTCTTATGATATTTTGTACTTTCAAAAAGCATGTTTTCATTATATTTTCATACTTCTGTAAACTTCGTCTTTCCGTTTTTCCACTGCGGTAATACAACTGTATCTTCATTTGAGTGTTGAACTACATAGTTTCTATGTAGTAAATACCTTACAGACTATGCATCTGTGCTAATCAATTATGGATAGTTTTTGTATTTTAGCTAAGGAAGGATTTTCATTTTAACTGGACTGTGAAAATTCGACACGACTCGAAAGATTTTCTACAATTTTCCGATACGACTCCTTATTTAGAAAGGGGTGAATTCGACAGAACTCAAAAACTATGTTTTAGTTTGATTAGATCTTAATTTTGGACGATATTATATCTATTTAAGCTACACTGAAGTTAAAAACAGAAATAGAACCGTTTAAATATGATTTCTCGTACTCTACTAGCACTATTGGCCGAGTTCACTTGAAACTCTACAATGGACTTCAGAGTTAATAGATTATCACGTGAACGCACGCGAGTTTATATTTGGAACTCAAGGGTACAAAACAAAATATTCTCATTGGTTTGACGTCATTCAAGAGTTTCTCGAGTTTAACCCTGGTTCGGTGATGATTGAACCAGATTACGAGGGGTTAACTCGAGTGGTTCAAGTGAAATCGTATTGTTGAAACCTGAGTAAGTAAAGATAACTCGAGAGTTTCAAGTGAACTCGGCCATTAAGTACACGGAAATCGACTAAGGTAGCAATAAACAGTTAGGAAAAATTATTAAAATTTGCCCTTATAAATTTTGCCATCCCCTTTTCATTACTTTCTTGCAATACTAAGCTTACTGTTTGTGTCATATATGTGCATATGTATGTAATCAGAATCTTTCATAGATTTTATATCCAGTATATAAAATGGTAAAATATAATTTCTTTTGGGTGTATCCATGGCAACAATCTGCACTTATTTGCTATAAAATATTGCAAAAAGGGGGGAAAAGATGTCACATATTTCCCCAAAATTTGACTAAAAGTAGAATTTCAATCGCTTGAAGTAATACCTTTTCTGAAACTGTGTACATATATCATTCAGTAGATCCAATGAAAATCATATGTCTTTCGTCTCATTTTTTTGTAATATTGCGTCAAAAACTTCGTGTAGAAAAAAGCGTTTGTAAACATTACATTAATTTCTGGACTGATGGCCGGTCAAGCTATGAAAATACGGATTGTCAAACAGAAAATAGCCCATAAAACATGTTAAAAACAATCTTGATGCTCTTATAAACCATCTTTGAAGGCTAAATTAGTACTCAGCTGTCTAAAAATGAATTTTATTACACAATAACTTTCCTATTTGAAAAATCCACAGGGGCCAAAATGCGAAACTAAACTCCTAACTGTGTATTGATACCTTAATAGTAAATATTTTTTTCGAATTCTCCCTTTTTACTAATTTTCTGTGTTCTGCTAGCTTAAACGAGTAAAATGGCCTTTTATTTTTGAAAATTGGTTGAGTAATGAATATTTTATGAAGGTTAGCAGTTGACACTGAAACGCGACAAAAATTGATTTAAAGAAAAATGCCAAGTCAAAGTGTAAAATCTTGTTTCTACCTCAATTTTTGGCCAAATCTTTAAAACTATACCTTTTTTGTCAGTTTGTTTAGTTGAAAATCTTAAAAAGATATCTGATGATGCAAAATTGTACAAAATTTAGCAATTTCAAGCATCAAAATGTTAATCTTTATGTTTATTGCATACCTAAGCCTTGATTAAAAAACTTGGTAGTAGGGACTTAATTTCCTACATCTGATTCAACTATACATTTAATATATGCCAAAATGTAACATGAAATTTTATATATTCGCAAGAAAAAAACAAACGCGTTCAATTCTTGGGCTACTACATGCACCCCAATCCTTCAGAAGCAACGGTTAAGCCGTTAGAGTACAAATATAAGCCTTGTGTCAAAATGTCTAATTTTGGTTGCTAAGGACTGTAAACAATAAAATTGACATGTATTGTCATTCTTAAAGACTTAATTCCCTCAGAAGTTGATTTAGAATCTAAATATCAATAGATTTGTCGTATGAAAAGTATTGAATTATACAATTCTGAGCTTGGTAAGTGTGCCATAAGGTAGCAATATACAGTTAGGAAAAATTATTAAAATTTGCCCTTATAAATTTTACCATCCCCTTTTCATTGCTTTCTTGCAATACTAAGCTTACTGTTTGTGTCATATATGTGCATATGTATGTAATCAGAAAAAAAGTGTTTGTAAACATTAGGTAGCACTCCACAGTTAGGTGTGTAGTTTCGCATTTTGGCCCCTGTGGATTTTTTAAATATGAGAGCTAGTGTGCAATAAAATTCATTTTTGGATAGCTGAGTATTAAAATAGCCTTTGTATTGGGTTTATATGAACATCAAGGTTATGTAATGTATGTAATATAGGCTGTTTTCTGTATGACAGTCCGTATTTGCATGTCCATACCATACATTGGTCCGGCAATTATTGTAATGTTTTTTTCCAACTTTTTATCGCACGAAAGTCACTCAAAGGCATTGAAATTCTAGTTTGATCCAAATTTTTGGGGGATATATGACATGCTCACCCCCCTTTTTGCAATATTTTATGGTAAATAAATGCTGAATGTTGCCATGGATACACATAAAAGGAATTAATTTTCACCCTTTTAACTTTGGAAAATTAAATCTATGGAAGATACTGATTACATACATATGTACATGTACAACACAAACAGTTAGGTTAATGTATTAGAAATCCAGGAATAGGAGATGATAAAACATTTTGGGGCTCATTTTAAATTTTATTTTCTAACTGTGGAGTGCTACCTTACATTAATTTCTGGACCGATGGCCGGTCAAGCTATGAAAATACGGATTGTCAAACAGAAAATAGCCCATAAAACATGTTAAAAACAATCTTGATGCTCTTATAAACCATCTTTGAAGGCTAAATTAGTACTCAGCTGTCTAAAAATGAATTTTATTACACAATAACGTTCCTATTTGAAAAATCCACAGGGGCCAAAATGCGAAACTAAACTCCTAACTGTGTATTGCTACCTAAGATATTTAGTCAAAAACCGATAACGACGTAGAAAAGGAATTCCGGAAACTATAGTTATCTTACCCAATATTACAAAATTACAGAAATTCGTGATTTTAAGAAATGTTGAGATAAAGTCTTGGTCTTGATTGAAAAAAAGATAACTGACGAGCAATTGGGTGTGTTCTAATACGGGTAGAGGCCAAAACATTTCACAAAAATTAGATTGTAGATCCGAAAAGGTCAGGATTATGAAAATGTTCGTATAAAATGTAAAAAAAATATAATGAATGAAAATGTATGCGGACTTACAGTTGTAAATATTGTTTTTTCTTATCCATTTTATTATTATGCATAACAGAAGAGATGCGCCTTATTTCCTTTGCTCGAAAAACATGCCGTTATTCTATAATTTTCAAGTAATTTCAGAAATAAAGTCAATTTTACCAAAAAAAACTGCACCGTACGATTTTGTGACGACCAGGCAAAAATCAAAGTAAAATCATTATTCTTTCATTTGAAAAAAAGAAATTAGTCGTATGTTAGGTGGGTGCATTAAAGTCTTTATCTAGACGTCTTTTTTCAAATATAACACTCACCTATATCGATACATGTATCTAAGGACTGATGTAGACGCTTTTAATAAATATAATTTTGTAAGGCCCTTTACAGATGCTACTACCGGTCTACTTTATGGAGCATACCACCAGTGTAATAGACACATCCATCGACCAACCTTTACTGTGCTGTTGCCAAATGACCACCTCCACCATAATACCACCGAAAATAACTTACCACAAAGTTCCTTTACAATTTTTTTTGTACTTTCAGCTTCAATCAAATTCAACTCTTTCTGAACACGAGTCATAAATTCATCATCCTGTTTGAAAAATTAAAAAAAAATCTAGAATAATGTTTTATTCAAATATCGAAATATTACATCACGTAGGAACACGGATTTTAAAAGGCAGTTATAGGTAACTATTAGCATGAAAAGGTCAGCATAATCCGAAAATTCCCCATTTAAAATCGTTTAGTACTGCGATTCAGTTTGTTTTTTAAATATTTTCTATGGGTAAATTCAGTACTGTTTAACATTCTGCTGGCAGTCAATATAGGACTGTTTGGTGCTTTTCAGCCGCGGGAGACCGAAGTGACTGCAAAAACTGGTGTGGTTTAACTTTGCTGTCAGTACTAAGCAAGATACTACTGATAGTACTTTTAAACAGAATAGTTGATGCTATAGATGAAATTCTGAGAAAAGAGCAGCCAGGGTTGAGATCAGGTAGAGGATGTATCGACCATATTTTTAATATCATAAATAAAATAGAGCAAAGTATAGAGTAGCAAAACAAACTTATCCTTAATTTCATCGACCTTCGTAGAGCCTTTGACGGTATTAAAAGAAGTACATGTGGGCCATCCTTAGGGCATATGTGTACTATTTAAAATCATCACCTTAATACAAGCTTTCTACAACAACTCTGAATGCTGTGTATTGCATAACGGTCAACAATCAGAATGTTTCCAAGTAACATCAGGAGTACGACAAGTGTTAATATAATCTCCGATCTTATTCGTTACAGCAATAGATTGGTGCATATGAACAAAATTGGGAAATGAGTACACAGGCATCAGATGGACCTTGAATTCTTTTCTTGAGGATTTATATTTTGCTGATGATATCTGTCTACTTTCCAGCAACAGGAACAACTTGCAGAATGAAACCATCAGACTGAATGAAACAGCACAAAGTATAGGCCTTACTATAAATGAGAAGAAAACCAACCTCATGAACATCAACAGTAACACAATACAACCAGTGTATTTGGAAAACAAAATCATGGAAGAGGTTGATGACTTTACATATCTTTGAAGCATGCTAGCTAAGTAACACCAATGGAACAGCAAAAGATATAGGAACCAGAATAAGCAAAGCCAGATGAGCATTCTGCCAACTACAGCCCATATGGAAGAGGAGGTCAACCTGTCTAGAAAAAAAATCCGAATACACACCAGCTATATAAATTCAGTCCTTCTATATGGCTCAGAATGCTGGAGAATTATCCAATCAGACATGAAAAAGCTTTCCTCATTCCATAACACTTGCTTGAAAATAAACTGTACGACATTCTGACAATATATATGCCAATAGAGAGCTTGCGCAGAATGGTAAAAATTGATATGACAGATCTTGGGAAAACCTGGAAGGAGATTGAGAAGAAAGCAAAAGACGGACAAATGTGGCTAGTACTGGTTGAGGCCTTGGATTAGTGAGTGAGTGAGTCCTTTTCAGTTTGTTGCAGGTTCGCAAATCAGAACTTTCTTGACATACATTGAAAAGATCTTATTCAACTGCATGAAGAGTGTCTCAAAAGAACTAAATGCCTAAATTATCATGTTTCTTGTGGAGAGTTGTCTCATTGGCCATCATACCACATCTTCTTTTGTATATAAATGTACCGCAGTGGCTGAGTCTCGTGTTCGAAATAACGACTGAACACGATCAAATTGATTACGCTTTAACCAGCTGTGTATAGTGTATATCAAAATGGCTGTTTCCTTTTAAAACATGTTTATCAATGTTTTTTATTTAGGTTTTTCAAACTGAACTAGAACAGTTTTATGGAAAACAATATTTAACCTATTACTCTTAGTTAGGTGAAACCGGTTAGTTGTCATGCCCTAAATTATCATGTTATCAATTACACATTCTAATATCCTAAATTACGAAATATAGCGTTGGATAAATCGACTACGTTAGTATTTTTCATACTTTTGATTGTAAGTTACGATTAATACACTTGAGCGTGTCAGGCACGTTTTCAAATAAGATTATTGTGTTATTCTAACTTTATTCAAATAAATACATTTAAAGCCAGGCAACAGTAGTATACCGCTGTTTAAATTTCTTAAATCGATTGAGAGAAAACAAACCCGGTCTACAAACTAAAACCGAGAGTTACACATCAAATATGAGGATGTATATATATATATATAGGAAATCAACAGGAACACTGTAAAGCAACAAAAAACAAACGACAATGAAACATACATAGAAACGAACTATGAGATAACTGCCATATTTCTGAATTGGTACAGTACATTTTAAGAAAAAAAATCGTAAGGGGTCTCGCCTACATTTGCTGTTGTCTATGGGAAAAGTTTGTTACAAATATTACTCTAGATACTATCTTTTGTTTATAAGACGCTTCCGTCCAAGTCTGGTAAAAATCCAGGATGGTTTATGACATACATATTGTTGTGTCGTTGTTCTCTTGTATTTAATGCGTTTAGATCAGTTTTAGTTTGTAACCCGGATTTGTTTTATTTTCTATCGAGTTTCGAACAGCGGTATACTACAGTTGCTCATATTTATGAATCTAACAAATGCTTTAAAAACTTGTTCTGCAGACTGTATGTAATGTTCACTGACAAAAAACTAAGTTTATTTATAAAAATATGAGGATAAACAGGAAACAATTTTTTACAAAATATGCTTCAAGACACTAGCTTTTGATCATAAACAAGTTTAGTACAAATCCAGGATAGTTAGAAAAAGTTAATAAAAGATTTAAAACTTTAACCAAAGAGTGAATGGTATGTTCACTTGCAGAAAAAAAATACGTCCATTTATAAAGAAGTATACGGATAAACAAGAAATAATCTTTTACAAAATGTCCTTCTAAATACCAAGTTATTATCATAAACATGCTTCAGGCCAAGTTTGTTACAAATCCAGGATATTTCAAGAAAGTTTATTTAAGATTTTAAAACTTGCAGTACAGAGTGAATATAATTTTCACTGGCAGAAAAACTAAGCACATTTATAATTAAAATACTGATATACATAAAAAAAAAAAAAATTTACTTCTGAGTACTAGCCTATGATCATTAACAAGCTTTTGTCTACGTTTGATAAATATCCAAGACAGTTATTAAAATTTCAAAAATTTTAATCACAAAGTGATGTTTTTTGGACGACTCCGCCGACGACGGAATGTAGGATCGCTACGTCTCGCTTTTGCGACAAAAAGTCTTGGGTTGAAGTAGGTTTTATGGCTAAAAAACCTCGAACTTTATGGCAATGTTGAATATACCGATAAAATTAATACATAACATGACAGTTTAACAGTACAAGTAAATGCAAGAACCATCAGGACAGGCAACTGCACAAGTAAATAATAAAGTTACTTTGATGTACAATAATACTAACAAATGGCTTATAAAAATCTTGTAGATATCAGTTTTCCAATAGTAAACCTTTTTTTAAAACAAACGATTTGTGAAGCTCTTTAAGCACAATAACATTGTAAGTGAATTCACAAAAGTAATGTATCATTTTGAATATGTAAGCATCGAATCACATTCTATTCAGTGTATGAGTTATCCTCACTATGCATCTAGTGTTAATTCAACATTGGTCCTGATTAACAAAACAAATATTTTAACTTAAATAAAAAAAAATGTAAATATCTCTGCACATATATCAATATGAGAAAAAAAATCATAGTCCTTCCAACTATGGTTTGTTTGTTCTTCACCAGGAAAAACTAAGAATCATTGTGCTTTTGCTACAGATATTCGCTTGCTCGTTCGTTGCCGCTTTACTCATAATCCGGACCTAGGATCAATGGCAAACTCACTTTCTGCAACAATCCAGGTTATGTGAACTATGTTGGGTTTTTTTTATATGTATTGATGTGTGTGCGTCTATTTCACAGATGAATTAGGTACTGGTGTTTGATGTGATTGTGTTCCCTCTTCAATGAATAAGATACTTCTTTAATTATTCAATTTATTTGTTAATTTAAATATTTAAATACAGGATTACATAAATGCTTTGACACACTGGACAGTATTAAAACAACACCAACTATTCAACAGAGACTCTTCTATAAACAAAAGATATGTAAAGAATAGCACCAATAACTACAGCATAGTGTCAAGTTCACCGGACTAATTACACACAAAAAGTGTAATAAGGTTACACCATAGAACATACAATAAACAGATGTAGAGGTTTTTAGATGATTTTTTTCATAAACAGTACTAGTACTTTTTGTTTATTTTAAGGACTTTCCTTTTAAAATACAAAATACAGATCAAAACCACATTTTAATGGGTCCTAAATGAAAGAAGAATACCAAATATACCGAACTCCGGGAGAAATCCAACACAGAAAGTCCGTAAGACATGGCCATACCTAAAGCTCAAACATACCAAACGATTGGATAATAATATTCCTGACCTGGTTCAGGCTTTTTCTTGTGTATCAAAATGGTTGATTAAATCAGGTTGAATAGCTAGCTTAATCACTCATTTGTATGACAGTCCCACAAAATTCCAATATATTGACGAAAATGTTTGAATGATGTTTTTTTGCATAAAAAGCTTGTCATGCACAGAAACGTATTTAATTAGCAACAAAAGAAAAATAGAAATACGGTAATGAAGCCTAATTTGTAGGGTAATGCAGCTGTTAGTATGAAATTGCCAGAGTAGTCTAAATAGTATTGCAATGAGTTATGAAAACACCCTGTGAGCGTTAGGTAAGAATATGGTACCCGTATCATACAATACATGTATGTTTCCATATTCAAATCAGTAAACAGGAAGTATAAAGTGTGTATTTAAGAATAAGTAGTAACAACAAAAAAATCAAGTAATAAATTATAAACATAAACAATCGTTCCGTCTTTAGACCTATATCAAATTAAAACTCACCTTTGAGAAGGTTGTGTTGTCAAAAGTAGATTCCAAAATACATTTCCGGTATTCTTGTGCTTGTACACAATTAAATGTACCTTCCTTGATCTTACTTAGTTTGTGATCATAATAAGTGTCACAGATACAATAGCTACTGATAGGTTTTAAATGTGTTGTCATCACATCCCACATTTCTTCGAAGGCCTCGTTGTTTATTTCATGTTCAACAGCGATCCTCGATAGCTTCATTTGATTTGTTGTAACAACTTGTAAAGACTGATATAACGGACACATATTGCTCAAAAGAACAAAGTTCATAGTATTATCGAAAGATTGTATTGTTAGTCCTTTATTTGGAAATGTTAAAGATAAATCAAAATCATTGTCCTGTGTGTCCTCAATCTTTGGACCCTGATATAAATATTCCCATTGGCTTTTTGATAAATAGTCCCACTTTCTTTCGTTTCTTAAAGATTGGTTATTATCACGGCCACTTGTTTTATAAAGTCTGTATAAATTCACCTTATATCTATTAAGGATATTTTCAAGACTCGTTTTATCCTTATCTAAACAGCTGTCCCAGAACAAGTCAAAACATTGATCCGACAACAGTGCGTCAATTGCGTAAATCCCTAAATCTGAAAGTTGGATATTTTTTGTTCGGAGGGCACGTTTTATGTCATCTGGCGGAAGAAATTGATACTTCCCATACAAGTAACCAGCTAAATCTCGTTTGGTTTGAGAGAGATAATATTGTAACAAATGCCTTTTTACATCTGTTCCAGTATGATATAGAGCCATCAGTCGATCATGGTTGTCTTTACCAGGGCATTGCTTTACGGTTGCAGATGGGGTACAACCATTAAGTGGTAATTCCATCTTCCTAAAAAAAAATCTGTATTTTTATATACTTATGAATCGTTTTTATCGATAAGATTTGCACCCTTCTTGAGGGGAGTAGAGAAAATACAGCTGAAAAAAAATCAGTTTAGTTATACTCAGCAAATAAGTATAAATAGTACATTTTTTCTGTTTACAATATAATGTACTTGTAACTATCATTCAAATTTAACAAGTGGAAGGTATATTCAGGTCACTAATCTTACCAAGGTCAATTGAGTTTAAATATATTAACTGTACTGACAGTTCATCCCTTCAGGAGTATTATGTTATAGATAATGCATATTGTAAGGTGTTGCATGTCGTTAAACACACAGATGGGTATCCGGATTGGTCAAACGAAAGACCGACCGTGGGGAGGTCTTTCTTTGGACAATCCTGACTTCCCGAGATGTTTTATATGACTTATATTCCGTCACAAAATATAAATATTTACAAAACAATTGGGACGATTTCCATCCAATTTTACCAACCACACTAAAGTGGGAAATTCTTTTCTCACACTGATGCGTTCAAGTATTACTTTGCCCTACGGCTTATTTTTAATTTAATAAAAAATCCCTCGGTTTTGGTTTGTAACCCAGTTTTATTTATTTTTTAAACGAATTATGCTTTTGTATAGTAATATACTGCTGTTGCCTTTATTATTCATGTTGCAAAAGTATTTAAACATTTCAGTTTTCTACTCAAGTATTTCACATTCCATATTAAAAGGCAAATTGAAAGAATTGCTTCTGCTTTGTTTTGTAAAAAAAAATATTGACCAACGTAGATACCGTATAGCGGGTTATTTTCGCGGGTGTAAAATTTCGCGATTTTCATTGAATAAGGTATACGAAAAATTTTGACGGTTATTATTTTGGCGGATTCAACATTTTTAACATTGCCTTTGCATGTACACTTTGAAATTGGCGGAATTTATTTTGGCGATTTTGTTCTATCCGCGAAAATAGGCGTAAATTTACACCCCGCGAAAATAACCCGCTATACGGTACTAGTATCTTGTCTAAGTGAGTGATAAAGTTTCCATTTACTTCACTTGCTGTTATAGAGATGTTCTCCTCTCAGCAAATTATTCAAATTTGGTAACTAAAAGAATGCACCTATCCCATCGAACTAGTGATAAAGGATATACCAATTACAGTTAAATCTGTCTCATATCTTGACATATATCTAAAAATTGACATCATTAGGTCGGTTTAAAACATAACTATCAGACAAAAGTGATAACTTCAGCTTCCTAATTGAGAACTTCCCATTCTTTAAAGCAACTTTCCAGCACCGAATGAATACCGATCATTTATCTCCACCTTGATATTTCATTTCAGGGCTTGTATTTCCTATCCTGATTTTTTATTACAGGGCTACTGCTCACACGGAAACAATTAAAACAAGAATTCCAAGCTGTTCAGCCAAAATCGTCACTTTGTAATTTTTTTAGGACGTCATCACGAGTTTCTTAATCGTTATGGAATATCTGTTTTACTGATGATATCTTATACGTTCTAATTAGCGTAACTACAATACAGTCCTCTTTTCCATGATTGTGACCTACCGAATTTGACTTATAAACCATTTGCTACTTTTCGTACTAACATGTGTTACACGACGGGTGCCACATTTTGGAGAAGGATACGCTTTTATTTTGTTACTTTGTTTTGTGTATTATTGTGCTTTTGTTTATAAGATATTGCGATGTCAATATATTTTCGAATTGTGAGATTGGTATCCTTTGTCACTCTTAGAATTTGTCCTTCTACCTCGACAAAATTACAGTAAATTTTGCTTATTTTCGGACTTAACTGGTACACAATTTGAAATTTGAAGTGCCAAAATAGTCTACAATAGTTATCAAAGGTACCAGGATTATAATTTAGTACACAAGACGCGCGTTTCGTCTACATAAGACTCATCAGTGACGCTCATATCAAAATATTTATAAATCCAAACAAGTACAAAGTTGAAGAGCATTTAGGATCCAAATTTTCAAAAAGTTGTGCCAACTACGGCTAAGGTAATCTATGCCTGGTATAAGAGACGATTTCAACAGGTAATCTATGCCTGGCAAAAGAGACGATTTCAACAGGGGTATATCTTTTGTCACTCTTAGAATTTGTCCTTCTACGTCGCCAAAATTACAGTAAATTTGGCTTATTTTTAGACTTTACAGGTACACAATTTGAAATATGAAGTGCCAAAATATTCTACAAAAGAGACGATTTCAACAGGGGTATATCATTTTAAATGGCGATACCTTTCATGTTACCTTCCATATCGAGTTGATCCATATATCACAATTTGTACAATTTGATAAGATATTTTCTTATAACGCGGAATTTATTCATCGTAGCCCAACATTAACTCACAAGTATATTCAACAGGGGGGGGGGGGGGGGGGGTGCGTATGCAAAACTGGTTTGGTTCTATTTTTTTTATCCAAAAGCACCATCTGGGCTTTCAGAACCATATGTAGGTAACAAAAATATGTACTAGTTTTGTGAAAATGGACGTCATACTGAACTTCAAAATCTATATAAAAAAGCTAATATTAAGAATTATACAAGACTAACAAAGGCCAGAGTCTCCTAACTTGGGACGGGTGCAAAAATGCAGATAAAACAAAAATTTACATGGACCACCAAACAAGAAAAACATATCAAACATATTTGAATATGGTTTTAATGAAATGAAACATGTTATATAATTTCTAGATGTTCCCAAGATCAACATCCAGCTGATTTGTTAATGAATGGAAAATTTGGAATGATAGAGTAACGTAAGTATCAAATGGATAAGTTGTTCATACAGCTGAATGTTCACCAGATTTTTTTTACAACAAAATCACTGTGAAACTAATTGCTTTCTGTATCTTTCAAAAATTAAATTAATAATCATATCTTTGTTAGATTTATCATATTTTGATTTAAAATAAAACTCTTTCCACAAGTTTAAATTAGTTTTTACAATGATAAGTGCTTAGTTTTGCCTATTTCATTTGTGTCTGCTTTTTTTAATTCATTTATAAAGGTAGAAAGCATAGTTTATATGTGGTTCATGTTCATTAGACATCATCTGACAAACAAAGTATTCTCGAAATTCTTACAGAAGGTCAAATCATACCATGGATTGTTTGACTGTATGCTGTCAATAAAATGATTACCTTGAAATTAGAGTACTATACCG
The DNA here is from genome assembly GCF_036588685.1 of Mytilus trossulus. NCBI lineage: Eukaryota > Metazoa > Mollusca > Bivalvia > Mytilida > Mytilidae > Mytilus > Mytilus trossulus. The sequence continues at coordinate 73,215,854 of NC_086380.1, forward strand.
CACCATTCTAGACAAAAAAATCTATCTTTTATAAAGTTTAAAAGGAATATGAAAAATTGTACATTTTATAACTCATATTGAATGGTTTAGACTTAACAGAAATATGGTTATATTTTTCATTAACTTTTGCTTGTACCATTTCATTATATTTTAGCAGTTGCGACACAATTATGCCAATAGATGATTTAAAGAGGGCATCTGGAGAAAAAAGACTACTGAGTATAACAATAAATAAGATTTATTATATTAGAAATGTATTATGACAATGACATTTATCAATTTATAAATCATTTTAACATTTTTATTTTTCAAATTCAGTTTAAGACTAAGTAATTCCTCCAAAATAGTACTTAAATTACATACCTAACATGCCTAAACAGTTTCATTCATAAGATTCACGACGCTATCATTATAAATTTCTTAATATCACTCATCATACCTTATACAACAAAGTACTAATGGTTTATATATCTACCAGTAAATACTTTTAAAAATACTGTCTCTATCTTTCAGTGACCATGCACATTACCATCTAAATTGCAGTCCTTCAAATTACCATTACCATGAGTATATGTGTTTATGTTAACAGAAGAAGAGGAAGCAGATGATGGACAGCAATCCAGTAATTGTACAAAAACAATTATAAATATGAGGACTATAACGAGTAACAAAGATTATGACTATTTCAGTTTATTACGAACGAGTACCCAAACAGACATGAGTGAACAAGATATTGTTATGGCCATTATTCAGGAAATGAAAGAGCAGCATTATTAACACTCTCATTTAGCCAATATATATACAAATGATTAAGGTTATGTCGCATGATTGTCATTGAAACTCCAAATGCTGATATAGATGTAAAATTTAGGAACAGTTACACTTAAAGGTAAACGTTTTTACAATGATCAAACTGATGATTACTCGTGTACTACATGTACTAAATAATAATAGTTATCAAAGGTACAAGGATTATAATTTCGTACGCCAGACGCGCGTTTCGTCTGCATAAGAATCATCAGTGACGCTCATATCAAAATATTTATGAAGTCAAACAAGTACAAAATTGAAGAGAATTGAGGATCCAAAATTCCGAAAAGTTGTGCCAAATACGGCTAAGGTAATCTATGCCTGGGATAAGAAAATCCTTAGTTTTTCAAAAATTCAAAGTTTTGTTATCAGGAAATTTATACAAATGACCACATTATTGATATTCATGTCAACACCGAAGTGTTGACTACTGGGCTGGTGATACCCTCGGGGACGAAACGTCCACCAGGAGTGGCATGGACCCAGTAGTGTAAATAGTTATCAAAGGTACCAGGATTATAATTTCCTACGCCAGACGCGCGTTTCGTCAACTAAAGAGATGCATTAATTACTTATTTCTACTATAACTTTAAAATAAATTTATTGATGATACCAACTGACAACCCCTTATAAAAGGCTCCTGACCTGAAACTTAAATAATATTTCAGGTATATACAGTAATAACCAGTTAATGAGTGGCTTTTCTATGCTTTACACTTAAACATATTTTGGTGGAAAAAAGCAATTTTACAGGATAGCACAGATATTTCTCTATTGCTTAAAATATACCGGTATGTACTCAACTTTTTTTAACTATTTACTTTTGAAACATCTTCAGCTGTACAAATTTGCTTGATACATTTATATCAGTACGTGTAAAAGATAAGGAAAACGTTACAGTTAGACAAATACTAACAAGTGTAGCAGTGGCTTTCTCATGCCTGATGTTCTTCAGGAATAATAAAAATTCTGCTATTCAGAGAGTTTTGACTCTATTTGCTGTGAAAGGAGATTCTTATGATGAGGTATGAACAATTCATCACAATATTTCCTTTTTCTGTAAAATAAATTGAATTACAATTACAATTTATGCTCTACATACTTTATACTACTAACAAAGTACATGATATATAAGTCTGTATCTAAGGGAAAAACACTTGCTGTATGTTGGTTAGAATCCAGCTGCAGACAAATAAATCATACCCAACTATGTCAGTCCTATTCGGGACCGATAACTCTGTCGATATATATTATAGGGTATACACTATTGTTGAAATCAGAGCAATCGCATTATAGGTCTCTGTTGAAATGTAAACAATAAAATATGATTTACAAATGTTAAACTTTATATCGATTCATCGAATGCCTGAATTTAGCTTAAAACATTGAATTAAAAAAAGTATTTAATCACATATGCAATGAAATCTCGTTGAATTTCCTATAAAATAAAAAATAAATTATTTGAATTAAAATTTGAATCATAATATTTGTTTAAAATATTTATGGAAAAAATTTCTAAATTGAATATCTTTTAAGCAAAAACTATTTTTTAAAGACATTTTCATAATATTCATATTTTCTTCAAGTTTATTTTGATAGATACTTCTTCTGATTTGAAACGGGAAATTAAGAGAAAGTTTACTTGTACATTTATGAAAACTTTTGTATATCGCAAAATTTAAACTCTGGTAATACATGTATACACAGGATGTTTAATGTCACCTGGTTGCTTTTGGTTTGCACTTCTTCCTGACACTATATCAGTGTATATAAAGTGCGAATCCAGCTAGTTCATTTTTACTGTTATATGCGGGTATGTCTTTTGTAGAATAAAGGATCATGGGAAAACTGTATTTGTTTACGTTTTGAAAATATCAAGTTAAGTGATTTGAAGGAAAGTTTTAACATATTTTCATTGTGATATGTCTTTATAATATACAAACATAGCATTAAAGTTCAAATAAGTGTTATAAAAGCATCATAATATAGCATATCGATTATTGAAAGCGATCCATTTTAACTATAGATGCGATGAATTATCACTGTTAGTGCAGTCATTATTAATGTAGAATTTTCAAAGATGCGAGGAATTTTTATTGTAGAATTATGTGATAAATGCACTTGCAACAAATGAAAAAACTTAGTTGATGACGTTAGGATTTATGATACATGTATTTTGAAATTGAAATACAAACTCCTCATTCATTCTTCATCAAATATATAGTTTTTCGAACTTGTAACAAAAGCGATTCTCAAAATGAAAAATTCTAGATCCGCGAATGGATACTACCGCAGAGGTAAAACCATACACATTTGGGTTATTGTACACGAAATGCATGCCACAATTCATTTATTTTTTATTTTAGACCCTTTGAAACTCAAGTGGGCTATTTCAGAAACTAGGCAAAAAAAACCAAACTAGATACACAGTTAGATTCAGCATGTCAACGAAACCCAAATATCTATATTAAAGGACTTTTGTCTATAGATTTGGACCCCACAAAATTGAAAAAGGGACCAAAAATATAAAAAAAAATGCATGCATCGGATACATTTGTTATTGAAGTCATGACTGTAACAATAGGATGAATATACAAAAATATCTTATTCTGGGGTCTCATTGGGGGGTTCTGATCCTGGATCCCGCTTACTGTTTTGGCAGATTCCTGTTTTCCGCTTATTGTTTTGTCAGATTCCCGTATCCCGCTTATACTATGCTGTTCTTATTTTTTGTAATTATCCGTGTCCCGCTAGACTTCATTTCTCGTTTTTCACGACACAATCATTTGACTTTCACCTGTCACGCTTGCAAAAAAACGGCAATCCGGCGTCACGCTTATACCCAAATGCGACCGACTATTTACTCTATTCTGACTCATATTAAGCCCATTATAAATATATTAAAAAAGTAGCGTGGATTTTTTTATCCCGTCTTTGTCCCGTCTCGTTTCGTTTTTGGGACATATATAGATGTCGTACATGTATGTGACAATGAGACAACTTTCCATCCGAGTCACAATTTATAAAAGTAGACCATTATACGTCAAAATACGGTCTTCAACATGGAGTCTTGGCTCACACCGAACAGCAAGTTCTAAACGGCTTTAGTGTAAAACCTTTTAAACGGGAAAACAGAGGTTCAATCTATATCAAGATGTACGTAATTAGTGGTGAAGTGTCATGGAAATGGATAAAAAAATAAGGATAAAGATCCATATACGCTTTATAAGAAACTAAATGGAATACATGTGAAATAAATGTTATTTCTATTGAATTTATTACAGTGTTTTAAAACCAAACTTTCCTCCGTCAGTTAAATTTTATCAAATCTTTCTCTTACTTTATCTATTGTTTGAGCAAGTCGGCTAAATTTAGGCTTTACAGCTTATTTCCTAATGCATGTAAAGCAAAACTTTGATTGGCTTGCTTGCTTTGTTTGTTTAATTGTTTATACACACTTTGTAAATAAGATTGACATTTTTAAACAATATGAATAGGCAAAGTTTAACCTGTATGTTTAATATTTGAATTAAATTGGGTTTTATCATAATGATTATCCAATAAAAGAAAAGCAAGCAAGTCAACCAAAGTCTTGCTCTACATGCTTAATTAAGAAATGAGCTGTAATAGATAAAAAAAAAATTATACAGTGAAAATGCACCGCATATACAATACTAATGATTCGCTCCACAGTGAAAATGAAAGAATAGTATCATTATTCGACAGTAAACATGACTAGCATTCCGAAATCATCATAGTGGAATTTAGTTAAATATGAAGAAACTGAATGACAAAACATATTCTACGTTATACAACTTTATTAATTGTATTAAAATGAATATTTTTTACTGCAACAACATCTTACCTGTTAGTTATAAAGCACCTGCACGATCTGTTCGTGAAATGTCCTAAATATTCACCTATTTTGGTATATATTTCACAGCTGGATGGCTTTAGGCGCGATAAAACCCCGCTCGCACCTCTTTCTTTGTTTTATTAGTATTTTGTATTTCTGAACATATACATTTTAACTAATTTTCTTCATTTTCTTCAAAAATTAAAAAAAGTTCGTCTGTTTATTTATCCTTCTACATTAGACATTTATAGCATATACAGTAAAAATGATATTTTTGGATCCGCACTTTACATACACTGCTATATTGTTATGTAACATTACAACGCAAGTCAGAGTTCGCCTGTTCTGTAGAGGGATAAAATCTTAAAGGTATAAAATATTTATCTATTATTTTCGTGCATTGGGTTTTTTCTAATGGGATGAAAACTTTTTTTGTTCTGAAAAGGAGGTTTAAATAGAATCATATTCAAAACAGTGTGGTCCTGGCGATTGATTGACGACCTAAATTATCCCATTGACTGTGACAGATTAGGTGAACGTTTGTCTGTAACGACCATTGCTCACTTCTTACTTATTATAGAATTTAAACTGTGGGGTCACCAAAGGTTCTTAACGCCTTAAATAATAAAATAATTCGAAAAATTATTCAGGAATAACCTTTATGTTTTGATTTATATTATTGATATAAATCAGCACATCGTATTATTCCGGATTCGTTTTTCGAATTGCTTTATTTAGATGTTGAGAACCTTTGGTGACCCCACATATTCAGTGTCTTTAAAAAGTACATAGTGAGCAGTGATTGTTACCGACAAACGTTCACCTAATCTGTCCCAGTCAATGGGATAATTTAGGTCGTCAATCAATGGTCAGGACCACACTGTTTTGAATATGATTCTATATTTCTAAAGAAAGATAAAATATACAGAAAAACACCTTTAAAAAAATAAGAGAAAAAATTAATTTTAATTTTATTGTAAACCATTTTCGGATAACAGTATATCCTGGATATCTGTCAAATAAATGTTCCCGTGTCACACTTTACTTTTTATTTGTTTTATCAAGAAATTTTGAAATCTAACATATCGAAAAATCTCCATAGAAAAGAACAGAAACATCTAGGAAAGTCTTACTATACAAATACTTGATTTGATGCAACATTTCCATATTATGGGATATACATCATCCGCCATTTTGAAAAATCCCGAAAAATTCCATTTTTAAATCGATATTTGACCGACTTTGACTTGAAATTAAACCATTTTAAGGGGGCTCCTGGGTATAAATGATTTTTTTTTCTAATATAGGATTTCGCTATTATTTTTTTATAAATGAACTTTATCCTATACTTAAAAGAAAAATGAAATAAAAAAATGGAGTCACCGTTCGTTTAAGCTAAAATCTGCCTCTGGAAGAAGCATACATTTTTGTTAATGTCCTTTTTTTCTGTTGAACTAATAGGAGAAAAAGAGAAAATATCGAAATAAAAAATAACCTAATATAAGAAATCTCTTAAATTTTACAATTATTTAGTTAATGTATAGCTTATTTGAAAACAATAATAAAAAAAAATGTAGGTCACCGATGAGTTAAAAAAGATATTTCAAATTTAAGGTAAAAAAATGGCATTTGTGCACCAAAGGGAGATAATTTGGAGCTTTTTCAAGTTTTAAAGTCATCTGGGGCGAAACCAAATAATTTTTGGGGGTTGTTTTTGTACCATATCATAAAGTAACAACTAATAGACTAAGTGTAATAAATAAAATTTGTAATGAAAAAATAAAGGTTTAATTTTTTGCTAAAATTTTGGTACCCACGAGCTACCTTAAGTAGTATTTTTTGCAAGATATATGTATTAATATACTTAATCGATTTGCAAAGTTTGCTTTTAATGTACAGAATTTCTTTATTTGTTGAACAAGTAGACATGGGTATCGGTAATAATTTAGCATGGAGGCAACAAAGAAATGACGAGAAAATTGCATGATTTTACAAGTCTAAAATAACAGACTTTAATAAAGAATTAAACTGTATGGACCAATATAGTTTGATAGAAATATGTTTGAATATCAAGGATTGATTTGCAAAACTTAGAAAACGGGTCAGGTTTATCCCGGGCATAAAAACAATGCTGTATTTGGCGAAACCTTTTCAACTTTTGATCTTCAGTGCTGTACAACTTTGTACTTGTTTCACTATCGATCTTTTATATCTGGGCGTCACTGGTGAGTCTTGTGTGGACAAGACGCGTTTTTGACGTATTGAATTTTAAACCTGATGCTTTTTGTTATCTATTAATCATGTTTTTCTTTGTCTAATATGTTCTCCTATTTATTTGTATTGTAGTCCTGTAATATTATGTTGTCATTTCAATGTTATATTCAACTTTGCCATTAAAGTGCGAGGTTTGGCATGCAACAATACCGGGTTCAACCCACCACTTTTATTCCCCTTTAAAAGTGTCCTGTACCAAGTCAGGAAGATGGCCACTGTTATTTTATTGTTCGTTTCTGTGTGTGTTGTATTTTAACGTTGAGTCGTTTGTGTTTTCTCTTATTTTTGAGATATTGAGATAAAACATGGCACGGTACTTGTCTATCCCAAATTCATGTATTTGGTTTCATGTTATATTTGTTATTCTCGTGGTGTTTTGTCTGATGCTTGGTCCGTTTCTGTGTATGTTGCGTTTCGGTGTTGTGTCGTTGTTCTCCTCTTATATACAATGCGTTTCCCTCGGTTTTAGTTTGTTACCCCGAATTTGTTTTTTGTCCATGGATTTATGAGTTTTGAACAGAGGTTTACTTCTGTTGCCTTTATTTAAACTTTATTGAAGCATCTATGCATTTTATATGGGGAAATATAATACAAAATGGTGGCTAGAATACGTCACAACAGTCACGTGATGTCTAACTTAGTTGGATATGGTATTTCATTTAAGCTATTCACACTTTACTTGTGAAAGCATTCTTTAACATTTTTAAAAAAAGCCATGATTTTTAAGACAATAGCTCATTTAATAATATAAATTACAAAAAAATATTCTGAGTTTTTGGTTTTAAAAAAAAACCCATACTATTCATTTAATTGGCATAATGCTAAATTGAATATGAAATAAAACAGATTGACCAGGAATAGATGTTAAAGAATGGTGTTGATGTTTAAACTAACAGAAACACACTAGCTATTGCTTTGCTTTTTATGCTTATTTCTTGCATGCCTATAAAACTGTCTTGGATTAATACCCAATAATTTGTCTTTTCAGATGAACAAAAAAATTAATTTATATTTCATTTTAAGAAACAAATACAATATTGCTAATTCTACTTGAAGCTTGGCTTGAAATATATTGTGTTGATTATCATACCACATTTTCATACCGGTTTTTTTATTTGTATTTTATTTCAAAGTTTATTAGAAGCTTAAACAGGATATCATTGAGCCTTTCCTGTTCTGGGAAAATAAGGATATTAGACAAGGCTGTCAGTGCTGTCAGTTGATTGAAGCAATTCGATCAAAACCTCTAATGAAAATTACTGGCGATAATCTAGACTTCTACATAAGAACTAACCACCAGAGCACTGAAAATAGCAATCAGGATATACACTGGTTTGCATCAAATGCTACGAAGGTCTTTCTGATAATAATCCAGAAGCTAGTCCTGTTTTCGTTGGTGCTTTTTTCACCATGGTAACTTATTACATATCATTTGTTCATACAATTCCTTTTCTAAAATTATATTTCGATGGAGCTGAAACGAATCGTCTATAACAGTTTCTTTATTACTGTTTTTACATAGTATTCTTTCCGGTAAAGAAAGTCATTATGCTGATTAATTAAAGAAATTGTGCTTATCAAAACAAGTATTTCGGTAACTTCTATTTTGTCCAATTTTACATACTTCTCAATTTTCTTCAAATCCATATATATATAGATATATATAAATATATGTAAAGTGGCTCTAAATTCTGTCTGATGATGTTAGAGTAAGTCTGATTCTTAACTTCCATCATGACAAGCTTTAAATGGCAAGTTCAATATTAAAATAAGACAAATTAGGGGAGACAATTATCAAAAAATAAATGTAGGAGGGATTATTTCTCTCAGTTTAGTATTTGATAAATTAATGGATAAAAAAATATTTTAAAAAAATGTTCAGGTAAGACAAGAAGACTTTGACGCACAAATGTTTGTTTTGAATGACAGTGAAACAGTTAAGATGAATGACGTAAAGAAAGTGCTGATTAGTCATCTTCTTTGTGACAGTGATGAATTTGAGTGGCTGAAAAACAATACCACAACACATACCACATCGGTACCAATATCAACTCTGAACTTTGGCAAAACGTTTCATAATTTTGTTATACATTTTGCTTTAAAATGCTTTACATTTTATAGTTTACCAAAAAACAAATTGTTGTCAATATTTACACAAGAAATAGTAAATATTAAATAAACAGGGCAGATTGTCTGTTTTAAATTGTGAATACAGATTATGCTAAAATTTCAGATCAAATATCAGATAATTTGAATATGATAATAATAGCTGCATCTCTTTGACTCATTTACTGTTATATGATAAATCATCTATCTCATTACAAATGAAATGTATTAGAAATCCTTTATTCCTACATTGAATCTAAAGTTTATAATTGTTTCTTTATGTCAAAGAAACAACAGGTTTTAAAAATTATGTTCAAAGATAAATAAAAAAAAATGAGGATTGTCGGAATATAATGATTAATTATGAGGATCAAATAGTTGAATTGCACATGTTCACAAACGCATACGGTAATTATCTTATTATAGTCTTACAATACAGTCAAGAGCCTCTGATCTTTGTTCCTCTTAAGCTTGTATGAATATTAATTTTAGTTTATTCATATGTTCAGTATGACGTCCATTATCACTGAACTATAGTACTTATTTGTGTTAATAATAATAATACTTTATTCCGAAAGCAATACAGCTTATAGGATACATATACACAATTTTACACCAATATAAGAATTTCACAAGAGATATATAGTATATATAAATATAAGGTGTGCATGAAAGAGCATATAATACATAATACATAATACAAAATGCAAAATACGAGCGGAGAATGATATGATACTTAAATAAAGTGAGAACAAATTATTAATGGCAATTAAAGTCTAAGTTTTTCAGCAGATTTTAGAAATATACCTAAGTTATTCAATTCTTTAATATTTCTGACAGATAACAACTGGATAAGTTTGAATGTAGAAGGATTTCTCCAATAATACTTTTTTATATACTTTTCTCGAATCTGTCAGACTATATTTTTTACATTCAAGTATAAAATGGTATTCATCTTCAATAGAGCTAGTATTACAATTTGTACATAGTCTATTTTTTTTATCAACATAATAATATCTACTTGTTTCTATACTTAATATATGAGCTGATATACGATATTTACAAATGTATGGTTTGTATATATAATTTACAGGTCTATCTAAATAAAATTGCAATGTGTGTGTACTATACATGTATCTATACAAATGACATTTGTTAAGGGGCCCGCTGAAGCACGCATTCGGGTGCGGAATTTTCTCCCTGTGTTGAAGACCCATTAGTAACCTGCGGGTGTTTTCAGATCTTAGGTCGCGTTGTTGTCCCTTTGACACATTCCCCATTTCCTTTCTCAATTGATCATGTATTTTAAATGTTGCTATACTGAAGAAATTATCCGATTCTATTTTAATAATTGGGTTGTTGCACGTAGCTAGTAGCAATAAACAAAGTATGTAAATTTTTAACGAATAATGTCTTATCTAAACATGTTAAATAAAACTGCTGAAAGATTTGGAGAAACATTTGTACCAACAAATACGTTTACAAAGGAAAGAACTGTGTAACCCATGTTTATTCAACCGATCAAACTATATCTGTTACTTCTTCCATTGTTCAAACCTTCTAGCCTTTATATTGTTTTAGTATTTAAAAAAAGACACTGGTATATCAGATGATAGATCATCTAAAACATTTAAAGTGTATATGCAATGAAGAAATAAACGTCCATGACATGACTATTCAGATCTTCTATTTTTATACGATAACATGTTTTGTCTGACGGTTTTTAAATAACATTTTTCATTGTATAGATTTAATATTTTCCTAAATGGACGATTTTAGAGAAAAACAGCTTTTAATCAAATGTGTGACAAATCGTCCGTCATTAATGAAGTAAATTTTTGTATTAATTCTTTGGACTTGTTTGGGTTGGATCTCGGTTTTTCATGCATTCGCAGATGATCTGTTATGCTTTCCGTATGTTTATTTCAGATGTGACTTGGTAACCGATATCCAAAAAAGTATTCGTAATTTATCTTGTCCACGGAATATCCTTCAGAATACCCCCGAGGTGATACATTGACAGCTAAAAGTTAAAAATTCCAACACTTTTTTTAATTAAAACTATGTATTGTTGATAGTTTTGACTTTTTAAAAACACCCGTCACGATTTAATAAATCCCTATCAAATTTACTTGTAAATATCAAAAAGGAAAACAAGCTCACCTCTACAAAATCGTACTATCCTGATTAACTAGTTTGTGTCTGTATCATTATTCAATAATTTTAGTAAGTCTGAATTTTCTTCAATATTACTTGACATTGTCTGAAATGATTTTGAAGTAGTCTAAATAATTCTCGACATCACTCTCAATTGTTTAAACCAATTCTGTTTTGTATTTATACAGTCTCGACTATCAGAAATATACTGTTTGTTAAAATGTTCAAGAATGATTGAAATCAACACTATACATGTTATGGTCAATGTCACCAATTGTTTGAACTCTACGATGGGTCCCAACTCACGAGTGCTTTCTTGACCTTTAAATTTTATATCCAAAAAAGAGTCGTCAAATTTCTGATTCAACCAATTGTTTCCTGTTTCCAAAATCTTCATTATAAATACAAGAAAAGCATGAGACGCTTCTGTTTTCAGCGCCTTCATATTCAGTTTCAATCTGCATATGTTAAAAAAATTTGGACAAGTTTTCTAATTTTCACCAAATTCACCGTAATATAAAAGAATGTACGACAGTGTTTTAATTCATGCAGTCAAATGTTTAAGTTGCTTTATAAAAGCTTTTTGAATAAATGAGTTGTTACACTAGCACACCCGTGGTAATAAACACTGTTTTGTAAACATTGTGAATTAATGCCACCTCTATATTAAAACTGCTGAATGTTTTTGTAAAATATGCAGCAGCAAAAGGAACGAAATGTTACGTATAATTCCGCGTTTATTTAACCCATCATGCAGTCTGGGTTACTACTTGTATTGATAATACCTTACGGCCTATGTATTTTATTAGTTATGAAACAATGACACTGGTATATGAATTCAGATGATAGACAATATTTAACTTATAGAGTTTGTTAACAATGATGAGCTTAACGACAGAGACATGAATATTCAGATATTTTATTTCAATACGATAAATTGTTTTAGATATTTATCATTGTAAACTGATATTCGTCATTGATTTAATTATTTTTTCAATGGCCGATTTTGGACAAAAACAACTTTAAAATATGCGTATTGGAGAAGCTATCACGGATAAATTTAAATTTGTGTATCTTTTTTGAGACTTATTTATATCTACCTATCTTGAGATGTATTATTTGAAGCAAATCATTGTAGTACATCACATCATTGATGCATTTAATATACCGCGTAGTTAGTGCAGTAAATTTATTCAGTCAATTATAATATGTTAGACACCTCTGCTGGTGTACTGTTTATTTCAAATACTTTTTACCAGCTTTAATGCGCATAGCTTTGACTGTGGCATGGAACAACTAGTATTAATTTCTTGACATGTGTTTCAGAAAAATAGGACTATTTTAGATTTTAAAATATTTTTCCCTATGCAAAAGTCTGATTCCTTTAACTTTTTATATATATCTTTAACGTTAAACAAGGTTTTTATACTTTCAAAAAAGTTTATTTGATTACGAATTCAAAGAAGGTATATTAGGGAAAATTCCATACATCTACGATGGGTCCCAACTCATAAGTGTTTTCTTGTCCTTAAAATTTTATATCTAAAAAAAAGTCGTCAAATTTCTAATTCAACCGATTGTTTCCTGTTCCCAAAATCTTCATTAGAAATACAAGAAAAGCATGAGACGCCTTTATATTCTGTTTCAATCTGCATATGTTAAACATTTTTTAACAAGTTTTCTAATTTTCATCAAATTCACTGCAATATAAAAGAATGTACGACAGTGTATAGTTCATGCAGTCAAATGTTTATCAAAAATTGCTTTATTTAAGAACTTACCCGAGTCTATTTGAATAAATAAGTTGTCACATTAGCAAACCCGTGGTAATAAACACTGTATTGTAATTATTGGAATTGATGTCTCCTCTACATTAAAACTGCTGAATTTTTTGGTAAATCATGTAACAATAAAAAAAATTGTAAAGGAACAAAATATAAAATTCCGCGTTTATTCAACCCATCATGCAGTCTTGGTTACTACGTGTACTGTTCAAACCTTACTTACGTTGTATTATTTTATTATTAAAACAAAGACTAAATGATTTCAGATGGAAGATAATTTAAAACTTTGATAACAATGAAGAACTAGACGACCATGACTTTATTATTAAGATCTTTTATTTCTTTACGATAAACTGTTTCGTCTTGCGTTATTCAGTATTGATTAAATTTTCACGATTTAAGACAAAACAGTTTAAAATATATGTGTTGGAGGAAATAATAAATTAACATTATTGCATCGGGTTTTATTTACTCTAATTCCACCTTTCTTGAGATTTTTTTATTTTGGAGGAAACTATTGCATCAAATCCCCTTATGAACACATTTAATAGATACCGTGTAGGTATTGCAGTACAATTACTATATATATGTCAATACCTCTGCTGGTCGACTGTTGATCTCAAAGACTTATTGGCAGCTTCAAATAGCATATAAAATGAAGTAGGGGTGGGGGGGGGGGTGAAATTACATGTTAAAACATTTGGGTGGTGAATCTTTATGTAAAGAAGTTAGTTGGTCCAGTAAAAGACTAGTGTGTCTGAAGCTGTCAAACTGAATTTTCGATTCCTCAACACACAATTGTCAATATTCTCAGTTAGAGCTTGTAGACTTTTCTACTTTATTATATTGTTTGTCCCAATAGTTGTTCAATACACTTTAAAAAAAATCATTTAAATAGAGTAAGTGCGATTTTTTTTTAATTGGAATGTATTGTCTAAATGAAATGCAATACGAAATAACTATTCTCGGGCCCCTTGACATTTGCTATTAAAAAAATAGGAAACTATTCTAGATTATGAAATATGTCTCCCTAATACGTAACTCTTGTACATTTTACTCTTTTTTAATAGATGTTGATCGTTTACCAAGTTATTACACCTTCAAATATTTTATTAGATCACGAAAGAAGACATATCAAGATAACTCTCATCAGGTGCAGTAACATGTTTACTGGTTTTTTTTCTATATTTCTAATTGGTCGATACCTCTGATGGTAGACTGTTAGTAAAAGTTTGTTTAAAATTAAAGCCGAAAGCATGGAGTATAAAGACAAAGATAATCTCTGTGGCTATCATGCTTCCTAGCCGTGAAGTCATCATTATTGTAAGTAAACTATCCTCCTTTAAGAGTATAAACTAGTTCGCAGATAACGAATCTATCTGTGTTCAGGACAAAGCTACTTCGAAAGGAGTGTAGTATACCTTACCTAATAATGACTTCACGGTTCAGCTAGCAAGTAAGCTAACCAAGATATCAACTGTGCCTACACATTTAATGCAATCGGTTGTAATAAATATATTATTCTCGTGCATCTCAACAATCAAGACAAGTTTGTGGGAGCAATAATCTGTTTTTAAAAAGTATTCATATTGTAATTATATAGATTTCATGAATAATGTCTTTTTTTTTGTTTTTTTTTTTAAACTTGTTTTCAAAATGTTCAAGTAGAGTGTATTCTAAATCAATTATTGAAGAGTATTGTACAATGTTGTAAGCAATACCAAAGGATCAAATAACAAAAGTGTACAATAACTACAAAAATAACGACTTATGAATTTTACCAATGAGACCACACCATCCACTAGATAACGAATGACGTAAATACAACTAACTATAGGTCACAATTCGGCTTTCACCAATGAGCAAACTCCATACTGTGTAATTGAGTCAATATTACTCATGTGCCCCTTATTGAGGAACAACTCAAGAGTTGTTCGTAAACAAAAAATATTTGTTTAGTGATATTGGACATGTTTCTATTTTAACAAGTGACTTAGCTTAAGTATTTGCTATGATTTGTAAAGTAGAGGACCATAAACTAAATGTGTAAAAACTATGGAGCTCTTAAATATGTTTAAAGTATTAAATTTACATAGAAATTATTGTGTGAAAGAAAGGGATATTTGCCAAGAGGAGCCGTATCACGAAAATGTTTTCGAGGTAACCTAAGTTACGGAAAAATTAATCTCACTTCGTACCCCGAAAATTTTACCACATAAACTCTATGCATTCATCTTGTATTAAGCTCCATAAGAGGACCTGGTCCTGCCCCTTAAATCAGTCTCTGATATTCACGTAATACTATGTTCTTGTTCTTAATCTGTCATTTGTTGAAAACTATTTTTTTTAAATGGGGTTTTTTTTAAACACCGATTTCATATGTGTTTGTTTTTTCGTCTTCAACTTTCATATTCAATCAATTTTTAATTTTCTAGAACGAACTTTATATACATTATCACACCAAACGAAATGATCATAACGTTAGCTTTGACATGCCATAGTACTATACATTAAAGTTGGTATTCCCCTTAAATACCTCTCTAACCAATGATTTAAAAAAAACGTATATATATATATCAATAGAGGTCGGTCATTTACAAACGTATCAACCGTATCGTATACGTTGACGTATCCGCATCTGCAGATATATATAAAAATATTATGTGATCCCGAGCTTATAAGTTAGACCATGCTTCTTTAAAAAAAAAGTAATTGGAATCTCTTTGAAACGTTTCAATCAAACATATACACTTTCAATATTTGTGATAGTGGTGTTCTGTAAAACAAAATATAAGGGATTCTATCAACTACATTTTTAGTACTTTAACATGCGCTTAAAAAGGAGCCAATATAGGACAGGTACACGAATATCGTACACAATCCTTTAATAATCTAGTTAAAAAAATCAAGATCTTACATGAATAAACACAAAAAAAATCAAATGGACTACTCATACACATGTACGGAACTTTGAATATTGTTCATTTGCGTTTTTATCATTAAAGGTAATAGAAAAGTACTGAGTATCACTCTATATGTCAATTAATTAGAAATTAATCAGTCGCCCGTTTGCATTATTGAAAGTACATAAAATTAAAGCTCAGGATCACATACTGTTTTTATGTATTTCTGCAGATGCGGATACGTCAACGTATATGATACGTCTTTAAATGACCGACCTCTAATAGAGCATTTGCAGGAGACTATATTTCAGTGGTTGTCGTTTGTTTATGTGTTACACATTTGTTTTTCGTAAAATTTTTTACATAAATAAGGCCGTTAGTTTTCTCGTTTGAATTGTTTAAATACATTGTCTTATCGGGGCCTTTTATAGCTGACTATATGCGGTATGGGCTTTGCTCATTGTTGAAGGCCGTACGGTGACCTATAATTGTGTATGTTTGTGTCATTTTGGTCTTTTGTGGATAGTTGTCTCATTGGCAATCATACCACATCTTCTTTTTTATATTGTGAGATCCAACACTAACCTCTACAAAAAATGGTACAGTGGTGTATCACCACAACATTAAAACAAACTGTAAAATCATCATTTGGATTAACGAATCAAATCGCTACCAACTAACATAACAACCATACAATTAAAACACAAAAAAAAGAACCGATCTAAGATTCAAAGTATAATTTAAAATATTTATAAAACATGTTCTAAATTCAATTACTTTCACAGCAAATAAAAGTTTCAAATATATATTTAATCGCGTTGTATTACTATCAAGATGCATAATAATTTCATGAGACACTTTATTAAAAACTAGTTATTTATGTTTACAGGAGTCAAAATAGAAAGTAACTGAGTGATTGCCTAAGTCATCATAACAGGGCTTACATGTCTGTGTCATTTTGGTTTTTTTTTTTTTTTTTTTATAGGCTTGCTAAGAGGTCTGGGTTTTACTCCATTTTTGCTAGTATGAACTTTTAATAACGTAAATAACGACATACAATAAAATATATATTCTAATTATTTTACAGGCGAAGAACAAAATGGCGTCTCAAGCTTTCTGTGACCCGTGTTCCGAAGAAGACAAGTCTTCATTTGCGACGAGATATTGTACAGACTGTGAAGAAAAACTTTGTAAAGATTGCGCCGAATCCCACCTGCGTTTCAAAGCGTTCAAATCACACCATGTGATTATTTTGTCGGCAATTGGCTCCACAATTCATGTTCCTGAGTCTGCGAAGAAATATTGTAACATTCATGTCGACATATTATTGGATTATTACTGCACTGATCACGAGTCTGTGTGTTGTCGCGCATGTATTCCGGATTGTCACAGAACATGTGAGAAAGTGTTACCTTTAGACCAAGCGGCAAAGGATGTCAAAAACTCATCTTTATTTGTGGACATCTTTAAAGATATTACGCACATTGTAGAAACTTTGGATCATCTTCTTGCGAATAGAGAACAAAATATTCAATTGCTTGAACAGAATAAAATTACAATCACAGAGCAAATACGCATGCTCAAAATTCGGTTAATAAAACACATTGATGACTTAGAGAGCGATCTGGTAGCGAAGTTTGTAAGCATGCAAGAGAAAAATGAAGCTGATATCCGGAAACAAAAAGATGACATATCAAAGTTGTCAATGACTCTCTCTGACAATAAAAACGAACTTGAGTTTCTAAAAAATCATGGCTCAAACAACCAACTTTTTCTAGCTTTACGCGAAAATGTTTCTGAAATTCAAAAAGCTGAGAGCAAACTTGACTACATAATTTCGTCCACAAAACAAGTTGAAATAAAGTTTTATGAACGAAAAAATCTTAATATGGGTTCCATAGGATCGGTCCTCGATAGGAGCCGTTCGTGTAGTGTCCAGTACAGACCACTTAAAAATAAGAACGCGCAAGCGCAGCCATATGCAGCAAAGCCGTTGATTGAATTTAAGAGTGGTGTAAAATTAAATCTGAAATCCGGTGAAAATTATTATTTGACAGATTTAGTCGTAACTCGCGATAATAAACTACTTCTTTGCAATTATAACCCGTCATATCCAAAAGTGTATGTATACAGTGAGTGCAAGTATTTTGAGAAGGAAATTCCATTCCCAAGCGATCCATTTGGTATAGCATTGATTCCACACTCAACTAAAGCGATTGTGACAATGCCACTGTCCAAATCTATACAATTTATCGACACCGCTTCCATGACAATTGCCGGAAACCAAGTACACGTTTGGTTTGCTTTTAATGGCGTTGCGGCGACCGAAGATAAAATATTTTGTGGCGACGAACAAGGCAGCATTCATGTATTAGATACAAACGGACTGTACCAGTCTAAAATACCATGTTGCAGATCGCCTATTTATTTCATTGTATATAACACACTTAACAATCAATTGCTTGTTCGCAGCAGAGGTGATTTACGCTGTGTAAAATTAGACGGTACACCAGTATACCGGTATAACAAAATTTCCGGAGTAGCCGGTATAACAATGGATAAGCACGAAAACGTTTACTTGGCGGGTTATGATACGCATAGTATACTAAGACTTTCTCCAGACGGTAAATTTCACGATACTGTCTTAAGAAAAGACGATGGTGTCTCCTATCCTTATGGTGTGACATTTAGTAGGGATTTCTGTAAACTTGTCGTTTTAAATAATAGTCACAAGTCTGTCGTTTTTTATAGATTTAAGTGATTACAAAAGTCATTAAGTTTTGAATTTCGTTTTACTCGACTTTTTAAGTTCACATGCAACCGGCATCACGC
The DNA here is from genome assembly GCF_036588685.1 of Mytilus trossulus. Classification (NCBI taxonomy): domain Eukaryota; kingdom Metazoa; phylum Mollusca; class Bivalvia; order Mytilida; family Mytilidae; genus Mytilus; species Mytilus trossulus. The sequence goes on from NC_086380.1 coordinate 73,234,576, forward strand.
TATCTATTTCCGGTATTTAATATACTGTATGTTTATTGATGGATTAAAATGATTATGTTTTTGTAAAATAAAGGGTAAATAAAATTGTAGTAAAACAATTTAATGACGCATTTACCTTAAATCCATTGGATGTGTACTAATTGATACATTTGTCTAGAAAGACATGGTTTATTCATTAGTTGGAATTGGGGTTTGAGTTTGCTTCGGTACAACAGCGGGTACTCTTTTTTATGGTTTTTAAGTAGGGTAAAAAATTTCTATCTGATGAGTCAAGAGCATTTTGGCGCTTACTTATTTTGTTACCACGTTCAGTTTTATGCTTGTTCCAGGTCAAGAGCCTCTAATTCAGTGGTTGTCGTTCGTTGCTGTCTGCAGATTTTTTTTATTTTCTATTTGTTTTAGTATAAATCAGGTTTTTGTTTTCTTTTTGAATTGTTCCTCATGTTGTGATACTGATTTTATTATAGCTTACTATAAGGTATGGTTTTAGCTCATCGCTGAATGCCGAATTGTGAACTATACAGCTTGGCAACGTATTCTTTTGGTCTCTGCATGGTAGATAGGTGTCTCATTTATATCGTCAATCATAACATATTACTTATTTTCATATAAATGAAAACGATTTAAAAAGACAATCTTAAAAAATATATATCACACAGTTTACAAGTACTGTAAATTCAGAATTTTTTTGCGTGGTTTTTATTACTGCGAATAAAATGGCGAGGATAGTATTGTAATAATAATATTTCGCATTCTGATATGCAGAGTTTCTCAGATTCGCAATTTCCTACCGAAGTTTGGTAGTGTTCTCTCTGGCACTCCGACCCCATCCACAAATAAAAACTGACCGTCACGAAAGAACACAAAGTGACGTTCACCACCAACCAATCAATCAATTAAATTATCATAAATTAATCTCGTATTGTTGTCCATATTTTATCGCAATAATAAATGCACGCATTAATTTCGTAATTTACACTATATTGTCATGCATTCATGATGATGAAAATTGAAATCGGGAGCAATGTCTGATGCACAGATCGGAAGGTTATATAAGCATATCCTAAAACTCATTGAAGGAGAGTTATAATTCGTTATATCGGGTAATTTTTGAAAACCAATAGGAACTTTATCATGATTAGAATAGCTCTTATGTCAGCTTGATGGCACTTGTTAGTAAAATAGCCTCAACCAAATCGCCCTGTCATGGCAACCCAGAGGCGGATTGAGGGGGCAGGGGGCCAGCCACATCTCTTTTTGTGGGAAAAATGTTGTTGATTATATAGGGAATCACTGAAGCATGACTGTAGCAAGGCCCCTTACTAGGCTGTCAGTGGGTTCCCACTTATGAAAATTTCTGATCCGCCCCTGCAACTTTATACTATATCAACGTCTTTAATGTTAATTTCTATCTATCTTAAATTAAAAGTGAATGGTTATTTTCTGAGAGTACAATACGTTTGATCTATAGAGAAGGTTACTGAGTTTGCCCCATCCGCATTATAGTTTTCTATGTTTAGTGGACCGTGAAAAAATCTCTAATTTTGCATTAAAACTAGAAAGATCATATCATAGGGAACATGTTTACTTAGTTTCAAGTTGATCGGATTTAACTTCATCAAAACCTACCTCTACCAAAAACTTTAACCGGAAACGGGACGAACGGACGGGCAGACTACCAAACAGACAACAAATCAAAATGCCCATAAATGGGGCATATTAAGGTCGTATATAATTATTGGAAATGTAATATGCATGTATAAATGACAAAATGATTTAGACCGCAGAACTTACCTGCTTTGATTAATTTTATGATATAGGTATTTCGTCCTATAATTCATTTGAAGATATATCAATTATATTTAAGTGCAAACAAAGATACAATCATTCAAGTTCCCATAGGCGGATCTAGAGGGGCCTCGGGGGCCAGCCCCCTTTCGTAGTGAACATTTGGTTGATTATATAGGGAATCACTGAAGCATGATTGGATAATATCATTTATCAATATTAAAGCCAAAACAAAGATTGACTCATTTTTTTCTTCAAATTTTTCCAGTAAAATTTTTATTAAGCTCAGGGTGTATAGGTTTGCTCATCGATAAAGGCCGAGCGGTGTCCTATAGTTGCATTAGCAATCCACGTCCTTTGAAAAAGGTCCTATGGTGGACATTTGTCTCATTGGCACTGGTACCATATTTTCAACCATAGTTTTATCTAAATCAAATGCGTGCTTCTCTCTATCATAAAGATTCTAAATCTGTACGTATTTATTGTATTCATTTTACAAATTCAATATTTTAAACATACTAGTAACACACAGAACATGTGTACATGTTATTTGATAGACGTGACCTCTTTAGTACTATGTTATGTCTTCTCGTTATTATTTTTTTTATGGTAACTTATAATTATGTTAGCCTTGAAACTTCCTTTTTTTCAACATATGCACTATTCACTACGCATTATGAATTGTTTTTTATTTAATTTTTCATGTTTTAATTTTAATGATTCATGTGATGTCCTTCTTTGATGTTTATGACAATTATTATGTTTTCAAAATGTAAAAGATGTAGTATATGTCCATTTCATCGTAAAACAATAATAAATATTTATTTATTTAACATGCAGGTCAAAACTTTTGAGTTGATTTAACAAATTTAATTATTTATCGTTTGTTGAACAAGTCATTTGATATTTCCTTTTAAAAATGTATTGTATATAAAGGGAGGAGACAAAAATAGTAGTACATCCCGATTTTCTTCTTCAAAACCAAGACCAGCACTCAGGGTAAGAAGCTTTCAATATACTAGTCAATTATAAAAAAAAAAACGATTCCAGGCATTTTTCATAAAAAATAGAATTAGATACACGGTATCAAGTTTTTAAATAAAAGCCCAAATGGTGTATTGTATTGTTTACACTGTGTAACTTTCTTATCAAAATCATCACTTCAAATCTAAACGAGAAACTTTTGATGGCAATTTTACGCGTTCAGATACAAATGAATACCTTCGTAAAGATTTGAATGCATAAATCTCATCTTTAAAATTCCTTTCATGTCATAATTTTTCTATCATCATTTTCTGCAGTAAAGAACTTCCTAACACCTCTTCGTTCAATAATATGATATTTTATTACTTTTCTGCTTGTATTGGTCATGTTGGTGAGGTTTTCAGAATCGTATGCATTTGCTTTGCAACGAAAGTATTTCACATGACAGTTTAACAGTTTTCCTTATATATCAAAATTTTAAATAAATAAGAGTTCACATTTGATTATGAGCATAATGCGACTTTTGATGACTAGAATTGTCGGACATGGAACGCTTTAATAGGTTCAATTGTTTACTACATACAATTCCAATTAGTAACTTTTTTTTTATTGTGATATCTAAAAAAACAAACGTCAAGATCATGAAACCTCGTAGATTTTTGAATGTTGAGTTGTAAACGTAAATGATATACTAAAGAAAAATTATCAATTCGTTAAAATCTATACAGTTGTTATGTTTTTCAAAGCTACAGACCAATGACGTACAATACTGTGAATTAAAAGTTGTAATATTAACATAGAAAAGATCTGTAATGAAATTAATAAAACAGTATTTTGATTCAGACAGACTTCTGGGTTTGCATTAAAATGACTTTTATTAGTCTTTGTTGTTAAAAAAAAAAACCGAAAATATGCGAAGTATTATTATGATCACAATTTAGAGGCATTGTTAGATATACATTAGTAGAACTTGACTATATAGGTTCCGAAAATGTGATACAATGTTAGAACCTCATAGATATCAATTTGTAAAATTGAGAAATAAAGTATAGTTTCTAGGTAAAATCTTAATGTAGTGTAAATCGGTCATAAATCTTCTTAAATAAAGTATACCTGTTAATTTGTAGATAAAAATGAATCGCCTTCAATGTATGTCTATGGTAATGGCCGTTATGGTTGTTGCTTCTAATGCCAATGGATATGGCAGACGTGGAGGCTGGGGTGGTGGAGCAGGTGGTATTCGTGGCAGTATCGGAGGTGGTATAAGTGGCAGCATCGGAGGTAAGCAGACGATAAAACTCAACCTACTGCGCATACATTTTGGAATAAATAAATTTGGTGTATTTCCCGTCTTCTGATTGGTTAAATTATTAGTTTTATTTTCAATGTTGTCAATTTTTATGGCGACACGCCCACTCTAACGTTGTATATTCATACGCCAATTTGTGTGTACGTTGTTATTGTTAATATAAATAATATAAAAAGTTCGTTGAGACTTATTTTTGATAGAAATTTATTTATAATGAATGGCAATCATTTATTTTGAATTTATTGAACCATAAAACTAATTTTTGACTCTTCATATTTTACATAATCCGCTTCGCGGATTATTCAATGTGAAGAGTCAAAAATTAGTTTTATGGTTCAATAAATTCAAAATAAATAATAGCCATTCGTTTAATATTCTCACCAGTAGAAAATTTCATCGTAGGAACTTGACAATGCAAATAATAATTTACAGGGGACAATATTTACATCGCAACTATGTAGGCCATTTAGACGACATACTTTCAAATGGTGTAATCAACTGGCTCGATGGTTTCATTGTAGACGTGCTCCTCTTGATTTTTAATCGCTGTCGACAAAACAAAAAAGTACAAAAACAGTACCATGAGTATATTAAATAGTCAAAAAAGAGAAAGGATTGACCGGCTTAGAATTCGAGAAGATATTTGAGCAGGGTCGTTCCGACATTTCGCTACCCGTTATATCGTCATGTACTAAGTCCGAACAATCACATATTATTTTTCTGTTTTTGCTATAAAAAATCTGCCCCGTTAAATTTTCGATTCAAAATGCTGGTCTTGTAAAAAGTATTATGAAACAAACATTTTTTTTTATTTTTTTTAAATAGTAGAATATTTATGCCATGGGACTTCAAGGGGGAATACTAGTCCACTGAATGTTTTATACAACTGCGTTTTATAGCTATAAGTGATACGAAAGAATAGGTTGGTTGCACGAATAACAAGCTATAAAAATAAAATCTACACAACACAAACACGCATGTGCAAAAGGACAAAGAAGCAAAACGAAAAGAAAAAAAGCAATACCTAACAAACACATCCACAGTAGATAAATAACTTTAAAAAAAGGGTTGTCATTTATATTATACAGCTGACTACAATATCATATGGTTAAAACGTCTATCTAAGGATAATTGAAAACGAAGCAAACAAAGATCTATTATTTTCTTCGTTAACATTACAGGGGGTGGCCTAGGCGGCGGTCTTGGTGGGTTTGGCGGAGGACTAGGCGGTGGCGGTGGCGGATTTGGCGGTGGACTAGGAGGAGGATTCGGAGGTGGATTAGGCGGATTAGGTGGAGGTTTAGGTGGTGGATTAGGAAGCAGTGCATCCCTCAGTGCCAGTCTTGCTGCTCGTCTAGCCCTTTCAAGTGGTGGTCGTGGTGGTGGATTTGGCGGTGGTGGATTCCGTGGCGGTCTTGGAGGTGGATTCGGAGGAAGAATCGGCGGAGGAGTTGGTGTTGATGCTGGATTTGGCAAAAGGAGTAAGTGGATTTTTTTTAAATTACATCATTTCGCTTTTTCGGATTTGAACGAAGTATAAGTCGTTGGCTGTTAATCAGTTAACTTTAAATATTTATTCCTATTGGATTTCCAATATGTAAATCTTCTTAAATCTATATGAAATTGAAGTTGAAGCTATTTGAAATATCCTACTAGTATTCCAGAAAGCTTGTTACTCGTTGATAGTATGTAACTTATTAATAACCAGTCTCCGTACTATACCGAAATCAGAGTTCTATATTTCAATTAAACTCGCGGTATCTTAACAAATGGAGAGAGAAGACACATTTTATTATGTTCAAAATGCCAATGCATGAGTTGCAAATAACATCAATTTTCTATAGTGGACAATAAATAATGGTTTACTGTTGTTTTTCTTTCTCAGGATACAGAAGAAGTGCAAGTAAGTTTATCTTTAAAATATATATATTCCTCGTCCGACTGATATAAAAAGTCTCATGAAAATAGCAACTATCCCACTAGAATTCCATGACGTATGTTGTATCCCATCAGGTGTTTTAACTTAACACTCGGGGCTTCAGACATGTGACTGTGTGGTTTCCTGTTATCTCTTATTATCCAACAAATTCCAAATAAGCTATTTCGTTTCTATTACTAAAATTCACATCCTGTGTATTCTTTTTTTCATACAGAACCCAATGACGGCAGAACATGAAGAAGAAAAATAAACCATATCGCGTTATAACATTCTAAATTTATAAAAGACAGATGTTTTTACATAAAGCAATAAAAGTCTTTAAAATCGCTCATGAAATCAAATTCTATGTATTGTATTGTTACTTTTAGTCCTTTAAGTAACCCTTTAATCAAATGTAACTTAAAGCAAACATATGTGATTGTCTTTCTATTTTTAGGCTTCAACTACAACTATTAAACCACTGTGGTGTTTAGTAATGTGTGTGATGTTTCGGTGTGTGGTGTCCCCGTTCCCGTATATTTTGAAACAAATCCTAAATAAATTTTGTTTTGAAATTGTCTTTTTGTTTTATTAGTGAATTAAAACATTTTCAACCAAAATGTTACACAGCTTTATATTATTATTGAAAAATACTATGAGTACAGTCACAGATATTAGTGAGTAGGCCTGAATGATTTCATAACAAAAGATTGATTATTTTGAGTTTGCCTTCAATTACAGTCACATTATTAGAGAGGACAGAATGATTTCATAACAGAAGATTAGGTATTCGAGTTTGCCCTCAGTTACAGTCACATTTTTCAGAATATTAAAGTATGAATTCATACAAAAGATTAAATGTGAGGTTCAAGTACAGTTACAAATACTTCAGAACAGGAGAAGTAGAGAGTAATAAGAGTATGATTTTTTATCAAAAGATTAAGTATTTTGTAGTTGTTTCAGTTACATTCACATATGTTAAATAGTAGGACAGAATGAATTCATAACAACTGATTGAAAGCTTCATTCAAGGTAATTTCAAGTACGGCTACCAATATTACAGAATAGGTCCGTATGTTTTCAAAGGATTTGAGTACTTAATTTCGGGTTGCATCCAGTGACAGTCACCAAGTAGACCAAGTAGAAAAGATTTGTTATTTTGAGTTTCCTTCAGTTATTATTTTATAACAAAAAATTGAGTATTGGTGAATATGCCTACAGCTCTAGCCACAGTTATTGGAAAGTATAGGACTACTGTTTATGATCTCATGACAAAATATCGAGTATTTTTAACTTCCTGTCAGTTGCTTTGTCTTTACAGTCACAGATATTAGAGAGTAGGACATAATGATTCCAAATCAAACAAGTATGGACACAACATGCAAGCTGGATTCAGCTCTAAATTTGGATAGTGATTAAATAGTTGACACAGAATGAATGTGGTCTAATGAACTTAAAATTTTTGTTTTGCCTTTGAGCAATTCAATATGCTGTTGAATATTAATCCTCTCCAAAAAATGTTGAAGAAATTTTCTTTTTATTTATGAAATTTCAAATGAGAAAAATTGAACCCCCCCCCCTTTTTTTCACATCCCCCTTTCCTTTATTCCAAAACGGATCTCAATTCAAATTTCAATGGAGTTTGCAACAATAATTACTCATTTAAATACATCATAAAATATTAAAATGTAAAAAATAGTGCTTGTTATCACTGAATGGTAAAGATTGTTTTAATTTATCAGTTGGTAGTAAAAGTGAATATACATTGTATATTGTATAAAACAATGATTTAAGTTGATTCAACTACTATTCTGGACAAAGAAAGATAACTCCAATTGAAACTTCTTGCTATTGCACAATATTGTGCAATTAGATATTTCTTGCTATTGCGCTATACTGTGCAATTGAAAATACTTGCTATTGCACAATACTGTGCAATTGAAGATTTCTTGCTATTGCACAATATTGTGCAATTGAAAATTTCTTGCTATTGCACAATACTGTGCAATTGAAGATTCCTTGTTAATGCTGAGTACTGTGCAATTGAAAATTTCTTGCTATTGCACAATACTTAATATAATAATTTTAGATCCTGATTTGGACCAACTTGAAAACTGGGCCCATAATCAACCAGATGCTCCGCAGGGCGTAGCTTTATACGACCGCAGAGGTTGAACCCTGAACGGTTGGGGCAAGTATGGACACAACATTCAAGCTGGATTCAGCTCTAAATTTGGATTGTGATTAAATAGTTGACACAGCATAGGTTTCTGACAGAGAATGAATGTGGTCTAATGAACTTAAATTTTTTGTTTTCTCTTAGAGCAATTCACTATGCTGTTGAATATTAATCCTCTCAAAAAAATGTTTGAAGAAATTTTCATTTTATTTATGAAATTTCATTTCAAGTGAGAAAATTGAACCCATTTTTTTTTAATCACATCCCCCTTTCCCTTATTCCCAATTAATCTGAATTAAATTTCTAATGGAGTTTGCAACAATAACTACTCATTTAAATACATCATAAAATATTAAGATGTTCAAAAAAATGCTTGTTATCACTGAATGGTAAAGATTATTTTAATTTATCAGTTGGTAGTAAAAAGTGAATATACATTGTATATAACAAAGATTTGAGTTGATTCTGGACAAAGAAAGATAACTCCAATTAAAAAAAAATATTGCTATTTCACAATATTGTGCAATTAGATATTTCTTGCTTACTATTCTGGACAAAGAAAGATAACTCTAATTAAAAAAAAATATTGCTATTTCACAATATTGTGCAATTATATATTTCTTGTCATTGTGCAATACTGTGCAATTGAAAAGACTTGCTATTGCACAATACTTAATATAATATTTTAGATCCTGATTTGGACCAACTTGAAAACTGGGCCCATAATCAAAAATCTAAGTACATGTTTGGATTCAGCATATCAAAAAAACCCAAGATTTCAATTTTTGTTAAAATCAAACTAAGTTTAATTTTGGACCCTTTGGACTTTAATGTAGACCAATTTGAAAACAGGACCAAAAATGAAGAATCTACATACAAAGTTAGATTTGGCAAATTTATTCATTTTTTTATGAAATCAAACAAAGTTTAATTTTGGACCCCGATTTGGACCAACTTGAAAACTGGGCCAATAATCAAGAATATAAATACATTTTTAGATTCAGCATATCAAAGAACCCAACCGATTAATTTTTTGTCAAAATCAAACTAAGTTTAATTTTGGACCCTTTGGACCTTAATGTAGACCAATTTGAAAATGGACCAAAAATTAAGAATCTACATACACAGTTAGATTCTGCATATCGAAGAACCCCAATTATTCAATTCTTGATGAAATCAAACAAAGTTTAATTTTGGACCCTTTGGGCCCCTTTTTCCTAAACTGTTAGGACCAAAACTCCCAAATCAATACCAACCTTCCTTTTATGGTCATAAACCTTGTGTTTAAATTTCATAGATTTCTATCTACTTGTACTAAAGTTATGGTGCGAAAACCAAGAAATATGCTTATTTGGGTCCCTTTTTGGCCCCTAATTCCTAAACTGTTGGGATCTAAACTCCCAAAATCAATACCAACCTTCCTTTTGTGGTCATAAACATTGTGTATAAATTTCATTGATTTCTATTCACTTAAACTAAAGTTATTGTGCGAAAACCAAGAATAATGCTTATTTGGGCCCTTTTTGGCCCCTAATTCCTAAACTTTTGAAACCAAAACTCCCAAAATCAATCCCAACCTTTCTTTTGTGGTCATAAACCTGGTGTCAAAATATCATAGATTTCTATTAGCTTAAACTACAGTTATAGCGCGAAAACCAAGAAAATGCTTATTTGGGCCCTTTTTGGCCCCTTATTCCTAAAATGTTGGGACCAAAACTCCCAAAATCAATACCAACCTTCCTTTTGTAGTCATAAACCTTGTGTAAAAATTTCATAGATTTCTATTCACTTTTACTAAAGTTAGAGTGCGAAAACTAAAAGTATTCGGACGACGACGACGACAACGACGACGACGCCAACGTGATAGCAATATACGACGAAAATTTTTTCAAAATTTGCGGTCGTATAAAAATCTAAGTACATGTTTGGATTCAGCATATCAAAGAACCCCAAGAATTCAATTTTTGTTAAAATCAAACCAAGTTTAATTTTGGACCCTTTGGACTTTAATGTAGACCAATTTGAAAACAGGACCAAAAATTAAGAATCTACATACACAGTTAGATTCAGCATATCAATTATTCAATTTTTGATGAAATCAAACAAAGTTTAATTTTGGACTCCCAAAATCAATACCAACCTTCCTTTAATGGTCATAAACCTTGTGTTTAAATTTTATAGGTTTCTATTTACTTATACTAAAATTATGGTGCGAAAAACCAAGAAAAATGCTTAGTTGGGCCCCTTTTTGGCCCCTAATTCCTAAACTGTTGGGACCTCAACTCCATAAATCAATACCAACCTTCCTTTTGTGGTCATAAACCTTGTGTTTAAATTTCATTTATTTCTATTTACTTTATTTCTATTAGCACAATAACTACTTAAAGTTATTGTGCAAAAACCAAGAATAATGCTTATTTGTGCCCTTTTTTGGCCCGTAATACCTAAACTATTGGAACCAAAACTCCCAAAATCAATCCCAACCTTCCTTTTGTGGTCATAAACCTTGTGTCAAAATTTCATAGATTTCTATATACTTAAACTAAAGTAATTGTGCGAAAACCAAGAAAATGCTTATTTGGGCCCTTTTTGGCTCTTAATCATGTTAATTCCTAAAATGTTGGGATCAAAACTCCCAAAATCAATCCCAACCTTCCTTTTGTGGTCATAAACCTTGTGTTAAAATTTCATAGATTTCTATTCACTTTTACTAAAGTTAGAGTGCGAAAACTAAAAGTATTCGGACAACGATAACGACTACAACGCAGCCAACGTGATAGCAATATACGACGAATTTTTTTTCAAATTTTGCGATCGTATAAAAATTGAATGCTAAAGAGGTTACCTTCAAATGCAGTTACCAATATTAGATAGTAGAACTGAATGCTTTCAAAACAAGATTAATTATTTTGAGCTTGTCATCAGTAACCATTCTTACTTATGGTGCTGTTTATTTACTGTTTTGTTGTTATAGTATCAACAGCTTTTCTATTTTGTCGATTTCGTTTTTCACATGTTTCATTATATCTGCTATAATAACAGAGGTATGAGGAATCTAGTGATTTGTAGAGATCTGCAACTTTCATAATTTTTTCAAGATTTTATTGTTTAATTGATATACTTCCCCATGTAATTACATCTTATGTTTTTTCCAACATAGCAGCATTTTAGAACCTGTCCCTATTCAGGAGCCTCTGGCCTTTGTTAGACTTGTACGAATTTTTATTTTATTTTCTTGTGTATATTTCGGAGTTTAGAATGACATCCATTATCACTGAACTAGTATACCAGATCAAGTATGCCTCCTTGTGCAGGAGTTTCTTGCTGCATTGAAGGGCCCATTGATTTCCTGTGAATGTTGTCTGCTCTATGGTGGGGTTGTTGTCGCTTTGACACATTCCCCATCTCAACTCTCAATTTTACAGTGGGGCCTGTCAACATCAAGGTTGTAAGAGCAATTCACACACATGGCAGATGTGCTAGACTACAATCTCAATCAACTAAGATTGTCATAGTTCTCTCTTGGAACACCAGGTTCTACCACTAATAAAAATTGACTACCATGAAATAGCACAATAGTGTTGAAAGTGGTGTTAAACACCAATCAATCTATCAATAGTTTGATCTAAAACAAAGTCATATCTTTCCTTTCTGTGCATGCAATCTGATGTACAGTAATTGTCGTTTGTTTATGTAAATTATACGTGTTTCTTGTTTTTCGTTTTTTTTTATATACATTAGACCGTTGGTTTTCCTGTTTGAATGGTTTTATACTAGTAATTTTTGGGGCCCTTTATAGCTTGTTGTTCGGTGTGAGCCAAGGCTCCGTGTTGAAGGCCGTACATTGACCTATAATGGTTTACTTCTTTTTTAAATTGTTATTTGGATGGACACACCACATCTTCCTATATCTATGCAAATGCTAGAATGAAAACAGAACCTGAAATAATATTAAAACATAATAATAAAACAAACAATTGACAATGTTATGAATTAGTTTTAATTAAGGAATGATATTGACATTTCTTTCTGAACAATAATAATAATAATAAATACAAAATTATATCACAGATATCTATATAAACATCTAAAAGAAACAACATGTCTGATAAACACACAAATGTCAACAGTCTGAAGACGACAGAAATAAGAAGGAAGAGAACACAAATTTCAACAATCTGATCAGGACAGAAATAAACACAGAAGGAACAGAACACAAATTTATATCACCGATTATAAAAATACAACATTTTTAGCAACCAGACTCTATATAATATTTAACATTTTCTAGTCATTTATTTTGTACAAATCATCATATTCAATATTTCACCTAATACATTATATTTATGGAGGTCAATATAGGTTTTTCAGGATTTTATCATAAACATGTCATTAAAAGTTACAAAAGTTTTTTTATGTTTTAATAAAAATTCTAATGTTTTTCAATCCAGATAGGATTCCAAAGTTACAATTCTTGTTTCTGTAATTTATAAGCATTTCAACAATTTAATCAATAATTTGTAAAGTTAATTTACTAACCAATGCAGTTACAAAACTCACATGTGGTAGGAAAGGATATCTAAATGGTCATAAATAGTACAAATACTTTATATTCTAAGATACATTATTTAAGATTTCGTGGTAAATAATAAATCAATTTTGCATGATAATAACCAATTAATTTGGTTGACAATAAACAATATTTTAGATTTATCGGTGGACAATTATTTTTAAACATTAAAACTATGTCATCTCTTAACAAATTTAGACTTACTAAAATTGATACATAAATTTAAGAAAATACATCTGCTCAAAAGTTTTGAAATAAAATATATCATTTTAAATCTTTCTACATTTTTTTTTATTTTAACACATCAAATCTAAATAAAATTAACAGATAAATTTCACCAAACCTCAAGAAACTTTTATAAACCTTTAATGTGTATTTAAGGTGATTTGTTGGTTCAGCTACAGTACACAAGTTGTTTCAATGTACTGTTGGCCCATAAAACAATAGTGCTGAATTAATATACGGTCGGCCCATAAAACAGTAGTGCTGAATTATTATCATTAGTGCAATACCAAATTTTGTATGGATTTTGTTAATAAAAGTGATAACAAATAATTAAACCTCAAGCATGACAGCCACTTCTATTTTTTACAATGAAATAAAAAAGTTATTAAAAATTATATGATAGCACTCTGAGTAAACACTTTTAATTCACACAGTAATGGTATAAAAGTTTAAAACTTATATTCAACCACATAGGTTAATTAAAAAGTTTAAATGGGAAGGAAACTATGCGTTTTTAAGTGCAAAGTGAAGCAATCTCGTGTTTTTATCCAAATAACTTGGCACATATTTTTCTGATTTGTGAATGTTACAAATGCAATGATGTAGAACAACTTTCTGATTTGTCTTCACTTTCAATTTATCAATTTTATTAAATCTGGCTTGCACAGCAGAATTCCCTCATTTTCCTTTACTAAGGACTATTCCATTAATCATTAATACCGTAAGTGGGGGAGTTGAAGGGAAGTTTTACTTTAGGCATATCTATGGATGAATGTCAATTTGATACATTTAAAATAACATGCATTAAGTAGGTTGGTTGTTGAAGGGAGGAATGGGCTGGAAGCCCAACTTTTAATCATTTAAATGGTACAGCCCTGTTTTATAACATATCTATAATAAATGTCCAATAAATCTGATTAATCTATAAAAAAAAAAAAAGAACTTTGAACTTTTATGATATGAAAAGTTCTTGATACTCCAAGAAAGAGTGTTCATGCGTTGAAAGTTTATATGTACTGATTTAAAATGTTTTTTTACTAAATCAAATAAAATTTATATGACCCCCAGCTTCAGGATGAACATTGTTTCTAAGGGATCATGAAAATTCAGCGACTGTTGAGATATTTTTTAACTTGATAAATGCAGACAAGAAAAAGATAGATACCTAGTAAGTGACCACATGGCCTGCAATAATGAAAATTAATCACAAATAATTGAAGATAGAAGTTTTTAACGACCTTGACAGTAAATAATTAACAAAGCATGTGAGCTTATATATAATCATCTTTCTTTAACCTGAGAAATATTTTTAACACTAATAATATATGTTCTGGATTATTTAACAGAAGCTAAAAGGGGAAAAATACTTGTAAAGGAGAGTTATCAATTTGTTTTTCCAGAAAAATGAGCAATAAATCTGCAGTAGTTTTTTTTTCTAGCTTTTAATTATTGTTAATAGGTGTCAAATTTTCAGTGATAATGCTTTTCCCCGTTCAGAGATAAAATAATATTTCCTAATAATATCAAATACATTTCATGATTAAATGCAGTCATATTGCTTAACAGCTTAAGAAAAAGATTGATATTTATATAAATTCAATATCACTTCAATCCAAAACATAAAGACTTTCAGTTTTAAGTACAAAATTCAACTTGAAACAATACACAATAAGAGCTCTGTTTAAAAATCTTTATAATATACTCAATAATCACTGGTTATAATGTTTCTAATCTACAACAGAATTATAAAGTAACAAAATAAAGGGACATTTAAAAAAACTTACTTAGTTTTACCAGGGGTCGTCTCAAAGAGTAAAAAGAGCATCCCCCTCTTCACTTAAGAGTTATATTTGTCAAAGTTGTACATATATCGATGCTAGTTTGTTTTGTTTGGTAAGGAACATTGTTTGGTAAGGAACATCTGTTAATGCTATTTATAGAAAGGTCTGTTTGATTGGATACATAAAGTATGCTGGAAGTATTTCATGCACGGGTGGTTTGATAGTAGTTAAAGTCATTCGAGTCATTGCAGTCAAGTGCTCTAGATGCTTTTTTCCAAATAAATAATTATGAAAATTATTTATTTACAGGTTGATAGTCCAAGAAGAGTCGCAAATATTGATGTTGCAGTGCTACATGTAGTTAGAGACAAGACAATTTTCATAATTCTCATTGATATATAATGAATTATGTGTACTTATAACCTGAATAAAAATGCACTTGACTTTAGCAAGTGGCTACTCCCATGTGAGATTTTGTATTATATTGATAAATGTTTTATGTTCGGTTGAGGTTACGAATTAGAACATAAGGAAAGATAATGAAATTAAAATGTGAATGCATTTCGTCACATAATGTAATTTCCTGCAAATATAAAACGATTTGTTCAATGTGTACTTTAACTATCTGTAGAAGTAAGAAGAAGGAATGAATGGACTTTTAGAAAATGAGGATTAAGTAGGGATTAATTTCAACTCATATCATTGCTTAGGTGCCCCCGCCTTTTTTTCTAGATCAGCAACTGTAAAATCACTAACTTTATGTTCTGAGGTTATAATATAGAAAATACAAAGTTTTCGTTTTTTTTTATTTATTGTTTATCATTAATCACAATTAATTTTGAAAAGTACTAAATTTAGATAAAATCATTTATTATTTTTAATTTTATGCTGCTCTAAATCCTCCAGTTTCTCTTAATAGTAATTGTATTCCTCCCAAATAAAACTAAATTAGCTATGAATTGAAAGCCTCCCGAAATCCCAAGCTTAAAAACACCCCATCCCCACATCCTGAAAAAGGTCCTGCCCCCCTCTTCCCAGGCTGTAAGGCTGTCAGAACTTTCTGATCTGAGGTAGAATATATTATGGACATAAACAAACAAAACTGATACACTAACATATATTTTAGCTATTCTAAAAATAACACAATTCTCACAATCTTGATAATCCGTATATATAATTCATGCAAATGAGCGTGCCTTAATAGAGGGGAGATGGTTGCTTCATTTCTATTTTTCTTTATTCTTTGTTTATTTTGCCTAATATTCTCCATCATTCATATTGTAACCCCCCAGTATGATCTTTTCTGAGGGGGGTTCAAGCTCCTGATCCCAAACAATGAGAGGTTCCGGAATTTAAAGAAATTTAAATTCATATATCCCAAAAATTCAAAATAAGAAAATTTAATTCTGACATGGATCAATCCCCAAATCCCAAACTTAACAACACCTCATCCAGGAGGCCTGATAAAGGCCCTTCCCCCCTATTTTCTGTATGTTTCATTTTGGATGGAGTAGAATTTTCTTCATTTGTACACCAAATCCAGCAGTTGTTTCATGGTTTTATATTATAACATACAAATAACTTTATCGAAGGAGAACAATTTGTATAGCAGTTATATAGAAATGAGTTCACACTTTATTAGCATTATTCAAGTACTGAAAGCACTAACGTTATAATGAATCTGAATCCAAATTAAACAGCATGGATGCATTTACAGGAAATATTTTTATATCATATCAACAAAAAATGACAAATAAGCTGTATTTTTCCTTTGATAAAAGGAGATGTAAAGGATATGTTTTGTTTTCTATGGATAAAAGAAATGTGGGATATTAGACACACTAAAGTTTAAGGTGAGGCTAACTAAAAAGAAATTACCATGGGTTTTTTTTTCTGGCTTATCTCTCTTAGTATTATATTACTTTACTACTTAATTTCAGTTCAATGATTTTTCAAGACATTTTCATTATTAAATATACCAGTATTTTCATCATTGAATATTGTATTTTTTTTTAAATATACCAGTATATGATTTTTCAAGACATTTTCATCATTGAAATCCAGCGGTCCTGAAGTTAAAGAAATTTAAATTCTGACATCCCAAAAATTGGAAAAAAAGAAATTCCTAGATCCCAAAAGGATAAATCCCCAAATCCCGAAACTTAAAAACACCTCATCCCACAGGCCTGATAAAGGCCCTACCCCCTACAGGTACTTTGATATGTGTTGGAGATCTGAAATGCTAACTTAAACAGAAATTTGTAATCATAGATGATGCCATGAGAAAAATCATCAAAAATAGTAGTGACCACTTCAAAATATTTATCAATTATCAACATTTTAAACATTTTCATTGCTTCTATGTCAAAAACAAAATATATTTATATTTTCCAAAGTATAAATACATCAAAAGGGGGTCACAGGGCAGTTAAATCTAATTTGAGGGGTAATGAAATATTTTGAGTACTGTAAATTCAGAAATTATTGCTAGGTTTGTATTACTGCGAATAATGCGATTGTGCAAGTATCACAATAAAAAATTTCCATTTTGATATCTCTATAGAAATTTTCCTGAAAGCGCATAATTAATCTCGTACTTTTGTTAATTCTTCAAAAATGCAATAATAAATACAAGCAATAATTTCTAAATCTAAATAGCCTAAAAAATAAAAGAATTATAAAATGCATTTTGTGAATGGTGGGATAAAGAATGAGATGCCCTTTGACCTCATTTCTGGAACAACAGTAATTAATACAATAATAATTAGACTAGATTGTCTTTCTATTCAACTGATAACAAGTGTCTATAATTCGCCGCTTCAGAATCTAAAGCATCATGGGTAATTTCATTGTTCGCACCCCAAAGTGAAAATAATGTTACGTCATTGGTTGAATTTCCATTGTTTATAACGTTTTAAACCAATCAAAACTCTTTAGTGTACGCTTTTGAAAATATTACCCAGGATGCATTAGATTCTAAAACGGCCAATTTGTTACTACTAATACATGGTACATGGTCATAAATTGTTTTATGCTCTAACAATAATATTTTCAATATAAAGACAAAAATAACAACCTTAAAACATCATTCAGTGTCAATAACATACAATGTAGTACAAAACAAATCTGTTATTCTCAATTTATCTGAAGGTCTCAGAATTTTACAATACATATGGTTCAGAAAATAGTCAAAACTAATTAGATTAGAAAATAATTAGTACAAATTAGATAAGAATAAAATTAGTACAAATTGGGATTTAAAAGTACTTATAGACTAACAAAATAATTTGTATAAGTACTGTGGATTTATTGAGAAACTTTTGTCTTTTGGACAACAATATTTGATTTTTAGGTAATGTGGATTTATTGAGAAACTTTCATCTTTTGGACAACAATCTTTGATTTTTGGTTTTCAAAAATCTGCATTTTATACTATAGGTGTTATGTAATTTGTTCAACACTTAAAGTTTACTAAAGAAATTTTTGAAATAGCACCGACACAATAAAAGCGGTCTACAGCATTCTTATATTTTTTAAAATTGACTCTTTTATGATTTCCAAAAATGTAGCAGACATAAGAAATTATCAAAATTCCTAATTATATAATGAAACAGACAAAAGAGAAATTGTAGTCTAGCTTTGTAACAAGTTTATTTATTGTTTTATGCCAATGATAACTAATAACTTAAGGCACTATCATACTTAAAAGAATTCAGCTCTATGGAAGTTCTCAAGCTTCAGTTTGGTTCAGCAGTTCATTTTTCAAAGCCTTTAAGTCAGCTGCATAATTTTTACCGGGAAAACATTCAAGGCATTTTATTTCTGAAGCAGGTTATACTTTAAAATTAAGCTGTGCAAAATTAAACAAGTCTATTTATTAATTAGCACACAATATATAAACAGAAAAGTATGAAATGAAAACCATGTGCACAAAGGTTTTTAACATGAAGTGAAAAATGAAGATGTATATATATTATGTTAATGTTATACAGTATTTTAGTAGGTAGACCTAGGTGAAGGGAAATAACTCTTGAAATCATCAGTATGTGTCAACCATTTTCATAAATATATTCTAAGCTTCTAGGTTACATAGATTATTTTCAATCTGTTTCAGGTAAATGCTTAAAATACATTGATGAAACTTATCTTTTACAAACGCATAACTGATTTAATGAGCTATCTCCCTGAACCAAGGTCTAACCCCATAAATGTTTAACTTTAATACAAAGCTTGAAACTGTGAGAAAACAAATTCAAACGTTCAGACTCTGAAATTAAAAGAAATAAATTGAACCCCCAATGGTTGAGCAGAAGTTAAAAAAAAGTTTCAAAAAGTTGTTTGGAATGAACTTTAAGGTTTCCAATTTGTTCCATTATTGTATAACACAAGCTTTCTTAAAATCAGATTCAAATTCATCTTCAATCTCTGACAAGTCTGGTTCTTTGCCTTCCAAATTAGGCATAAATTTACTGAAGTCTACATTCTGTTGTTCATAAAATAATATATAAGCAGAATTGGTGTCCACTTGGTCATTAGATATCTCCTGTAAAAAAGAAATTGAGAAATTAATAAGTGTTATGATACTGTGGAATCATTATTTTTTTCGTAGGTACCAATTTTTGTAGATTGAGGAAAATTTGCCTTTTTAAATGGATATTTAATTTCATTATAATTGCTAAGTCAACATACATTCTTTCTAAAAAATTCTTATTCATTGAACATTTGAATTAGTTGTTCCCCTGTACCCATGAAATTCACAAAAATTAGTATCCAATGAATATCAATGACATTCAACGTCATTTAGTATCTGAGTTGTCTCATAGGCAATCATACCACATCTATCTTACTTTTAACAGACAAAAGGATAAGCAAATGTAATGATTTCAATTCAATATACACTTCTAGAGATTAATATAATAATGCAATAATATTGAGAATGAAATTTGGGAATGTGTTAAAGAGACAACAAGCCGACCATAGAAGAACGGATAACAGCAGAAGGTCACTAACAAGTCTGTGCACCTTCTAAGTGTATTATCAAGAATGCTTTCGATTGATATTCACCTTCCTGTTTCCACTTAAATAACATATATTTCTAAATATAATTCTCACCTTACAACTACTGTCATTGTACAAATACCATTTGTGGTTTGGATTTTTAGCATAGCAAACATAATGTCCTCCACCAAGAATTCCTGTGTGGCACTGCGAAATAAAAAAAATCAATCATGATTAATTTCAAATCGTTGTAAACATGTGAGTTAAGTTTTCATCCCATCATTGTGAACCTTGACATAGTTCTTGTGAGGAGTAGATAGACAATTTCAATTACATGTATATTGACTTTTATCATATACTTAGACTAAATAACATATAAATTTTACCGTATGATAATAGCATTAAATTGACGTAAATTTCATATTTTTTCGAATTGGTGCTTAGCGGGCTGATATGAAAAGTTTATCACATGGTTCGATTGTTATCACATGCCTTTCCGTAACGTTATCACATGGCATTCCGGTGATACTCGGCCAATTCCGGAAAATACACTTCAATGCTACGTTTTCAGTGAAAAACATTACAAAGTAGTGTGCAAAACAATTGAAATGGAAAGTATATCGTGTAAAATAATAAAAATAATTAAAATAATTAAAAAACAAACAAATTATTAAATAAATGCATTTTTTGATTTTTTTCTGAAACATAATTTGAAAAGTTTCTTTTAAATAATTGACTTTTCCAAAACTGTTCATAATTATGTATATTGTTGAATCATTTTTTTTTGTCGATTCGTTAATATTAAACTATTGTTTTTTTTCTTCTCTCTTTTGAGGCATATGATTGAAAAAATTAATATTGAATGTATCAAATTTTGGGTCCGACGTCCGTGAAAGTTTTTACTCTTTAAACTTCGAGAACCACGTAAAAGGATCAATACATTAATTAATCTGTTATTTTTCTTTTCTGTTGAAGCATATGATAAAAAGATCATAACATGTCATTTTTCATATCGCATGTATTATCAGCCCTCGGTCAATATCAGCCCTCGAGCCATGCGGCTCTTGAGCTGATATTAAACCTAGGGCTGATAATACATGCGATATGAAAAATGTCATGTAATAATCTGATATTATTAGGTCACATCTTTAAAATTGGTTGTAAATCATTTACTGTGGATTCATTTATTTTCGTGGATTAAGGAAAACTTGCGAATATATAATTTTGTGGCTTTAAAGAAGTCTACATAAACATGATACAAGACTTTAGAAATTTTGGTATTCGTTTAACATTTAAATTTCCTGGTTCACCTGTAACCACGAAATCAATGAAAATTGGTATCCAAAGAACAATAATGAATACACAGAAAACAGAATCATCTGAAGATGTCAATCATTATTTCCATTTGCAAATTTTTTTCATTCTTTCTGTTGTTTACTGAAATTTCTCCCTGTCTCCTATAGTTATAAAAAAAAAAAAAAAAAATTCTGACGAGAAATACGGAAAATAATCAAGGGCAAAAGCTTCTTTAAAAAGTAAACTGACAATGTAGGTCATTTTGACATATTTGTAGGTCTTAAGGTGGTACCTAACACTACAGGGAGACAACTCTGTAAAATCAACTTAACGTTTTAATAACGTTGTGTTGTAAAGGGAACAATAAGCTTCTCAATGATAAAAATTGGTGTTTGCCAAACTACTATATACCCAGTGTAATTTTTCTGACAAAAACGGTTGGTTCAAAATTTTTGAAATTTTAATATTTTTGTTAAAGGGTCAAAGTAAATACTTTGTCAAAATTTTATAAAAATTAAACGAGCCAAATTTATTTTAGTGAAAGTGTTGGGTACTACCTTAAGTTGCTGATAAATTTTGCAAGTATTGTATGTCATCATTATTTTGAATACAACTAACAAATATCAAAATGGGGTGGTATCCATTATAATTGTATATTTAAGTTATATACTTCAACTAAATTCTTGGATTTCCCAAACCATTGAAATTCACAAAAATTTGTATATCCCATAGTTTTGTGTTTCTACGTACTCTAGAAAATTTATATGACTTACAGACATAGAGTTGAGGTGGTATCGTACATCAGTGTAATCTAATTCATCTATATTTCGGTTGTTGTTACAACTTTTGCAGTCATCTGTGCTAATTTGTTTCTCTAAAAAAAAAAAACATGAAGACTAATCATGAACAAATTATTCAAAAAAACAAATTTTAAAAGTATTCAACATATCAAGATTTTAGATCATACTGACTGGAGAAAAAAACAACATTTGAAAATAAAATGGTCTGATAGCAAATAAATTAAAATTTATTAATTATCACAATGTCTATCAGTATCAGGTACAGTATAATAAATACTCCCATTCATTATATTAAAAGTGATTTGCTTGCAAAATTGCATTATTATGTCACATTGCAAAATTTTAATTTAGCACACATTTTTAAAGTTCGTATCATAATAAACATATGAATTTCAAGTTCAAATTCAAGATAAACTACTTTAAACCCAAAACTTACATCCGATAGGGGACTGAAGAATAAAAAGATGCACAGATTGGAATGCAATGTACCATTCTCAAGTCAGTAATATTAATTTGTCATTTTATGTGTTTCAGCTTTTGCTAAAGGTTTTTCTTTATGAATTTTCCTTGGATTTCAGTATCTTTTTAGCAATCATACATATATGCTGATATTGTATTTCAAACACCTACCTGAATCTGATTTGTCCTTATCACACAAGGTTGGAATATTACCATTTGGCACAATAGAATCACTAGTTTGTAAAGTGTCTTTTGATTGGTTACAATTTGCATCATAAATGTTTTTTTGTTTTTCACTAGATCTGGGCACAACATATCTTGAAGGATCAAATTCCTCGTACGGGAAATTAACAATTTTATGTGACTTCACCCATCGACCATTCAAGAACTGGAATCTTTTTAAATTGATAATCTGAAATAGAATGATAAAAGTATTTTATTCTATTCCTATCATTAAAGACAAAATGAAAGTCGTGCAAAAACTATGGGGAAGAGTTACATGGACAATAAAATCAGAACAAATGATTTAATACATGTACCAAGAATATATACCTGGTACACGAATTCTCCATCCACACTATCATTTTCTTTGTCCAGTGGATCGTTTTAAAAATGTGGGAAAATCTCTAGAAAAAAAAAATAAAAGATCATATCACAGGGAATAAGTTGATTGGACTTCAAACTTCATTAAAAACTACTTTGACCAAAAACTTGAACCTGAAGCGGTACAGACAGAGGAATGGACAGGCACAAGGACAGACAAACATTTTGTTTCGTGTCATTAATGAGTTGATAACTTACAAGTATTGGTGGTAGTCTCCATATGTCCAGTTTTTTAGAGGCTAGACAATGTTTTTTACATTTTGAGCAATAGAACAAATCATCCTCTCCTAACTCCTCCTCTTTAGTGAAGGCTTGTAGACAGGTATCCAGGTTAATTGGTTCCTTCTGTTTCCGCCGACTATCTTCTACACTTTCATGTTCTTCACACAACTGAAGAATACAAAAGGAGTTAAATCCATTTGTTAAATATGTTTTTAATTCAGAGTTAACAAGCTTTTCTATAAATATGGAATTCAAAATAAAATCTAAAATCTTAAAAATCCAAATTTATTTTTAGGCCTAATAAAATTATAATTGTGCTTCCGCTAAACTCTACCAACCCTAATTTTTTCTTCAAGTTAGCTGAATTGCTTTGGAAATTTTAAAAATCTATAAATGCAAAAACGTGATAAGTGGTTTAAATTTGTCTTTAAATAATGATAAAAATAGTGAATTATTGATATACATTATTAACTTACCCGTTCAAGAGATGTCTGATACCTGAGGTGTAATGCTGTAGGATCCCAATCAATAGCAATGAAAGACGAACCAAAGTTAAAACTGTCACTGTTACAACTTAACTTGCATCCTCGACAAAATCTATAACACAGAAACCAAAGTAATTTGATATCAAATCACACTTTTATAAATTTATTATTCAACTCCCTCAGCTCTTTAATGAATTTGGCCATTATTTTAAAGTCCTTTTTGGTCATAAATAATTTTGACTGTTTCTGCTCATACCCCTTTTTTTTTTAAATATGACTTTGAGCGCTCTGATGAAGGTAAATCCCAAAAGTGCTTAGACGCACACAGTTTATAAAGTGTTGTTTTTATTTTTAATACAGTCATACATTTGTGGTCCTAAAATAGTTATTGAGGCACCAACCATAAGCCAGTTTATCCATTGCTTCTGTGACCTTGAACTTTGGACCAATAAACACAAAATAATGTTTTTGTCACCACAAGCACAGATATCACCAAAACATTCATTCGCATATGATTTATGATTTTATAAAAATATTGTCAAGAATATTTTTTATTAAAAATTTCATATTACTGTGGAATTCATTTATTTTCCTGGGTATTAATTATTGTGGATTTCTGAAAACTTTTTTCTTTTGGATACTGTAAATTCAGAAATTATTGCATGCATTCATTATTGCGAATTTGTCATTTTAGACTTAAATGCGATTTTAATTATTACGATTTTGTGAAAAATCCTGTGTAATTCATATAAAATATTTCAAAACGCGAGTTTCAATTATTGCGTTTACAACTCGGTCGCATTTTTCGCAATAATAAAAACCTCGCATTAAT
Organism: Mytilus trossulus; assembly: GCF_036588685.1. Lineage (NCBI taxonomy): Eukaryota > Metazoa > Mollusca > Bivalvia > Mytilida > Mytilidae > Mytilus > Mytilus trossulus. Next base: position 73,259,025 of record NC_086380.1, read on the forward strand.
TTCTGAATTTACAGTATTTGATTTCATGGTTTTGCCAAACTCTATACAAAGCCTATTGAAATTATGTTATTCATTGAAAATTTGAATTCTTGGTTCACCAGTTCTCACGAAACCCACAAAATTTGGTATCCATCGAATAATAATGAAGTCCCAGTATTTATAGATACTGCTGATCTTGACTTTTGACCCTCTGAAACCAAATAAATCAGGATTTTTTTTATTGCCACCTCCAAATAGGATTATCATGTTGACCTTGTGACCTTTGTTATACGTACCTGTGCCAAGGACACCATGCACATGTTAAACCATCTTTTTGTACAACTTTTAATGTAAAGGGGTACTCATAACCAAGACTATCATCACTGAAACAAAACAAAAATTGATTAATAATATAGAGAAAACATACTTAAAATAACTTAAACATTACAAAAATCTTTATGAGAATATGATTCATACTCATAACCACAAATTGTATATTGATAATTTATAAGTTCAGCTTTCAGAAAAGTTTCGTTCTATGATCAAAATCACACTTGTCATTAAATGGAGAATGTGTCCATGCGACACAGATAATGCCCCACTTATATATACCATTAAAAAGGTGAATAACTCTAGAACAGTAAAATTGACTCTGTCAAAATTCGAACTTGATTTGTGTTTTGTGGTTATAAGCATTGTGTGTACGTTTTTAAGAGACTAAGGTTCATATTAAGCCTTACTCACCAATCTTGTGCATGGTTTGTAGTTTTGGCTTCTGAGGGAGGTAGAGGGCTAACAAGTCTGGAGACCGGGGTACAAACTTGACGTTACTTACCAATCTTGTGCATGGTTTGTAGTTTTAGCTTCTGAGGGAGGTAGAGGGCTAACAAGTCTGGAGACTGGGGTACAAACTTGACCTTACTTACCAATCTTGTGCATGGTTTGTAGTTTTGGCTTCTGAGGGAGGTAGAGGGCTAACAAGTCTGGAGACCGGGGTACAAACTTGACCTTACTTACCAATCTTGTGCATGGTTAGTAGTTTTAGCTTCTGAGGGAGGTAGAGGGCTAACAAGTCTGGAGACTGGGGTACAAACTTGACCTTACTTACCAATCTTGTGCATGGTTTGTAGTTTTAGCTTCTGAGGGAGGTAGAGGTCTAACAAGTCTGGAGACTGGGGTACAAACTTGACCTTACTTACCAATCTTGTGCATGGTTTGTAGTTTTGGCTTCTGAGGGAGGTAGAGGGCTAACAAGTCTGGAGACTGGGGTACAAACTTGACCTTACTTACCAATCTTGTGCATGGTTTGTAGTTTTGGCTTCTGAGGGAGGTAGAGGGCTAACAAGTCTGGAGACCGGGGTACAAACTTGACCTTACTTACCAATCTTGTGCATGGTTAGTAGTTTTGGCTTCTGACGGAGGTAGAGGGCTAACAAGTCTGGAGACCGGGGTAAAAACTTGACCTTACTTACCAATCTTGTGCATGGTTTGTAGTTTTGGCTTCTGAGGGAGGTAGAGGTCTAACAAGTCTGGAGACCTGGGTACAAACTTGACCTTACTTACCAATCTTGTGCATGGTTTGTAGTTTTGGCTTCTGAGGGAGGTAGAGGGCTAACAAGTCTGGAGACCGGGGTACAAACTTGACCTTACTTACCAATCTTGTGCATGGTTAGTAGTTTTGGCTTCTGACGGAGGTAGAGGGCTAACAAGTCTGGAGACCGGGGTACAAACTTGACCTTTAACTTACCAATCTTGTGCATGGTTTGTAGTTTTGGCTTCTGACGGAGGTAGAGGGCTAACAAGTCTGGAGACCGGGGTAAAAACTTGACCTTACTTACCAATCTTGTGCATGGTTTGTAGTTTTGGCTTCTGAGGGAGGTAGAGGGCTAACAAGTCTGGAGACCGGGGTAAAAACTTGACCTTACTTACCAATCTTGTGCATGGTTTGTAGTTTTGGCTTCTGACGGAGGTAGAGGGCTGACAAGTCTGGAGACCTGGGTACAAACTTGACCTTACTTACCAATCTTGTGCATGGTTTGTAGTTTTGGCTTCTGAGGGAGGTAGAGGGCTGACAAGTCTGGAGACCTGGGTAAAAACTTGACCTTACTTACCAATCTTGTGCATGGTTTGTAGTTTTGGCTTCTGAGGGAGGTAGAGGGCTGACAAGTCTGGAGACCGGGGTAAAAACTTGACCTTACTTACCAATCTTGTGCATGGTTTGTAGTTTTGGCTTCTGACGGAGGTAGAGGGCTAACAAGTCTGGAGACCTGGGTCCACACAAACTGGTATACACACTGATTGGTTGTAGTGTCCACACAGGGTAGAATGATTGGTGTACCAAATAAACATGGCCTAGTCTTTTGTACGGACAGAAAATACACATCCATCAATGTCTGAAAAGTAAGAAAAAATAGTTTGGTATTCAAATGTGAAGTAAATTTTAATTTGAAAACTGAAGCATTCAAGCTAATTCTTGACCTTTGGCAAAAATGTGAAATCTTATTCTTCTTAATTGTTGAACAGTAATAGAGCAAGATTTCACTTGGAATAACATGTTTATCAATAATAGACAATACTAATTTTTCAAACATAAAATGATAAAACACAGTAGTAAATTAGTGGTAACAATATAAAATATGAATGATATGCTCAAGTTATTCAACTAAGGTAGTAAGGCTGTGTTAAACCTATATACCGGTACTTGTTTTACATTTGTAACTTTGGGGCCTTTATAATTTGCTGATCAGTTTGAGCCAATGCCATTCTTTGACCTAGTTATACTTTTGGAAATTAGTATGGCGTTCATTATCACTGAACTAGTATATATTTGTTAAGGGCCCAGCTGAAGGACGCCTCCGGATGCGGGAATTTTTCGCTACATTGAAGACCTGTTTGTTGGTGACCTTCTGCTGTTGTTTTTTTCTATGGTCGGGTTGTTGTCTCTTTGACACATTCCCCATTTCCATTCTCAATTTTATTGTTAACTTTTTATACATTGACTAAGATGGAGAGTTGTCTCATTGGCACTCATACCACATCTTATTATTGATATACACATCATAAGTTCATACCATTTTCCGATGAACTGCAATAACAAAACCATTGAAAACATCACCCACAGATTTTGACATAGAATCAGGACTAGCTAGGCTGCCCATGGTGGTTAGATCACTGGGGTTTCTGGAATGTGTGGGAGTACTGCTATTAGAACTAGAACCATTGTCTGATGACTTCTGACCATTCTCTATACTACCATTCTCTTGAGGAATTTTTCCTGTTTATGAAAAAAAAATTATTAGATTATTCAAATAACGATCGCTAACAATAATTCTTAATACAATAGGAAGGTATATTTCAATCTAAAATGTTGAAAATACCTAATACCTATTAATCTATTAAACCTATTAATAAATATTTAAACTTGAACAAAACTGGACTATCATCTGCTGCAAATGGGTATAATTGAATATATTACATTAGAATATTTCAATTGCTATAACAATTATGTTCAGTAATTTAAGCAGCAAATGCAAGTCATTTGACAACAATATTATATATCATCTCATTACACCAAGAAATAGTGGCCGGGTTAAAAATGTTTGTCCCCCTCTCCTGAGTATAAACATAAACTTACTAGCTGCTAGTCCTCTCTGTATATCACTTAGGCCTAAACTTCCCTTGGATCCTTTCTCTTCCTCCAATGACAACGGTTTGATGTCTTCAGGGGGAGGTAACTCATAGGCATATAAAGTTCCACCAAGTAAAGTCCGTACCTTCTGACCATCCTGAGGTAATGTCTGGAATGATATTAATTAAAGTCTTTAAAAAGGCATTTTCCTGGATATTTGATTTCGAAGTTGAAAACTATAGAAAATATGTAATTTATACAAACTTCAAAGGTGTTTGTATTTTCTTGTGGTCTTGTATTGTATTTTCTTGTAGTGTTCTATTGTATTTTCTTGTAGACTCTTATTATATATTTCTTGTGGTCTCATATGGAAATATTATTTCTTGTAGTCTCATATGGAAATATTATTTCTGTAGTTTCAATAGGAGGTTGTGTAATCTTTTGTTGTGTAATCTTTGTTTGTGTAACTGTTGAGGGATCCTGATATAGCAAATCTCAATAAAGTCAGCATTGCAATATGATAGCTAGCCCACATTAAAATGAGCAAAAAGACCAAATAACTGCTCCAAAACAAACTACAACCAAGGCAAATATAAGGGGTTTCTGTGTGTAAACCAAAACATAGTCTCAGCAAATCATACTGGCTTAAAGCAGAAAGACAGTCAGAATAATAATATTTATTAAAAAATCATTTAATTTTGGCCCTTGAGAAACACTCAGCATACAAAGTCAGCTTGCAACCTTCAGTGTAAGGAAGAACCTGCCTGCCCGACAATGCGCCAGCCGGGGAATGTGAAGCGAGGGTTCTCCACTTAGGTGATGAGACTAGGCGTCTCATCGGCAGCCAGGTAGTGCAAGGGTCTGCCTGGGGGATAGCCCATGTACTCGTGAAGTAGCAGGGGTCTATCAAACTGGCACTGGAATAAATTTGATAAAATTTGTCCCCGAAATGCTTGGGGATGAATGAAATTTTAGAAATGACCAGTGATAAAATTCCATTAAGGAAAACTGAAATAAAGAAAAAAATATCACTAGTTTAAGCTGAGTTGTTTCTCTAGTCATGAAACAATATTGAAGGTGTTATAGGAAGGGGAAGGTGGGAGGTAAATTGAATAATAGCACTGTAAAACTCCATCAACTAGTCAGGCTGCTATGAACCAAGAAACTGATTATACAAAGACCATGCAATAGGCTTTACACACAGATTGGGTACATCTAACATCCAGGGGAGGAGACTGACCTACTGACCCTCAAATAATATACTATTTATTGTGTAATCACTATTAAAGAGATCTGGTATCATATACTGCTTCCTCTCCCACAGTGATTGTTTGTGACATGTATCTGATTAAGACAAGATTAGTGTGCCTCCTAGTGAGATTCCAGTTGTAACTTCAAAGTGTCAAATGTTAACAAGTGGTCTATGTATGTTAATTAATTGCATCCATAATGTCAGCATCTTTATCATAAAATTAATTACTTGAAAACTGAAATAACTTTTCTGTTTGTATAAACAATACTTAAATTACATATAAGTAACTATTTAACATGGTTCAAACCAAATACACGAAAATTGATATCCCACAAAAAAAAAGAATCCACAGTACCTGAGTATTTGCTCTGTGAGGTAGTGGTAATTTAATCATGGCATACATAATAACTTTCTAAACTATTAACTTGAGGTTTATAAGAACTTTTAAAATAAACATATTTTACAACTGGTAAACCTTTAAAAAATATTGTTTCCTATACACAAATAAATATTAACATACAGTCAATTGATTTTTTTGCTCTCTTTTTTTTGTTTGGGGGGTGTGGCTTTATTTGACCAGCAATGGTATATTTTTTAATTTTTAAGTTTAAAGGATCATTAAAGTTGATTCTTACGACTCAAAGATAAAGGGCAGTAAATAAATAATTGAAATTTGAAAATAATTTCCTAACCTATTAGATTTTATGAACCCATAAGTTGAAGAATTAAAAAACAATGGAAATTTCTTCCAACGATAGACATGATAGAAGTGACAAAACATCTATAACAGTGAACTTCAGGTCATTCAACTTTGATAAATAACACAATGTATACACTTACAGATGGTTATTGATAAAGATCTGGTAAGTAAACAATCAACACTATTAAACATACATGTACTTATAGATATGAGACAGAGGAAAATATATGGCAGGCAGTTATTGTAATGACTGACAGAAAATAAGAAGCAAATCATTTAAAATTCTCTCTGAAACAACAAAACAAAAGAAATGAATTACATGACATTGGAAAAACAGGCAAATCATTAATCAATCCCTAAAATCAAAATGTTGAAAGAGGGATTTTTGTGGATTAACCTGGCTAATCTTTTCTAATGTTGCTTTTTTCTTTGACAGCTTCATCTTTGCAAAAAAATATGTTCAACAAAAAAATATGTTCATTGTTGTACACAACTGTTTTCTGCATTATGTGTTGCAGAATCTTCATTTGTGTGTGTTCATATGTAATGTTATCTTTTTTTTAGCTCTTACCAGGAAAGGATACAGGTAACCAAGATATTCATTTCCAGGCCATAATAAAGAATAGGTTTGTTTGCCCAAACGCTACCTACCCAGAAAAAAGCTGTCTACTCAAATTCTTTTTTTGTCCTGATTTGAAGAAGTTTTTTTTTAATTAAATAGGCATGAAGACTAATAAACATCTGATACTTCAATTTCTTTTTTTTTGAAAACCTACCTAAAAACTGTCTCAACCTTTGGGTAGGGTTTGGGCAAACCAAAATATTTTTAAGTGTGGAATCCCCCCTTTTTTCAAGAAAATTAAATGGTCATCCTGGGGACTCATCCCATTGTAAAAACAGACCCTGCAACCAATTTCAGTCATTGAAGTAATGGTCTGATATAAATAAACTGAGTATTATTATTTGTGATATACTTATTTTCAAGGTAGCCCAACAAAGAAAAGCAGTCCTAAAGATGAAGATACATATTTCAAACTTTTAAAAATCAACAAATTCAAATCCTTAAAATTTTGGGTTTTTTTTCTCTCACAAATTTGAAAAGTGATACTTAGGAACTACATAACTTCCACAGTATTTTAAAAACTGAATTTTCATCATTTGAAAAGCAACTATATGTTCTGTTAGAACTAAGAATTATTTGTTTTTCATATTACTACTGAATGTTGAAATGTTAATATATTCTATAGAATATAGTGCACAAGACCTTCATGAAATATAACTAATATTGCCTGCAACGTTCAAAATAAAAGACCACAGACTAGAAAGATAACATTAGCTAATCACCTTTCCATGTGCCTTTTCTGTAACATATTGTAATATTTACCAAAGTGTCATTCCTAATTCAGTATTGTGGAAACTTTATTTATTCTTGTACAAATACGTCAGTTTAAGAACAGTAAGAAGACAACCTAGATTTAAGCGCCATTAAAAAGACTTATTCTTCCTCATGATATCAGTATTAAAAGTCTTAATGGCATGTTTAGTGAAAGTCAGCTGTCGGAAACTGTAGATTACGCTTGTTATTGGGTAATCCACAATTCCACAATACCATATGGTTTCTGAAGTGTTTATAATATCTATGTAAATATCAGGAGCAATATGTCATATAAAAACAAATTGTAAAGGCTGTTAACATTTTGTTGGTTCAAAATGAAAAAAAATATGGATAACTGTGAAATTATATGATTTTCAGGTAAATATGTCTAAAATTAAGTGTTGAAATTATATTTTTTCTTCTTTTTATGTTAATTTACAATAAATTATATAACTAATGAATTTGATTTTTTTCAAATCTTATTTTATTTTCAATAGAAATATTAAGATAATAGCACGTCTTGTTTTCAAATAAAATACCAGGCAATGATTTAAAAAGATCAAGAAATTTAAACTGACATTTAGTTGTAATAGACCACTTTCGAGTTCATCTGTTACGGGAAAGAACTCGTCAATTATGGGTGCCTTTGTGACGTCATTTACCAGATAAAGGGGCTTGCCTGTATCCCTGCACTACTAACGTTCATCAAGCGTCTTAGTGATCGCCATTGTGCAGGATAAACTAGAAATAATAGATGTTTTGTATGTACTTAATGACAATTCCCTCATGACAGCAGTGCTGATTTTCAATTATGAGAATTAAATTTGCCTCAAAATTTGTACAATATAGAGTTATAGTTTTACAACCACTCCCTCCACAATGACGCACCTAAACGCACAAATGATGTTCACTAAAACCAGAGTTTTTGACAGAAATGCATCGAACTCGAAAGTTGTCTTTTGATTGTTGTATGCTCTATGCTGCCTCAAAACACTTGTAGCGAATTCAGATATATTTCTTTTGGTTATGAGCCTACTTTCATGACAAAATATGCCAAAGTTTCAATTTCATATTCCTTAAAATTGACCCAATGTTTTTATTTCTTTTAAACCTGAATATGTCTTTAATATTTTTAACATTCCATGTAACTATCAAAAATCTATTATTAAAAAAATAACAATTACTTTTATCTGATATGATTCCTTTCGCATCCTTTACCTTATACAAAATTAATAGTTCCAGAGGTGTTTTATGGCAAATATGAATATTCTATTGGTTTTATTTAATCTTTTTAATAAATCTAATAGATAATATTTATTTTTTTCTTAAACAGATACTGAAATATTGGAATAATTTCTCAATTGAAGCTATCTAGGAGGATTTTGCAAGAACTAAATAGAAGAAGAAATAATTCCATTATTTAGGGACTGTCTTTAAAATGACAACAGACAGTTAAAATTTTGCTGGAAAAGTACCAAGTATGTAGTTTTTGGCAAATCAGTCTGTTTCCTGCGGTATCTAAAACTGGGCATCAAATCTAAATCATACACCGTATCATCATCAAGTTCCTTTATATAACATCAACACCATGAACGGGACAAATATGACTTTCCCAATGAACTGGACGAGTCCTAAACCAAATCAAACCCACCATCAACACCATCCATATCATTACTTCGGGATGGATGAGAACTCTTGTGAGACGTTGGACTGCATCATGGTCAAGCGATATCGCCATGACAACTACAATGAACTGTTCAATATGTCACTGATGCTCGGCTTTATCAGTTTTATCGGAGCAATCGGCAATATAATCGTTATAATGGTTTTCATCAGAAACAGAATCAAGAAAAGTTCTACGTATTTCATGTTGACCCTCGCCATTATAGATTTTATGGTTTGTACAATGGTCATACCAGGCATTGTTGCCAGAGAATGGATGATGAAGTATTATTACGATGTTTTGTGTAAATTCATAGAGTTTATGCGATCTCTAATGATTCCTGTGTCAGCGCTTATCCTGATTGCTATAGCGTTTGACAGATTCTTTCTGATTTGCATGAGTACTAAAGAAATCATGACCCCCTTTGTGACAAAAATGGTCATATTAGTGATTATGCTTGTCGGAATGGGTTTAGGGGTACCGCCATTACTTTTCATAAGTGTTTACGTCCCCGAAGACGATGGAACCTACTATAACTGGGAGTACTGTGTGAAAACGGAACAATTCATCGGTATCAATGGTCAGTATCATTACTGGTATTTTGTCACAACTTTATTTGGAACGATGATTGTTATTATTTTTATTCTGTATCTTCTCATATTAAAGAAGGTCATTCAGCGCTCTAGAATGTGGATAAACCGAAGACCCAAAATCTTCCCTGAAAGGCGAAACACAGCAGGAACACTGCATGGGAAAATACATATTGAATCGACCATGAGTAACCATAAAACATCAGTAACAAAGATATTACATATATCAACTATTTCCTCAATATCAGAGCAATCAGAAAACCAACCATCAAATTCAGGAATCAACAGCAATCAACCAACAAACTCAGGTATCAACAGCCATCAACCAACAACCTCAGTGGTCAACATCAAAAATATTCAACCACTACCTTCAGAAACTAGCACCAAAACTCTCACAACCCGAAACTCCAAACAACAGATGGACACTAAATCTAGCAGTCCTAATATCAAAACTTTGTCAGACATACGTAAAAGATCGGTCCATGTTAAAACCACACAAGTTCTTTTCATTGTAACTCTTGTTTACATTTTTTCGTTCCTGCCAACTTTTCTGGAGACCAATGAAGTCCTTGAAAGTAACAAATACCTGACCTACATCTATTTTGTAAACAATGCGGCTAACCCAATCATCTATTCGTTTATGAATGCCAGATTCCGTGAAGAGGCTAGAAGACTGTATTGCAAATGTATGAAAACTTAAGACTTTGTATTGAAATATGTACATACTATACAACATGTACAAGTAATCTGTTTAAAGTGAATCTTACTATCATTTCATAATGTAGGCTATTACAATAAAACTTTCAACCCCTCATATTAAACTTGTTATAGAGTCTGTTCATTCACAAAACCAAATTAGGACATGGATACTTTACAGTTGTTCTCTTAACCACATAAAAATAAGATGTGGTATGATTGCCAATAAAACTGACACTATCCACCAGAGTCAACATGAAATAGAAGTTAACAACTAGAGGTCACCGTACAGCCTTCAACAATCATACCTGTCAACTTTTGAAAATCTTCATGAAGGTTTTAGTGTTTGACAACAATTTCAAAGGTTAAAATTTTGGACTGCATTTTTGTGCATGCTGTTTTGTGGTCTAGAAAAAGTGTCATATTTGTACGATGAGCTGACAAGCCTTTTTCTTCTGTTATTCCCATGAGTCTAGTTATTATATAATAGTAAATACTCTTGTAGCTATATTAGCAGTATTTATTTTCTTGTGGAAGAATAATAAATTATTGTTGACTTTTCCAATTCAAAATTATGAATGAAAAAAGACATTTATCTGGTCCTTGTGAAAAATAAAGAATCGTAAATTGTACTTTAATTGATTTGGTAATTTGATTCAATACATTGATTGATTGATTGTTGGTTGCTTAACGCCGCATTAGCACAAAAAGGCTATATCCCAGCAAGAGCTAATCCACGGAATGTTAATGAATCCACAGTATATCTTCATATGTTTACACTACAGAATCAAAACACCCACAATTTATTTATTTAGGAAAAAAACTGGCAAACAAAAATATTTTATGTCTACCCTTGCACACACACACTCAACACATATACTTATAATTAAATCACGAATTTTATGATGTCAGTCACTGATGCTAAGCTTTATCTATCACTAACAGGACTGACCATCTAAACAAGAATACAACAGACAATTTGCTATGAATCTAATACCAATACAACACTAGGATGGGATTTGACACCAATATTTCTATTCACTTTGTGTCAAATGTCAGATGTTTGACAAACAAACATGAAAGTTATGTTTTGGAAAATCGTGGTTTGATTTGGAAATGATCACCTAATTGTAACATACATCTATTCCAATGGGTCATCGGATAATAAAATCTTAAATTTGCAAGAGTGGAATACCAACAAATCTACATTTCCATTAAAGCCTTTTTATTGATTATTTTTTTCAATTATTCAATGTGTAAATTGATTAAAAAGAGGCATGAGAAAATAGGGTATGAATAAAGTCACAGCCCTTTAAAGTAAATATGTCAAATTATACAAACAATAGTGTAACAACCAGTATTAATTGATTGGTTATTTGTGCTTAACGCCACTGTTAAAACACTTGGATATATTATCCCATGATTATGGCAGTCAGGTTTTTCTGGTGGAGGAATTTGGAATGCCAGGAGAAAACCAGCAACCTCAGGTTGAGGCACAAAATGGCCCTTATATACCTTGTCTTTTATCATCTTTATCATGTTACCAAATGATCCAGTCTCAGGCTGCATCTACTCAATTCAGAAAACATTAAAGTCAATGATGTGTATAATTTATTTAAGTCTTTTACTGTTGGACAAATACATTTGTATGCAACTTAATTTGAGACACGAAATATTTTAAACCAATACTGTGGATTCCTTTATTTTCCTGGGCAACATTTTCTTGGATGGAGCAAAAATTGTATTTTTGTGGTTATATGATTTTCTGGTTTTGACATAGTTTGCATATTATCCTATAAACATGATAGATCATTTGTACTCTGTTGAACAATCTTAGTTCATGTTTACCAACAAAATGCATTGAAAATTGGTATCCAACATCAGTGTATCCAAAACTCTGTCAAAATGTCAGACTAAAATTCAGTCTGGCAGACAGAAATATTTAGATTTTTAAGTTGAAAATATAGTAGAAAAGGTGAAATTTCTTAATTTCTTATTCCAATCAGACAAACTCAAAAACAGTTTGGCACAGACTACCACATGTCAATTCACAATAGACGTCTCTTCCTTAATATCCCTTAAGTAATTCACTTGCAGAATACCTAGTTTCTTTTCTACGTATATTTTACATGACCTAAATTGCCTATCTACTGCATGTAACTTGATTTACATTATATCCCTTAATTTTTTTGGTACAAATTTTGTGGACTTTTTAAATATTTTAAAATTTCATAGTTTTGCTTAAGTGTGCAATCAAGGCAAAAGAAAATTTGAACTTTTTCAACATTAAAATTAATGGTTCATTTATATAATACCCACCAAATCCTCAAACATTATAATGAATCAATAATATATGTTATATATTAATCTATATCAATTGTAGGGTAGTAAGGCAGAGTTTATGTGTTGATGACACCAACATTGCACCAAGTTTATGTGAACATCGCCAGAATTACAAGTGATGATCAAAAAGTATTAAACAAGAGTGGACACACTGAAATGTCTTGCTTGCTGTCTTAATTTCTGCTTCTTGCTATGTTTTGATATAGTTATAAAGGCAGCAAATATGAATACTCATCAAACTAGTAATAACTAAATACGGACGTCAAATCTGTTGTCTGTTCTCTCTCATCATTGGTAGCATGAATAAATGATAAGTAGTAAAAATGATACTTTTATTAAACAGCCGAAAAGTTTCCGTACAAGTACAATATTCCAACAATTATATAATAAACATACGGGGCGAAGCTACTAAAATAATATTCTTTCTCGTGTATTTTCGTACAGGTCAACTGGGATTATCTTACACATTTCAAAGACAATATAAATAAAATGCAAGGCATACAGCTAATGCACTGCTTCTTACCTCTAGGACCCCCCGGGATGAGCCTTGCTGCATGCCAAACGTAAACACAGCAAAGACTGACGAATGTGACGTTGCACTGCTATTTATTTCAAATTACCAGAAGTAAATATTCTAAGCAGGAAGAAAAACATAACGTAAAACGCTGACATAAAATATAGGAGTCCTCGACTCTAAATGCTTATAATAATACAATTTTATGAATAATCAAATCTAGACATATTAATTCTTCCAGTTAAGAGCTCGCAAATGAACACTTTTGGGTTCACGCTTAAAATATTGACACAACGGTAACGTTCTGAACAATACATGACAAAGTTGCGCCATATACGACGTTATCGATATAACTTATAACATAAAGTAAAACGTACGTTAATTACTCATTCGATATACTATTTACTAGAAATAACTTCTGTCAACTTATGTAAACTCTCTTATTATAATAGATAACAATATTCTTTTACTTGGAAATGACCAAAACACACATTTACAACACTTGCTTAACTGATTATTGATGATTTTATATTGAAATTTTGAAATTAATTGTTTAACTAGATATAAGTTTCAAATAAACGTAATATAAAATAATAAAACTGTGAGCTTTTTAAGTATTTGGTAAAGAGGAAGTTGAAGAAACATGAATCAGAAACAACTAACATGGTCATCAACATTTTGTCTGCAGCATTTCCTTCTTTTGTTCAATATATTGATACATAACAAAATTTCAGTAGTTTTGATACCTCATGCTGACATGAAGTCTGATAACAAATTTCAGGAAGCTGCTAAATAAAGAAGAAGTTGATGAGCATTTAATCTGAAACTATAGCGAGCAGTGACCATGAAAATAAGCGCAGTTACAATCATCCCTAACACCAAATATAGTTGCACTTTTGCTTATAAAATCTGAGAAACACATCTAATCAGGAAAAACTTTACATTGATCAATGAACCATGAAAATGAGGTCAAGGTTAGATGAACCCTTCCATAGAGACATGTACGATTAGGTTTAACTTACTTTGACTATAGGACCATTGACTTCCACAAATAAAATCTGGTTACTAGGGATGCTTGTTAGGTTTTCTAATTCCTTCTTCAGAGCTCTATACTTCTCATCCATGTTAAGCCGTAATCCATACTTCACTGGTACAGAACCATCTAATCTTATCACTGGAAACAAAAACAAAAACAAAAACTTCTTGAAAATCGTGTCATCCTGTTGAGGGATATTTATGTGTTTTATTCTTAGTCTTAAGACATATGGTCTATTTAAATAAAGGGGGAGGGGGTTCTGGTTTAATTTTTGCAGGTGAAATCAAACAAACTTCAATTTAGCAAATGTTTTGAGGTCTAGATTTTATCTTTTTCCATTTTTTATTCCAATTTTAACATAAAGCCTTTCATCAAATGTCTCTTTCCATTAGCTTTGTAATATGAATTTGACAATTATGAAGTTGAAGTTGAAATAGGAAGACAAACAGTTACACCTACTTTTTACAGTTTAGATATATAATTATTTCTACATGCATTATATTATTGAGTTGAACACTTCACATCTTTTAATTCATTTTTATTTTTATTGATTTAGTTAAAAGAACTTTCCATGGCATTAATTTTGAATACCTTAAGAGAAAAAAATCATTGTACAAACAGACAGCTAAACCAATATCTCCTACCTACTAATAGGTTTGTTAGCCCAAACGCTACCTACCCAGAAAAAAGTTGCCTACTCAAGTTCTTTTATTGTCCTGATTTGAAGAAGTTTTTTTTTAATCAAATAGGCATAAAGACTAATAAACATCTGATACTTCAATTTCTTTTTTTGAAAAAAATAAGAAAATGCCTACCTACCTACCCACTGTCTCAACCTTTGAGTAGGATTTAGGCAAACCAAAATATTTTTAAGTGTGGCCCAGGCACGTTACTAATGAGATAAATCTACACTTACCAGTTAATTCAAGGTGTATACAACTATCCATTGGTAATGGTAATGATAAATAGTTAAAAGGGTCAAATCGTACACTAGTATGACCACATTCTTGGCACTTGACCTGTGACTTAAGCTGACCATGGAATAAATCAACAATAATTGACTGGTTTCTTAGGAGATGATTTTCCCATGCCTGAAAATTAAAAGTATATATATATAAAAAGAAGATGTGGTATGATTGCCAATGAGACAACTATCCACAAAAGACCAAGATGACACAATCATTAACAACTATAGGTCACTGTAAGGCCTTCTTTTTTATATTATTATCTTTAAAAAAAATTTAACATACCATAAAGGGAAGAGGAATGTTTAAACATTTCTAGTTAACATATTTTTATAGTGAATATTTCTGGGTTTTTTTCTCTCCAATTAATGACTAATCATCACAATTTAATTTGTGACAGATGTGTTTAAAGTAAAATTTTTGGAAAATATAAAGACAGTATCATAATAACAATGTTGTTTACAAATGGACATGTTTTGTCTTGACAACAAGTTTGTTCAACAGATGTACAGCAAGGATATTATCATTGCTTAATGCAGTTATCTGAAGGCTGGTGATGAAAATAATAAAAATACTGAGGTGAAATGTTTAAAAAATTGACATCAAGTTGATTTCAACCTAATACAATTTTGATGATAAAAATGTATAAATAATAAAGTGTGAAATAGCTCTGACCTCTTCAGCAACAACATCATCAGGTCGACCATCACTATCCTTTAATTCTACATATGGTTTGTCATGGACTCTGAAAATAATAAAACAATACAATAAATTAATAAATTGTTAATTAAAAGTTTCAAAACATTTTTTTAGAAAATATTGTACGAGTTGTTCATGACTGACAATTGGAATTTTCAAGCTAATCAAAATATTTTGTGTATAAAGTTGAATTGTGCCAAATGACGTTACATCTGTCTCTGAGGTCATGCAACGTTCACTTTTAATTATGATGTAAAATATTTTAATTTTGTTGCAATATTTTGCAGGAACTTGTGCAGTTGTAAGTTACGAAATATGTATGTGCACAGTTCATAGTTGTGTCGGTTCTTTAACAAAATGTTGCAATGTTTGCTTGCGTCAGATTGCCAATCAAAATCATTTTATAAGAAGCAGAAATTATTTTAAGGACACTTAATTGGAGCAATGAATATTTTAGGGTCATTTCATTAGTGCGATAACAGTTCTAAGCTCTAAATTCTATAAAACTAACTATGTAATTACCTATTCAGATCTTCATGAAGGCCATCTAAAAGAAAACTAAGTAATTCTTGGGAGTCATGCTGCTGGAAACCATTAAATCTAGGCGCATACTTCCCTATAGTCCACTGAAAAAGAGAAATCTTTCTACTTCTAGTGATTTAGATTTCAAATCATGCATGTTTGCAGTCTAGTTTGCAAAGGTATTTTTCATGAACAAAGAAGAATTTATACAAGGCCCTTAAACAACACACATTTCAAGGTGAAATTTCAAATTAGGATTTATTGGCCAATACCAACAAAAATTATAGCTAAAACAATGACTAGACAGGAAATATGTCCATTTGCTGAAAATTTCATATTAGAACTATTTTATTTATTGTGTCTGTTTATTTAACGCATCAATGTAAATATAACGGAATTTGATGAGACTGTCATTAAAGTGAGAGGGTTAGCGCTACATAACCAGGTTTAATCCACCATTTTCTCCAATTGAAAATGCCTGTACCAAGTCAGGAATATGACAGTTCTTGTCCATTCGCTTTTGATGCGTTTTGTTATTTGATTTTGCCATGTGATTATGGACTTTCAGAATTGATTTTCCTCTAAGTTCAGTATTTTTGTGATTTTACTTTTTTCTTTACATCACAAATAAAACAAATTTAAAATTTTCTACAAAAATTCAATCATAACTGGTAAATTTCGATTTTGTCCATTTTTCAAAAATTGCTGTAATAAATGTTCCCATGAATTTCTGAATTTACAACAAAAGAACATGTTAAAAGTAATATGAGTATTGATCTGGCTTTGTATTAGACCAACATGCTTAATCAAATTATAAATGTGCGTGTTCATCAGTTAACAGTTTGAAGTGAGATATGTCATATTTTTCTGATTTATGATCACAAGCTTAAGTCTTATTCCTTAATGCTAAGCGGAGAAGCAGCAAATACCAATTTTTGAATCTTTTATTTGAACCCATTATCTTCCACATTCAAGACATCATAAGCCAACACAATTGCTTGGTATTGATTGTTTTAATGTATATCTCTATTAAGTAATTGTATAATGTACAATTAGTATGCGACACAATAGTAAAATAGGCCCATAGTACTTACCCTCAATCTAAGAGGTGCTAAAGTTCTTGATGTTCCACTCCATAAATCTTTGACTAGTTCTCCATACCTCTGAGCAATATGGCCTCTCATGCCTAGAGGATTGGATCTTAAAACAAAAGGTTATATATTCATATTATTAATTTAGTATAATTGCATATTCCTATTTCCCTTTTATAATATCAGTTTATAAAATGAACAGAACTATTTTTCATATTCTAATGTAAGAAATCATAATTTACAGGATTTTAAACATCTAATTCACATATTCTTACATTAAGTGTAATAATCTATTATCTTCTACTTAATTTCGTCATTCTCATCTTTTCTTTCTTTTTTTTTTTTAAGAGGTATAAATATCATGGTCTTTGGGATTGTAGATTTGTTATTAATTACTTAGTTTATGTTAATCAAATCAAATAACTGTATGTTTTGAGAGAAAATGCTTGTTTTTACAGCCTTAACAAGGAACCAGCCAATCCAAGTCCAAGGACAGGAAAAGGAGTGTAAATGTTCTAAATGGTAAAAAAAATTTCAAAATTTGCGGTCGTATAAAAATAACAAACAGGCCCATAGCCAGGGGGGGAGGTATTTGGACTTGACTTGAACAGTCACAATTTGAACAGAAAGTTGTCTTTAACAGTGTTTATTGGGTTTCAAGGGGGGTCCGTCAGAACCCCCAAAACCCTCCCCCCTGGCTACAGGTATGATAAAATCATATTTTGGGAGAATAAATTACATTTTTTCAATCAAAGGGAGGGGAGGTTACTCCCTCTGCACCTCTCCCCCTGAAATCCAGCACCGCAGGCTCAAAAAGATTCTCTACATTTTGTTATCTACTGACCTATTTAATTCAAATCTGTACAGTCCTCCAATGAAATATTGAGTAAGTGGCCATGTGTTAGACACACACTGTACTGCAGCGTTCATAAAACATGTATTCCCAAGATTGTTTAATCCAGTAGCACCTTTATGTGTTGGCCCTGAAATAAAAAAAAAATATTTTACTAATTGATTGATTGTTGGTTGCTTAACTTCCAGTGGGGGAAAATTTCATGCATGTTCCAGAAAAGTATAATATTCATTGTTATAAATCTAATGATGAATACAAATTGATTTATTACTTATTTGATATGTTCTTGTATTGCAGAAAAACTTTTGGTTTGTCTTTTTTTTCAAAGGTATCACTAATTTTATGTTCTTCCTAATAACTTTAACTTTCAAATTTCTTTTGATATACATGTCTAATTCTTAACATTTTACTGGAAGCAGTACCAGTGGGCAGTGTTATTCAGATTTAAACTTCAGCTATTTCAAAGAATCCAATAGTGTTATACAACAAATATAACAGCAAAAGATCACCTTAAACAGATTACTTTAATCTCATTTCCACATAAAAATTTTGAGCTGCTCTGAGAAATACATATATGAAAAAACTAAGCCTAAATAATTTGTGATTTATTTTGTATGACCTATTGTAAGGGCTGTTCAAGAAATAAATGCGTGGAGTATAGGGAGGCACTTGAATTAAGACCCAAAAACACCCAGAATAAACAGTTATCATTTTCCTTCCAATTTTTCAAAATTCTAAAAGAAAATGCAACCCCAATCAATTAAAGTGCCTCCCATCTATGCCACTACCATCAATTTTGGAACTGCTCTAAGGAAACTCAGGCATGCATGTTAAAAATGACTCAATGTTCTCTTGCCCATCTACCCATCTACTGTTTATTTATATACATATATTTACCTGATCCAGCCTCCTTCCTGAGTGTTTTATTTTTAGCCAACTGAGACATTTCTTCTGGCCATGTCAAATCCTTATTCCTTACTGAAAACAAATATGTAATAAACTGTTAAGGTTTAATAATGCATTAAAAAAAAGTTTTGAGTTTATCCTAGCTATATAACAATACAATAAACTGACATGTTAAAAATAGAACCTTTCTTTTTTGAATTCATCACATTGAAAAAATTACAACAATACTTTATAAATTATATACATCCAAAGGCCTTTTCTTCATTTACATTAATCAGGAAAGCTTAAAGTTATGCTTCTCAAAAAAGAAAATTCTTTGAATTAAAAAAGATGTTGAATTCAAGTTTATATATCCTCATTTGATAAAATAATATGAATAAATTGAACTTACTTTCAATAAGCATCTGTTGATTTTCTTCAACACTACAATCTTCTAAAGTTTGATTTTCATCCTCTAGTAATGTCATACACTGTAAAATAAAATATAATTATAAATTATTTGTATAGTAGTGAATTACGTCCTATTGTTATTTCGATATATATATCAAGGGAGGGATGAATTCCTGAATTTCTCACTTGTACTTGTTCAGGTTTTAATTGGATCATCAATTTTTTTAAGTATCACCAATCATACAACAAGAAGCAAAATTATAGTAGATCTAAAAAAAAAATAACATAGTAATTTCACATATATGAAAGTTTAAGATATTTTTAACATTCATGATTTCATTACATACTCAGACTTAAAGAACAAGAACTGTAAATGAGAAATGAAAACTAATTATGGACAAGTCATTGCAGTTAACAGCCAACTCCATCAATGAGTATATTGCATGTTAAATCTTGAATGTTATTTGAAATAATGAAAACTTTTAAAATCTGTTGTACTTACATCTTCTTTAGAGCCTATCTTCCATAGTCGTGTGTCCTCTCGGGAAAACCTCAGCTTTGTGCACAGGAATTCATAGATCTGTTGTACTGTGTGTTGTCTACTGAATGTGGCTGTATATGCTACATAACGTCTTGGTGTTTGTGTATTGCTAGCAACCATGTTTGACATTGCTGAAAAAAAAACAAAATTGAAAAAGTTAATTCTTTTTTTTTAAGTTGTATGGGGTAGGTACTTTAAAATTTGGCCAAAGTCTGATATACAAAAACTAGAGGCTTTAAAGAGCCTGTGTCGCTCACCTTGGCATATGTGAATTAAACAAAGGAAGCAGACAGTTCATGACAAAATTGTGTTTAGGTGATTGTGACGTGTTTGTACATCTTCCTTTACTAAACATTCTCTATCTCTATCTATAATGAACTTGTCCGTGTAGTTTCAGTGGAAAATGTTAGTAAAAATTTACAAATTTTATGAAAATTGTTAAAAATTGATAATAAAGGACAATAACTTCCTAGGGGGTCAATTGACCATTTTTGACTTATTTTTGAGTCTTAAATTGCTGTACATTATTGCTGTTTACAGTTTATCTCTATCTATAATAATATTTAAGATAATAACCCAAAACAGCAAAATTTCCTTAAAATTACCAATTTAGGGGTAGCAACCTAACAATGAATTGTCCGATTCATCTAAAAATTTCAGAGCAGATAGATCTTGACCAGATAAACAATTTTACCCCCTTGTCAGATTTGCTCTAAATGCTTTGGTTTTTGAGTTATAAGCCAAAAACTGCATTTTACCCCTATGTTCTACTTTTAGCCGTAGTGGCCATCTTGGTTGGTTTGCCCGGTCACAAAACACAATTTTTAAACTAGATACATCAATGATGATTGTGGCAAAGTTTGATTAAATTTGGCCCAGTAGTTTAAGAGAAGAAGATTTTTGTAAAAGTTAACGCCGGACGCCAAGTGATGAGAAAAGCTCCCTTGGCCCTTCGGGCCCGGTGAGCTAAAAATATATCCACAGTACCAAAACAGCTGCATTAAATGAGGATTAATTTTATTTTTTGGCAAAGGGAATTTCCAGTAATTAATGTACCATATTAGACATTTAGTAAATATTGAATACAGGATTAAGGTTTCTACAGTAGTCTTTTAAATTCATAATTAAAAGCTATGCAACTCTTAGGAAAAGTAACTCAAAAAATGAGATATATGTTGTTTCACAAAAGCAATATTTATATAAAGTCACAACATGTCTATAAGTAGCTCTAGGTAAAAGTGAAGTTTAATTGACCAGTCATACGAAAATTAATTGACAACTGTTTAAGTTTGGGTATAATATTTGTGTGACTATGCTATAAGATATATATGGTATTTTTTGTGTTCAATAAAAAACTCATTTCAGAAAAAAATAAACGGCTGCGCTTTAGCGCATGATACGCTCATTGCTCTTTTAACTTGTCTTTTATGCTTAAAATGAATTTATATGATCAACAAGAAATAGTGTGAGCCCTGTCAAATACCCCCCCATCATACAAAGGATCTATTTTCACCGATTAAATGTCCAGCTGTTTTCGAATTTTTTTTTTAATAACACAGCATAAAAAGTAAAATCTGACGAACTTGGTATAGTTGATGTAAAATCTGATATTTATACAAATCAAAGGGGATTTTACATTAATATATTCACCAAAGTTTCACCAAAGTTGAATAAAATCCCTCTTTTCTAAGTATAAAAATTCGTCACTTAAGAAAACGTAAAATCTAAAATTTATAAAAATGGAAAGGGAGCTTATGTCAATAGATATAAACAATTTATCAAAGTTGCATAAAATTTTGTGAAAGTGTTAGTTATTGTCCCAAAATTGGAAAATCCCCCTTTTTTTATGAATAAATCCCCATAAATCCAAAACTTAAAATCTGAAATTAAAAAAAAAACAAAAGGGAGCTTACGTCAATAGATATAAACAATTCACTTAAGTTTCATGGAAATTGGTGAAAGTGTTTTTGAGTTATTGTCCGAAGTGTGGACGACGGACGGACGGACAGATGGACAACGGTATACCATAATACGTCCCGTCTAAAAGACGACGGGCGTATAAAAATGAAAAGTCTAACTTTTGTTTGTTTTGAATTTGTAAGTCTGATCATTAAAATAAGGATGAAAGATTAATAAAATTATCTTGAGCATAACACTATTTATGGACAGGTGTAAATTATCGAACAAAAAGATGGTAAAAAAAAAACTGAAATGCCTCCAAAGAAGTGGAAATTAACTAACTCACTGAATAAAGCTTGAAGAATTCATTTGAAGCAAAATCTAACAGAGTAATTATTGTAGCTTTGTGTTGTTTAGAATGTTATTATCTTACACAGAGCCATTCCACCAATACCCGACATCATTCCTGTAAAAGTTGTCATGGGAACAGGTCTATTGGTTACAAACTGGTGCCGTAATAACTTGACAGTAATGGGATACAGTTCAAGTTCTGGTTGACCATCATTTGTAGAGGAAGATATCACCTAAAATATATGAAAGCTTTAGATTTGGTTTGTTTCTAACATAAATAATTCTTACATCTTTTGTTGTGAAACAAACATATGAAAAAATATCAACAAAGGATATAAACTTCGGTGGTTTTCTCTGAATTAAAAATATTTAAATGGATATGTCAAATGTTTTTAGGGCTATTTCATAAAAAAATGTATGGGGGCTTGGAAGGCACATTGTATTAATAATACATGGGTGACAGGTATCAGAGCAACTTTTCACACTATAATTTTCAATTACAATTGTCTGGGTGGCGGGTGCTGACAAAAACTGCCTTCCAACTCCACGCCCCCCCTCCCCCCCCCCCCCCCCTTACATTTTTTTCTGGAATAGCCCTTATCTTAAAATTCATAATCACAACCACAATTAAGTGAAAAAAATAGTGTAACGATAAATTAGAACTCTTTTCAAGTCTTAAATTTATTTTATTTTTTTTCATTATTTAAGAATGCTTTAATCCCATTAAAGTAATTCAGCTGTCATCTAAAACAAATTCTACTATATGGCAAGGAATTTGTCTCTTCCTTTGTCTGTTTTTCAAAGTTTGATTTCAGAAGTTACACATCTTAAAGAATATACTAAATGTTGTTTAGGAATAAACATATTAGTTATGTAGAAAATGATGAAAATAACCTTTCAGAAAGTGAAAATAATTGGAGTACTAATGCTTTATGTTTTTCAAGAGTTTTCAATGACTTACAGTTCTTGGGAGTGCTGTATTGGCCCCATACCATGTAGACAGAGCTCTCCATATAGCCTCAGGAACTATCTCAAAATCTTTCCCTCTGACTAACATTATATCTCTTTTTAATCTACCACCTTCATTTGTTAATGAGATCACCTACAAATAACAAAACAATCTAAATTATAAATTATATCAAAAAGGTAAACAATATTTTGTTTAAAAAGTTTCCAAGACATCCTGTTTATGTATTTAAAAGCTATCGGTACTTAGTTTTCAAGTTTAAAAACAGTGAAATAAAAGAATATGTTTACCTTACCTGCCAAAATAATGCAGATATCTATTAAATTTTCGTTATAAGAAACATTAAAATGTGTATGTTTTTCCTGTTATCATAAAATTCTATCCTAACATGGAGCTGCACACAGTTGAGTGATAATACATTTAAGGAATGACCGTAATATTTTTTCTGTCTATGAAGAAATAACATAAAAAATTTGGTGCACACTGAATAACGCGCATAGTGGGTTATTTGATAGTGTGCACCACATTTTTTATGTTATTTGAATAGACAGAAAAAAATTACAGTCATTTCTTTTAATTTAATTCTTATTCCATTGTAAACCGCAGAAAACCATGATAAAAATGTTGATGACGTCACGGTCACATGACTAAATTATGTCTATGGGCTGATAACAAAATAAAGTCTGCCAATCAGAAGACACATTACATCCAAAATTAAATTATTCTTATACATGGATTAAACTTCTGACATTAGGATATCATAAAGATGTTTATCATTTTATTCTATCTTTAATAATGCTTATTATTACAAATTCTGGACATACTTCCCAGCTAGGGTATTACAAAATGAAACCATTTTCATTGCTCTACTATACTTACTTTAGACTGACTAGATACCAACAAAGGACTAATGTCTACTGCAGCAGGTTTTAAAGGGAGAGAATTATTTTTTTTGGTCCACTATACTTACTTTAGACTGACTAGAAACCAACAAAGGACTATTGTCTACTGCAGCAGGTTTTAAAGGGAGATAACTATTTGTATTGGTCCACTATACTTACTTTAGACTGACTAGAAACCAACAAAGGACTATTGTCTACTGCAGCAGGTTTTAAAGGGAGAGAATTATTGATCTGTAGAGGTTTCTTCCTGAACTTAGGTGATGGACTTGGACTGCGGTTCACTAAAGTCTGGTCCGGTGGATTAAGGCATGTTTTAAGAGGACTTGCACAGTTCTGTGATTTGATTGCACTGTTTGAGTGGTTATGTGTAAGACTAGCTCCACTGTAGGACTGAGACATGCTATAACTAGATGTCTTGGCATTGACCATGATTACGCTGTCGTCCTCCCACGGTACAGCTTTCCCAGGATGTTTATTTTTAGTTATTCTATGTTGGGTTTCCTCATTGATAACTTTGTCATTTATAGATACCCCACCATTGATGTCTCCATTCATTTCTGTCACATTCTACAAAATAAAATCATTCTTTTGTAACTTTTGGGAAATTGAATAATACAAAAATAAGGTGATGAGGTATGATTGACAATGAGACAACTATCCACAATAATTCAAATACAGTGGATGTAACACAACTTTCATAACAGATGAACAAACAAACATAATTATATTTACAAGCAGACAAACTGACAGACAAGGTAATTGCAAAATAAAATCCACTATGTAAGTATGTGTTCTATTAAATTTTGATTCTTTTTTTCAACCTGAGAGAATGTAAATCTAACTGACCAAAATTTGCTGAACACATTAATCTATAAAAGAAGACTTCAAGATGAATGAGTTTTTGGATATGCACATTTAGATATGTATGAAATAATATCATAAAAGCTTTGCTGAACTCAGAAAATGGCTTTGAACATACATAACCCCATAAAATTATCTGAAGGTAAGGGAAATTGAAAAGTAACAAGCATTGTGTGAGTATTGCATGGCAATACAAAGATCCCTACCAGTTAAACATTCATTGTATTGGAAACAAATTCTTACTTGATATATAACTTGTCATGGGGTAACTTATAAAACCAATGATAAGTCAATATCTTTAAGGCTCAAGCATGGGAGAAAAGTGTTAAAAACATTTATATGAATTTTCCAAGTCCATAGACCATAACTCTGCACAAAATCATCAAAATTTAATTTTGATCTGTTACTTATCATGATAAAACTATAAACTAATTATCAAATCAATATCTTCAAGCATGACGATAAAAGTGCAGAAAATTGATTATTTGACTAAATTTTCTATGTCCAAGGACTAAAGCTCTGCACAAAATCATCAGACCAGAACAAAATTTGAAATTGATCTGTAACTTATCATGATAAAACTATAAACTAATTATCAAATCAATATCTTCAAGCATGACGATAAAAGTGTGGTTAACTGATTATTCATGTTAATTTTCTAAGTCACTGTCAAAGACAATAACTCTGCACAAAATTAGACATAAAGATAGACAGAGTGCAAACCTAAAGTTCACATCAACTTCATCTTAAAATTCTTGCATAGGAAAAATTAATGTTAAACAAAATAACTTTAAAATTGATTCATTATTTGTTGCTAGCTTAACACCTTCTCAGTTAATGATCTTACCTTAAAACTGACATATTCATTCCAACAGTTCCACCATTGCATAGATATTAGATACCATATCTGTCCTACTTGGAATGATTTCCTCGACTCTCGACTCAACCACTGGCTGTCAAATCAAATATAAATGTTACTTTTTAGCTTTTATTTGAATCATTTCTTAAAAGAAGAATCTGTCCATAGTACACAGATGACCCACTCACACTATCATTGTCTATGTTCAGTGAACAGTGAAATTGGGGCCAAAACTCTAATTTAGCATTAAAATTTAAAAATTCATATCATAGGGAACATGTGTATTAATAAAATTGAGAATGGAAATGGGGAATGTGTCAAAGAGACAACAACCCAACCAAAATAAAAAAACACAACAGCAGAAGGTCACCAACAGGTCTTCAATGTAGCGAGAAATTCCCGCACCCGGAGGCGTCCTTCAGCTGGCCCCTAAACAAATATATACTAGTTCAGTGATAATGAACGCCATACTAATTTCCAAATTGTACACAAGAAACTAAAATTTAAATAATACAAGACTAACAAAGGCCAGAGGCTCCTGACTTGGGACAGGCGCAAAAATGCGGCGGGGTTAAACATGTTTGTGAGATCTCAACCCTCCCCCTATACCTCTAACCAGTGTAGAAAAGTAAAAGCATAACAATACGCACATTAAAATTCAGTTCAAGAGAAGTCCGAGTCTGATGTCAGAAGAAGTTTCATTTTGATTGGACTTCATCTTAATCAATAACTACCTTGACCAAAAACTTTTACCAGAAGAAGGAAAAACATATATAATGCCCACAGGTTTGGCATAATGAATCTTTCCAACAAAATAGTAACAAATATATATAAAACAGGTTTTAAAACATAAGAACTTACTTTATTTTGACACAATTGTTTTAATTAGGGATCTACCACAGTATCAACTGTGATGCAATATTTCTCCTCTATACACTCAAATTTCAATTTTCAAATGAAAGTGGAAAATTTCATATCACAGGCAATTATATGTGAGGGATGAATTGGCTATTATTATTGAGGAGTAAATGTTATATATATTATTTTCTATCTATAAACATATAAAGAATAGCATCAAAATGTAATGGACACTGAATAATACAGTCATTCTTTATCACTTAATACTAAATTCCATTTTAAAGGAGAAATTAATGAAAAAATGTTGATGACATCACAGTCATTACACAAACATTTTTCAGTCAATCAGAAGATGTGTTACATCCAAAAATATATTAGCAAATTGTCACTAGTAATCTAAAAATGATTGTTTCTAGCAAAACTGAATGTATACATGAGAGTCACTAGCAATTTAACATTGTTAATTTCTAAAGTAAAAAAAAAAATGGTTTTCTTCGAAACATATTGAAACCTGTATTTTGAAAACTTACTTTACAATGTTGCCTTCTTCTTCAGTCGACTGAGGTTTCAGTCCTAACACAATATGACAAATCTACAAAATAAGGCATATTATTAAATATTTGATGCAGACGGTTACCAAAAAGAAAGCATCCAAAAATATTTCATATTGCACTAGTACAAATAAACCTTCAAATTAGTGATGTTGATCATAACAAAAATATGTTTTAACAGTTTTTCAAGCTTTGCTATACAATAAAGCATTTTCTCTAATAGAAAATGTATTGCACTTGCAAGCCTCTGTATTATAAAAAATCTACTTGAGACAATCTTTAAATATTCATTCAGTAACTCTATATCATTTATATAATGCAACGGTGGCAACTATTATGACCCCTCAGTAATTCAAAACTTAACATTGTTTTTAAGATGTGGGAAGACAAAGTGCAATAAACATTTACACTTTTTTGTACTTTTCCCATAACTCTTAATAGCTCTATTCAGAAATTTTTACAATGGTTATGTCATTGAGAAAATCACTGCAGGTTAATATCTTTTTTTTTTTTAATTTTGAAAGCAATATCTGTAAGCACCCTATCCTTAAATGGTAATAACTAATCTTTCACTTTTTGTCAATAGTTCAACAATCTCAAATTAAATGCAGGTAACTATTTCTATAAAACAAACAGAATAGGTTTTCATATGTATAGAGTATAAGTTTTTTTTCTATGTTTGTAGAATTCCTACCTGACTTAGTAGATTAAGAAAGTCATCAGCTAAAGTATTGTTCACAGTCCATACTAAATATTCTTCTTGTGTAATACTGTCATCCTAAAGTGGTAATATAAAACAAGAATAAATACACTCATACTAAATATTCTTCTTGTGTAATACTGTCATCCTAAAGTGGTAATATAAAACAAGAATAAATACACTCATACTAAATATTCTTCTTGTGTAATACTGTCATCCTAAAGTGGTAATATAAAACAAGAATAAATACACTCATACTAAATATTCTTCTTGTGTAATACTGTCATCCTAAAGTGTTAATATAAAACAAGAATAAATACACTCATACTAAATATTCTTCTTGTGTAATACTGTCATCCTAAAGTGGTAATATAAACAAGAATAAATACACTCATTCAAATTTTATTTATTCTGTACAATAAGCAGATAAAACAAGCTTTCTGAAGATATTGCATATGCAATACATCACATTGTTCTCCATGGGTTGAAATGCTTACAAATGGATGTGTTTATGGAACAAGATCTAAGAGTTGTTTTTGCTCTGTGTTGATGGGCTCACTGTGACTTTGAGATGAAGAAAAGCAATAAAAGCACTGTTCCTTTGCTTCATTTTTCTTTGGTTGTTGCTGTGCTTGTATTTATTTTATTTTTCGAAACAATATTCTTTGTATATACATAATATGTTCAGAAAGAGTTGGTGCTTACACAGAAAACTGCTACGATGTGTATCATTTACTTTTTATGTTTTCAAATGTAAATACAGTTTCTATAAAACACATGTTTATATAATAAAAATTTGTTTACCTTATCTGCATCATGGCATGCTAAAATTTCCATAGCAACTGTTTCTGGATATAAATTGTGGAACACATCAGATTCCTGTAAATCAAAACAATAAAACTAGTCATTGAGATATGGAAGCCACCATGTCGAAATTACCCATACATACTGTACACTCAAGAACATTCAGTAGTAATTTTTTTTCAGAGAATGCTGCTAATAATAGTTATTATACTTTGAGACAAGAATGGAGCGGTGGTTGTGCTATGGTATATATTTTTTTCTGTACATGTTGTACAATCCATTTGTATGTAAAATTCTAAAATTGCATCTATATGTGGTGCCCCAATATCATTGTGTTCCATGGTTGTATACATGTTCAAATGGAACAGCCCTTATGATTTTATGTACACCATGATCATACCAGATCTGTTGTTAGTCAAACTATATTTCAAAAATCATTTAAATATTATATAAATTCTGTATCCATCTTCCTGAAATTCCTGATTGCTTTGATTGACTTGCATAGAACATGACATAACTAAAATGTACATATGTGTTGACAAATGTAATATCATAAAGTAATAACACCCTATATGCTAAAGGTACTTACTAATTCATGGCTTGCTCTATTCTCCGATCGTACAGCTAACATGGCTGTCAGCATCTGTATCAAATCTTCTTTACTCAACTTTCCATCTTTCTTTTTACAAAATACTTTAAAACAAACTGAAAAATACAAAATGTTCACCTTCTTACAAAATAAATTGGTGCAGTGTGTAGGTATCTTTTAAACATATATAACTGGGGTGCGTTCAATATCATAGCTGGTATCTAGGACTACATAGATTTAGACTACTGAACATATTGCTAGCCTAGCCGCTAAATAGATCTAGACAGCTTAAAAATTCTCACTATCTAGTCTTCTGATGTCAAATGGATAACATACAATGTAGCTACAATGTACGTACCATATCATTCAGCATGGATATCTAAGACAATGCAACCCAGTAGCCCTTTTCACAAAAAATCTTAAGTGTAAAATTAATCTTACGATAACAATATTTAGTTGAATTGTTAAGGAATATTTTAGACTTCTGATAAATTTTACACTTAAGATTTTTTGTGAAAAGGGCTACAGATCTTTGGTTAGCATTACAATGTTCGACATATTGTAAATTTATACCAGAATGTTCCCATCTATATACATGTGTGAAGTTTCTGTCTCATTAACACATCTACTTACATTTAGAACCATATTCACATGCAAGTGTTCATGAAAATGATTCAATAAAAAGTAAACAAAAATATTCATATTTCTGGTATTAACAAATTTATGCAATATAAAATTTCAAGTTATTGAATAATCATACAGATCTAAGTTCTGAGATCTTACAAAATAAATTGAAGAAATTTAGGTTACTTTCCTGCAAAATTAAAAGCTCAAACACTTCCATAAACCAAATGGATCACAACTGTCTAAGCTATTTCAGCTTTTTAGGCTTGAAATATTAATCTTAATTACATGTATCAGAACAGAAATGAAGGAGTAAACTTACATTTTTGTCTTTCCATGCTAGGTCCTCTACAACATGCTGATATACCACAAGCCATTTCCTTAAAGTCAATGTGGTTATCACAGTTCTCATCAAAAGCTTTAAATAAACCTGAAATGGAATAAAATTAAAATGAAGTGAGTGCTTTAAATAAAACTGAAATCACATACAATTAAACTACAGTAAGCATTGTTCTCTAGATTTATAAGTCTGAGTACAATAATTATGCTCAAAATAAAACTTTACTAAGAATCCATACATACATATATTATGAAAATGGGGTAAATATATCTGCACAGACATATTTGTGGTCTGGTCATATATGTGCAAACAAACAAAAACATCAAATTTGTTTTCCTAGTGCAACATGTTTTAATTTTTGTTTCTCTACTTTCTTTAGAAATTATATGCTTCACACATTTTATACATCTCTATAAATATGAGTTGATGTATAAAATGAAAGGGCACTTAAAATTCTACATGGGTGATGGTTATTAGAGCAATTTTTACACTATAATGCATTATGATTGAGATTCTCAATTACAATTGTTTAGGTAGCAGGTGCTTAAACAAACTGCCTCCCTACCTCCACCACCCCCCTTTTCCCCATTAAATATTGTTTTATATCCCTTTTCTCTCCTTTATTTTTACATCCACAACAAACCTAACAATTGTTTTGGTGACAAGTGCTTAATCAAACTGCCTTCCAACATTCAACCCACAACCTCCTCTCCCCCTCCCTACATATTTTTTCTGGATGAGCCCTATTATATATTTTTTTACACCCATAACAAACCTTCTGATATATCCTGTGGTATTGGTGGACACACCATACTCTGAAATGTTTCAAGATCAAACTTCCCAGACTTGGACTGGGATTTCAACATCCAGTATCGCTTCTCTAGTTCACTAATGTCAGTCTCTTCCACTAAAATAAACAGAATATATATATTGTAAAATGGTAAATAAACAGATTCAGTCGACTTTTTATTAAAACCATAAAAAAATAGCTCAACGATGAAAAATTAATCAAAACTCTTGATTTTATACATTACTGTAGATTCATTATTTAAGTAGGTACCAATTTTCATTGATTTCCTGTATACAGGTGAACCACAAATTTAATTTTCAAAAGTACATATTTCTAAGGGATTGTATGCAGACATCAATGTAACCAAGAAATCAATATCCACAACTATACAAAGTTTCATCAATCCAAGAAAAATCAATGAATCCAAGGTAAACAACAAAACATTTGTATGTATATCATAAATGAATCCCATCTTTCTGTTTATAAAAATATTTTCTTAATATATATAGTACATATATTAAGAAAATATTTTTATAAACAGATAAATAGAATTTTTTAACATCTGGTTTAGTTCATCGTGCTCATTGCTTGGTCATTAAAAGGGCCATTTAAATGTAAGCTAAGATAATTTTTTGTCATTCAAAACTTTGAACCCTTCATTAGTTTGGAAAGCGAAATATTTCAGCCTATCTTGCAGTTAATTGTTTTCTGCCAAACATACGAAAATTTCTCTATTATCTAGAAACTTACAATGAGTTACACCAGCCAGAGTCTGGTAGAATGTGGGCGTGTCTGTATCATTTGACAGACTGATTGTAATGTCCTCCATCAGAAGCCATTTTGTAATGATTGTTGCACCAGGGTGTTGAAAAATCCATAATCTGAACTGTTCAAATGTAACTTGGTCTCTCTGAAATCAGACAAAAAGAGTTTTATTTATAAAACAATGATTATCTTCCATTAATTATCTATATTTCTACACCTGGTTATTGTTTCTTAAAAAAAAACTGTATACTGTTGATTCTTTGAGAAAAAAAACACACTTTTGACAAAATGGAAGCATGAATCTAAAAAATCTTAAAGTGCACACAAGTTACAACTCAAAACCATGTAGTTCAGTGTGGGATGGAAGCATGAATAGACGGACAGTGGGAAATTACAATTAGAGACTGAGTAGATGTAAATTACATACATCTGAGAATAATTCTGACACAGCATGGGAGACCTGGCCCTCTGTTTCAATAATACGTCGATCCATCTCATCCTTCTGTACCATAGTATAACTGTCATCTGCATACATTCCAAATATCACTGAAAAAAAAGTTTTAAAAATATAATTATACACTGTAGATTTATTTATTTAGCTTGCCCTATGTGCCCCTGGGCACATAATAAGGACTAGGTAAGTAGGTAGGTAGGATACCAAATTTTGTTGGTTTTGTGAGCAGGGTGAACCACAAAAACAAATGTTCAACGAATTTCAAATTTTCTATAAGCTTTAAATGTAGAGATTGGCAAAACCATGTATAAAAAATCCACGAAAATGCCCAAACATAATATAGAAACAAGTCAGATTTCTTCTAGCTGACAAGAAATGCTGTAAGAAGACCTATAGTTGGTCACTTCTTTGTCATTTGGTCTCAAGTCATGTTAGTGGAGGGTTGTCTCATTGGCAATCATACCACATATCTTCTTATTTTTATATTGACCTATTCCTCATTTTTTGTACTTTCAGTATGTCACTAAAAGTTGTTTCCCTTTAATGGGCCAAGTATTTTCAATCAATATTGATCTATTTTTGTTAATGCTCCTCACGTCGTAACTTAAATAAATCAACAGTTAAATTATTTGTTTTTAATATTTAACATTTTTTAATCTGACAGAAGCCTAAAAATCAATTTATGACCAAAAGAACTTTGCAGGGTAACTTGTGGCGAGTTGTCTCATTGGCAATCATACCACATCTTTTTTTATATTTCCTACTATATACTGATAAATATCATATTCTTCAAAATCTTCAATATTTTTCATATGATTTTTAAGGCATGTAATATAAAGGAAAATGCAGTTTTAAGCTACATGTAACTGTAGAGTTAGTAAACAATCCTAAAATAATTTGAACAGTGTAAACTTTACTTAAAAATAATTCTGTCTACTAACATTTAATTCTCTCTTCTTTGGTTCCCTTGGTCAGAACTACAAGTCCACTAATCAAATCCTTGTAATTGAGTCCTTTAGATGAGCCCCCAAAGCCTTTAAATATTAGCTGTAAAAATCAACAAATTTATATTATACTGAGTCACCAAAGCCTTTCGATATAGCTATAGGCTAGATAAGTATTAAAATATGAGCTGTGTCGAATATCAACCTTATGCAACTGAATATCAACCTTATGCAAATTGAATATCAACCTTATGCAAATGAATATCAACCTTATACAAATGAATATCAACCTTATGCAAATGAATATCAACCTTATGCAAATGAATATCAACTTTATGCAACTGAATATCAACCTTTTGCAAATGAATATCAACCTTATGCAAATGAATATAAATGCACCTGTTTACCTATTTCTGATTGAAATTCCCTGGGCTTCTTCAACTTTTAAAGATCAGATGAAAACACTTTTACCCATTTGTGTCAAATATTTGTTGCATAAAAATCTATACTAGAACTGCATGCACATACTAAATATTATTTTGGAAATTCTTTTTTTAAATTAAAATATAGTCCAATGACAATAAAGAACATAACTTATAAGCCAAGGACAGACAAGTACTGTTTGTATTAAAGAAATTGTAAATATTATTAATTACATTGTACATATTGTATAATATTGAGTTATAAAACGTCTATGTAATATTAATATTACATGTAGTCTTGAGTTACAAAATTTCATTGAGTTCAATTTTAGTAATTCAAATTTAAAGCTCTGAATTAGACTAGGAGACACATGAAACTGAATTTCTCGTTAAAAAAACATAAATCAATCAGGAAATAATCAAAGGAGTTGAATGGACCAACAAAAATCATAAGCTTGACTTCATATAAAATTGCATGTGTACTTTTAACTCCAGGAAATAGGACAAACAATTCCGAGTTGCTCAACCTTCCACAATACTAAAATAAGGATAAACACTATGGGTATTTTCATGAAAGTTTTAGGGCCCCAACAAAAATTTCAGTAGCATTGGCTACTGGGTCCCTGCTAATCTTTTCCCCTGAGCTCAGTACTTACTTTTGAAACTGGAGCTGGAACACCATCTCCTAGAACTTCTCTTAAGAACATTGCTTCTGTCATTGAACCACCAAAGGTCGATGATCTCTTAAAAGCATCTTTCAGACGTTTCTGTTCTAAGTCCCTTACTGAAAAAATAAACTCTTCAATACATTTTTTTTGTCCATTAACTAAAGGGATATTCAAAATTCTAACACAGATATTCAACTAGCTATATGAATTTTGTATACTGTGGATTAATTTATTTTCCTTTGTACCAACTTTCGTTGATGGAGAAAAACTTATGTTAGTGGATATTTGGTTTTGTCTTTTGATGTATAAATGTATAAAAGCCTTTTGAAAATTTGTCATTTGTTGAATATTAAATTTTGTGGTTTACTCATCATGCTCATAGCCACAAAATCCCAGAAAATTGGTATACAAGGAACAATAATAAATCCACAGTACTCATGAGGCCAAACAAATTATACATGTGTTTTTGCTTATATGCGGAAAAAACATAGGGTAGATAGGTAATATCCTTTAACTTTACAAAGGATTGTTAGCTTGTTACAACTAGCTTTAAATAGGGAATCAGTCTGACTTTAACGGTGCTTGTTCCAAAATGGCATAAAAAGTGTTAGGGGAGGCACTAAAAATTACGGTAGGTAGGGTGAGCAGAAACACATATATTTTTGGGGGTCCAGAAATTCACACCGGTAACAATCCATTCGCAAATTTGACACAAAAAATGTCAGCTAAAAATATTGAGTAACTGTAGCCAACAATTAAAGTCAGATGACTAGCAAAGCTTCCATTCAATTTCCTTCAATATTAGTATCCATGATATCCCAAAAGCCATCACTAGATTTCCTTTAATTTTGCATACAAGTACATATTTTAATTTAATATGTGTGCATGTTGATTACACTCATGTTTTCCCTGTATGCCACAAAGGGACAACAACTCTGACTACTTGACCAGTGCCTGAAATGGCTGGTCGCCCACTCGCCTGAGGCGACCACTTTGATGTGAGGGCGATCAGAAGTTCTCAAAAGACAAGTAATTACTGGCCCAAAATAAAACGTCTGGGCAACTGCCCTACACTTCTTCTAAAATTCAAATTATCGTAATTCCAAAAAATAATATTTATTCATGTAGAGAATTGGAGGTTTTCCTGAGCTGTAGTCTCCCGTAAAAAAACCAATGGAAGACAACTCTTGATTAACTAGACATTTGTGACAACTCGGCCCACAGGAAACTCGGTCCTGGACAGTAAATTATGATTACTTGGCTTGATATCGTCCTATAATCCGGTCCATGATGTTCCGGGTTGAGTTGTCTAAAACTTTACCGAAACGTATTTGTAACAGACGTAGTGATTGGTCAAACTGAATATATGCGACCAATGATAACGAAGTTGGTAAATAAAGCAGGGGTCGTAATAAGGCACAACTAAAATAAATATGACCAAGTTAAAATACTGCTGGTCGTTTTTGAAAAGAATTGGAGGAGAAGAGAAGAAGCCAGTGTTCCCGTCTGCCCTAAATAGCACCCTTCTGCCCTCCAAAGCAAAAGAATGCCCCCTCTGCCTTTTCAAAAGATATGTTTACCAAATTTCATGCCATCTGGCTCTTTTCCGGTAAAATTGTTACCTGATTGTGTAACAATAATTAACAGACATAAAACTTAAAAAGACATAGTTTGACTAAATTAGTTAACTAGTAAAAACGTTTTGATTGATAACCATGGCATGAGTACATGAGTATGGAATTTAAAGAAGAACCAAAGAAATTTGTACTTGAACATAACAAGATTACACCACTTCCTGTGTTATTTCTTGTATTAATAATCATACTCACATAGGAGCACTTATTAAATGCTTTTATGTTTTAACCATAACGGAGAAAAATTTAACTGTTTATACCTTCTGTAATATATGCGATGTATCATTGCATCAATAAGATATGGTAATCTCTTGTATCACCTGTTATATTTATAAAACTCCCTACTAAGGAGCACTTCTTGATACTTTTTTGTAACAATTTGAATGATTATAAGTTAGGTAACTTTCAATAACATGAATACTATAGGTCTAAACGAGTTATTTTAATGTAGATAATTTAATTACATAACAAATACAATTTTGTTTAGCTTCATCTTTCAGAACTACTTGGTTATTTTTATAGACTTGTATAGTTAAGTTATTAATAAACAAAAATGAATTTCTAATGATTCTTTTCCCGATCAGAGGTTCTTTAAAGATATGAACAAAATAGAGGGTGAAGGCAGTTTCAAGAATCTTGGCTGCAGGTATCTGCTGAGTCAAAGACCCGTACTTGGTGTACAGATGTACATGAAGCACCAAATGAGTACTTCTTTGTGGTTTTTCTTTACTTTTTACTACAAAAAATTGTCAAAAATATTTGGGCTTGCAGTATATCATTTGGGCCAGTAATCCTGAAATTTTACTTGCCCAAAAAAAAATTTTCGGGCATTCATTTCAGGCACTGCTTGACTACAAAACAAATACACATCTTCGCTAGCCAAGGGTTACGATCCTTTCCCACTCACTTCACCCTTGGTGGATTGAGATCAAATTTTGGAGACACAAGGTAAGGATTTTTATTGGTTGCAGTAGAAACTTGCTGCATCCAATCAAAAAGCATCTATACCATGATCATGTGTAGATGAAGAAAGTGTTTGTAAAAAATGCCACATGTTTATTGTGCAACAAGTCTTTACATCACTAAACATATGACTATATTTAGTGATAACTTGAATGTTTTAATCAACTAAAAGAAGTCCCTGTGTATGTTTCATGCACAAATGCATGAATGTTGACGCATATTTTCTTTTCCGGCTTTACTACATGTAAGTGTGTAGAATCTAAATGCTACCTTGTTTTTATCTCCAAATTGAAGAGTTTTAGTGCTACCATTGGTCAAGAATAATGTATTCTGAATGGGCGTGACTTTTATTTTTCTATAGATTGCGCAACATTGATATCACAAATGTTAGCTCAATCTGCCAAGGGTGAAGAGGGCAGGAGTGGATCATAACCCTTGGCTAGCGAAAATGACAAATACATAACAATCGGCTTATTTATCTTATCCTGATATTAAAGTTCATACGGATACCCAGGGAATGAGGGGATTTCAAGGGATACAATAATAAACATATTTGAATTAAAACAGCTCTGAAATTCTTAATTCCAGTACACCTTATTGCTAAATCCTAGCTGACCCGGCTGCTTGAACTTTTGACGTCATACACAATCACTTTTCCATTGTGGGGCCAGATATTTTGTTTTAAAGACGTCAAAACTATACGGGAACCTGTGTGACATCCAGAAATGGCGAACAAAAAGGGACAAGCTAGGTGTATAAATTTAAAGGGAGGAAATTTCTTTCAGTCATTCAGTTATCAAGCACATCAGACATGAGTTATAACGTAAAATACATGTTTACGTGCAAAATATTTTCAAACTCATGTCGTTTCTAATGTTGTTTGATGAGTCTGAATATGTAGTCAAGTAAAAGATTGCATCTACATGTGTTTTTTTATCAACAGGATGTATTAATTTTACAGACGAAAAAATGTCAACATAAATTTGCAATATTTATAAGGTGTGTTTTCAATCAAATTGTTTTCTTACATCGTCTGACAGCTTCCTCGTAAGGAATATAAGATAATTTTGATTCTTTTCCTCCCATTCTAGCGTTTATAATTTATCAAAGATCCAAAACAATCACTCTAAACTGTCAAAAGTGTCAAAATTCAGCCGATCGTCATCCATATTACATCACGCGATGTTGACACAAGTCTCGCGAGAAAAGGTAAGGGATCGGACAGGTTAAAAAAAGTAATTTCCCGCGGATTTTTGAAAATTCTGTTTTAAACTTGTGAATCATACTGGAAACTGTATCATTGACGTCAGTGCCGTAACTACATTGAGGCAAATGAGACAAATGCCTCATGTTAGAAATTAAAAAAAAAAAAAAACTGAAACAAAAGATTTTCTTTATATCAAATTGTTTTCACGGAAAGTGTCTAGCAGGAAGCAAGTTCTCTTCGCTCTCTGGTGTCGTCCCTGTATGTTTTTCGCGTGGTCCATGTTTCTATTTTACTTTTAGTTTTCAGAGTTGATGGTCTATTGTTTGTACTTCTGTGTCCCGGGTTTGTCTTTTGTTCATTTATTGTCCTACTTCATGACTATAGTCAGCTGAGTGTTGAGTTTCATTTGTAAACGTGTGCATGGTTATGCAATGTTGCATGCCCACCCGATGTCCAGACCAGATATTGTGCGAGAAAATAGTTTAAGAATAGACGATGCTACAAGACACAGAATCAAATGGTCGTTTCTGCAAGGAGACTGATTGAACTTGATATCGAAGAATACAAAACTGGCTCTTTTTTGTAGATAAAACTAGATAGTTGAATGGTTTAAATTAAAGTAAGGTCACCAATGTCCTGGTATCAGAAAAAAAAAACAATAATGTATTGCCATATGACCTTTTACATTGAAGGGTTAAACTTGCATTAAGTCATGTTCAGACCCTTTCAGAAAATAAAGGAATATGGAGTAAGTGTGCACGATACCTAATCGCACACAAAGTCAATGCATAGAAATACTAAAGATCAATGGTCAAAGTTGCTGGAGGGTCTTCAACAATAAAAGAATCATTAATACCGTAAACCAGGGTAAATATGGTCCCTAGTGTTGACTTAAGCAGTATGCTAGTACTTAAAGTATAATACTGCACTGTCACTATATTTAAATCTAGTCATAAAAATATCACCAAATTCTAAGCACATTGGCAATATAAGACAAGAACAGACAGACAGATCCGGAATTAATGATTATGAGAATTACGATGTTTACTTTATCCTACTTTTCTACATTGACTAAAGGTATAAGGGGAGGGTTGTGATCTCATAAACATGTTTAACCCCGCCGCATTTTTGCGCCTGTCCCAAGTCCGAAGCCTCTAGCCTTTGTTTAAGTCTTGTTTTATTTTTAATTTTAGTTTCGTGTGTACAATTTGGAGTTTAGTATGGCGTTCATTATCACTGAACTAGTATACATATTTGTTTAGGGGTCAGCTGAAGAACGCCTACGGGTGCGGGAATTTCTCGCTGCTTTGAAGACCTGTTGGTGACCTTCTGCTGTTGTCTGTTCTATGGTCGGGTTGTTGTCTCTTTGACACATTCCCCATTTCCATTCTCAATTTTATATCGGTCTTTTAATGTTGTCCATAAACCTATAAGTCTTAAATTACAATGAATCTATGTTTTTGCTTTGAGACCAGATCATTGTCGGAAAAATAGCTAAACTGAATTAATTGCGTTTCAATGTCATAGTCCGGGAAACGCTCAGAATGCACGAGTTTGCGTTATTTTTTCTCAGAGCTTCTGGGGGTCTTGAGCGGCCTCCAGACCCCTCGCCAAAAAAAATTTCGGGAAACATTTGCCTCACTGTTAGAAGAGGCTGGTTACGGCCCTGGACGTGTAATTGCTAACAATTCACAATATATCTATATATGTACACATTTAAAGGGACACTTCTTAGTAACAAGATATATAAAAAAAATCTAAAGTATGATTTTTATTGTTGATCATTGTTCAATCATTTTATAAAAGTGAAATAGTGAAATAACAATTTGCTTTTTTAAACAGCTAAAATGGTTCATTTTTGTCAAATTAAGCTAACAGGCTAATAAACATTGATAATGAATTATTCACTTGCAAGTATTTGTGAACTCCGTAGAAAGAGATAGAAGAGGGAGGGTAGGAGGTCTATGAGGGGTTATTTACTTACCGTTAGGCCCTTGGCTCCTCCGGGTCCCCCCCCGAGCATAGGCCATTGACGAACTCCCTCCATCTAACTCGATTTTGGGCAAGCTTTTCTAGTGTGTTCCAGTGCTTTATTTCCGGCGATTCTGTGTCCCTACGCCAGGTGTTTCTTGGTCATCCTTGGTTTTTTTTCCTTGAGGGTTCCACTTATAAGTGCCTGCCTTGTAATGCTGTTTGCTGGTTTTCGCAGTGTGTCTCTGTGGCCTATCCATAGCCATTTTCTTTTCTTGATTTGGATGTCAATCGGTTCTTGTCCAGCTGTTTTCCATAGGTCTTCACTTATTTCTTACTTTAAAAATATCGAACCATCTGATGTTCATGATTCTCCTTAGGCAGTAGTTGATGAACTTTTGGAGTCTAGACAACATTGCTTTGGTTGTTCTCCATGTCTCTGATCCATACAAGAGAACTGATTTAACGTTGGAATTGAAATTTTTCATTTGTGTGCTTCTTGAGATGTTCTTGGAACTCCATACTTTCCCTAGAATGTTTAAGATGACTCTGGCTTTGTTGATTCTTGCTCGTTTTACATCAGCGTCTGTACCTCCTTTTATATTGACAATGCTTCCTAGATGAGTAAACTCCTCTACTACTAGTTCTTTTATGTTGGTGTTGTTCATCTTTATTGGTTGTTTACTTTTGGTATTTATCTTAATTACTTTTGTTTTTTCTTTGTTGGGTTTGAGTCCAAGCTTAATAGATGTTGAAGAGAGAAGA
Organism: Mytilus trossulus; assembly: GCF_036588685.1. NCBI lineage: Eukaryota > Metazoa > Mollusca > Bivalvia > Mytilida > Mytilidae > Mytilus > Mytilus trossulus. The sequence goes on from NC_086380.1 coordinate 73,299,656, forward strand.
TCAAATGGGGGGACAAGGGGGGTCCACATAACAGCAAAACAGTGAATTGATTTGGTGAAAAACAGATAACAAGGAATTGAAAAGGGAAAATAACAGATAACAGTAAATGAAATATGAAAATAAATCTATCCAGCACCAATCCAGTAGATGACTCGTAGAACTTAGTATATAACTTGTGGTATGGACCTAGAAAATTGTAATTTGTATAAACAAGACTTTTTGGCCGATTAGGCAGTTCTGCCTTGGTCGATTTTTTCCAGTAACTTGTACAATAAGTTAAAGTATGGATGTTGAATTTTTCTGAACGACATTACTAGTTTCTGCTTTTTATATAGGGATATTTTTAATCTAGAGCATTTGAGGGATTAATTTTTAATGACTTAGGTTTTATTATTTATTTTTTGAAAATAGTGCAGCCAGTGACACTTTATTATCAATTTGAATTTTAGTTTTTTTTTAAAGAAATCTGAAAAAAAAAGATTGATGCACAATAAAAAAAAAAATTAATGACCTCATAATAAAACTTACTTATAAAATACAAAATACCCAGATCAGTGGAAACAGGACATGTAACTGAAACACACATGCCAGTTATGGTTATTCTGATAATAGAAATTGACTCAAGTGACAAATCTGATTGTATAATAGAAATTGGACCCACTGAAAGTTGTGATGACACCAAGTGTAACACCATTCATGAATCTTATGTGAAATCATAGAATACGGAAAATTTGGGTACAGCATTGGAGAAGCTGTAGGATTTTAAAAAGGATATATGTCGAAAAATTAAACTGAAGACACATCTGTATTTGCATCAATGGTTTCTGAGCTTCAATTTTCGCCATGTGTAGCAGTTAAAAAGTTTTGAAAATATGGTGGTCAGGGTTCTCTTTCATGTAAATGAAAAGAGAGGTAGTAGCACTTATAATATAAATGCTAACAGAAAAAGATGTTGTATATATAGTTAATTCCCAAAGCCATAATTCAAACCAATACCACTTAGTAATGTAAAAACAATTCAAAGGAGAAAACTAACTGCATAATTTATCCACAAAATAGTGAACGAGAAACTTAGACACACAGTAACAAACTGCAACCATGCACTGAATCCAGGGTCCTGACTTAGAAATAGGCACATACAGAATGTGACTGCGTCAACTTTAGCATGCTAGTTGGTGTCCAATCCTCCCCTAATCAGGGACAGTGGTTTAAAATTACAACCTACAGATTATTATGTGGTCATTGAATAAAAAAATCTAAAGGGTGTACCAATGCCTTTTTTTATAACAAAATCCATACTATAAGTTATTGTACAAGTACTAAGTGAATTATAATTTGTACAAAATGCTACATGTTCACAGACAATGGAATTTATTACAAAGGATAATAATAATATATACTGGAATGGTCCTGGATTTTATATGTTTATATGATGTATGTTACTGAAATTCTTCTGCAAATACAGGGCCACCCGATATTACCAGTAGAAAGACCCCAATAGATATACATTGTAAGAAGATGTGGTAAGGGTGACAATAAGACTATTATCCATTCAAATCACAATTTTCAATTATCTTCAATTTCTACGGAAGACTGGCTGTCTGAAAATGCTAACATTCCAATTTTCAATAATAGATTCTCACAATAACAAATAACAAAATAGATAACAGTCCTATAACAGCTAACAAAGAATAAGACAATAACAGGTAACAGTAAAATTTCCCAGAATAACAGATAACAAAGAGTTAAAATGCCCCATAACAGCATAACAGTTAAACCCCTTGCCCCCTCATCAAACTATAAAAACAGTTAAAAGAGACCTAATTCGTTAGATCGAGACAAAGTACAAAAACAAGTACCAAAAACATATCCGAGCGTGCATGCATGCGGCCGAGGGCTGTATAGTCAGTCAACGTATATGTGTCTGCCTAACAGAAGTTTCACTGAAAATATAAGTTATATAAGCAAATGATGCCATGAAATCAGTTCCTATTGGAACAAATATTCCGTAGTTTACCATTTATTTTGTAAGGAACACAATCTATATCATCTCTCCCAGTATGGAACTTTTGTTTCATATTAGCAGCAGCTATGAGAATAAGGCACTCTCAGTCTGTATTCATGTGAAAACCACGTCGAAATCATATTGTATCTTTTTTTTAACTTTTTTTTCATCTGCAGTTGTTTCAAATAAGCATTGATATCATCATTATCATAAAAAACAATGTTATTATTCAGCTCAGCTTTGGATGTTGTTCTCTGCAGGGACTTTATATATACATTAAGTGTGAACTATGACATTGAGACGGAACCGCTGACTCTGTATGCCGTGACGGTGTGATAATCCGACCTCGAAAGTTTATAATGGGTATGTGGCCGGGGAGGGGGGCGTAGGCGGTAGGAGGGGTCCTGATCCCGAAATCCCGAGATCTCGAATTTCAATAAATTTAAAACCTGACATCCCGAAATTCGAAAAAAAGAGTTGTCGGATGCAGAAAGGGTCAATCCCGAAATCACGCATCCAAGAGTCCCGAAAAAGGTCCTTTCCCCTTTCTATAATAGTCTAGACTCTGTAATAGAATAGATGTTTTAAAAAAATGTATTGAATATGGCCTTAACATTTTATACATTGAAACATTTCAAAATAAATCAGCTAATATTTTAACATTTACTGACGTGACTAAAACTTACGTTGAACTGAGTGGGGTTAAAAAAAATCGAGAAAAGTGGCAGATGGCACTTGTTTATATTGATTGATTGATTGTTGGTTGCTTAACATCCAGTGGAAAATGTTTCATGTATATCATTCAGGACGAACACTTGTTTATATATATATATATATACAACTCGTCTAAACATCAACCCAACAATGTTAGATCTGTAAATTTGCTTTCGCAAATTTTTGGTTCTTCCCTATATATATATATATATATATATTATATTTATAACATCTCCATGCCTTATATATCATGTTACTGTACTGTAGTACGCCGCTAGATTAAAACTGACGTGGAAAGGTAACACATGGGCAGCGAAAGCTTCATTTTAATGAAGCCCAGGTGGTCGTGTGGTCTAGCGGGACGGCTACAGTGCAGGCGATTTGGTGTCACGATATCGCAGTAGCATGGGTTCGAATCCCGGCGGGGGAAGAAACAAAATTTGCGAAAGCAAATTTACAGGTCTAACATTGTTGGGTTGATGTTTAGACGAGTTGTATATACATTATGTACACAGCCATGTATCACCATGGATAAATCTGTTGTAGAGTTGTCACTGACTCAGACGTTTACTTATAAATATAATTATTTTCTGTGATTCATCATTGTATCTTACATTAATTTGTAGGATCCTTTACAATAGATAATTTAGCTGATCTGTAAAAATAACATCTCCATGCCTTGTATATCATGTACTGTCTGTAGTACGCCGCTAGATTAAAACTGACGTGGAAAGATAACACGTGGCTAGCGAAAGCTTCATTTTAATGAAGCCCAGCTGGTGGTCGTGTGGTCTAGCGGACTGCAATGCAGCCGTCCCGCTATAGACCACACGACCACCTGGGCTCTAGCGGGACGGCTGCAGTGCAGAGGGAAGAACCAAAAATTTGCGAAAGCAAATCTACAGATCTAACATTGTTAAGTTGATGTTTAGACGAGTTGTATATACATTATGTACACAGCCATGTATCACCATCATTGATGGCGATCCGATGGATACATCTGTTGTAGAGTTGTCACTGACTCAGACGTACTTATATATATATGCCTAGTGTGTGTTTGGAAATTTTAAAATTGTTCCAGCGTTCGTTTAAATTGTATAAATCAAGATTTCGATAGAGTCTCAATTTGAATTGACATGATTCATTTGTCATCGTGCAATTATACCGAAGAAGGATATCTGTTATCCGAAATATCTAATATTTGTATATTTTATAGTTATTTTATGGTGATGTTGTACCCTTTTTGACTTGTTATATATATATATCTATATAAACGAGTCTAAATTGAAAACTACGTTCAAACCTATGACTGCGTTGGATAAAAACCGCAATTTTTATACGTGTGCATGTCAAACAAATTTCGTTGTAGAAGGGTCTAAAAACAGCACAAACAACATTTTCCAAAAGACCAAAAGAGTGAAAAAGTATATTTAAACAAAACGCATTTGACTAACAGGTCGAACAACTGATGTTCTTTAACCCTGCTGACTGCCATTGGCGATTGCCAAATAAAATTGATCACAAGATGTAACAAAATGGATTCTCATATAAATTTAATACGTCACAGAAGGAAAAAAAATTGTTAACTTGTGGACAGGATGTTGTGCCACAAACATTCGGTGTCAATATTTCTTTAGTACACCATATCCGGATTTCGACAATAAATGTCTCTTCAGTGATGTTAGGGATCGAAACGGTATTTGGAAGGCCATATAAAAAGTACCCTCATTTTTAGAGAAAGTACCCTCATTTTTAGATTAACTCTTGAATTTTAAGAGTCAATATATAGGATGAACGGATCATATAAACCGGAGGGAAAATATGATACATGCCCAAACAAAAAATATAAACGAGTCTAAATTGAAAACTACGTTCAAACCTATGACTGCGTTGGATAAAACCCGCAATTTTTATACGTGTGCATGTCAAACAAATTTCGTTGTAGAAGGGTCTAAAAACAGCACAAACAACATTTTCCAAAAGACCAAAAGAGTGAAAAAGTATATTTAAACAAAACGCATTTGACTAACAGGTCGAACAACTGATGTTCTTTAACCCTGCTGACTGCCATTGGCGATTGCCAAATAAAATTGATCACAAGATGTAACAAAATGGATTCTCATATAAATTTAATACGTCACAGAAGGAAAAAAAAATTGTTAACTTGTGGACAGGATGTTGTGCCACAATCATTCGGTGTCAATATTTCTTTAGTACACCATATCCGGATTTCGACAATAAATGTCTCTTCAGTGATGTTAGGGATCGAAACGGTATTTGGAAGGCCATATAAAAAGTACCCTCATTTTTAGAGAAAGTACCCTCATTTTTAGATTAACTCTTGAATTTTAAGAGTCAATATATAGGATGAACGGATCATATAAACCGGAGGGAAAATATGATACATGCCCAAACAAAAAATATAAACGAGTCTAAATTGAAAACTACGTTCAAACCTATGACTGCGTTGGATAAAACCCGCAATTTTTATACGTGTGCATGTCAAACAAATTTCGTTGTAGAAGGGTCTAAAAACAGCACAAACAACATTTTCCAAAAGACCAAAAGAGTGAAAAAGTATATTTAAACAAAACGCATTTGACTAACAGGTCGACCAACTGATGTTCTTTAACCCTGCTGACTGCCATTGGCGATTGCCAAATAAAATTGATCACAAGATGTAACAAAATGGATTCTCATATAAATTTAATACGTCACAGAAGGAAAAAAAAATTGTTAACTTGTGGACAGGATGTTGTGCTACAAACATTCGGTGTCAATATTTCTTTAGTACACCATATCCGGATTTCGACAATAAATGTCTCTTCAGTGATGTTAGGGATCGAAACGGTATTTGGAAGGCCATATAAAAAGTACCCTCATTTTTAGAGAAAGTACCCCCATTTTTAGATTAACTCTTGAATTTTAAGAGTCAATATATAGGATGAACGGATCACATAAACCGGAGGGAAAATATGATACATGCCCAAACAAAAAATATAAACGAGTCTAAATTGAAAACTACGTTCAAACCTATGACTGCGTTGAATAAAAACCGCAATTTTTATACGTGTGCATGTCAAACAAATTTCGTTGTAGAAGGGTCTAAAAACAGCACAAACAACATTTTCCAAAAGACCAAAAGAGTGAAAAGTATATTTAAACAAAACGCATTTGACTAACAGGTCGAACAAATGATTTTCTTTAACCCTGCTGACTGCCATTGGCGATTGCCAAATAAAATTGATCACAAGATGTAACAAAATGGATTCTCATATAAATTTAATACGTCACAGAAGGAAAAAAAATTGTTAACTTGTGGACAGGATGTTGTGCCACAAACATTCGGTGTCAATATTTCTTTAGTACACCATATCCGGATTTCGACAATAAATGTCTCTTCAGTGATGTTAGGGATCGAAACGGTATTTGGAAGGCCATATAAAAAGTACCCTCATTTTTAGAGAAAGTACCCTCATTTTTAGATTAACTCTTGAATTTTAAGAGTCAATATATAGGATGAACGGATCATATAAACCGGAGGGAAAATATGATACATGCCCAAACAAAAAATATAAACGAGTCTAAATTGAAAACTACGTTCAAACCTATGACTGCGTTGGATAAAAACCGCAATTTTTATACGTGTGCATGTCAAACAAATTTCGTTGTAGAAGGGTCTAAAAACAGCACAAACAACATTTTCCAAAAGACCAAAAGAGTGAAAAAGTATATTTAAACAAAACGCATTTGACTAACAGGTCGAACAACTGATGTTCTTTAACCCTGCTGACTGCCATTGGCGATTGCCAAATAAAATTGATCACAAGATGTAACAAAATGGATTCTCATATAAATTTAATACGTCACAGAAGGAAAAAAAATTGTTAACTTGTGGACAGGATGTTGTGCCACAAACATTCGGTTTCAATATTTCTTTAGTACACCATATCCGGATTTCGACAATAAATGTCTCTTCAGTGATGTTAGGGATCGAAACGGTATTTGGAAGGCCATATAAAAAGTACCCTCATTTTTAGAGAAAGTACCCTCATTTTTAGATTAACTCTTGAATTTTAAGAGTCAATATATAGGATGAACGGATCATATAAACCGGAGGGAAAATATGATACATGCCCAAACAAAAAATATAAACGAGTCTAAATTGAAAACTACGTTCAAACCTATGACTGCGTTGGATAAAAACCGCAATTTTTATACGTGTGCATGTCAAACAAATTTCGTTGTAGAAGGGTCTAAAAACAGCACAAACAACATTTTCCAAAAGACCAAAAGAGTGAAAAGTATATTTAAACAAAACGCATTTGACTAACAGGTCGAACAAATGATTTTCTTTAACCCTGCTGACTGCCATTGGCGATTGCCAAATAAAATTGATCACAAGATGTAACAAAATGGATTCTCATATAAATTTAATACGTCACAGAAGGAAAAAAAATTGTTAACTTGTGGACAGGATGTTGTGCCACAAACATTCGGTGTCAATATTTCTTTAGTACACCATATCCGGATTTCGACAATAAATGTCTCTTCAGTGATGTTAGGGATCGAAACGGTATTTGGAAGGCCATATAAAAAGTACCCTCATTTTTAGAGAAAGTACCCTCATTTTTAGATTAACTCTTGAATTTTAAGAGTCAATATATAGGATGAACGGACCATATAAACCGGAGGGAAAATATGATACATGCCCAAACAAAAAATATAAACGAGTCTAAATTGAAAACTACGTTCAAACCTATGACTGCGTTGGATAAAAACCGCAATTTTTATACGTGTGCATGTCAAACAAATTTCGTTGTAGAAGGGTCTAAAAACAGCACAAACAACATTTTCCAAAAGACCAAAAGAGTGAAAAAGTATATTTAAACAAAACGCATTTGACTAACAGGTCGAACAACTGATGTTCTTTAACCCTGCTGACTGCCATTGGCGATTGCCAAATAAAATTGATCACAAGATGTAACAAAATGGATTCTCATATAAATTTAATACGTCACAGAAGGAAAAAAAATTGTTAACTTGTGGACAGGATGTTGTGCCACAAACATTCGGTGTCAATATTTCTTTAGTACACCATATCCGGATTTCGACAATAAATGTCTCTTCAGTGATGTTAGGGATCGAAACGGTATTTGGAAGGCCATATAAAAAGTACCCTCATTTTTAGAGAAAGTACCCTCATTTTTAGATTAACTCTTGAATTTTAAGAGTCAATATATAGGATGAACGGATCATATAAACCGGAGGGAAAATATGATACATGCCCAAACAAAAAATATAAACGAGTCTAAATTGAAAACTACGTTCAAACCTATGACTGCGTTGGATAAAAACCGCAATTTTTATACGTGTGCATGTCAAACAAATTTCGTTGTAGAAGGGTCTAAAAACAGCACAAACAACATTTTCCAAAAGACCAAAAGAGTGAAAAAGTATATTTAAACAAAACGCATTTGACTAACAGGTCGAACAACTGATGTTCTTTAACCCTGCTGACTGCCATTGGCGATTGCCAAATAAAATTGATCACAAGATGTAACAAAATGGATTCTCATATAAATTTAATACGTCACAGAAGGAAAAAAAATTGTTAACTTGTGGACAGGATGTTGTGCCACAAACATTCGGTGTCAATATTTCTTTAGTACACCATATCCGGATTTCGACAATAAATGTCTCTTCAGTGATGTTAGGGATCGAAACGGTATTTGGAAGGCCATATAAAAAGTACCCTCATTTTTAGAGAAAGTACCCTCATTTTTAGATTAACTCTTGAATTTTAAGAGTCAATATATAGGATGAACGGATCATATAAACCGGAGGGAAAATATGATACATGCCCAAACAAAAAATATAAACGAGTCTAAATTGAAAACTACGTTCAAACCTATGACTGCGTTGGATAAAAACCGCAATTTTTATACGTGTGCATGTCAAACAAATTTCGTTGTAGAAGGGTCTAAAAACAGCACAAACAACATTTTCCAAAAGACCAAAAGAGTGAAAAAGTATATTTAAACAAAACGCATTTGACTAACAGGTCGAACAAATGATTTTCTTTAACCCTGCTGACTGCCATTGGCGATTGCCAAATAAAATTGATCACAAGATGTAACAAAATGGATTCTCATATAAATTTAATACGTCACAGAAGGAAAAAAAATTGTTAACTTGTGGACAGGATGTTGTGCCACAAACATTCGGTGTCAATATTTCTTTAGTACACCATATCCGGATTTCGACAATAAATGTCTCTTCAGTGATGTTAGGGATCGAAACGGTATTTGGAAGGCCATATAAAAAGTACCCTCATTTTTAGAGAAAGTACCCTCATTTTTAGATTAACTCTTGAATTTTAAGAGTCAATATATAGGATGAACGGATCATATAAACCGGAGGGAAAATATGATACATGCCCAAACAAAAAATATAAACGAGTCTAAATTGAAAACTACGTTCAAACCTATGACTGCGTTGGATAAAAACCGCAATTTTTATACGTGTGCATGTCAAACAAATTTCGTTGTAGAAGGGTCTAAAAACAGCACAAACAACATTTTCCAAAAGACCAAAAGAGTGAAAAGTATATTTAAACAAAACGCATTTGACTAACAGGTCGAACGAATGATGTTCTTTAACCCTGCTGACTGCCATTGGCGATTGCCAAATAAAATTGATCACAAGATGTAACAAAATGGATTCTCATATAAATTTAATACGTCACAGAAGGAAAAAAAATTGTTAACTTGTGGACAGGATGTTGTGCCACAAACATTCGGTGTCAATATTTCTTTAGTACACCATATCCGGATTTCGACAATAAATGTCTCTTCAGTGATGTTAGGGATCGAAACGGTATTTGGAAGGCCATATAAAAAGTACCCTCATTTTTAGAGAAAGTACCCTCATTTTTAGATTAACTCTTGAATTTTAAGAGTCAATATATAGGATGAACGGATCATATAAACCGGAGGGAAAATATGATACATGCCCAAACAAAAAATATAAACGAGTCTAAATTGAAAACTACGTTCAAACCTATGACTGCGTTGGATAAAAACCGCAATTTTTATACGTGTGCATGTCAAACAAATTTTGTTGTAGAAGGGTCTAAAAACAGCACAAACAACATTTTCCAAAAGACCAAAAGAGTGAAAAGTATATTTAAACAAAACGCATTTGACTAACAGGTCGAACAAATGATGTTCTTTAACCCTGCTGACTGCCATTGGCGATTGCCAAATAAAATTGATCACAAGATGTAACAAAATGGATTCTCATATAAATTTAATACGTCACAGAAGGAAAAAAAATTGTTAACTTGTGGACAGGATGTTGTGCCACAAACATTCGGTGTCAATATTTCTTTAGTACACCATATCCGGATTTCGACAATAAATGTCTCTTCAGTGATGTTAGGGATCGAAACGGTATTTGGAAGGCCATATAAAAAGTACCCTCATTTTTAGAGAAAGTACCCTCATTTTTAGATTAACTCTTGAATTTTAAGAGTCAATATATAGGATGAACGGATCATATAAACCGGAGGGAAAATATGATACATGCCCAAACAAAAAATATAAACGAGTCTAAATTGAAAACTACGTTCAAACCTATGACTGCGTTGGATAAAAACCGCAATTTTTATACGTGTGCATGTCAAACAAATTTCGTTGTAGAAGGGTCTAAAAACAGCACAAACATATTTATATATATATAAACGCCTAAAAAAGTGTACACAACAACTCCTAGTACTGAAAATACAAAAAAGGGTAACTATAAATGTAATTATTTTTAAATATTTTGGATAACAAATATCCTTCGTCAGTCAGATTCTGATGCTAAATGAATCATCTTTAAGTCTTCTTAGATTAAACTTTTACTAAATCGTGAAATTTATACAATAAAAAAGTCAAACTGAAAATTGTTAAACATAACAACATGACATAGGTTACAACATATATATGGCTTATTACAACAGAGAGCTCGCATATGTGCTTTAAATACATATAATAATGTGCGACTTGACCCGGCACAATTCTCAAACTTTATCGGGAACGACAACTATGATGGTATAACATGCCTGCTAGCATGATAATGTCTGTAAAATTACCAAAAAAGACAGCACTGAACGATCTAAATATTTGAAATTTGACAGAGTAAAGTGGCTACAACAGAGTCTGAATATTTAAACATCGCGAACAAACGGCCGTTAAAGTATAATAATAATTTTTGACTAAGTATAACTAGAAGAACGTGACTAGATTATATATATATACACAAGAAAAAAACAAAGAGCTGTTATATAAAAATAAGAGGAAATGCATGGTATGATTGTCAATAAGACAACTCTCCACAAGAACTACATGTGGAGCAGTGGCGTCTCCAGAGGGTAAGGTAAAAGTGGGTTGGAACACAAAAAAATTTACGATCAATGCTTTTGAATGGGGACACATGGTTCAAACCCCCTCTCCCTTTATCCCGACTCAAATTTGACCCCTTGCTTTTTGTTTCGTCTATTTTAACCATAATATTGTCTATATTCTTATCTATAGCTTTTGAATATTTCCCTTTTCAGGACTTTTCAGAGCATGTTCCATTCAGCTTTATAAATAAACCATTCATTTATCAAAATATCCAAATTTAAATGTGGATCAATTTCCAAAGTATTTATCATATTTATCAAACAAAACCTCCGGGTGCGGGAATTTCTCCGGCGCTAAATTGAAGACCTGTTGGTGACCTTCTGTTGTTGTTTTTTTCTATGGTCGGGTAGTTGTCTCTTTGATATTTTTTTTTTTATTCTATTCTACCATATAGTGACCGCCTTCAACAAATTGAAGATTATGTCACAGGAGGAAACTTACAACAAGACAAAGATTGAAAAATGTACAATTTAAAAAAAAATATGAAAAATTAAAAATATAAAATGTTTTGTATAATAAAGTAAGATGTTGTAATTGAGTTAATATTGATGCTTTGAAATTGAAGATTTGAAAGAGTCTACTGAAGTGCAATTTACAATGTTGTCCGGTAGTTTGTTCCAGTCGGTGATAGTTCTTGGACAATATGATTCTTTTCTGTACTGTGTTTTGCAGGATGGAATTTGGAAGCTGTTCGAATTTGTATGTCTTGTTTGTCTTTTTTGTGGAATTAATTTATTTTGTTTAGGGATTGCAACCTTTTCGTGTTCAATTTTGTGGAGCATTACCAATCTGGAGTCTTTTCTTCTGTCAGAGAGACTGCGCCATTCAAGATGTTGTAACATGTTACCAACGCTTGAGGTGTTTCTATATTTTTTGGTAACAAAACGCGCAGCCCTCTTTTGAACTTTTTCAATGCTATCTATGTCTTGTTGTAAGTATGGATCCCATTTCCATTTCCATTCTCAATTTTAAATAGATAATTTCAAAATTACGTGTGGAATAAATTGAATTGAATTGAATTGAATTGAATTGAATTGAATTGAATTGAATTGAATTGAATTGAATTGAATTAAATTGAATGCAACCCGACTTTAAATAAAGATTACTTTCTTCTTCTTCTTCTAGGTAAGGAACCGAATTGAAATTTTACTTTTAAATATATATTTTCAGGATAACAGATATAAACAATGAATTAGATTTCCCCAAAACAGCATATTGGCATTTTGGCATTACAGTTAAACCCCTTGGTCCCCTCTTTCTTCAGCGTAATTGCGGATAGTTCACCCCGTTACCGTGTCCGATTCATTATTTATGCATGTTGCAAGGGAGATAAATCTTAAACTTAGAAAAAAGATGGGGATGACTTTTCAAAACGACGACAAAGGAAGGGACAAAATTCAGACGATATAATAGTGGTTGTCTTATTTCAACAGAGCTCGAACTACAATTTTTCATTATTTGTAGTATATACTGTTATTTCTGCAACATTTTTTAGAGCGAACCAAGAAGCTTTCGAAAGCGCCATTTTCAGCATCCAGAAAACGTGAAATAAATCGATCCCCATCCTCTGAACATGGCAGATGATAAGGTAAAATTAATCCCGATTTAAATTTCCTTTCTTTTGTTCTATCTTAATGTGTAGTTATTTTTGGGTAAGAGGAAAAGGATTTCGAAAATATATGAACAATTTATGGGAAAAGGGGGAGGGTTGGGAGTTTGATGAATTTGTAGAGCACAGATAAATAAAAATCTATAAGTATTACCAGTCCAAAACGGGGAGGAAACATATGTAACTCAAGTCTTAATGCCATAGCAGGTTGACAGGATTATTGTTTGAATGTTGCACAATTTGCAAAAACCAAGATTTCATTTGGGTCCCCTTTCTATGTTAACTTTTGGTCCTGTTCAATAGATAGGTAGATAGATAAATTTGCTCTAAATTACTCTTGATTTTTGCAACGATCACGACCTCAGTCAAATGTTTTAAATTGTGACGCATAATTTTACAGCCTAAATAGGGCTCTTCATGGTTAGTTCGGCCATATTGGATAGGGGGCAGATTTTTTGGAAGGAGGTGGAAATAGTATGAAAGTGTGGGAAATCCTATGTGTGTTTCCAAGCAACAGCTCTGTTTTAATGATGTTTTCCCATATTTTTCACACCATTTTTACCTCTATTATGAAAATCTGCCCCCTATCCAATATGGCCGAACTAACCGTGAAGAGCCCTATTCCTATAGAGTATAGTATAGTATACATTACACAGTAACATCTTATTGCTATTCCCGGCTGACCTGTGCCCAAGAAACTGTACAGCTTGAACTATTGGTGTTATACAACAATCAAATTTCCATTGTGGCATCAGATATTTTGTATTATAAAGCCAAATTACTACAAGATAAAATTGAGAATGGAAATGGGGAATGTGTCAAAGAGACAACAACCCAACCATAGCTAAAATAACAGCAGAAGGTCACCAACAGGTCTTCAATGTAACAATAAATTCCCGTACCCGGAGGCGTACATATTGTACCTATAAGAACCTGTGTGATGTCCAGTAATGGCGTCAGGCGTACAAATAGCGATAAGGTGTATGTATTACAAATGTAGCTACAGGACCTTGTTTGACGTTATTGCAAACTAATAGTACATGTTCAAATGTAATATGCATGCAGGTGTTAAAACATCTATAGACTGACTGTTTCCTACGACAAACAAAGGGGGTCCATGAATGTTTAAACATATAATATATTTTCAATTGTTTATTACAGCATGATGAATCAGTTGATGAATCTCCAGAAATCCATTTTGAACCTGTGATAAAGTTACCAGAAATAGAGGTTAAATCATTGGAGGAAGAGGAAGAAGAAGTATTAAAGTTGTTAGTATTAAAAATGTTGCATATTTAAGTTCACTTTGTCCATCTGAAGTCTAGGCTTCCCTCCTATTTCCTATAAGGCTAAAAAAAACATGTGTGTCAGGGTTCGACACTTACGGTAGTCTGGTAGTCCGGTGCCCTCCTAAAATAGAGGAGGACTACCAAAACATGGTTAATCAGTAGTCCTGTGGACCATCTGAAATTTTGTGTATGATCTGGCTATTCTTATGCTAAGTTCTCCTAATACATTTTATATATTTCAAAAACAGTGATGACATTGGTCGTAATGTACGTAAATTTCCATTGTGTTTTGATATTGTGAAAGCACTTTTGAGATCCAGGTTTCTCATCAGAATCATCTCAGTGTTTGTAACACATGGGTATATTTTCCTTTAAAAGGAACAAGAAAAGTTGATTATCATTTAAAGCAAATTTATTAAATAAATTGTAGAAAAGTGAACTGGCTAATGATGATAAAATATATTATTTTATAGCATGTTGATTTTGGTTGAAACTATCACACGTGACGTTGAACAAAACATCATATTCCACTCCAAGAATCATATATTCCCCTCTGAAGGTCTGATTGCATTGTGAAAAGTTACTGGCGGTTAATGTTTAAGGGGCCAGCTGAAGGACGCCTCCAGGTGCGGGAATTTCTCGCTACATTGAAGACCTGTTGGTGACCTTCTGCTGTTGTTTTTTATTTGGTCGGGTTGTTGTCTCTTTGACACATTCCCCATTTCCATTCTCAATTTTATTAAATAAAATATTTAGCCAATTTTAGGGTTTATTTTAAAAATTATTTCAAATCTTCAAACAAATAAAAAAGAATAAATAATTAAGGTGGTACCCAACACTTTGACTAAAATTAATTTGGCTCGTTTAATTTTCATAAAATTTTGACAAAGTATTTACTTTGACCCTTTAACAAAATTATAAAAAATTCAAAAATTATCAGAAAAATTACACTGGTTATATAGCAGTTTGACAAACACCAATTTTGATCATTGAGAAGCTTAATATTCCCTTTACAACACCAATGTAATTTAAACGTTTAGTCGATTTTAGAGAATTATCTCCCTGTAGTGTTAGGTACCACCTTAACTTGAATTCGGTACTGATTATCATTGTGTACAATGTATGTTGTGATTAGTTATAAAACATAACGAATAAGAAAACAATTATGTGAATTTTATATTCAGAAGTAAAAAAAAGTATAGGCAATGGAATAAAACATTCATGTCATTTGGCTTTGTGAACTATGAAGATATGTTCACCCTGGAAACGTCATATTTTTGGGGTGAAAAAATCTTCATATTTCCTTCAGGCACTGGGAAATAAAGGTATAACAGCTCACTATGTGGTTTGCATTTGCTCAAAGTTGAAAGTACAAATGTATGTCATAATGATGACCTATAGTTGCTACATTTTTATACGACCGCAAATTTTGAAAAAAATTTCGTCGTATATTGCTATCACGTTGGCGTCGTCGTCGTCGTCGTCGTCCGAATACTTTTAGTTTTCGCACTCTAACTTTAGTAAAAGTGAATAAAAATCTATGAAATTTTAACACAAGGTTTATGACCATAAAAGGAAGGCTGGTATTGATTTTGGGAGTTTTGGTCCCAACATTTTAGGAATTAGGGGCCAAAAAGGGCCCAAATAAGCATTTTTTTGGTTTTCGCACTATAACTTTAGTTTAAGTTAATAGAAATCTATGAAATTTTGACACAAGGTTCATGACCACAAAAGAAAGGTTGGGATTGATTTTGGGAGTTTTGGTTCCAACAGTTTAGGAATTAGGGGCCAAAAAAGGGCTCAAATAAGCATTATTCTTGGTTTTCGCACAATAACTTTAGTTTAGGTAAATAGAAATCAATGAAATTTAAACACAATGTTTATGACCACAAAAGGAAGGTTGGTATTGATTTTGGGAGTTTAGGTCACAACAGTTTAGGAAAAAGGGGCCAAAAAGGGACCCAAATAAGCATTTTTCTTGGTTTTTGCACCATAACGTTAGTATAAGTAAATAGAAATCTATGAAATTTAAACACAAGGTTTATGACTATAAAAGGAAGGTTGGTATTGATTTTTGGAGTTTTGGTCCCAACAGTTAAGGAAAAAGGGGCCCAAAGGGTCCAAAATTAAACTTTGTTTGATTTCATCAAAATTGAATAATTGGGGTTCTTTAATATGCCGAATCTAACTGTGTATGTAGATTCTTAATTTTTGGTCCCGTTTTCAAATTGGTCTACATTAAGGTCCAAAGGGTCCAAAATTAAACTTAGTTTGATTTTAACAAAAATTGAAACCTTGGGGTTCTTTGATATGCTGAATCTAAAAATGTACTTAGATTTTTGATTATTGGCCCAGTTTTCAAGTTGGCCCAAATCGAGGTCCAAAATTAAACATTGTTTGATTTCATCAAAAATTGAATAATTGGGGTTCTTTGATATGCCAAATCTAACTGTGTATGTAGATTCTTAATTTTTGGTCCAGTTTTAAAATTGGTCTAAATTAAAGTGCAAAGGGTCCAAAATTAAACTAAGTTTGAGTTAAACAAAAATTAAATTCTTGGGCCTCTTTGATATGCTGAATCTAAACATGTACTTAGATTTTTGATTATGGGCCCAGTTTTCAAGTTGGTCCAAATCAGGATCTAAAATTATTATATTAAGTATTGTGTAATAGCAAGTCTTTTCAATTGCACAGTATTGTGCAATGGCAAGAAATATCTAATTTCACAATATTGTGAAATAGCAAAATTTTTTTTAATTAAGAGTTATCTTTCTTTGTCCAGTATAGTAAGCAAGAAATATCTGCAAGAATTTTTTTTAATTGGAGTTATCTTTCTTTGTCCAGAATTAACTTAAATCTTTGTTATATACAATATACAATGTATATTCACTTTTTACTACCAACTGATAAATTTAAATAATCTTTACCATTCAGTGATAACAAGCAGTTTTTTTACATCTTAATATTTTATGATGTATTTAAATGAGTAGTAATTGTTGCAAACTCCATTAGAATATTTTTAATTGAAATTAGTTTTGGAATAAGGGAAAGGGGGATGTGATTAAAAAATTGGGTTCAATTTTTCTCATTTGAAATTTCATAAATAAAAAGAAAATTTCTTCAAACATTTTTTTGAGAGGATTAATATTCAACAGCATAGTGAATTGCTCTAAGAGAAAACAAAAATTTTAAGTTCATTTGAATACATTCATTCTGTGTCAGAAACCTATGCTGTGTCAACTATTTAATCACAATCCAAATTTAGAGCGGAATCCAGCTTGAATGTTGTGTCCATACTTGCCCCAACCGTTCAGGGTTCAACATCTGCGGTCGTATAAAGCTACGCCCTGCGGAGCATCTGGTTGTACATGTAACTTCTCCTTCATTTAAATTTGGTATTTGGTGGAAAACTGTCTCTTGGCAATCATACCACATCTTCAAATTTATTATTTTAATATTATTTATTTCACTGGCTTTTGTTGAAACAAGTTTTAGTAAATATATAATTTTACATTTTCAGACGTGCAAAACTATTTCGATTTGACAATTCTTTTGACCCTCCAGAATGGAAAGAACGTGGAACTGGAGATTGTAAGCTGTTGAAGCATAAAGAAACCGGTTTGATACGTGTTCTTATGAGACGAGATAAAACACTGAAAGTTTGTGCTAATCATTTCAGTAGGTTTGAGTCATATTTTCAATCAAAGAATTCAAGAATTTATTTAAACGTTACTTTAAAATTCTAATATGAAAAGCATTTTAGAGACGGCCTGTGCTTTTAATAATCCATCTTCCAATATTAAACAAACAAAGTTAATCATTAGGTTGATTCGTTTAAACTCCTTTATAAATCTTCAATTATTTCATAAAGAGTTGATAAATACTGAAAATTGGGGGTATTCTAAGCAATGTAAATGGACAATTTGATTAACATATTTCCTACTGAAAGGAGTCAACAATCTTTAGTCTGCATACATGTACATAAAGTGCTCACTTTTGTTTGCATTCTGGTATATTTTTTCTTAACTTTGATCTTTTTTGTAGTTACTGCACAGATGGAATTAAAGCCAAACTGTGGGAGTGATCGTGCCTGGTTATGGAGTGTGGCGGCTGATTATGCAGATGAAGAAGCTAAGCCAGAAACATTGGCAATACGATTTGCTAATGCTGAAAGTAGGTTTTGAATATTGATTTGAAAAATATTTTTGGAAGGAAGGTACATGTATCTACCAGAGAATTGAAAAAAGTTTTCTCCACAGATCATTGACTAAAAAGTTCAGTAAAGAGTGCATTCATTAGCTCTTTGAAAGTTGTAATTGTCATATGGTTTTATGGATAAAACGTGAGATATAACTGCTTCAGTGGGCTGTTGTTAGGTACAATGTGTCAAAGGGAAAATTTGAAGACTGTCCCAACACATCCAAAATTAAAATTTTTATAATGTTTTATGTTAAAAGTGCACTTTCCTGTAATGTTCTTTTAACCTTACATAGTTAAAAGGTCAAAGGTTAGTGCTACAGTAAACAAAAGTTAATTAGCAAAGCTAGTTTTTGTACTTGACTTTGTCAGTCACTTTTTGACAACATTTCAAAAACATGTTATAGATCTAAAACTAGGTTTATTCTCAACACAACAAATTTTTTATTTTTTTTAATTTTTTATCACATATCATATGCAATGCATGCTGATGACGAGAAGTTTTGAAAGCCCCAAAGAATAATATTAAAATTTGAAAATAAAAGGGGTCTTGATAATAATCGCCTTTGTTGAACATGGTTAAGTAGTAGATTGTAATAAATCCTTTCTCTGTTGCCATCTTGTTGGTCACTTTTTGATAATAAAGTTTTGTAGGTACTGCATAGAAAAATACATAAAATATGGTATGATGAGAGTATAGTGACGGGCGGACTGAACATATCATGTTGAGTGTCACTTATATCTGACTTATCTGTCATTTTACTTCATTTGAGGTCAAGAAACAGTAAATTTGTGCACACAATTGTACAACCTGGACACATTGATGGACATTAAACAGAAAATGGTAGTCAATTTTTTTTTACTTCTCTGGGGCATTGGACATGTCCATGTACTAATGAATAAAGACTGTTAAAGTCATTTTAAAACTATTTTTTCTCTACCTAGTTTAAATTATAGGGGTTAAATTGTAAGTTCAAGTCTTCTTTGCAGATATTTCCTGGCATTAGGTATATCAGCTGTATATTTGTAAAACCACTTGGATCACACATTCCTTTTAGCAGAGTCCAAAGATAAGCTTTGGATTTCAAATATTTTGGCCACGAGCATCACTGAAGAGACATGTTTTGTCGAAATGCGCATCTGGTGCAACAAAATTGGTACCGTTGATTTTATTAGTTCTTTCAGCTGATTTGCCAAGTCTAAACAACATTGGAAACCTAAAATTAAAAAAGAACCGAAAATATTGAATTAAACATTAATACTCTTTCAGCTTGCATACGTACATGTACCATGTGTACATATCAAAATTTGATAGTTATGAAAATTTACCTTAAAAGAAATACATGTTTTAAATTCTGTTAGGTAATTAGTACGATAACTATGGAATGATGATAGTCTAGTGACGGGCGGACTGAATTCTCTATGTTGAGTGTCACTTATATCTGACCCAATCATTCTGCCTATTTGGTCTGACACTACAAATAATTCAATACACATAAAGTTATTCAAGTGAGAACAGTATGTGTACTGAAAAGTAAAAAGAATATGTTGGTATTTATTGGAGAGTAATTACTGTTTAGTCTTTCTAACACCATTAAACAAAAAACTCTTTGGTCCCTTAGGTTTGAAAGTAGTTCAACTGTTGTATCATTAATCTGCCAACACAGGTTGTTAATTGACCTAGATGGTTCTCTTGGGGCACTTTGGCTACCACAAAATAACTGAGGGTGGCATTATCAATCATTTGCTGTTTTCAATATATTTTATCATCCTTTATCAATATGAGCTAGTAACCAGTAGTTTTAGATATCTTCACTGTATACATATATATAAATAGTACATTTATCTTTATAAGCACAAGATTTGAAATGTTGTTTATAAGATATAGTATACTTGAATGAGAGTGGTATGATGATAGTATAGTGACGGGCGGACTGAAATCTCCATGTTGAGTGTCACTTATATCTGACCTAATCAGTCATTTTGTTTTTACTAACATCATACAAACAGGACACTATGATCATCTCAAACACTTCAATGACAATGTTACAATTTCTAAAAACATCTTCATTTCACTTACCCTTCCGGAGCACCTGAGATCACCCCTAGTTTTTGGTGGGGTTCGTGTTGTTTATTCTTTAGTTTTCTATGTTGTGTCATGTGCACTATTGTTTATCTGTTTGTCTTTTTCCTTTTTAGCCATGGCGTTGTCTGTTTATTTTAGATTTATGAGTTTGACTGTCCCTTTGGTATCTTTCGTCCCTCTTTTGCAAGAGTCAACATTGTTTCAATGGTTAAAGAATCAATCAAAACCCTGTGTAAAAGTATGCAATCAAAACCCTGTGTAAAAGTATGCAGGAATGGTGTGTTGCTGTGTATGTAATAAGAAGGTTGTGTGAGGTAAAGAGAAAGGTGTTAAGAATATTATGTCAGTGTCAAATTTGGTCATTTCTGTTTGAAAATCAAACATTGTCTACATTTTGAATGGATGACTTGGATTTCTATTTGTAGATCAATAGTGTTTATGTTAAGTTTTGTCCTAGCTTTAAGAATAATTTTGAAGTCTCAATCATAAAAAAAGGGTTTTCTATAATGAGGCTTTCAAAGGCACTTTCCTATAATTCTCTTTTAATGTTTTATAGTTAAAAGTTAAAGGAAGAGTGCTACAGTAACCAGGAAGATAATTAGCAAAACAAGCTTTGTGTGCTTGACTTTGTCAGTCCCTTTCTTACAGACAGTGTTACAGTTCCATAAAGGGAAATGGGAAATGCCTATAGTTTATGGGTTAAAAATAAATTTAAACGGATAACAGGTTTTCTGGTGTTACTTAAAGTTTCCCATGCTTAAATGAAATGATACAGAAAGAAAACATATATAAAAGGGGTAGAAACCTATTTAATTTTGGGTTCAAATTTCTAGGTTCGGTGTTGAAATTATTTCAATTCATTTAAAATTTTTAACCTTATTTGAATATGATATTGTTTATTATTCCTGTCGGTGTTATGTTTTGAATGAAAAATCATAAAAGGTTTGTTATATCTAGCAACAAAAGTGACATTTTATTATTGTTTTCTTTTGAAACTTTTGCTTTGTTTTAGATGTATCTGTGTTTGACTTGAATATCCTTAATTTCTGAATCATATCTAGATTAAGCATGAGTTTTTAAATCTACTTGTATGGAATGATGATAATATAGTGACGGGCGGACTGAAATTTGCATGTTGAGTGTCGCTTGTATCTGATCAATTGTACTAAGTAGTAGTTGCCAAACATTTGTATAGACTTATTTTAAATGAGTACTGTATCATTGTGTATGTGTGCAGAAAAGTGAAAATTTGCAGTTCTTCTGTAATCCTTTGTCAAATAAATTTCATGTTTAGCAACCCACTTTGAATCAATCTTTTAGTCATTCCTTATATCTTTTTTCTTCTCTAAATTTCTTTACTAGACGTTACTAAAAAAATGTTACAAATTATTACCTTTAATGACTTCCCAGCTGGTACTTTCTGTTTTCCTTAATGGTTTTAATTAGAATTGGTAGTCCTAAATATCGGCCCTATTTATAACTAGTACAGTTATCCTCAGGATTATTTTGTTACATAAACATGGATTAAGGTGGTACCCAATACTTTAACTGAAATTAATTTGGCTCAGTTAATTTTCATTAAATTTTGACTAAGTGTTTTACTTTGACCCTTCAGCAAAAATATAATAATTTTGAACCAACCATTTTATTAGAAAAATTACACTGGTTATATATATAGCAGTTTGACAAACACAAATTTTGAT
Organism: Mytilus trossulus; assembly: GCF_036588685.1. Taxonomy (NCBI): domain Eukaryota; kingdom Metazoa; phylum Mollusca; class Bivalvia; order Mytilida; family Mytilidae; genus Mytilus; species Mytilus trossulus. Next base: position 73,321,709 of record NC_086380.1, read on the forward strand.
CACTGAAAAGCTTAATATTCACTTTACAACACAACGTAATTTAAATGTTTAGCTGACTTTACAGAGTTATCTCCCTGTAGTGTTAGGTTCCACCTTAAAAGGTTTTGCTGTTAAATGATCATGATGATAAATATAGGTATTGTAAGCTGAAATTATTTCAAGTGTGGTATGATGATAGTATAGTGACGGGCGGACTGAATTCTCCATGTTGAGTGTCACTTATATCTGACCCAATCACTCTCTGTTTCAAATAAATCAATGTTATATTGCCAAACTGTTCTATAAATATATATAGGCAAGTCAAATAGTATGAAGAAGTAATGTAGACAGATTCAGCACTGCTATCATAAGGGAATTGTGCTAAGGTGTACCTGTGGAAAAAAATGTTATTTCTAGTTTATCCTGCACAATGACGATCACTAAGACGCTTGATGAACGTTAATAGTGCAGGGATACAGGTGATCCCCTCTTTCTGTTAAATGACATCATAAAGGTTCGAATATTTGACAAGTTTTTTTCGGTGACGGACAAACTCGAAAGTGGTCTATTATATATTTCTATTCTTGGTGAAATTGTGATGTTACATTAAAGACATTTACATTTGAGCATGATTTTTTCATCACACAAGAACAAATTATGAAGACAAATTATTCAGTGTTCTTTAATTAATGTTGAGTTTAAATGCACTTTCCTATAATTTTCTTTTAATGTTATATAGTTAAAGGATAAAGGAAGAGTGCTACAGTAACCAGGAAGATAATTAGCAAAACAAGCTCTGTGTGCTTGACTTTGTCAGTCCCTTCCTTACAATCATTTTTTAAAGCAATTGCTTTCATGCCGTCGCGTATGGCCATCTTTGTGACCCAGATCAGAGACTCCGTCCAGATCAAGCCATAGTATTTTGTTAAACAGGCTCCTGGTCTGTCATTCTTAAACACCTACATGTATGTATGTTTTCTTATGCAATACATAGCTTGAAACTTTTGAAAAACGTAAGTGGATTTAAGAAGTTTCAGTATACGTTCTTGTAGATGTATTTTTGTATTTAGGGGGACAACCGTTTGACTATCAAAAAACATAGACGTCCGAGTGAAAAAAATGCATTTTTAAACCTGCGATTCCGTTTTCCATTCGTACGATGTTTCAACAAAATATGGAATAATTTCAGTTGTTGAATTAGTATTGAAAATTTGACTGAATTATCTTTTATATGTTTAATTGGTGTTTTTTTTAAGAAAGAGGTCAGGTGCTCTTGTTCATTCATAAAATTGTCGTTCATTCATAAATTTATCGTAAAATCAAAATCACTACACAGGTTATATAGACAGGTTATACGTAGTGTCAAATGATTACCTGTAATCTAAAAATAGACAAAGTTAACTGACCTATTTTGTTGATTTGTTTGCACAAATAATTTAGAGGAACGAAACCCTTGTTAAAAACACATAACAATAAATAGTTATCAAAAGTACCAGGATTATAATTTTATACGCCAGACGCGTGTTTCGTCTACATAAGACTCATCAGTGACGCTCAGATCAAAATAGTTTGAAAGCCAAACAAATACAAAGTTGAAGAGCATTGAGGACCCAAAATTCCAAAAAGTTGTGCCAAATACGGCTAAGGTTATCTACTCCTGGGGTAAGAACATCCTTAGTTTTTCGAAAAATTCAAAGTTTTGTACACAGAAAATTTATAAAAATGACCATATAATTGATATTCATGTCAACACCGAAGTGCTGACTACTGGGCTGGTGATACCCACGGGGACGAAACGTCCACCAGCAGTGGCATCGACCCAGTGGTGTAAATAGTTATCAATAAGTTTGTTTTCCTTTTTTGTCATAACTCCGTAAGATTTATCGATCACCTTACTAATGAAATGGACCAGTCCAAACGTGAAAGATGCCAAGTCCAGATGAAGAGATATTTACAATTTGGAATTTTCTAGTTTCATAGATTAAAAAAAGTACATCCTGTTTGGATATCATATTCAAAACTGGGTATGCATGACAAATGATGAAACCATTATCCTCGTCTTTCCAATGGACGAGTCTACTACGTTTGTTGACCCTCGACGGTCCACCGTGTTTGCAATTTTATTTCACATGTTTTCAAAATATTGAAGATCATTTTCACAATGTTTCCTGAAAATTGGATAAATATCAAAGCAATTTAGAGCTGTTTGTTCTTGTTCGTATAATGACGATTTAATGTCATGTTTGTCTGTGGTGGCCCCTCTTTTCGGGATTGCACGAGAATTATAGTTATCTCGTACCGCATGAGGATGACACATATCAACTAAGCAATAATGTTTGGGACTTAGTTTTTAAGAAATAATGACAAAGTAACATTATGAAATTATTTTTAGTCAGCTGAAATATATATTTATTTTTTACATGTTTATGTCTTGTAAAATATTTTGTTTCTTTCCCGTTTTTCAACATTTGCGTCTGAAAAGTTATAATGTTTTAACTGAAGTGTTAAATTTAAATTAATTATGAAAATTAAATCAATAAAGGAAATTATTGCCCAGTTACAAACACTACTAGGGGATAATCCATAAGAATTTCTCTTGGAGTTATATGTTTCAGCACATGTATATTTGACCCCAACTTTAGCCGGGTAAACGTGTTGTCTCCTTGTGAAATATAAAACATATTGAAAATGACTTTCTGCTAAAGTCTTTAATTGATATAAAGTTAAAACCTTCTTAATTCTCACTAGACAACACTCCTGTCATGTTTAATTCTTAAATATATGTGGATGAAAAAAAAGTCCCCAAAACATAAACATGGCAGCAATTGCTTTTACAGCCTTTCAGGCTTTGATTACCCTCCTTAACATGCTTACTTTTATAAATTTTTATTTGGATGGAGAGTTGTCTCATTGACACTCACACCACATCTTCATATGTCTATTATACCTTGCATCTCCTTTCATCTGGAGGATTATTCATTCATATGAGGGGGGACTTTTATTGGGTTTATAATTTTTCTTAAAACAAGGAACCTAGTACCAATTGAGTAAATTGTTAATAAAACAAGTTCTTCCCTTTAACATTTTCAAGCATAAAATGTTAGTGACTGGCCATGGAGGTTAATTAGAAAGCAATAACCAATCTTTTGATAAATATGTCTTGATAGGAATTTCCTGACTTTAGATTGGCTTTATTAACTTATGCACTAGTCTTACCAGCGTTTGAATCTATTTGCATGAAAATGTTGTGGTGATAGTTATTAACAATGATATGGTATGATGATAGTATAGTGACGGGCGGACTGAATTCTCCATGTTGAGTGTCACTTATATCTGACCCAATCAGTCATTATATTCAAACTATTGGTAAATACAGGTTATTCAATGATTCAAAGTGAGTGCAGAAAAGGAGGAAATTAAGTTCCCTCCCATCTGCCTCTGGTTAGTCCTTTATCTCTTCAATATGTATAGCTATCGCAGTCATCTTTAGCAGCTCTATTATTGTACAAGAATTGAAATGGTTTTGTTAAAATGAAAGTATTGATAATACAAACATGACACCAGATCTATCTTTCATGTCTTTGTAAATTTGGTATGATGATAGTTTAGTGACGGGCGGACTGAACATATCATGTTGAGTGTCGCTTATATCTGACCCAATTATTCTGTCTTTACTAGGACCATTTTAAATATGCCAAGGTTCAGTGACTTGTAGATTTCAATTATTTGTAAAATTGTGGTTAAGGTTGTTGACATAAATTTGTATGATTTTCCTTGGCTTCAAAATTCAAATATATTTATGAAGGCCCATTTTCTGAAGTGTTATTAATCTTTATTGGTAATTGGTATGTTTTCTCTTTGATCTTACTGCCTAATATTTTCGAGTATCAAAGTACTGGCTGTATCACTGAAAATATTAGGCAATACATTGTGTGACGTCATAATTACTGATAAACAGTATAATAGGTAGTTTTGTTTGTGATACTGACTATATCATGTGGAATAACTTAACTCGCCTTAAACGAGCTCCTCTAGATATTCCATATGATATATTCAGTATAAAAAACGAAACTACCTATAATTCTACATGTATTAGCTATGAATGAATGCACTTTCCTATAATTGTCTTTTAATGTTATATAGTTAAAAGATAAAGGAAGATTGCTACAGTAACCAGGAAGATAATTAGCAAAACAAGCTTGGTGTGCTTGACTTTGTCAGTCCCTTTCTTACAAACAGTGCCATAGCTCCTAGTACATGTAAAATAATTGCTTTTGGTTTATATTTAAGGGATAATGGTAAAAATTGTCTTGATAATATCATTTTGTCATTATTCAGATAAGAGCTGCCAAGGCCTTTTATAAAAAGTTATTCTGCAACAAGAAGTAATTTTTGATTTGGTAATTCATGGCAGACACTAAAAGTCAGGTCATTATATGCAAGTCTACATATTATTATAAACATAGAACAGACAGAAGTATATAATTTGGTATGATGATAGTATAGTGACGGGCGGACTGAATTCTCCATGTTGAGTGTCACTTATATCTGACCTAATCAATCAACTGTCTTAACTCTGGCCATTTATATAACGTGAATATAGTATTGTTACAAGCAGACTGAAATCTGCATGTAGAGGGTTGCATAAATCTTTAATTTGTCATCTGACTTATGAAAATCTGGCTTGTGTCCTGAATTTAATCTGCCGTTTATGGGACTTGTATTGCTAAACATTGTACCATTGTCTGTCGTTGTAATGTCAGACAATAACTCAAAAAATTAGATTTATATTTATTCTGATATGACTTTTAGGTGTTTGGAATTTTACTCCTTGAAAAAGATGGAAGAATCATGCCCTGATGGGGCAGCTCTTTATTTTCCTCGTTGTAATGCCTTATTTTGTCATGTTCAGTTCATGTTAACTTTGAAGCACTTCCATATAATTCTCTTTTAATGTTCCCTAGTTAAAAGATACAATAGAAGTGCAACAGTAATCAGAAAGATAATTAGCAAAGCAAGATTCTATGCTTGACTTTGTCAGTCCCTTTCTTACAGTCATTCATTGAGAATTGGAATTTTTCTTTATTCTTCAAAATGACAAATGATAAGAGATTGAGGTTGAGGACAAATTATTATGATTTTCCTTCACCTCAAATATAATTATAAATGCCCATTTTGGAAGTGTTATAAATCTGTATCAGCTTTGGTTGCACTTTCATATAATTGTCTTTTAATGTTATATAGTTAAAGGGGCACTAGCTGTCAAATTCATGGTCACCAATTTGACTCAAATTCTCATATTTGATTAATAACAATGTAAAACATTTATCCAATCTATCAAACGTTTAAAATAAACAGTTTACAGAGCATGAGGTAGATGATATGTAGGTTCGTTTCGTGTGTATCTAAATCCAGACGGCATCTAATTAACTATCGATTTGACCTCAGATGACCATATAAGCGATGTAAACACAAATAAAGATATGAATAGGTTAAACCAGCACGTGCAATTGGATTTTTATAGGTCTGTTTGATTTGAATTTATAGATTAAAAATATAAGTTTCTCATTGTTTTTAACCGTATAAGAATGATTCATGTGGATCGAATTAGTAATCAAATGATTTACCGTAGTTTCACTTTCATTGTTGACATTCTTTTTCTTTAAATAACCAGTTCACGTACAATGCATGCGTTGTCAGTCTCTAGCTAGGGGGTTAAATTAAGTTCACATGAATACCGGTTAGAATGGTGATGACGTTTTCACTTGCAAGTAAATCAGTCAAAAATTATGTATAATCGCTTATTTCAACAAAATTAAAGCAAATTGATTGCTAAATGCAAATTATTATTTCATTATTCCAATTTAATTAATGATTAATCTAAAAAAAAAATTACTTTATTTTTTTATATATATCGTAGCTAGTGCTCCTTTAAAAGATGGAGGAAGCGTGCTACAGTAACCAGGAAGATAATTAGCAAAACAAGCTTTGTGTGCTTGACTTTGTCAGTCCCTTTCTTACAATCCTTGAGGAATTTAATTATTCTTTATTATAAATTTTGAACAGAATTGAATTGTGGTTACAAGTTGTTCTTTGTCTATGGCCTTTCTCTCATTGTGTTGCTTTATAATTCATCCATTCTAAAAAAAAAAAACCACCAGGAAATATTTGATAAGAAGAAAGGCACCTCTACTTTAAAAAAGGACTTTTGATTATTTGCTATATGCAGGCAAAACAAGACTATCGCTCTTATAGCTGACTATGCGGTTTGGGCTTTGCTCATTGATGAAGGCCGTATGGTGACCTATAGTTGTTAATGTTTGTGTCATTTTGATCTTTTGTGGATAGTTGTCTCATTGGCAATCACACCACATCTTCTTTTTTATAAGACTAAACATTTTCCATCTTGAGGTCCATCTATCCATATTAAGAGATGAACATAAGCTCTATGTGCATTTCCTTCCAAATGGTTGTGAACGTAGGCCATTTGTTGAATGATGATAGTATAGTGACGGGCGGACTGAAATCTCCATGTTGATTGTCACTTATATATCTGACTTGCAAAATAACAAAGTTATTGAAACTGTCTTGTCTCATATTTATGAAAATGAAGGAACGTGTTAAATTCATTCATTCAAAAAATCCCTCTTATGTATAGAGCTACTTTGTAAGTCACATCTAGGCCATTGGCACAAGTTTTCAATCAAATTATATATATTGCAGTATAGATATAAAATATGAAATTGCATTTACTTAACACCGACCGTGCAAGGGCTGTATAGCCAGTCAAGGTCGTTAAAAACTTCCATTTGTTTGTCTCATTAAAATACTAAACAGCTTTTCTGGAAATCGACCGATATCCAAACTTACATGTAGGTCTGCACTTTCTACAAACTCTATAGAAAAAATACTTACCAACTTTTAATCAGTTCTGAGTTGAAAAGAAACTTTTCGCCCTGTCAAATATTTGGTATAGTTGGATGTTTAAATGATCAAGGTATTACAAAGACCAGATTTTCTGTCAGTAAAAACTGATAGGTTTAATTTGGTGACAGTAAAAGCTGAAGTTTATTATTTCAGAGGGAATGCATCTGAAAATTGACACACTTTTCAGTACGCACAAAATTAAAGGTAGAGTCATCATTCCTGACAATATGAACATTAGACCATCTCGTCACCTTCATATTTTATGCTTTTGTTTTCAGATGCACAGAAATTCAATGAAAAGTTTAACGAAGCAAAGACGAGCAATGTAAAGCTTCTAGAGAAAGAAAAATTAGGTAAGTTTATGTCACACTTTTACATTGCCTGCATAGAAAGAAGGTTCAATGGCTAGACAAAACATGTCTTCCATCATCATTGTCAACAATTCACATAGTATTTAATTTTATTAAAATCATTTTTAGATAGTTTTACTTCCTCAGATGAGTATATATATACTAACAATTTGATTTGATAGTATATGGAGTTCATGACAATTAATTGTGACATCATTTATTGATGTTGTATTTCAAGTGAGCTTTTCTCATCACTTGGCGTCCGCCATTTGTCGCCTTTAAACTTGTACAAAAATCTTCTCCTCTGAAACTACTTACCAAAATTCAACCCAACTTGGCCACAATCATCATTGGGGGATCTAGTTTAAAAAATGTGTGGCGTGACCCTGCCAACCGACCAAGGTGGCCACCATGGCTTAAAATAGAACATAGGGGTAAAATGTAGATTTTGGCTTATAACTCTGAAACCAAAGCATTTAGAGCAAATATGACAGGGGTTTGATTGTGTATCAGGTCAAGATCTATCTGCCTTGAAATTTAGACAAATCGGACAACCCGTTGCTGCCCCCACCAAATTAATAATTTTAAGGAAATTTTGCAGTTTTTATTTAAAAATTATTTATTGAAAATTTTTTGGTTGTATATTGGTATGGCGTTGGCGTCATTGTCATCGTCTGAATACTTTTAGTTTTCGCACTCTAACTTTAGTAAAAGTGAATAGAAATCTATGAAATTTTAACACAAGGTTTATGACCACAAAAGGAAGCTTGGGATTGGTTTTGGAAGTTTTGGTCCCAACATTTTAGGAATTAGAGGCCTAATTAATAACAAAGCAAACTACAAAGAACAAATATGCCAACACAAGACAACCCCTGACCTACAGGCTCCTGACTTTGGACAGGCATATAAAGAATGTGTTAAGATTAAAGTGTAAAATACGTTTGTGAGTGTTCTTAACATGTCAATTGCTCAGGAAATATAGGAAAGAAAGTAGTCATTTATTGAAACTTTTTTTCCTTGACAGAGAGACTTGAGAATGGAGATGGAGATAATAAAGACACAGATAAAGTGGCCGAGAAGTTAGGTGAGATGTCGGTGAAATCAGACAGTAGTGAAAAGAAGGTGGAAAATAAGACTGACGACCAGAAAACTGTAACGAGTGAAGAGAAAACAGACACAAAAGATGAGAAAAAGGAGAAAGATTCTCCAAAAAAGACAGAAAGTGTTTCGTGATATGTGAATCCTTGGGAGATTGCCCAGGAATGCAAATCAGCTATTGTGACAAATTTTTAGTTCCTCGTTTGTGGGAGGTTAACAAGAAGACTTGTATAATCAATTGTATGGCTTGGATAGGGATAAACATTGTCACCGGTTCTCAAAGTTAGATAATCAGTTGTTTCATCTGTCATCTCATAAATATAGGGGAAATGTCATCTAATTTAAGTAAACTTGTATATTTTGTTGTACTCTTGAAAAGGTAATTAACATTGTCATCATTTCTCAGAAATAAAATGTTTTGACTGTTAACAGTTGATATTGTTTAATTTGTCATCTCATGCATGTGAGGGAAACATCATCTTATTTACGGGAAAAAAATCTTTGTTTGTTTTTCATTGTGAAACATGAGAACTATCCTTCAATTGTCGGATGAATTTATTACCATTTGATGCAAATCAGACCACCTCCATTATTTGTATTCTAAGTTATTTCTTGTTATTGTGATCTACTGTTCATGATTTTATTTTCAAGTAATAATTGAATTATAAGTACTTACAAATAAAGATACAGATGTAAGAGTATTTATGTTTTTATTTGTTTTTTTTAGCTCACCTGGACCAAAGGGTTCACATCATAATTCATCTTTTATAGCTGCAGGACCAATTGAAACAAAATGTAGTCACAATTATACATACAATATAATAAACAAAGGATATGGATATCCATCCATGAAACAAAAGTACATGTACAAGACCCTGATTGATTTTGGAACATTCATATACAAAATACAATGAAATAAAAGATGGAAGTTTAGTCTGTTTTTTACCATTCGATTAATGATGCAACTTGCAAACAGTCCCAGACTTTCTGTTGATTATTTTTCAAAACCGAAATAGGTCAATAGATGTTTTGGTGTTGAGTTACATCAGGTCGATTTCTATCCAACACAGCTCAGACTAGGGATCCTTATAGAACACACATTGACTGATCATTTTATATAATACAAAAATGTATGAATGAAGTCTTAAATTAGGGTTAGTTTTAAAATTAATCTGTCTTCCATAAAATCTTGCTCTTGCTTTCTATAACAAGAGCTCTAGCAGAGGAATCTACGGAAAAGGTAAGAAAAGTAAAAATGTGGTTTAAAAATAGGGAATGATATTTAACCATACTCTTGAAAGTGTAGGCAAGTACAGAAGAGGATGGGTACCTACAAATAAAGTCCATACTTTGATAAGGGAAACCATAAAATGGTTCTGACAACAACAAAGGAAGGGGAGGACAATAGTATAATATGGTTTTGATTGAAAAATTTGTTTCTATAACTTTGAATAAGAGGTTCAGCTGGAGTTGTGGATACAAAACTGATATCCTAAATAACACTGGCATTGTTCTGCTTTGGCAGGAAAATCCTAAAAATGAATATGATAAATAAAAAAACAACAGAAGGATCTGTTAAAAAAAACCAAGGGTTTATGAGAAGGGGATACACATGCAGTATATAATTTACCTGAAAAAAAAACAACATTGTCATGAAGAAATGAAATAGGAGGAAGGAAAGTAGTTCATGTTGATTAGATTCTCTGAAAATTTCATTAATTCTGAAGAGCAGTTGCAAATTAAAAGGTGGAACAGATGGATAAACTCTCACCACTATTTATCCTCAGTTTCTGAAAACAGGGGCTAGCTATACCTACTATGGTTGACAGGCTGTTTTTTGACAGATACCATATTTTGACTTCTGTCTGTCCCACTAGAGAGGGATGCTTATCTGATGACATAAACTATCTGTGTAAAGCTTTATCAATATAGGTGTTCTTGGATGCCTTACTTTATGATGTTTCGGTCTGTCATATTGCCAGTCCTTAGCCTTATTTTCATGGTGTTAGAATTTTAAAAGATAGTTTTCTGACATATTAATAATCCAGTGACTCACTTATGAGTCATAAAATGATTTATTTGGTATATATGGAATCCCTTATAAAAAGTACATGACGGCCTCAACCTCATTTCATGGAACAGTGAATAGAGGTTAAAGTTGCATAATATAATTTAGTTCCTCCGATACTAAAAGCGGTACATGTAAGTCAATTAACTATATGTGGTGTATGGAATGCTTGTAAGTTGAAAATGTCAAAAGCATTTGTAGGAAGAATCCTAATCAGTAAAGCAGGTGATATCAGAGTCATATAATACAATACATAGTATTATATGTCTCTGGTGATATGTATCAGTGTGCACTCTTTAAAATTGGTTATACGACCGCAAAATTTGAAATTTTTTTCGTCGTATATTGCTACATGTATCACGTTGGCGTCGTCGTCGTTGTCGTCTGAATACTTTTAGTTTTCGCACTCTTAAACTTTAGTAAAAGTGAATAGAAATCTATGAAATTTTAACACAAGGTTTATGACCACTATAGGAAGGTTGGTATTTTTTAGAGTTTTGGTCCCAACATTTTAGGAATAAGGGGCCAAAAAGGGCCCAAATAAGCATTTTCTTGGTTTTCACACAGTAACTTTAGTTTAAGTAAATAGAAATCTATGAAATTTTGACACCAGGTTTATGACCACAAAAGGCAGGTTGGGATAGATTTTGGGGAGTTTTTTTTCTAACTATTTAGGAATTAGGGGCCAAAAAAGGGCCTAAATAAGCATTATTCTTGTTTTTTTTCACAATAACTGTAGTATAAATGAATAGAAATCAATGAAATTTAAACACAAGGTTTATGAACTCAAAAGGAAGGTTGGGAGTTGAGATCCCAACAGTTTAGGCATTTTTCTTGGTTTTCACACCATAACTTCAGTATAAGTTAATAGAAATCTATGAAATTTAGACATAAGGCTTATGACCATAAAAGGAAGATTGGGATTGATTTTGGAAATTTTGGTCCCAACAGTTTTGAAATAAGGGGTCCAAAGGGTCCAAAACTAAACTTTGTTTGATTTCATCAAAAATGGAATAATTGGGGTTCTTTGATATGCCAAATTTAACTGTGTTTGTAGATTCTTAATTTTTGGTCCCGTTTTCAAATTGGTCTACATTAGGGTCCAAAGGGTCCAAAATTAAACTTAGTTTGATTTTAACAAAAATTGAAACCTTGGGGTTCTTTGATATGCTGAATCTTAACATGTACTTGGATTTTTGATTATGGGCAAAGTTTTCAATTTGGTCCAAATCAGGATTCAAAATTATTATATTAAGTATTGTGCAATAGCAAGAAATTTTGAATTGTACAGTATTGTGCAATAGGAAGAAATTTTCAATTGCACGGTATTGTTCAAAAACAAGAAATCATCAATTGACAGTATTGCGCAATAGGAAGAAATATCTAATTGCATAATATTGTGCAATAGCAATCAATTTTCAATTGGAGTTATCTTTCTTTGTCCAGAATAGATATTTGTGCAATAGCAAGATATTTTCAATATTCTTTGAAAATTTGAGTTATCTTTCTTTGTCTAGAATAGTAGTTGAATCAACTTAAATCATTGTTTTATACACTATACAATGTATTTTCACTTTTACTACCAACTGATAAATTAAAACAATCTTTACCATTCAGTGATAACAAGCACTTTTTTTTTACATTTTAATATTTGAAGATGTATTTAAATGAGCAGTTATTTTTGCAAACTCCATTAGAAATTTGAAATGAGGTCAGTTTTGGAATAAGGGAAAGGGGGATGTGAAATCAAAATTGGGGGAGGGGGGCGGGGGGCGAGGTCATTTTTTTTCAGATTTCATAAATTAAAAGAAAATTTCTTCAAACATTTTTTTGAGAGGATTAATATTCAACAGCATCGTGAATTGCTCAAAGGCAAAAAAAAAATTAAGTTCATTAATTAGACCACATTCATTCTGTGTCAGAAACCTATGCTGTGTCAACTATTTAATCACAATCCAAATTTAGAGCTGAATCCAGCTTGAATGTTGTGTCCATACTTTCCCCAACCATTTAGGGTTCAACCTCTGCGGTCGTATAAAGCTGCGCCCTGCGGAGCATCTGGTTGAAATTTTAATAACTTTCTTAAACTATCCTGGATTTCTACCAAACTTGGACACAAGCTTGTTTATGATCATAAGTTAGTATCCAGCAATACATTTTGAAAAAAAGGAATATTGTTATTATTTTTCCCCCCTCATTTTTTGTTGAGCCTGCAATTAACAGCAAAAGTACTGGGTTCCGCGGAAACCTTACACAATTTTTTAACAAGTTTTATATAAAGGAGATATCTGAAAGCTACCACTTAAAAGACGCACTATCATATTAATATTGTCTCGCATGCAACACAGTGCTAACTATCTGTAGTCGATGTGAACTATTTGTATTGAGCTTCACATTTCCGAAGGTGGAAGACCTAGATGCTTCATAAATTGCATCTAATACCTTTTTATATAGCTTCTATAAGTCATATAGCCATTGCCATCGACCTCATTTTCATGATTCAGCGGCTATCACAACGAAAAATAGTTGTTTTTTGTCTTGTGAATTTCTTACCTTTTGTCACAGTGGGTAAATGGACTAAAATTGATTTGGAGATTTTTCGGACATTTTGTAAAAGATTTTGTAAAATTACTGTTTTGTTATATTTGCAATATTTCACTAGGGATTTTGATATTTTTATTATGCAAGATTTAAGTCAAGATTAGAAGATTAAGCTAATCTAATTTCAGGTTTTAATTTGTTTTTCAATTAGCGACATTTTACTTCAAAATGATCTATTATTCGTAAATGTTTAATCCCATAAATAAGTCCGTATGTTCTATTGTTAATTATTATCTATGTGCTTATTTTTCCGTAATCCCTTAATTGAATTTTCTCACTCATTTAGAGAAATATTTGTCAAGTCTATTCTAGTAATTTTTAGTTTGATATATAAACTATGTTATTATTTTGATGTGGCAGATTGGATTTAATATTACACTGAGCAGTTCCAACTCTGTACAATTGTATTCCATGCTGAACTTATTAAATTATACATCGCGCTAACCAGAGTCGTCTTTTGTTACAAGAGCTAGTCCCAGAGTCAGAGTCCGTGCAGACTTGTCGTACTGTTTATCGTGTGTGTGAGGTTCCAGGCCAACACATTTCCCATTCACAGATATACCCAGAATCTATTTGTGACACTTTTATGAGTAGCGAATATTTGACATACGCTTCACCCGACCTTATTTCGTGGATCAGTGATAAAGGTTAAAGTTACGCGATTAGTTTCGTTTCTCGGATACTAAAACATTAGGTAAATACATATGTTGTGTATAGAATGATTGAATGGGTACATATCAGTCTGGCAGTTTTGTTCGACTTTGACCTCATCTTCATGGTGTGTTGGTAAATGTTAAATTTTTGAGTATTAGTCGGGTTTTTTTAATACTAATAGCAATAGGTCAGATTTATTTGGTGAATGGAATAACTGTAATGCGTACATGTCAGCCTAGTCGGTATCATCTAACCTTGACCTCATTTTCATGGTTCATTTGTCAATGTTAAGTTTTTGTGTTTTCGTCTGCTTTTCAATTGCCAATGGGACGATTAATTATATTTCAAATACTAGTATGTAATAATTGTTAGGTGTATATGACTCTGGCATTTCTCTGATCTTGAACTTATTTGCATTGATCTTTAAAAATGATGAGTGTGTGATACTTATCTAAGGCTTACAACATATAAAAACATGCAATTTTCTATTATATCTTCTAAAAAATCAGTTGTCTCTTTAGTTTCCAAAAAGGACATAATTATTCAGTGAGTCAACCCTCTTCTCAACAGCCCTGTCAACATTCTATGTCCCAAAATTTGTCTCCGTTCTGTCACTGAAATTTGCACCAACCAAATGTTATAAAACTTATACACAATGCTTACTACCAAAACAACTCAGGTCAAGTTCACATTTTAGTAGCATCACTTTTACAGTTCTTGAGTAATGCCCCTTTATAACACCTTATGCAAGCGGGGGCTTCATCTGTGTCCCATGGACACATTCTCCCATTGATTTCAAGAACGCCTCTGTGGGCATCTGGTGGCGTACTCACTTTGATTGCTGGGAATCGTCGATTCGAACTGAAGATTTGAAAATATGCATTTGTTGCTTAGCCGTTCAGCTCGCGGCATTATGGAAGTAAGAGCAAAGACTGGTTGGCTCGTGGTGAAACGTGATAATAATGTGTCATCGGGTAGGGTGACATGTCTTCCAACAGACCGTGATTTCTAGCGTGGTAAAAAATCGACTCAACGTGATAGTTCAGTACAAAACAGAATTTACATTCTTGTCACCAGTGGCGGATCTATATATTTCTAGGGGAGGGAGGACCCACTGTCAGGCCACATTTAAAAGAATGCATGTTTCCCCTCCCCCGGGTCTACCCTTTGTAAACAGACCAGGAAGGCAGGTACTTCTTTTTTTTTTTACTGGATGTGATTGTCATAGCATGGTCACATGAATGCTTTGACCTGTCCAGTCCAGGCCACTTATCAGTTTTTTTGTGCTCAATTTGAGTGTATTTATTTAGATTATCAATCCTTTTGCTTTCAAGTAGTTTCCAAAAATGGAAGGGAGGGGAAACAAACATACTTTTTATTTTGGCCTGACTGTCTAAGAGGGACCCGGTCTAGGCATGCTAAATTCACACATATTGAATTATCCTCCTTTTGCATGGTTAATGCAAATACTTTCTACAAGTCTCCATATACTGGTGCTTTGGTCACCATCTCCGTTTTCAAGATCATGTTGCCTCAACTGACATCTGCATCAGATGAGTCTTCAAATGTACAATGTGAATATAAAAAAATCTAGGTGATCTTCACAATCCCACTGTATACCTTAATATAAGGTGTTATTATTTATATAAGATAATACAGGTAAAAAAAAAATCAAAGACAAGTCCCTATGGTCATCTTGCCTGAAAGAGTCAAAACATTACTTTGATGGTATATTTCTTAAAATGTATGAAGACAAAAAATGGCAAATGCTATGACTCTAGAACTGAACAGGTGACGTCAAGAAGCTTTATCAAAACGCATTATCATCTATCCAGTAAATTGGACATTCAAAAACTACGTACTTTCTCATATAAATAGTATGCCAGTGGCGGATACAGGATTTTTCATAAGTGGGGACCCACTGACTGACCTAAGAGGGGGCCCGCTCCAGTCACGCTTCAGTGATTCCCTATATAAACAAATTTTTTTCCCAAAAAGGGGGGGCCGGGCCCCTGCCCCCCCCTAAATCCGCCTAAAATGCTGTGAAACAAAGTCGGTATATTTATGTATTTATTTTTAATTCTGATTATTATATTAGTACACACACATTTACAGATCTAGATGCACACATGTTACCCTGATTTATTATTTACATAATACTCAGATGTCCATAACTGGTATAATGGGTTTCTGATAATATATACACATGCAAGGTATTGAGTTTATGACAGTATTATGCTTGCTGGAAAAAATAATGACCGACCTTGATATGAAAACAAATATGTATGAATAAAATAACAGTTTAACTTGAATGATTTTCATACAGAAAAAAATACAATAAGAATTGATAAAGATATTTAGATAATAAAAGTATGGATTGATAAAAATAACAGCTTTTATACTTTTAGTAAAAATAATTGACTGATCTTAATATAAAATAAAATGTATTGATAAAAAATTACTACAAAATGCAGTTGATACTTTTCGGAACAAAATATTGACAGAAAATGGAAAAGTTTAATTACTTAGTTCATTCTTTGAACTTGTATTAGTACCACCATTTGTTTGTTATCCGACATCAACAGTCCCTATACAAAATCAAACTATTCAATTAATGGAAAATTAATCAAAATGCATGTGAACATTTACATTGTATTCCTTAAGACGAAAAAGCAGCAATACAAAATGAAATGTTGTGAACATACAATAACATTGTTGAAAACGACACACCATAAACCAAAACATAGTCAATTTCTTTAGATATACATCAGTCTTCAGATGTATCAATCTTTAAGTTATAGCCAAAGATTGCGTTTTTATGAAATATGAAGCACAACTAATGTTGTGGTATAAATGACTATTTTGGGCTCCAACAAGTCTACAAAAGGCTACGAAAAGTCTAAGCCTAGTAGTTCATTACATAGTCATTATTGGGTACTAGTATTAATAAGGTTAGAAAAAAATGATATCAGTATCCATTCACCGGGTAATATCTCACTAGTGTTGCCATTGTTTTCTTCAATACACAGTGCACAAAACGAAATCTCGCAATTTATCTTGATATGATTGTCGTTTCCGTACATCATTTATTTTCAATGTTTCAAATCACAACGCTACCAGATTAGCTCACATAAAACCAGCAGTTTCATAAATTTATATAAGTCTACCCAAATCATGCATTGTTGTTTATTGAAAAACCTGAATTAGATTAATTCTGGATAAAGAATCACAGAAGATTTGATTTTAAGTCTTGCTACGGTAAACTTCGGAAGATTCTGCACGACACCGACAAATGTTTACTCCAAATTTCGACAAATGTAAATGAGGAAACTTGCAAAGCTATAATGTAGTCCCATCATTACTCATGAGATGTGAACAATATCAATAGCACAGAGTATATTAACGAATAACAATGAACACGCTGTATAATTACGTAGTCAAACTATGGCACTACATTATGATTACATCCATCAAACTTAAGATATCTATATTAAAAATGTTAGTTTTTCTTAACGATGGCGTTGTTATAAATAGCCATAGCTATTATTCCAGAACTCATCCCGACAAGTCCTCCAAAAAGTGCACCACTTCCGGTAGCTGCGCCTATCCCAGCGCCACCAACGGCTCCAACAATCGACCCCCGATCAACTCTGACCTGTCCTCGGTTATTTCGCAGACGGTAACACCTGTCCCAAATCTTATATTCGTCTTCATCTTTAACTTTCAAAAATGTCATGAGGGGCCCCGTAACAAGTCCAAGTATGAGACCCCCGCGACCTGCTCTGGTCATTTTGTGCTGGAGTCCTCGCATGTTTCTGGTTTCTTTTTTCGCGATAGCAGCAATAGGGCCTACTAAAACTGTTCCGAGTAAACCAAAGGCTTGGACAGTTTTAATTGTAACATGTACGCCCAATTCAGTAGTTGAATGTGGAACTTTTTCCATCTGTTGGTCCGTCAAGGACATTCCACAATGATTCTTGGCCCATTCTAGACTCATCCTCTTAGTGTAGCAGACGACTATAAAAGAATAGAAAAGTATAACAGTATGAGGATGGTTAAGACGAAGCTGTGGTCAATTGCCAGATAAGGCCAGCTTGTATCGGACATACAGGTAGATTTATGTGTGCCTTCAACCCCATTGGGGTATATACTAGTATATATACTGTGCATTTATTCAATAAACAATTAATGATCTAAATGTCTAAAGGTATTTTACTTAGCCCATAGTTTAAATGCATTTCTATATATATATATATATATAAATCGTGAACACTTGAACTATATCATACGTAAAAAAATCAGTTTCTGTGGTTAGGGTCCGGCATTTTTGTATTCTTTAATATGTTAGGTAATTTTCTATTTCTTTTTTTATATATTTATATGCTCCCACTGTCATCGAAGGAGACAGTACGTGTTTCCAGTGTACAAACCAAATTTGGTTCTCGTTCTCTTATTTTGTTTGCCTCAACCAAATGTTATGACTTAAACACAGTATAACCACAAAACACAGGTTAAGTTCGAATTTAAGGTGACATCACTATTACCGCTCTCGGGTAATACTTCTTTATAACGTTATATGCAAACTGGTGCGTCATCTGTGTCCAATGGACATCTCAAGGACACATTCATTGATTCAAAATTAGACAGATGCATGTCTAATCAATATGTCATTCTGAAAATGTCTTCTATGCTTATAACAGAGGACAAGTCCTGAGATAATCATATAAATATTCATTTATACAAAATCCTTGCAAAAATTCAGGTTAAGAAGTACGGATAACAAACAGCTTCTCAAAGTCAATGAAAGTTAAAAATCTATATTCAATTTCAATATACCATGTTTACTTCTGGAATTATAACTTACACCACCGTGCCCTCACCATTAAATGGTGGTCAAGTGGTCATTTTGAAAGGAAAAGTTTACTTCTGGTTAACATAACTTACTAGTATTTATAAGTAGCGTGTTTTCAGTGTAAATAATTAACCTCTCATGTTATGTCGAAAAATTGATCAATAATTTAAATGACAACGATAACAGCTCATTAGAACTTTAAATAATATCTAGCTAAAATTGTGACCCGACGAAAATCTTTAGTAACCGAGGAACCATGTATATACAGATAAAATTAAAGTAACATTGCAGTCTAGCAAAACATACTAGTAATGACCTCAAATTCTGCCTCGTGCAGCACAAGTTAATAGAGAGGGACGAAAGATATCAACGGGACAGTCAAACTCATAGATCTAAAATAAATTGACAACGCCAAAGCTAAAAATAAAAAAAAAAAGACAAACAGACAAACAATAGTACACATGACACAACATAGAAAACTAAAAAACAAACAACACGAACCCCACCAAAACTAGGGGTAAGCAGATCCTGCTCCACATGTGGCACCCGTCGTGTTGCTTATGTGATAACAAACCCGGTAAAAAGTCTAATTCGGTAGGTCAAATTCATGAAAGGGAAGGGGATTGTAGTAACGACGTAAGGAACATATCCAATATCATCTGTGAAACGGTTATTCCGTAACGGTCAACCAACTCGTGATGGCGTCAGTAAAATTTACGAAGGGATGATTTCAACTTCACCATTTGGAATTCCTGGTTTTAATAGCTTCCTTGTGAGCAGCAACCCTCTATCAAGAAAATCATAATAGGAAATGTAAGCATGGGCATATCGTATCAATTGGGAGATATATACCCCGTATGCAGGTGCTGCTGGAATGTTGCTACTTAGAAAAGGAAAGTTCACAATTGGAAAGCTGAAATCATCTCTTTTGTCGTAAACTTTTGTTTTCAACCGACCCTCATTGTCAATTTCTAGATGTAAGTCAAGATATGAGGTCGACTTTACTGTATATGCTTAAATATTCAATTTGAAAAAAATCGTGGTCACTTATTTTCTGTCTTGCATGAAAATATAATAATACGAATTAATTAAAAAGAGAGGAAAAGTGGAATTTGTGCCATTGAGACAACTCTCCATCATGCATGTCAGTCACAATGCGTAAAAGGTCAAAGTACAGCCTCAAACTCGGAGCCTTGTTTCACACCGAACAGCAAGCTGTAAAGGGCCCTGAAATTATGAATGGATTACGTTTATCATGGCCCGTTTGTCGAAAATGGACGAAACATTCCACAGAAGTCGGAAAAGGATGAAAATGGATGTCACGGTGACCTACTTTTTGTCAGGATGATGACTGGTCCGAGATTGCCAATCTCGCATTATTTTATAATAGAAGTTTGAACAAGAGATAATCTTTGCCGATAGGTTTTCAGGCGCAGTTTGCATACACCATAAACCAGAGATGGTAAGCAAAACTGTTGATATATATGGGTCTCCGGGAACATGTATAAATAAATATATGCACACAGAATTGCATGATACCGTAGCATGGAGTTTCTGCATAAAGGAAAACAAGCTTTCGTTTGTGCTATCGTGGTTGGGGAGTCGGGAACTATATGGCAAGATATCAGGGCAAGATGCATGTATAAAAATATAAGGAGAATAAGAATGTGTCCATAGTATACAAGGATGCCCCAATCGCACTATCATTTTCTTTGTTCAGTGGACCGTGAATTTAGGGTCAAAACTCTAATTTTGGCATCAAAATTAGAAATATCATCATAGGGAACCTGTTAACAATGTTCCAAGCTGATTGGACTTCAACTTCATCAAAAACTACCTTGAACAAAAACTTTAACCTGAAGCGGGAGAGACAGACGGACGGACGAACAGACAAACACACAGATCAGAAAACTGCTTTACAATTAATCAATTTCAAGTCATATGCATGGGTCTGCAATTTCCATGTTTTCGACGCTGACTGTCATCGCAGAGATAGTATTAATATCTAACGTCCAATAGGACCAAACCAGTATTGAGGACAACGGACGAAAGAGCAACCTCGGAATAATGACCTCAGTAGTGTCGAATTCAACCTAGTTTTTTAGTGTAGTTATTGCTTTTAAGTTTTCATTTTGATAATGAATTAAAAAAAATTCAGGACATATTTGCCACTGGATGTTTATCAAACAGTTAACAATCAATCGTATTCATGATAATTCATTTGGTTAAAGTTTTAATGTTTCCAGATTATTATTTAAACGGAGTAATTAACATGAATAACCATTGTACGTAGTCTATAGTATAGAGGGGGGGACAGGGGGTACCCTTCTCCCTTCTCCCACCCTCTTCTCCTTTCTCCTTATTTTATTTTTTTAATTTACTGGAAAAAAGAGAGATATTTTTTTTTTCATATTTTATTTTTTTCTCCAACTTTTTCTCTTTTCTCCCAGGCTTCCTCTCCTTCCTCCTACCCCCTTTCTCCCCGTCTCCATTACCCCTGTCCCCCCTCTCAGTATAGCTATCAATTAACAAACAGATTGAATACGGTTAAGTTTAAAGTGCGCATAAGAAAACTTATATAGATTACCATGAAATAATGTGTGTGTTAAATGTAATTATTGTGTACTAAATGTAGGACATGTGTACTTACTATGTTCTGTGCATAAAATTTGTTTAAGCTTGTTTCTTATGTTTTGCAAATATTTTAGTTTACTTAATAGCAAAAGTTTGCTTATTGATTTATTTAAATGTGTTTGTGTAGTAAATAATATGAGGCTTTTTAAACAAAAAATCTATAGATAAATGGGGTTGAAATACATATTTGTTTAAAATTGTGAAACAGAGAAAACGGTCGCATATCAATTACATAGGCATGATAGGGGGGAAATGACACAAACAGCACCGTGCGAAAACCATGAAAACAGCTAAAAGAAAAATAAACCAAAAAAATTGAAAATTTTTAAAATCTGGTCCCAACCGCTTTACCTGATCAGGAAGCAAATCAACTGCAAATTATGTTCACATATATTTCCCCCTTCAAATGAAAAATAAAATTAAAGAAAGAAATTTAAATGCATAATAAAACGTACCTTAAATAGAAGATAGGGCATATAGGTGTGATTGCTACTGTTTTTTTTCTCTCAAAGAACAAAAAGCATTATTGGGGGACAACCAGTCGCGTCGTGTCAAGTTATAGAACGAACATAAATTTGTTTACACTGTAATGCTATAATGTGTCCAACTTCCCCGGGATCAAACCCCTTACATTGAGTATTTGAAATTAAAAGTCATTTAAAGAATTAACATGTTAATGATATTTTCATTATTCCACATGTGAATTGTACAAATTCCTCACATACTTATTATAGTGGAGTGACCAAGCCAACAATTTTTCAACTTTAATGGACCACTCTACCTGCAAGCTAAATTGTGAATTTTTGGAAAGAGAAACGTTTACTCTTTAAATTTTGCCTGATTGTATAATTGAAATATAGTTTTTTTTTTAAATAAGGTCAAAGGTTAGTGGTTGCGTTTTTCACTATTGTCAATTTATTTCACAAGAGGCCGGTTATAAAAAAAAGTCTAAAAAAATATCTCAATTGTTACTAGTCTCATATACCAAAGTTGATTCTCGAACACGTCTGGAATAGGCCACCTTACATTTGGGCAACAGTATACAATTGATTGTCAATTGATTGCACAGCACATGTTGACTAGCACGTTTTAACACTGTTTCATAGTTTTAAATACTATTGCCATGTCGAGGCGTGGCATCTATAACTGGAGCATAGGCTACAGACGAAATTTTAGATTCAGCCTTTGTAAGAACCGGTCCAAAATGGAACAATTTGTTCGGTGTTTTCTGCAGAAAATGGAATCGAATCTAAGTTTTGTCTCAAAAGAAGTCAGAGAAATACCAAAGACAGGACAGATATATCTAGTTTTCGATGAAACAAGACACTCTTCCCATACACATTAGAATAACGAGGAGGTCCATACCGTTCTGTTGGCTTGTCGAAAGGTAACCATGCCAAAAGATTGGTATTCGAATTATTCAACGTCAAAGATCTTTCTAGTCCCCGTTTAACCTTTATGGAACTTATGTGAGCGTTTGATGATTCTTTTTGATACTGAAATACAACTCTAGCAATGGAGAGAAATGCTTTATCTTCGGTTGTTTCAGTATTCAAGTCAATATTTTCTGCTAACTCCTTTATAATAAGACCACCCTTTCTAAATACAGCAATACCATTAGGTACATAGGACATTTCTTGGATTCTGTCTATTTCAAAATTTGGCAAACTAGTCTGATATCTACGTACTTCAGAATAGGATGCACAAAAACCATGAGAGTTTAGATTTTCAATAAAAAAATTCTTAGAGCCCAACTCATGGTGTAATTGTAATGTCAAAGCAAGATGAAATGGGAATTACAGGTTATGTTTGAAGCAAGTACTAGTATGCATTTTGTTATTGTCAAGACTTTTCGCAGTTTGTCGACAGAAAGTTTTGAAACATTACTACAATCTTTCAATGAGCATCAGAATTACGAGGTGGTCCATATCGTATTCATTGAACTATAATGCAAAATTAAAAATCCTCATGAAAGTTCATTTATAAGAAGTATGGACATGGAATGGCTTCGCAACTTTTCAATAGGAAGTTTAAAAATTTTAAATCGGAAAATTATGAAATTATCAAATTGAATGTTATTTAAATTTACAACTTCGTTAAAATTATACAGAATGTGCTTTCGCTAAACTGAGTAAAAATTGAAAAAAAATTGAAAAAAATAAGTAATCATAGTTTTACATTATGAATAAACAATTAAGCTCTGTATAAAATGCAAAATTATATGTCAAAAGACAATTTTTTTCCCATCTTGAAATTTAGAAAAAAATCCAAGTCTTTTTCTTTCCATTTTATAAAAAAAACTGCATCGCATGTAATGTTTACAACCTTGCAAACAAGTTAGCTTAAGGTATTGGCTTTGCAAAAAAAATGTTTTCATCCTGCAGGTATGCCGGTCCATTAAAATCGTAAAATAAGCACATTTTTCTTGATCTGTCACTTTACTATTAGACATAGGAAGATGTGGTATAAGTTTCAAAACTCTCCATCCAAATAACAATTTATAAAGGTAAACCATTTTAGATCAAGGCACGGGCTTCAACACGGAGCCTAGGCTCACACCGGACAGCGTGCTATAAAGGGCCCCAAACATTAATAGTGTAAAACCATTCAAACGGGAAAATCAACGGTCTTATCTATATAAAAAACCAGAATTAACGTTGTTATTGTTTATTACAGAAGCTAGTTGCATGTAGTATAAATCATAAAAATATTAACATGACAGTAAAATAAAAAAATCATATATGCTTCTAACATGAAATATCTTGCAGAGTTTGTTTTGTGTATAATAAAATAGAGTTAAAGATTCCATTTGAATATGTCAGCATTTAATATTGTCTTTCGCAGAGTAGTTTTTCGGAAATTTATCTCCATTCTTTATGTTTTCCTTATATTTGAACACGAAAAAAAGGCATCCATTTGATTAATTGAAAACTCATAAATTCGTTATGCGTTTTGAATTTTTCTTTTTTATGTGTTTTGATATCTATATTTTATGTCCATGTTCATTTCTATGTTAAGGTCAAGGTGCAGTAAGTGGGTCACGTGTACTATGACCTGTAAAAGTTTACTTCTACAAATTATGGCTATGATGGAGAGTTGTCTCATTGTCACTCATACCACATTTTTTTATTATATATGTCACAGATTTTTATAAGATTTGTAATCCAACTGTTAAACGTGTTAAGTTAGAACTGAAAATCGAAAGAAAAAATAAAGCATTTATTTCTTTTATTTTCTGAAATATTGTTGACTATATTATTTAAATAGATATAAATATTAGTAACGATACCACACATAATTGAAGAAACATGTTATTTGGAGTCGTCATTAAGGAAGGGGATAGGACCTTTATCGGGACTCCGGAATCGGGTGTTTTTTTAAAAGGGTGCAATCAAGTTTTTTCTATGACGTTATATTTTGAGGGACCATGCATAAGTGGTGGATTGATTTATAAAGATACTTGTATAAAAATAGATATGACTGGAATCAGAATGATCTCTAGTATATAATGAAATACATATAAAGTGTACTTTTTACTATACTATATATCAAAATATTGATTTCAACGAACCATTTAGGTCACGGAAATTCCAAAATATGGCATCAGTAAGGGGTGTATTACAAATAGTGTGAATACACATAACCCCCATCCAATTTCATCATTTTCTAAATTACATGTCCTAACAATATTCCATTTTTCTAATTTACATGTCCTATCAATATTCCATTTTTCTATTTTATATATCCTAACAATATTCCATGTTTCTATAGTTTCAATTAAAATGTGCCAAAATCTGAGTTAGGATAGGTTGAATGCCCCAAATAAACATTCCCTGATTGGTTGAAGTACTGTGGCGTCGATGTAAACATGGTAAAGCATAGTAAGCCCCGAGCTCGATGTAAAGCACACGCTTCAGATGAATAAGGAGAGTTTTATAAATAATGTGATTATACAGATCCTCCATCCTATTTATGTATTGATGAAAATAATCAAGTGTTCGTCATTTTCTGTTTTGATTCTGCTAACAATATTTCATTTTTTTTCTATAATTCCGATTTAAATATGTGAAACCCCGCAATAAAAATAGATGGCCTCAATGATGTAAACGCAGCTTAAAAAAATTCCGTTAATATGTTAACATCTTGAACTTCGACCCTTGGTTCAAAGGGGTAAATAAACCGATTCACAAATAGAGATCTCCTTGCGCTGAAATGTAATCCTTAGTGAAATATACAGGCAACTTCGTTTACAAAAATATACACACACTTTATCCGAAATATATGTTCATGCCTCTGCATATTCACGTTTTTTTTTTATGGTGAACTTTAGTCAAATTCAATTCCATACAAATTTTATTGCTTAAATTAAGCAATAGGAGTAAGAATATTTTAGCGCCAATTTTACCAGCATTGATCATTGCCATCATCAAAATTATTTATAGTTATCATTGTGAAATTTCATTTACATAGAAATTATTAATATAGAGTAATTTTGGTAGTATGGCTTATTAATGTTAAGGTTCTCGAGATGTACTTCTCTATAGACAATTTTGACGGTCAGTTTAATCCCATTTATCTCAATATTATCCCCGATGACAGAAATGTAACCCGACCTATTCGTGTTAAAAGTGAAAATCTATTTGATGAACTAATTTCTTCTAATAATGTACTTCTGTATTGTTTGATAACCAATCACATTCACGTTGCATGTTTGCATGATAATTGGTTCTGTATGAGTGAACTGTGTAGTATATTGCAAGATCAATGCAAATTGTGACGTCAGTGCGCGAACACGTGACATTATTATTTGCAAACAAACCGGGTCATGTAACACCTGTCTGGAGTAAAAGTAAAAGTTATATTTAATTTATTTATTTTTTAATTCATGATTGTATATTTCTGTAAAAGTCAAAGTTACAGTTATTTTTTTTGTTTTTTTTTTTTGTTTTTTTTTTTTTGTAATTCATTTCAATCATATTCTTTTTATTGACTATAATACTGAGAGGGTTTTAATAAAACAAGATTATTTCGGTTTATTCTTCGCAATCTGTTTATATAACCTCTTTAAAATATATTCTTTTTATCACATATCATTAATTTTTTATGTCATACTTAATTTTGTCATATCTATTTTTAAAAGATATGTTTTTTTTTGTTTTTTTTTGTTTTTTTTTTGTTTTGGTTTTTTAACTACTTATGTTAATATATTTTTTTTATGATGTGTAATATCCGGATAATTTTAAACATTTTTAACATTTTATTATGTTTTTATTTTGTATTTGTTAAATAGATATATATTTGTATATATAGTGTCTCATAAGCCTTTCTAGGCTGGGTATTTGTCTTATTTTATTATTGTGCAATGTATATTATATAAACTGTATAAACAATCTGTAGACAAGTATGTGACACTTTAATAGAATAAATTATTATTATTAGTATATATTCAAAGTGCAATCATTTTTTCAATCACTATTTAATGATATTTTTGTGTCTGTTTTTAGGTTTGCATATCAGTAGTCGAAGTTATAATTAGACATGTTAGGATCATATTGTTCCTGTCCTGAGTTGTGATTTTTTAAATAGAATTAAAAGGTAAGTCTAAATAAGTCATTATTTAAGAGGGAGATCGGAGGGGTCAATCGTGAAATCCCAAACTGAAGAACACCCGATCCCGACGTCCCAAAAAAGTTCCTGCTCCCTCACATTTAACTTGTTTCTTAAAAGATGACTCAACTTTAAAATTTCCCTCTAATTTGCTTCCCTTGAACTCTATTTGGCCCCATACCCGTCATTTTCCTCTACATTTGTTTAAAAGTCGTATATATTACTCTTTAAACCATTTACAATAACAGCTGTTTTGTGATTTTGATTCGGTTTCCATGTATTTGTGTCTTATAAGAAGGAGGTTTTATTTCATGTTTTCCTAAACATCTTATTGCTATTCGTCTGCCATGACTAGAAATCACCCAGGTTCCTGTAAAATTTTGACTTCACAATACAAAATAACTGATTCCACAATGGAAACGGGATTGTTGTATGACATTAATAGTTAAAGTGGGACTGATTATCTTGACAGCCAACAATAGTAAGTGATATAAGGTGACTTGAATCTAAGGTTCATTTGCTTAAATTAGTTCCAATAATGCATAGGACATACACAAAATGTAAGGTTTTTCTGTTGGTCAAGTGACAATTTTTATGCGATAGCAAATTTTTTTTTGCGTCGTATACTAGTATGATGTTGTCGTCGTCTCTTCGTCCAAAGACACATTTAGTTTCCAGACAATAAATTAAGTTTTAGTGAATGCATTTTTATAAGTTTTAAACAGAAGGTTCAATACCACTAAAGGAAAGTTGTGATTGATTTTGGGGGCTGGGTCCCAATAGTTTAGGAATTACGGGTCATAAAACGGCCCGAAGAAGCATTTTTCTTGGTTTTCGCACAATTCCTTAAGTATAAGTGAATAGAAACCAACGAAATTTAAACACAAGGTTAATGACCACACTAGAAAGGTTAGGATTGATTTTTGGAGTTTTGGTCCGAACAGTTAATAAATTAAGGGCCCTAAAACTAAAAGGGCACACATAATCATTTTTCTTGGTTTTCGCACAATAACTTTACTATAAGTGAATAGAAATCAATGACATTTAAACACAAGGTCAATAACATCAAAAGGAAGGTTTGGGTTGATTTTGTGAGTATTGGTCCCAACAGTTTAGGAAGTAGAGGCCAAAAGGGTTCAAAATTAAACTTTGTTTGATCTCATCAAACATGGAATTATCATGGAGTTCCTTGAAATGCTGAATCTAACCGTGTATTTAGAATTTTGATATATATTTTTAAATCAGTCTACAACTTCAAAACTGAACTTTATTAGAATTCTTGGGGTTCCCCAACTGTTCCGGGTTCGACCTCTGCGGTCGTATAAAGCTGCACCCTGTAGAGCATCTGGTTGTAATATGTACAACAATCAAACATCAACCCACACCAAACTGAATGTAACCGAAAGACATCTAAAGGTCAATATACAGTCTCGAACAGAAAACAAGAAAAAGAAAAATATAGCGAATTTTGGAGAACTTATATTATTACATGTACATGCATTTGAATTTAAAGATATATTGTTTCAAAATTTTGTAGTTTTAGGTTCCACCTATCTACCATTTAAGAAAACTGGGATTTCAATGCTAGTCTATTAGAGGGATATTTGATTTTCATTGGTTGTACATGTAGATATGAAATCTTATTTCATCATGAAGTCAGATTTGAAAATGACCTTGGGAATGAAGTTGTCAGTAAAGACCGAATGCAAGTTTTAGTCTTAAATATGTACTTTAAAATTTTAGTCGTACATGTAAATAATTATGTGTACCTATATCACTGATTCAGTGGCAATGGTAATAGACACTGACAAGTCTTAGATATCATATATAGTTTTGAATGTTTGTTCATCAGTTGACTAAAATTAGGTGGAGGTGTGTTCTTATTTCCAACAGAGGGGCACTCAACAGATATCAATTTTTGCACGAAGCAAATTGATAGTTGCTAGATACTAAATGATTATATCACAAGAAAGTTTTAACCTATGCATATACACTTAAAATACGATATAAAAATATCATGTCTTTTTTTCAGGACTTCTGATCCAACCATGTAGTATGGCATGTTATAGAGATATGATTTTGGTCGATGGATGTTCATGAAGGACCTGTAGTACAAAGTCTATCACTGGATTTAGCTCTTTGTCTTAGTGTATTATTAAAGTACTTTGCTTTGAGCTCAGTTCATTGTTATGGAATTCATTCTTTGTGAAATAAAGATTTGACAGACAACTTGCATGTACAAGGATTTTTTTTAAAGAAGTATCACCTCTATGTACAATGTAAGTAATAAGGAGATAAAATCATTCTATTTCGATTTAAATCAAACATTATATGTCCATTGACCAAATTTAAAATAAAGACCAAATTTTCCCGACAATGCTACTCCCGTAACTAGCAATATGAAGCTAGGTTGTTTTAATACATCTGTACTGCCTAATGATGACTCGTTCCTGAGTGTAATACAATTAACGGTACCAATTGTCTTGCACCAGATGCGCATTTCGGCAATACATGTCTCTTCAGTGATGCTCGTGGCCAAAATATTTGAAATCCAAAGTTTATATAAAAGATGAAGAGCTATAATCCAAAAGGTCCAAAAAGTATAGCCAAATCCGTGAAAGGAATCAGAGCTTTGCATGAGGAAGATACATTCCTTAATTGTAAATGGTCCTTCAATTATGTTTAAAAAAAATTATAAGGCCTATCTGGCCTAATCGATTTCAAAAACTATATTCATTGTACATATTCAACATTTTTCATTCATTTGTTTATTTCTTAATTTGTGTGAATTAACATTGTTACAGTAAATGTTTAATACTACATTTTATACCACAACAAATACTGTATTGGTACATGTATCACTCATATTTGTATCCATATAACAAAAACAAAAAAAAACCGAAAAGAGAATAATTTTGCATAACCTTTTGAATACTATTACTTTTTAGATATTTAGACATATCAAGACTAATTAAGTAGCTGTTGATAATATCCACTTGCCATGCTTTAAATTCTATCAGAATACTTTTGGAGCAGTTATGAGTCTTTTGGGCATTCTCACAAAGGTTCTTTTGGTGAAATCATTGTCATATTGGTCAACATTTTTCTTTGCTTCGACCAGATTTGGAGGAGATATTATCAGATAATAGATAAAAATCAGCATAAAGGTTTACTTCCAGGATCATCTAGCCCCAAACATCATGTCAGGCATTGTCATTACTAAAACCCAATAAATGTATTCTAATCTGAGGAACATTTTAACAAAACATTTTTACTAATGATACTGATGATCCACTATAAAATAGTATAAATAGAACCATACAAATAGTAAGCAAATACATATAAAAAAGATGTGGTTTGATTGCAAATGAGACAATTCTCCACAAGCGACCTATAATATATTTATTAATCATATTCGTCTGATTTTTGTTGTCAACTTTTAAAGTTCAATCTATGATAGGTGTCAAATAATCGGCATTGCACGCGTTTTAATTTTTAAAACACATAATGTGAAGTTTTGACAATTTATCGCTACATTACACAGAGTTTCTCGTTACATTGAAGACCTGTTGGTGACCCTCTGCTGTTGTTTTTTCTATGGTCGGGTTGTTGTCTCTTTGATAAATTCCCCATTTCCATTCTCAATTTTATACTCATATGTGCGATGAATTTTAATGTAAAACTTTTAAAGCACTTAAAAAATGCCAGATTAAAAATATACGTGTGTAAGATTTTGAAAATCTTATTGATTCACACTGACTAGGAAATCCTACTGTGACCTACAGGCGATAGAAATGTCATTACAAATAGAAAAAAAAACCAACTTAGCAACCACCACCTTTACAATCAACTAAGTTGGTACAATAACTTACTTACAAAGTGTCTGGTGTTTTTCATACACCATAATCGGATGGTAACAATTGTGGTTTACTTCATGCAGTTACAGTAATATTGTTATTGGCTATGGATAATAATTTCTAAGCTAAATATCAAAATTAATTTGTGAGTTTTATTTCACTTTCAAATGAGCTGTAGGGCGTATTACAACCTGAACTCATAAAAAAGGAATATCCCACTTTAGTGTGTTTGGTAAAATAGGATGCTTAATTTTGCAAATCTTTATAAAACAAAATATTTTTGACGGTATATGAGTAGGATAATGCATATTTAAAGGTTTTTCTTGTTATACAAAAAAATAAACCACATTAAAATATGCATTATTTATAACGGAATCCAAGAAATATGATTATTTCGAAATATTATAGTGTCGCATTTCTCCAAAAAACAATTTAACTTTTCTTTGTCAGTGTGTGAGCATCATTAAATACCTCTCTTTTAAAAAAAACCCAAAACAAACAAAAACCGCGTAGATTTTATGAAAATCAAAAGTTTTGGCATCAATGTGATCAATTTTTTAACATGAGCAGAAGCGATTACCACGAAGATATTTCAATGTTAAGTTTGTTGGTGGCAGATTATTTACTGTTTTCAATATATTCTTTGTAGTCGCATCCGCTCATGTACAAAAAAATCAATAATTCTGAACTAAAAAATCCTCGTTTTACGGATAATGTCAATATTATGTGAACCAAGGACCGAATCGAAGTTTGGTGTCCGAATTTTATTTCTACTCGGGTATTTTTTGATTGAGTTACAAAATTTAAATGCCGGAGAAATAAAAACTGTTTTGTTCTTTAAGTTATTTTTGAAGTGTCAGGATATACTACATTTTACTGTATAAGGTGACGATTTATATAACAATTTTGGTTTGTTTCTAAGAGGATTAAATAAATGGACGTTTATGTAAAGTTTGAAAGTTATTTATGAAGAGATCATCCAAATTTTCGAAATTAGACAACCTCTGATTTTGATGGTGCACAGAACATAAAAATATGAAAGCGCAAATTTAGTATTATCTAGTCTTTGATTAAGTAGTTTACTTTACCCCGATTCACATTAAGTTGATATCATATAACACATGGTACATGTTTATATCGGGGCATGGTGTTATGGACACATTGCATTACTTTTTTTCAAAGATATCAAAGTGAAACCGACTAAATGTTCACACTTTAAATATCAGGTAACCAAAAACTCTGTAATGACAATTTAAGATACATTTAAGCATTTGCAGATATGTAAACTATCTTGAGGAGCCAGTTGAAGCCCACCCGCAGGTGAGGAATTGTCTTGTGGTTTTGTAGACCCATTAGTGCCATTGAGCTATTTTCTGATTTTTGGTCGGGTTGTTGTCTCTTTGACATATTTCCCGTTTCATTCTCAACTTTATATATAAAACAAAATATGCCAATATTTCATAGACAGCATTTTGCTCTTTATATATAGTAGTAGCTCGTTTTTATATAGGCACTGTCTACGATTAAGTTGAATTGTAACAATAATAAACTAAAGTTATTGTTAAATTGGCCACTATTGTCGGAATGCTAGGTTGAGTTAGGATACGATTTATTACGACCGAAAAAATAATATTCCTGTCTACGGTTACGTTGCATAATTGTTACGTTTACACAATAACAATCAAAACCAGGACATTTGAAAGTTCATTTCAATGTAAAACAATCTTTTACATAGTGTTATAAAGGGTGTGTCATTGCCAATGAGACAACTGTCCACAAAAGATCAAAATGACACTGACATAAACACCTTTAGGTCACCGTACGGCAATCAATAATGAGCACAGCCCATACCGCATAGTCAGCTATAAAGACCCTGATAAAACCAATGTAAAAATTAATTCAAACGAGAAAACAAACGGCCTTATTTGAACGAAAAAAAAATATGTAACACAAAAACAAACGACAACCACTGAATTAAAGTTTGGATTCAAACATATCTGAAGTTTTATTGTTTTCACCAAATTAAAGTTTGGATTCAAACATATCTGAAGTTTTATTGTTTTCACCAAATTAAATTTGGTAATATAAATCAATTCATCTATGGTTAAAATAAGAGTAGGTACCCAGTTAAATATACAGAAGTGAACACTTTTCTTCCAAACATCGAACTATTGACTAAAATTAAATATAAAACGGTTATATTAAAGAGACAACAACCTGACCAAAGAGCAAAACACTTTGGCTCTACTTAACTGTATTGGAACTATAAAGTCTGCAAAACCGACGTGCACATGCTAAAACTCTCGTTTCCAGGACTTCCTAGCGTAGTTTTATCAAACATGCGTCGGACTAAAACCTGCACACAAAAGCACATACTGGTTGTGCAGAAGCTGCCATCAGTGTAAATAAAATAAAACTAGAGACTCTCAAGAGCCTGTATCGCTCACCTGATTCTACCTGGGTTTTTAAAATCATATAAAAAAACATACTATTAAAGTTTGGCTAAGCTAAATATCAAAATTAATTTGTGAGTTTTATTTCACATTCAAATGAGCTGTAGGGCGTATTACAACCTGAACTCATAAAAAAGGAATATCCCACTTTAGTGTGTTTGGTAAAATAGGATGCTTAATTTTGCAAATCTTTATAAAACAAAATATTTTTGACGGTATATGAGTAGGATAATGCATATTTAAAGGTTTTTCTTGTTATACAAAAAAAAACCACATTAAAATATGCATTATTTATAACGGAATCCAAGAAATATGATTATTTCGAAATATTATAGTGTCGCATTTCTCCAAAAAACAATTTAACTTTTCTTTGTCAGTGTGTGAGCATCATTAAATACCTCTCTTTTAAAAAAAACCCAAAACAAACAAACACCGCGTAGATTTTATGAAAATCAAAAGTTTTGGCATCAATGTGATCAATTTTTTAATATGAGCAGAAGCGATTACAACGAAGATATTTCAATGTTAAGTTTGTTGGTGGCAGATTATTTACTGTTTTCAATATATTCTTTGTAGTCGCATCCGCTCATGTACAAACAAATCAATAATTCTGAACTAAAAAATCCTCGTTTTACGGATAATGTCAATATTATGTGAACCAAGGACCGAATCGAAGTTTGGTTTCCGAATTTTATTTCTACTCGGGTATTTTTTGATTGAGTTACAAAATTAAAATGCCGGAGAAATAAAAACTGTTTTGTTCTTTAAGTTATTTTTGAAGTGTCAGGATATACTACATTTTACTGTATAAGGTGACGATTTATATAACAATTTTGGTTTGTTTCTAAGAGGATTAAATAAATGGACGTTTATGTAAAGTTTGAAAGTCAGCAGCCAAGTTAATATATCAATATCTTCTATTCTACTAATTCTCAACTATATAATTTTGTGCCCCGGGTACAAAGATAAAGGGCGTGCATCCGTCCTCTTGTTAGTTCGTCTGCTTTGTAGCAGGTTAAAATTTTGATCAAGGTTATTTCTCCATGAAGTTTTGTCACGTCAACTTGAAACTTATCTAACAAGTTATTTATGAAGAGATCATCCAAATTTTCGAAATTAGACAACCTCTGATTTTAATGGTGCACAGAACATAAAAATATGAAAGCGCAAATTTAGTATTATCTAGTCTTTGATTAAGTAGTTTACTTTACCCCGATTCACATTAAGTTGATATCATATAACACATGGTACATGTTTATATCGGGGCATGGTGTTATGGACACATTGCATTACTTTTTTTCAAAGATATCAAAGTGAAACCGACTAAATGTTCACACTTTAAATATCAGGTAACCAAAAACTCTGTAATGACAATTTAAGATACATTTAAGCATTTGCAGATATGTAAACTATCTTGAGGAGCCAGTTGAAGCCCACCCGCAGGTGAGGAATTGTCTTGTGGTTTTGTAGACCCATTAGTGCCATTGAGCTATTTTCTGATTTTTGGTCGGGTTGTTGTCTCTTTGACATATTTCCCGTTTCATTCTCAACTTTATATATAAAACAAAATATGCCAATATTTCATAGACAGCATTTTGCTCTTTATATATGGTAGTAGCTCGTTTTTATATAGGCACTGTCTACGATTAAGTCGAATTGTAACAATAATAAACTAAAGTTATTGTTAAATTGGCCACTATTGTCGGAATGCTAGGTTGAGTTAGGATACGATTTATTACGACCGAAAAAATAATATTCCTGTCTACGGTTACGTTGCATAATTGTTACGTTTACACAATAACAATCAAAACCAGGACATTTGAAAGTTCATTTCAATGTAAAACAATCTTTTACATAGTGTTATAAAGGGTGTGTCATTGCCAATGAGACAACTGTCCACAAAAGATCAAAATGACACTGACATTAACACCTTTAGGTCACCGTACGGCAATCAATAATGAGCACAGCCCATACCGCATAGTCAGCTATAAAGACCCTGATAAAACCAATGTAAAAATTAATTCAAACGGGAAAACAAACGGCCTTATTTGAACGAAAAACAAATATGTAACACAAAAACAAACGACAACCACTGAATTAAAGTTTGGATTCAAACATATCTGAAGTTTTATTGTTTTCACCAAATTAAATTTGGTAATATAAATCACTTCATCTATGGTTAAAATAAGAGTAGGTGCCCAGTTAAATATACAGAAGTGAACACTTTTCTTCCAAACATCGAACTATTGACTAAAATTAAATATAAAACGGTTATATTAAAGAGACAACAACCTGACCAAAGAGCAAAACACTTTGGCTCTACTTAACTGTATTGGAACTATAAAGTCTGCAAAACCGACGTGCACATGCTAAAACTCTCGTTTCCCGGACTTCCTAGCGTAGTTTTATCAAACATGCGTCGGACTAAAACCTGCACACAAAAGCACATACTGGTTGTGCAGAAGCTGCCATCAGTGTAAATAAAATAAAACTAGAGACTCTCAAGAGCCTGTATCGCTCACCTGATTCTACCTGGGTTTTTAAAATCATATAAAAAAAACATACTATTAAAGTTTGGCTACAAAGTAACAACACTTGGCCAGCACCTCATTAAGAAAGGAACATTTATGCTATGTTTGGTTTCATTCCATTCAGTGGTTCTCTAAAAGAAGTCATTTGTATGCATTTCCCATAGGGTCCTATGTTAAACTTAGTCCCCCGCTGGCGGCCATCTTGAATGATGGATCGGCTATAAAGTAACAACACTTGGTCAGCACCTCATAAGGAACACGCATGCCATGTTTGAATTCATTCCATTCAGTGGTTCTCTAAAAGAAGTCATGTGTATGCATTTTCCATAGGGTCCTTTATATATGTTAAACTTAGTCCACCGCCGGCAGCCATCTTGAATGATGGATCGGCTACAAAGTAACAACACTTGGTCAGCACCTCATAAGGAACATTCATGCTATGTTTGGTTTCATTCCATTCAGTGGTTCTCTAAAAGAAGTCATTTGTATGCATTTCCCATAGGGTCCTATGTTAAACTAAGTCCCCCGCTTGTGGCCATCTTGAATGATGGATCAGCTACAAAGTAACAACACTTGGTCAGCACCCCATAAGGAACATTCATGCTATGTTTGGTTTCATTCCATTCAGTTGTTCTCTAAAAGAAGTCATTTGTATGCATTTCCCATAGGGTCCTATGTTAAACTAAGTCCCCCGCTTGTGGCCATCTTGAATGATGGATCAGCTACAAAGTAACAACACTTGGTCAGCACCCCATAATGAACATTCATGCCATGTTTGGTTTCATTCCATTCAGTGATTCTCTAGAAGAAGTCATTTGTATGCATTTCCAATAGGGTCCTATGTTAAATTAAGTCCCCCCTGGCGGCGATCTTGAAAGATGGATTTGCTACAAAGTAACAACACTTGGTCAGCACATCATAAGGAACATGCATGCTATGTTTGGTTTCATTCCATTCAGTGGTTCACTTAAAGAAGTCATTTGTATACATTTCCCATAGGTTCATATGTTAAACTAAGACCCCTGCTGGCGGCCATTTTGAATGATGGATCGGCTACAAATTAGCAACACTTGGTCAGCACCTCATAAGGAACATTCATGCCATGAAACATTTGTATGTATTTCCATTATGGCCCTATGTAAAACTTAGTCCCCTGCTGGTGGCCATCTTGGATGATGGATATGCTACAAAGTAACAACACCTGGTCAGCACCCCATAAGGAACATTCATGCTATGTTTGGTTTCATTCCATTCTGTGGTTCTCTAGAAGTCATTTGTATGCATTTCTAATAGGGTCCCATGTTAAACTAAGTCCCCCGGTGGCGGCCATCTTGGATGATGGATCTGCTACAAAGTAACAACACTTGGTCAGCACCTCATAAGGAACACGCATGCCATGTTTGGTTTCATTGCATTTAGTGGTTCACTAGGAGAAGTCATTTGTATGCATTTCCAATAGGGTCCTATGTTAAACTAAGTCCCCCGCTGGCAGCAATCTTGGATGATGGATCTGCTACAAAGTAACAACACTTGGTCAGCACTCCATAAGGAACATTCATGCTATGTTTGGTTTCATTCCATTTAGTGGTTCTCTAAAAGAAGTCATTTGTATGCATTTCCCATAGGGTCCTATGTTAAACTAAGTCCCCCGCTGGCGGCCATCTTGGATGATGGATCTGCTACAAAGTAACAACACTTGGTAAGCACCCCATAAGGAACATTCATGGTATGTTTGGTTTTATTCCATTCAGTGGTTCTCTTAAAGAAGTCATTTGTATGCATTTCCCATAGGGTCCTATGTTAAACTTAGTCCCCCGCTGGCGGCCATCTTGGATGATGGATCGGAAACAAAGTAACAACACTTGGTCAGCACCTCATAAGGAACATTCATGCCATGTTTGGTTCCATTCCATTCAGTGGTTCTCTAGAAGAAGTTCAAAATGTCAATTGTTAACGACGACGACGGACGACGGACGCCAAGTGGTGAGAAAAGCTCACTTGCCCCTTTGGGCCAGGTAAGTTAAAAAATGGGAGAACTCGCAGTCAACATAAGCAAGTTAAAACCAATTGCACTTGTCTTTTGTGTAGATAAGGAACACCGTTATCCCTGTCAATTTTCAGAATCCATACAACTTTGACAATACCATCCTTTAGCTTATTTAAACTATCTATAAAAATACAAATATACCTGTATTGCAAAATATATAAGTGGTAAGGACAACATTTCAATTTCATAAATTGACTGCTGCAATTGTTTTGAAAATAAAATTCTATGGAGTAGATATTCAAATTTTATTTAGAAATATTACTCAAGAAAATCAAAAGTATCACTGTGTACACTTATCCATGTTATCATGATGAATGCTTTAGTATTTACGATGTATTTGGTTCCTCAATTGCAGTCATCTGATATGACCAAGCTTACGCAATTTCTAAATATTGTGATTAAGGTGGTACCAAACACCCGGACTTCAATTTATTTGGCTCGTTTAATTTACATAATATTTACTTCGACCATTTGACAAAAAATATAAAACAGTCAAAATAACTGAACCACACACTTTAACGGAAATATTTCATTGGCAATATAGCAGTTTTACACAACAAGTTTTGATGATGAGAAGATAAATATTTGCTCAACAATAGAAAGTGATCAAAATGTTCAGCTGATTTGTACCAAAGTTATGTCCTTGTAGTGTTATATGTACCACCTTACGAAGGCAATTAGGATTTTAAATCACTCCCTAATTGTACAAGTTAAATTATTGTTTTACCAAAGAAGCAATATTTATATACTCATATAAGTATATTTGTCAGATACTTAAACAAGTGTATTTTATTAACTGCTATAGGTAAATTATTTTAATGGCTTAGCTATAAACCTAATACATTCAGAATGTTTTACTTGTGCATGTTAAGAAGTCAAACTATTATCTTTTCTTGGATTTCTCAGGACTTCTTTGCTCTTTTGGAATATTTAATTGTCTGTCCTTTGCAGATGTCTTTACTTTTCGTTTAAGTGCCATTTCAAGGCCAATGAAAATCTCATTTGTTTGTTATCTTTGAAACACTGCTGATTTACAACCCTCAAAGGGACAATTTTTGAAGGCCTTGAGCAAATACTTATTATTATATATAAGATGTTTGCGCAATCAGTTTCTTTGTTGAATTAATGAAATGAAACGTTTGACTGTAATGAAAATTATGACATAACCAGAGAAAAGTAGTGTATGGCATATTTTTACATCCCAGACTTGAGAACTTTAATAGGGATTACAAAAAAAATTATTAAAAATTTGTACAAGTATGTTTTGTGTAAAAAATAAGTGAATATTATTCAAACCTTATAAGGAAGTATGAATATAAGTATGCTACAATTTACTTCTTCAAGTAAATAAAACATAACTTGTACAAGTAGTATCCCTGAATGACTGAAGGTTTTTTAAATATAGAAATAGCTAACAAATGCATAACAATGACTGATTACAACAAAGTAAAAATAACAATCCTATTTATAAAAAAAATACAAATAAAAAACATTATTACACATGCGAATATAAATGAACAAAACTAAGCCTAAATAACAATACGTCTATACACAATTTAATATTTGGTGTACGTTATGTGTCATTGGTCTTTTCTTTCTTTTTTTAAATAGAAATCTGAATTAAAGGATGCTTTGTTTTACTTTATATAGTTATTCATGTACAAAAAAAGAATAGATCGAGGAAATCGGAATTAAGATTTTGGAAAGGGTATAAAATATCAAAATGTTAAAAGTTTTATATATTCTGTTAAGTTCGGATTTGTACAAATTAAAAAAAAAAAGACTCTTAATTTTAGTGAATTTGATTTGTTGTTCCATTAAAAATTGCTGAAATGTAAAAAGTATAATCACAAAAATACTGAACTCCGAGACAAATTCAAAACAGAAAGTATTTAATCAAATGGAAAAATCAAAATTACAAACACATCCAACGAATAGATAACAACTGTCATATTCCTGACTTGGTATAGGCATTTTCTTATGTACAAAATGGTGGATTGAACCTGGTTTTATAGCTAGCTATAACTCGATCTCACTTGTATGACAGTCGCATCAAATTCCATAATATTGACAACGATGCGTGAACAAAACAAACAGACATAATAAGTAAAAATGTCAAAAATAGGGATACAGCAGTCAACATGACGTGTTATAACCTAAATCACTAAAAAACAAACAAATATGTAACAAAGAAGCACAAAATGGCATATAGATCAAACATATTAGCAAAAATTAAAGATAAGAATGCACAAATTTACCAAAATTAAAACAATAACACAATGACGTCATATATGTATCAAAGAAACATAAAAAGGCATATGCATGTTGACAAAGCGCATAGCAAAAATGAAAGACAAGCA
Source organism: Mytilus trossulus (assembly GCF_036588685.1). Lineage (NCBI taxonomy): Eukaryota > Metazoa > Mollusca > Bivalvia > Mytilida > Mytilidae > Mytilus > Mytilus trossulus. The sequence goes on from NC_086380.1 coordinate 73,361,727, forward strand.
TACACACATGTTATACAATAGCAAAATAACAGGATGCATAAGTACAGAGCCATTATAGGTTTTTCTATATACAAATCATATTATGTATCTAATCAGAAATTGACAAATGTAAATGTTTATCAAATTGTTTTTTCAAGAATACATAAAAAGATATAACGAAAACATAACAATAAAATTTAATCCATTACTGAAGTCAGTAAAAAGAAGAATAGACGATTGAATAGATACAAACATAAAGCATAAAGATGTTGAACAATTATATTTCAAGAAATGTGACATACATATATACCAGCAGGGAAACTACCAATCTGGAAAATCAGTCGTATATTACAGTATACATCAAGAAAAGCTAGAAAATTTTGATCTGTTTGTATCCAAATAGCATAAAAACTAAAATTGATAATACGGGGATTAGGCTATTTTTATTTTTCCCAAAGTGTGTTTTAAGAGAGAAAAAAATAGTCAAAAAATGTGAACATGAAATTTTTAAACGAGAGGTACAAGGACCCCGGTCTACACTAGCTTCTTCTATTTTTACGCCTCCAACCTGAGGATTGCATTATTTCTGATTCGCTTCAGATAAGTTTTTTAGTTTTACAGTTAAACGAACTGAGTGAAGTTCATATTATTTACAATAATGGGACTAATTCTTATGCACCGGTTTTAATAAACCAGTTCTTTAAAATTATTTTTAATAAGCACTTAAGGGGGCTCGCGGGTCTAAATCATTTTTTTTATTTAATATAGAATTTCGCTATATTTTTCTTTAAATAAACTTTATCTAATACATAATAGAAAAATGAAATAAAAAAATGGGGTCCCCGTTCATTTACGCTCACAATCTGCCTTCGAAAGAAGCATACATTTTTGTTAATGTCCTTTTTTTTTGTTGAACTAATAGGAGAAATAGCGGTAATATCGAAATAAAACCAGATGCTCCGCAGGGCGCAGCTTTATACGACCGCAGAGGTTGAACCCTGAACGGTTGGGGCAAGTATGGACACAACATTCAAGCTAGATTCAGCTCTAAATTTGGATTGTGATAAAATAGTTGACACAGCATAGGTTTCTGACACAGAATGAATGTGGTCTAATGAACTTAACATTTTTGTTTTGCCTTTGAGCAATTTACTTAGGCTGTTGAATATTAATCCTCTCAAAAAAATGTTTGAAGAAATGTTCTTTTCATTTATGAAATTTCAAATGAGAAAAATTGAACCCCCCCCCCCCCTCCAAATTTTTTTTTTCACACCCCCTATCCTTTATTCCAAAACTAATCTCAATTCAAATTTCTAATTGAGTTTGCAACAATAGTTACTCATTTAAATACATCATAAAATATTAAAATGTAATAAAAAGTGCTAGTTATCACTGAATGGTAAAAAATAAAAACACAAAAATACCGAACTCCGAGGAAAATTCAAAAAGGAAAATCCAAAATCAAACGGCAAAATCAAAAGTCCAAACACATCAAACAAATGGATAACAACTGTCATATTCCTGACTTGGTACAGGCATTTTCTAATGTAGAAAATGGTGGATCGAACCTGGTTTTATAGCTAGCTAAACCTCTCACTTGTATGACAGTCCTTTGTTTTAATTTATCAGTTGGTAGTAAAAGTGATAATACATTGTATATTGAATAAAACAATGATTTAAGTGTATTCAACTACCTATTCTGGACAAAGAAAGATAACTCCAATTGAAAATCTTGCTATTGCACAATATTGTGAAATTAGATATTTCTTGATATTGTGCAATACTGTGCATTTGAAAATACTTGCTATTGCACAATAATGTGTAATTGAAAATTTCTTGCTATTGTGCAATATTATGCAATTGAAAATCTCTTGCTATTGCACAATACTGTGCATTGAAGATTTCTTGTTATTGCTGAGTACTGTACAATTGAAAATTTCTTGCTATTGCACAATACTTAATATAATAATTTTAGATCCTGATTTGGACCAACTTGAAGACTGGGCCAATAATCAAAAATCTAAGTACATATTTGGATTCAACATATCAAAGATCCCCAATAATTCAATTTTTGTTAAAATCAAACAAAGTTTAATTTTGGACCCTTTGGACTTTAATGTAGACCAATTTGAAAACAGGATCAACAATTAAGAATCTACATATAGTTAGACTTGGCATATCAAAGAACCCCTTTTATTAATTTTTTGATGAAATCAAACAAAGTTTAATTTTGGACCCCGATTTGGACCAACTTGAAAACTGGGCCAATAATAAAAAATCTAAGTACATTTTTAGATTCAGCATATCAAAGAACCCCAAAGTTTCAATTTTTGTAAAAATCAAACGAAGTTTAATTTTGGACCCTTTGGACCTTAGTGTAGACCAATTTGGGAACGGGACCAAAAATTAAGAATCTAAGTACACAGTTAGACTCGGCATATCAAAGAACCCCAATAATTCAATTTTTGATGAAATCAAACAAAGTTTAATTTTGGACCCTTTGGGCCCCTTATTCCAAAACTGTTGTTGGGACCAAACCTCCCAGAATCAATACAAACCTTCCTTTTGAGGTCATAAACCTTGTGTTTAAATTTCATAGATTTCTATTTACTTTTACTAAAGTTATGGTGCGAAAACCAAGAAAAATGCTTATTTGAACCCCTTTTTGGCCCCTAATTCCTAAACTGTTAGGACCAAAACTCCCAAAATCAATCCATATCTTCCTTTTGAGGTCATTAACCTTGTGTCAAAATTTCATAGATTTCTATTTGCGTAAACTAAAGTTACAGTGCGAAAAACAAGAAAATGCTTATTTGGGCCCCTTTTGGCCCTTTATTCCTAAAATGTAGGGATCAAAACTCCCAAAATCAATCCCTGCCTTCCTTTTGTGGTCATAAACCTTGTGTTAAAATTTCATAGATTTCTATTCACTTTTACTAAAGTTAGAGTGCGAAAACTAAAAGTATTCAGACGACGACGACGACGACGACGCCCACGTGATAGCAATATACGACGAAATTTTTTTCAAATTTTGCGGTCGTATAAAAAGAACTAAATTACAGAAATCGCTTAAATTTTACAATTATTTAGTTTATGTACAGCTTATTCGAAAACAACAATAACATATATAGGTCACCGATGAGTTAAAAAAGATATTTAAATTTTAATGCCAACAAAAATAATTTTTGCACCAAAGGGAGATAATTTGGAGCGTTTTCTATAATAGGTCTAGATCTTTCATGAAATGTGAAAATTTCGTGAGTAGTATGTTATTCATTTGTAAGACTTTTCATGTTAGTATAGAAATGATGATTTTCCAATGCTGTATTTCCAAACAAAAAAACACAATGTTGTTTTTTTTATTAATTATTTTTATCACTTGCAATTAAAGGGGAGATAAGTCAGATCTATCTGAAAGTGACAATTTCTAGTCGTGTTAACTGTAGTAAAACAAGTATGTTTCACTTGTTTAAATACAAAAGGCAATGTTAGTAGACCATAACATATATACATATATACAATTAAATATAAAATTACATTTTGTAAAAATATTTCATGAGTAGGAATAGTAAAAGGTGGGATGCTATCAATATCCAGTATTGTTTTTGATAAAACATCCTCCTCTCCATGAGGTTTGTATTTCCATAAATTTTATTTTGGAATTAAATTGGATTCCCTGGATTACCATTCAGAGGAACATTTTCAACATTTGGTAGCCAACATAGTCGCTGAAGTAGTCGCTGACGTAGTCGATCTAAAAAAAATATATCGTCATTTGAATTGAAAAGTACGAAAGAACCCAGGATTTATTTTAATCTTGGATATTGAACAATTTAATTAATACGACGTGTTCAAGACTCTGTAACACTATTAAAATTGACATCATTGATATTCGTACAGTATTTATACTAACTAAAATAATTCATGTTCCACCAGAATGACTAAATCATCATTAGATAAGGCCACAATTGAATTTGGAACTTCAGTTGTATTTCCGTTGGACTCAATCCTTATAAAGTTAATGCATCGTTTAAAAATGTATTCATTTCCTGTTTTTATTTTTTGCATAGGGAAAACATTTATTTTACCAAAAACTTTTGGCAATATATAGTTGTTGTGAGTGTTCAGCGCATACAAAAAACGCGTCAATACAACTTTAATCAAATATCATTTTCTATATACATGTTTTCATTGACCTATCTTAATTTTGAAATATATTTAAGGAATGACTGTAATATTTTTTCGGTCTATGAAGAAATAACATAAAAAAATTTGGTGCACACTGAATAACGCTTGTAGCGGGTTATTTAACAGTGTGCACCACATTTTTTATGTTATTTCGAATAGACAGAAAAAATATTACAGTCATTTCTTATAATTTAATTCTAAATTCCTTTTTAAACCGTAGAAAACCATGAACAAACGTTGATGACGTCACGGTCACATGACTAAATTATGGCTAAGGGCTCATAACAAAATAACGTACGCCAATCAGAAGACGCGTTACATCCAAAATTAAATTTTTATGCGATGTTAAATTTAAAGAAGGTATATTTTAGTATTTCATTTTTATTTTACTATATTGTAAAATTTTATTGGTATAAAGTTTTTTTTTTTTAACAAAACTACAAATAAATAAATGTAACCGTTTATTCATTCATGAAAGCCGTATTTGTGATCTCCTTATATGAGGCAGGCATTACCTGTAAATGGACGAAGTCTGAATGAATTATTTTTTTGTAACTTAAATATTTGTTAAAAAAAGAAACGGAAATACCGTAACGTTTCCGATTTTGGTTCTGTTGTTAGGGATTTTAGTTGTGACGTTATTTAAGTTATGACGTCATATGCAATGTAAACAAAGATACGCTATCATTAGGTAACGTTTTTTCATATCAAGGAATTATTAAAAATGAAATTGGTATTGCGTTCCTTCCTTTTTATACTAGACTGATAAATATATATTTTACTCAAAGATTCATACAAACAAAACCGGAAAAAGGAAGTACATTGTAGATTTCTGCACCGGTCCGGGATTTCAAAAAGGCGACAAAAAAGATTTGAACGATTTTGAGTTCATTAGTACAATGAAAAATTCGGGAAATTTTCCCGATTTTTTTTTATTGAATTTTCTACTGTTATTGGGGACTTCGTCCCCATATAATTGCTTTAAATCCACTTCACTTGCACTTTGTTAAATAGTTGTCTCATTGATAATGAACCACATTTCTTTATTGTATAATGATATTTGATTGAGCAAAAGATCAGAATTCCCTTAAAAACTGTTGAAGAATATACAATCACAAGATCGTAATTTATAAGTCTCTTGACTGCAGTGCACTACATGTGATTCGTTCCAATTGATGTTAACTCTTGTTTTTTTCTGCTCAGAAGGAAATTCAAGAAATGTACGCGTTTTGTATTAATTTGCAGATAATACTATTGTTTTCAGGAATATTTTGTAAGTATAAAGGAATTTTCAAAAACAAAATGTAACAATATTCACACCATAATGATACCACGTGAAATTGAGAGCACAAACAAATCTTATTATTGGAACATGTGATTAGAAGGATTGTTAGTCGGTGTTTCAAAAGGCTACTGTAAGTAACTTTTGGTTTTTGTAAAAACATATTTTTCTTAACATGAGTATCCCATGTGATCCTAACAAGTCCACACATGTTTTGATTATTTTTATTTAACAAACATGCTATCATAACGCAACAGTTGTCGATGTAAGGTAAGATTATTAGTACATTCATGGAAAGTAAAACAACTTTAGGAATAAGATTATAGGTAAATTTTAATCGATACAAACCTTTGCAAACAAAAATCGCAATACAAAGACCAAGTAGCATTATGATTACGCAGCAAACAATAATTATTACTACGTAAACTGGAGGATGAAAAACATCACTTCCTGAAAGTATATTATGAATTGATGAAAACATATCATAATGAATCATCACCAAAGAGTATTGTTAGTTTTGTTGAAAATGTGTTCAACTGTTGTCAAATGTATTAATTTGCAATTACATAAAAACTAGTGATAGTTTCCCTTTTAATATACCGTGTACAGTATACATGTATTAACCGAACAGCTTTGGGAATATGAAAATGAACCGGTTAGGACAGTGGGTCGTTTATTCAGGTTTTGGATAGGACAGTGGGTAATTAATTCAGGTTTTTGTTTTGACAGGAAGTTTTGGACGTCAGATATTTTGCATGTTAAAGTTCTGTCTCATTGTAAATTGTAAACAAATAAATACAAATACCGTAATAATCTATTTGTTAAAAGTAATGTCATGATTTGTGTGAAAATATTATGAAATGACCATTACAAGTGTTCCATGCCTTTTCATCATTTAACAACACACGATCGTTGTTTTGGGTTTCTTGATTCTTTGGCTTTTGACATTAAAAGGTATTGGTTGTCACCCGTTTTCAAAAAAAATATATTTTTGCTTTTTAAAAAAAAATCCTTGTATGCCAAATCGAAATCATTAGCAACAGTCTCCGACTCGACAGAATCATTTTCACTTTGCGTTTTATGATTTCATGATCATTTGCACAAAAATCCTCACCTTGTTTGAATTGTTCAACGAGAGTTTAATTTTACTTTCACCATTTCTTTCCTACGTAAGTGTATATTAAAAACCTGAGTTGGTGAATCATATTTCCTATTTGTCATATCATAAAGTGTTGTTAAGTTAACTTGAATAATGTATGAAATATATATATATAGTTTAGAGTATGTCTTAAAATTTCATGTTTTAATTAAAATTAAATACTAACATGAAAGTGCAAATTGTAACAGTTCTTACATAGGCAATACACTAATTCCTGCTTTAGATTGAATGTATGATTCCTGTTTTATTTATCATTAAAGCACTGTGAGCCCTATAGGACGTGAATCAAAAACCACGGCAAAAGTAATGATGAAATTTGGGGAAGAGTTTTATTAATTGATTATCACAGCTTGTTATATCTTCAGTATACATTTGTTGTACTGTACTTTTTCCACTATCCGACACCATTTTCGCAACCATTTTACCATTTGTTTTCAAAAGGTTCTATGTCTGAATTTTATTTAATTATGTATCCTCTTTTAAAGAGTCAAAATATAACTTAGAAAATATGTTAAACCGCGCAATATTCTGTATGTGCCTGTCCCAAGTTTGGAGCCTGTAATTATGTAGTTGTCATTGTTGTTGTATAAAATATTTGTTTTTCATAATTGTTTTTTTACCAAAATCAGGACGATAGTTTTCTTGTTGGAATTGTTTTGCATTTGTCATTCGAACCTTTGTTAACGTATAACTTACTATGTGGTATGGGTTTTGCTCAATGTTGAAGGCAATACGCTGACCTTAAGTAGTTAACTTCTGTCAATTTCTTCAAACACTGATGAATTTAACTAAAGTGGGAACATTTTCATCAAACATAGTGTGTCCCACACTGGTGTATGGTTTGATTCCACTATGTACTAGAGTTTTCATATGCCACATAAACATTTGTAGATTGATCCGCAAGTGGTAATCTGCAAACAAACTGTTTAATGATACTAGAAACAATCTGAGGTGGTGTAATTTTATTGTTTATTATATTACACAAAATGCTGATGTCGTTGGCCTAGCAATGATACAATATATATCTTTTTAAAACATAAGAGTACTACTACGTGTTCAATCTATAAAATTTTCAACATATTTTTACAAATATTTTGTCCTTCTTTTTAAATATTTTTTTATTTTTCATTTCTAAGATAATGAAAAAAGTTACAAAAACATAATCCCTAATCTTATCAAAATGATTTTCCTTGGTACAATTTAACTTTGTTTTTGAACTGTCAAGTAAACATACTAACATACTTCAAATTTCTGAACAGTGCATCATCATTATAGATTCAAACTATATTTATATAACACGTTGGAATAAGTTTCTGGTAACTGGATTTACTTCTAAGTGTGCAATGGTACAATGTATCTCTCTCTTTGTAGTTTGCTCTAGTATTAGCTGGACCAATAGACAAACTATATGACAAATAATATTCATGTTGCAACCACTGCCAATTTTGTAATAATTCCTATCAGACACCTAAATCAAAATCTGTCTGACTAGTCTTCATATGATGAGACCTGGTAAGAATCTGCAAAATATGTTAATGGTCTAGCGTTTCATTGCTCTCACGGAATTATTGTTGTCACTAGACAGTGCAGCTACTAGAAATAATCATGTATTGTACATGAATGTCTGGTCACTTTCAGGATAAGCCAAAAATTGGAATCTACCTGAAATTTAACATAAACATATAGTTATATTGTTTATTTCGACATATACTATATGTCATACAACTTTCGTCTACGTAAAGCAATTTTCATGGGATGTATATGTGTTGAGTATCAGATCACAAAACTTTGATTTTAACAAAAAATACAAATGTATGTTAAATTCTATTTCTTTTATTCATACATGTATATATGTCCAGTTACTAATGCCGTCTGGACAGGATATTTTTATATCTACTTTCTTGACGGGTATAATGAATTAATTGTTAAATATCATCTATGCTTGGATAACGCTTACTTTGAAAACTAAAGTTATCTGTATAGTGTGACTTGTACCCCTGTATATACAATTTAGATGCTGCAGTGCAATTCAGTATGGAGAGAAAGTTTTTAGATTTTTGGCCATCAGCTATTTATACTATATAATCATTGCATTTGTGATAGTTCTTTCTAACAAAATTTAATTGAAAATTCCAAAATAAATGTATTCATTTAATAATGCAAATCTCTGACGACAGTCTCAAATGAGACTACAAATACATGTGATTCCTGAGTTCATTATCAAAATTCGAAAAAGTACACCCATCCCATGATGCCTTAGCACACCCCTACTACATCACAGCTTATGTGCTTATTTAAATGGCATTGGCATTTTAAACCATGAGAATAACATTAAATAGTTATCAAAGGTACCAGGATTATAATTTAGTACGCCAGACGCGCGTTTCGTCTACATAAGACTCATCAGTGACGCTCATATTAAAATACTTGTAAAGCCAAACAAGTACGAAGTTGAAGAGCATTGAGGATCAAAAATTCCAAAAAGGTTGTGCCAAATACGGCTAAGGTAATCTATTCCTGGGATAGTTTTTTGAGTTTTTTGAAAAATTCAAAGTTTTATATTTAGGAAATTTATAAAAATGACTACATAATTGATATTCATGTCAACACCGAAGTGCTGACTACTGGGCTGTTGATACCCTCGAGAACGAAACGTCCACCAGCAGTGGCATCGACACAGTGGTGTAAATAGTTATCAAAGGTACCAGGATTATAATTTAGTACGACAGACGCGCGTTTCGTCTACATAAGACTCATCAGTGACGCTCATATCAAAATATTTATAAAGCCAATTGTATAACTTTGTATATAAATTGTTGTTTTAAAAATTATAGCAACTAGTGCAAGAAATATGGGACCAGGTCAAGGCTGATAGTTCCGCCTGCCAGTTGTGCTTTGAGAGCCTGGCGAGAACACAAGTTTGGGCCAATTAAGTTCTGCAGTACAAAAATCATGCAATACACAAATCAAAAAAAGATTAACTATTATAGGGATCAAGTCAAATTCTGATTAAAATGCCCATGGTAAATGTAAATGACACCCAGGCCATGATAAGTTTAGAAAAAAATACAGATGATAGTTCAAAGTATTTTTTTTTATAAACGATTGGTCGAAAATTCTTGGATTTTACACTGCTTGCAAGATCGAAATGTTTTCTTAAAATAAGCCATTAAGGAAAATTAAGGAAAAGAAAGTAAAGTTTTTGTTTTGAAAAAAATGTCATAAACATCGAAATGTCAAAGTCGGACACTGGCTTCATGGTGAATCATCTGAGTGGATTTTTGTCGAATTTGACGTCGCCGCTGACGTGTTTTTTTTTAAATATGCAAGGTCTATAAAATTAGCATACCTTCATTGCAACTATTTGTCTAATTATCCGCTTTACATTTTCCCCAATTGAATTAAAATTGCGTTAAATCCTCTACCCCTAAGAGAGCCCAACTTGTAATGAAGGAAATAAAAGGAGCTATCTGATTTAAATATTTGATCAATGACCTTTACATCTCCTAATCCGATCACCCGTTTTATTTCATTATAGGATTAAACAAATTTTTTCTAGAGGTTATTGATGTGTAAAACGGGGCGATTAACTCACAAACTGAATAACAGTCCAAATATTCCCGATTCTTTATTAACATTTTTTGTGTAAAAGCTATCAAATGCACAACTGACTGATCGTAACTAGGACTTGGCCGCCATATTGACTTTCTAAAATCCATAAATGTTATATAAATGCAACGGAAACTAAAATAAAATAGCACCTACCTCTAAAACATAATTTTAATGAGAGATTACCAGAATTTGAAGCGTACACGTAACGAAATTGTCTGTCCCTTTGAAGTTTTTATTCGTATGACGTTGTGTTTTGCCATGACGTAAATTCGCCAAATCATTCATGAAATTTAGCGGAATTTTACTTTAATTTTATTTTTACATTTTTCGAAGCTTTAGTGCATATCTTTTTTTATATATATGCAAATGTTTGCACCTGTCCTAAGTCAGGAATCTGATGTACAGTAGTTGTCGTTTGTTTATGTAATATATACGTGTTTCTCGTTTCTCGTTTTGTTTATATAGATTAGACCGTTGGTTTTCCCGTTTGAATGGTTTTACACTAGTAATTTTGGGGCCCTTTATAGCTTGTTGTTCGGTGTGAGCCAAGGCTCCGTGTTGAAGGCCGTACTTTAACCTATAATGGTTTAATTTTTAAATTGTTATTTGGATGGAGAGTTGTCTCATTGGCACTCACACCACATCTTCCTATATCTATTATAATAGAAACAACTGTTATGCATTTTTTTTTACTCTCAATTTGCTGAAAATCCCAGTATACCTGCAAAAATAATAATTGCGCATGAATAGTACGAAAGTAGTTTCGGAAACATGGTTTATTGAAGTGTAAACCAAGATAAAAATTCTAATTGCCCAATCTAATGCAAGTATTTATAGATATGCAAATCATATAAGAATTTTTTACATATAACAACTACTTGACAGAGCTAGGCCAGTTATGTTACTTATATACGGAATAATATCATAGGATGGAATACATGTAAACTAACTGAGATCTTTTAAAAAATCACAATCATCTCCAACCAAACAAACCACGAAGAATATACTAATTAATAATATTTACCTATATGTGATTAAAATCCTCCAAAATCACAAGGATATTAGTTATGAATCCTTGATATTTAGTTCCGTCTTGTTGAAATTACGGTCAACCGATATTCCTGCGCCGATTGCCATTTGACAATAGTAAACGACATGTACTTGGACATGTTCTGCGATGAAATAGTTCATGCAATTGTTCTCCAAAAGAACAATGTACGAATTTCTGTTTCTTATGTGCAACGTCAATTATCTCGGGTTGTTCTATGATCGTTTAGGATTATTTTGGCCATTTTCCTGTATTCCATAATAAAAAAAGTATGAAACATTTTTCCAATTATTTAAAAACTAATCCACATGCCTGCTAGATAATATAAATGACAGCTATTTCAGCATTCGCTTGGGGGATAATAAACTAAAATAAGAGGCTGAGGAACAACTTAGATGCAGAGTTTGGGTTGAAGTCTAAAAACTGTGCTCAGTGCTTTAAGCACAAAACAATGTTCGAAACATGATATCCAGCAAAAAAAAAACTGACTTGAAAGTTTTATGATTTTAAGGCCAGATCTTTAGATTCGATGAGACCTTCAACATGGAGTAAAACGTTCATAATAATATCTTAATTTTACCAGTGCATCCATTGAGTTTCTGTTTAATAACAGTGTAAACTCTGATCCCAACGTCACAAATAATATCTATTTCGCCGTTACAGTTTGGTTCACACGGAAGCTTTCTTATATCTATTTCTATTCTGTATGCGTACTCTTCTTGCATGGAACTTATATTAATGTAGTCTGTGTAATTGAGTCCCTGAAAAATATTCACATCGAATGTTCTCTAGATTATTAGGTTTCAAAACTTGTAATATCAAGAGTTGTGTCTAGAATAATCATCATTATTGTTAACTTTAGAATGGTCAAATACAATGTACAATGTGTAACAGGAGAAAATTAAAATATCTTTTTAAGATCAATATGATAAAGTACAAACCAAAACAACATCATCATATACTTAACATCCACGCTTACAAAGTACAAAATTAAATACAAACAAAAATGCGACGATAACACGGAATGCTTAAAACATATATCACAATATTCAGAATCAAATATTTTGGTTTATATAATCCCTGTCAAGCATGAATCATTTGGTGATAAATGTTTTATAAAATGTTATAAAGATAGAATATCGACCCGAACATATTGTGGCTATTTAATTCTTCAAGTGTTTGGAGTTTGATACATTTACTACCATAAGTGCGATTACAGTATATTAAAAGAGGATATGCATAATCGGTAAGGCAATACCTTTGTTACCACATCTTCCACATGAAAACAATCGTATTTACAAACTTTTTGTTATGGAAAATCTATTGTCACATAATGTCTTGTTACCTATGGTTGCACTTCGGTAATATATTTGTGTCATTTACCACACCTTTTTTGGGCACATTCATTGTATTCATAGATATTTTCTTCTTTCTATATTTCAACTCATAGAAACTCAAATTTGGATCTTTACCAGTCAGTATAAAGACACATGGATAACGGCCACGTTGAATACTGAGGATGAAACAACGTGAAGGGAGGGGTAGGACATACTTGCATCATACGTTTATACTATTAGAAGTTCGATACATATGAAAGTTGAAAATTATGAAGCGCTAACGGGTTGAAAACTCTTAAATCGAAAATTGTCGTTTTGTAACTTGTAACTGTTTAATTTCAAATTCTGACTTCGTAAATTGTAAATTTGTAATTTGTAACTGAAATTTCAAATTCGTAATTCGTAAATTGTCATTTTGCAACTTGTATCTTTGTAATTTAAAAATGCTAAATTCGTAAACTGTCAATTTGTAACTTGTTATTGTAAAGTTACAAAATTGGTTTAAATTACTTAGGTATATACTCAATATGGAGATGCCCCTTTTTACATCAGGCTAAAACACCGAAGACACTACCGAGCGCCATCTGTCGTCACAATGATCATTACCATTATACAAATATAAATAATTAAAGGCAACAGTAGTATACCGCTGTTCGAAATTCATAAAGATAAAAACCGGGTTACAAACTAAAACTGAAGGAAACGTATCAAATATAAGAGAAAAACCTTTACAAATCGCTTTTAACGAATTGACATGTTATTACAAGTTATAAAAACATCGATTTACAACTTAAAAATATTGAAATTACATAGATACTAATAACAAATTGACAATTTACGAATTAAGAATTTTGAAACTTCACAGTAATAAGTTACAAATTGATTATTTACAAAAAATTTCAAAGTACATGTACAAAGAAATTGCTTCCAAAAAATTAGAACAATATTTTAAAAACGTAAATTTCCAGTATATCGTTATTCGCAATTATTAATTGAATTTATACAACGCTTTTTTGTGCATTTTTGCATTTACAACAGTTATGCTTATCAGTTATTTATAGCTGTTGCTTATTATATCGGATATTCACCAAGTGCTGAAATAAGTCATGCATATGTTGACAAAATAAATGTATCTAAAGAATACATTTTTTTACATGCAGGTTAGGCCTAGTTACTTTTTACCACAAAACAATGCTTATTTACAATATAAGCCGCTGGAGATGAAAAAACAAATAAACAGATAGACTGGAAAGAATTCCGAAACGTCAAGAAAGGACACGTAAGGACTAACAATGCCAAGCAAACAAAAAAACAGCAGACAAAGAATATAAGCTGGTAATCAGTCCTTTGTTGTAAGCATACAACTGTTCCAAAAGGATGAAGGCCATGGAATTGCAGAAACACTCCTGAATCACAAGGCAAAATATTGTTATAAAAATCATTGGAAGGAATCATTGAAACAATCTTCTAAAAAGTTGAATACTACCTGCAATAGATGAAATGCAAGCAAACATGAAAGGTTGCATCGTTATCCTGGTTGTCAACGAATATATTGGGGAAGTTCTGAAGTAGGCCATGTCTAGGCATAAAGGTGAAGGCCTTATAATAGCCAAAAGTAACTAGAATAGTTTGAAGAGAAAGGATTGCTACTATAAAAAAGCTTCACATGGACATTCAATATAGGCTTTCACAATAAATCAGTTCAACAAACATTGAGACATGTGGTCAGATAAGGCATATACATGTTTACGAAATAAAGAGATCAGTATAAAATTAACCTCTGTTACTTACACGTTTGCCTAAGGAACTTTTTTAACAGAAATTATGTATGTATGAAATAGTTCATGACTGACGGTCGATTGGATCAAAATTGTAGACTTAAAAACCCGGAAGTAAGATATCAATCACACTTAAACTAAAGAACCTCATGTACGAATAGACTGGAAGGAATGTGTGAAACGGCAAAAGATGACATTTGAGGTTTGCGCCTTATATATAGTGAATATCCAATGTAAATTTGCAAAAAAAAGTATCAATGCAAAATTTTTATAAAAATAGTAAATATAAATGATTTATTGAAAATTCATGTTTTCAAAATAGCCATCTTTGAAGATAGCAACCAATAAATCAATATCTGAACTCTGATAAATATACCATGTGACTATATAGCAACCTTTAGCATCAAGCGCTTAACTAATAAGTCAAAGTGAACAAAGTGAAACGATTACCAAGGACATGCAAATGGTAAATGCGTATTAAGCGTTTTGTCAAAAATCTAAAATATGCCATATATTTAAGGTGGTGTGGAAACTATTCGAAGATTGCAAGCTTCTTATATTATACACAAGACATATCTGTCCTTTTAAAGGCTTATAAGCGGGGCTCGGATTGAACAGATGAAGACCAAATTATTACAGCGTTGACGAGCTTTTGGAAAAAGTCGGACATTCTGAGTAAAGTATGCTAATGCTTTATATGTCTCGAATGAATAACCTCATTCTTTCGAATAATTCAATATGAACTTGTGAAACAGATAATGAACTAAGATCTAGATATTTCAAAGTTACAAAGACTTATAGGGAACATACAAAGCTAGTTTATAACTTTGCCTTTTACAATTAACTTACAGGTAAACTCTGTTATTTTGGAAGGGGAAATTTATACTTCACTGTTAGTGTCTAGATGACATTACTCATTCTATTGATCGAACACAAACACAACAAAATAAAATGCTTCGCCGAGTGTAGCCTGATACGAACACAGAGGTCCAACCATAAACAGTTGGTGCAAGTGTGGTCACAATATTCAAGCTTGATACCGTCTGAATTTTGAATGTGATAAAATCTTTTACACAAAATAAATGTGGTGAAAGATCTTAATAATTTGTAATTGCATGATTGGTTGAAATACTTGTATTAATTTTCAATTTAAGATTTCTTGCTTTTGCACAATACTGTGCAATTGATGATTTTTTGCTATTGCGCAATACTGTGCACTTGAAAATGTCTTGCTAGGCCACACCAATTTAATTTCTTGTTCTACGGATTTTTGGACTCCAAAAATTGGGGCGAGCGAGCGAATTGAAAATTTTAATACAAAAATATTTAATATGCAAATTTTTGAGGCGAAGCTTAAAAAGTAAAGGCGAGCGATTATACATTTTTTTTTGTAAACATAAAATAGTAGGTTTTGACTATATTAAAACTTGATTTATCACTTGTACCTTGACATTTCTTCAATTTATGAAGTATTTTTTCCCTGTTCAACAAGAAATAATTGAATAATTAAATCTGGTCTATGTATGTGTGACTGACAATGAGAAAATTCTCCATCCAAGTCATAATTAGGTTCAGAACAACCCCTTAATGTTATGAATATCCTTTTATGAGGGGTCAAAATATTAAAGTTATAATATATTTTTTTGGTAAATACACTTTAAGTACAAAAGGGCTTATATTTTCCCAAAGAACTATAATATTTGGTATTAAATGGTCAAAACATGTCCAAAAATTTTGTAATATTCCTGGACTTTAACCATAGTAACACATTTACTTTAACAGTTTTAAAATAGGCACATCATGCACATCAACAAACGATAACTGATGAACGACAGGTCTCTGAACCAACCAGGACAGGTGCACAAGCCTGCAGCGGGTATGACCGTCACCATACATTATAATTGCAGTTGAAGGCAAATCCTTCAGAAGTTCTTTGTACTTTATTTTAACAACGAACATTTTTTTATAGGGAATATAAGTTAGGGGGAAAGAAACCAACGTTTTGTTCTGTACTGGTATTTCTATTTATATCGGAGCACTCCCGCTTGGAATAAATTGGTTTCATGCTGAAACAAATATTCTCGCAGATATTTACAGTGTTGTGGGGTGCTGATAGGTTTAAAATCGTTATATAAAGGCTAGACTGTGATTTTAAAAAACAAATGTTGAGATCTTTATATAATATTTACAATAAAAACGGTGCGGGAAATGGACATGATTTCATTTCCGGATGCGGGAAGCGGGAATATAATAAAAATAAAAAAAAATCTGTTTTGAAAATAATAGGTGCGGGCGGGTCCGTCGAACAAAGAATCAAATTGATGTGGCCCTATTGCGAAATAATGTGCAATTGAAGATTTCTTTTTATTGCGAAATACTGTGCAATTGGAGATTTCTTGCTATTACGCAATGCTATGTAGTTGAAGATTTCTTGCTATTCCGCATATGCACAACTGTGCTTTAGCGCAATACTATGCAATACTTCATATAATAATTAAAATTTCATGTTTGGTGTGTATCTCCTGCCATTTCAGTATTTCACGCTTTAATATATAAACTAGAAATAATTAATGTAAAAATAAAAAATGAAAAATGAAAAAAAATGATATGAAGAAATATGAAAAAAATCCCCCCAAATTTCTTTTGACCCACCTCATAGTAATAACCCCCAAACCCAGCTTTTCCTTTGTAATATGGTACCTTGCAGTTCAATTTGAAAGAGATCCATACACTCAAACACACGTTATTGTCTTGAATAACGACGACGGGACACCAATATACGACCGCATTTTTTGTTTACGTTTGTATGAAAAGTGCTCGCATTTATTTTAAGTTAGATTGTAATGTTATTTGTAGCATCACATTCTTCATACACTTCGAGTATACACCAGCTGTAAAATACGATTCTAATACGACGTGCTACTTTCGCTTTTAACAACACCGTGATAAAAATGTTCATATGTCTTTTCTTAGCGCAGACTCAGATCAACATGATATGGCAGATAAACGATACCTCCCACGTAAATCCACATTTATCGTAACCTATGTGCAAACGCTATACCAATTTCGCTTTGATAAAAATTGCAATTGAAAAAAAACAACCTTCAGAACATTTATTCTTATTCTCATGCATTCTAAAAAGAATTAACGTATAAGAAATCGGAATAATGTACAAATTCAAAATAATATAAAATTCCGCAAAAGTTCATTCATACGTTTGGCGTATCAAAATCCTGTCAAAACATGACGTCATTCGAATGAAAACGCCTAAACTGAACTTTTTTTTCCGTTTTCAAAGTTAGTTTTTTTTTAATTCTATTTCATCATGCGTATTTTTTCTGATAACGGCAAGTCAACATCGTGGCTCCTTAGTTACTAAATGTCAACTGTGGATTTGATGGCAGTTAAATAGAAAAAAATGTTTTAAAAAAATGGCATTTGTTTGTAATGAGATTTAACAGAATTATACACATGTTCTCCAGTGGTAATTTAAGAAATACTTGATGTAAGCTCCTGGTAGTATGCTTTAATGAAACGGGTTACAGGATGTCATTATACAATCAACTCTAGATGAAAAGTTAACCATAATCATTGTATGGGAAAAGCACAAATAAGAAAGTCATTGAAACATGCCTAATTTTCATAATTGTCTCATATCATATCTATGTATGATTTTGTAAACAAATCAAAACATATCAGTTGTACATCTTTCTTCATTCTTTATATCAATATAATAAGATTGTTTAATGATTGGAACAGCAAATTATAAGCTTTATCTAAAACAACCAGCGAAATTCTCGAATCAGAATAGACCAAATTCATGAGTTTTGAATTTAAGACTTGATTTAATGAAGAGTTGGTCCTTTATTTAGATATTTTACCCACAAATTCTTTACAATATCAAGCTTTAAAGACCAAGTTCAAATCTCGAGGTTTTTTTCGTAAACATACAGTCGATTTGTTCTTGTGGTGAAAACTGCATACTTTTTCAATACAAATATTTGTTAATTTTACAAGCCTCACCTCATAATAGAGTTGGCATACTGGCATAGGATAGGCATGTTGTAAAATGATAGATGGTGACGTTGAACTGCATATTTCATTACTAATGTTATTTTCAATAACCTCTGGTTTTCCTGTACAAAAAATAAAAAAACCCAGGAAAGATTAATATACAGAATGGACTAAAACGAGATCCTGAACTTTAATACAACCTGACTTTAAATCTTTATACAAACGTATGTGGATTAAGTTAACAATATAATATAATTTCCAAAATCTATTTGTATCAATGGTTTACGTGAACAAATAGTGAAAAGACATCTTACGTTGGGAAGCATTACGATTAAAGGGAGTTAATGTAGTTGCATGCATTGTTGAATTTTACCTTTATTTTGGAACTAAATATGCTTTCGATTCAAACATAACATTCTTTTTTATCATTATTTTTAAATTGTGGATCATTTTATTGTTTCGGAGTCATGTGTTATGTCTTAATCTGTTTTTTGGTTGTTTTTTTCTCTGTTTTTGGATCAGATTGTTGTATGTAAGATGTTCGTTTCGTCTGAAAAATCATCAACAATGACACTCGAATCGTAAAAGTTAGGGACAAGCTTAATACGACAGTCACCGCAGAGGTCGAATCCAGAACAGTTTAGGCAAGTATGGAAAAACTATACAAGCTTAAACTTTTAATTAAAATTGCGATTGATTATTTGAAACAGCATAGGTTTTTTTGCCACAAATTTAAAGTGTAAAAAAAATGAAAAATTTCAAATCAGACTTATTATGATTTAGTTTTAAATTCTATGCGCATGGTTAGAATCAGCTTATAAAAGAACCCCAAGAATTGAATTTTGATAAAATTAAACAAAAGTTTAATTTAAGACCCTTTGACCTGATCAACTTAGATACATTTTATAAAAGGAGCCCAAAACCTAAAATTTCTATATACATGGTAAAACTAAGTATTTTAAAGACCTTAACAAATTATTTTTTTTGTTAAAATCAAACAAAGTTTTATAGTGGACCAACTTGAAAACTTGGCCCCAAAATACACATTTTAATATAGTCTTTGATTCAGCATTACAAAGAACCCTTTAACAATATTAATGTTTTGATTTTGGACAATAATTTTGACCAGTTTGAAAAGTGTGCTCTAAATCAAAAAATATAAATCAATGTTAATTGATAGACAGTATAAACTTAGTTTTAAAGGGAGTTTTAGTGGGAAACGGTAAAAGTGACGCTATCGAATTTCTAACTTGGTGATAAGTATTGCGTATAAGTTTTAAAATACAAAAGTAAGAGAACGGAAACACATTTTTAGGCTTTCTGCATGGACAGATGGGACAGACGGGTCGGACGGACATGAACAACACTTAACGCTACTCCAAGAGCATAAAAGCAGGTCAGTGAAACAGTGATATGCCCTTCCGAAAGTTACAACATTTGCAAGCTTTTGTATATGCCGTATTCATATTGTATCCATCGGTTACGTAAAAGTTGTAATAGATATAAAAAAAGAAGATGTGGTATGATTGCCAATGAGACAACTATCCACAAAAGACCAAAATGACACAAACATTAACAACTTTAGGTCACCATACGGCCTTAAACAATGAGCAAAGCCCATACCGCATAGTCAGCTATAAAAGGCCCCGGTAAGACAATGTAAAACAAATCAAACGAGAAAACTAACGGCCTTATTTATGTAAAAAAAATGAACGAAAAACAAATATGTAACACATAAACAAACGACAACCACTAAATTACAGGCTCCTGACTTGGGACAGACACATACTTACATAATGTAACGGGATTAAATATGTTAGCGGGATCCCAACCCTCCCCTAACCTTGGACAGTGGTATAACAGTACAACATAATAACGAACTATAAAAATCAGTTGAAAAAGGCTTAACTCATCAGATAGACAAAATATAAAAGTGGACGTGGCCGGGTACTTATACATCCCGACACAAAAAGACACAATGAACAGATCTGAGAGTACTCGCAATTATCCGACAGCTAGTTCAAAGCCACTAACAACTAATAAAAAAATCATGCCTCTAAGACTAAACACTCAATCCGTACACATCCAACATACAATGGATTTAGTGTAAAGACGTTATAAACAGCCAGAGAAGAACATGACCTATGCAATGCCAAGTTACAGGTATCGACAGATTGTAGATTCATGAAAATGTATATGTATATAACATACTAGTTAAATTTAGTTAGCTTTTAATATACTGATTACAAAATCAATATTTATACCAATAAAAACAATATTCAATGATCGTATTACAGTGTTGAATAGGTAACCTTTGAGAATAAGATTGTGTTCAAGCCTTATATTGTGTATTCATTTTAATACTATCAAGCGAATTGTATTTTGATCAAATGCATATATGATATTTGAACTTAACACTTTATTTTCTTTAAAAGGACGGCAAGTAAATATTTGTCTTTGATAATACTAATTTTAAAGTTTTAGAGTCTTGTTTAAAAGATTCCTTATCTGAAAACCACACCTATGCTGAAGGTAAGTTGCTCCTTGTTTTTCGGGTGTGTTTTTTAACTTGATTTTCCTAAATTCCTACACGATAAAATTGAGAATGGAAATGGGGAATGTGTCAAAGAGACAACAACCCGACCAAAATAAAAAAAACACAACAGCAGAAGGTCACCAACAGGTCTTCAATGTAGCGAGAAATTCCCGCACCCGGAGGCGTCCTTCAGCTGGCCCCTAAACAAATATATACTAGTTCAGTGATAATGAACGCCATACTAATTTCCAAATTGTACACAAGAAACTAAAATTTAAATAATACAAGACTAACAAAGGCCAGAGGCTCCTGACTTGAGACAGGCGCAAAAATGCGGCGGGGTTAAACATGTTTGTGAGATCTCAACCCTCCCCCCTATACCTCTAACCAGTGTAGAAAAGTAAAAGCATAACAATACGCACATTAAAATTCAGTTCAAGAGAAGTCCGAGTCTGATGTCAGAAGATGTAACGAAAGAAAATAAACAAAATGACAATAATACATAAATAACAACAGACTACTAGCAGTTAACTGACATGCCAGCTCCAGACTTCAATAAAACTGACTGAAAGATTATGATTTCATCATATGAACATCAGGCACAATCCTTCCCGTAAGGGGTTTAGTATCATACCATCATAACATATATGAGAAGAACATAACCCGTGTCATGCCAACAACTGTTTTTAGAATAAATGTGTTTAGTTCCGACGCAAAGACCTTATCAGTGACTCAATATTAACGCCAAAATATGCAATCTTTAATGACTTGACAACAGTATCGTAATTATATCCCTTCTTAATAAGTCTATTCAAAGGTTTTGTAAGTTTATGAGGTGAATACTGACACCTTTGTGCTTTATAATGAATATTTCCATAAAAAAATGGATGTGAAATACCTGAACGTATAAAAAGTCTGCATGTTGAGCTATATTTACGAATGATGTCTTTATACCGATGATAAAATTTAGTAAATGTTTTGACTAGTTTGTGATATCGAAAACCCTGGTGTAATAATTTTTCAGTAATACATAAATTTCTCTCGTTAAAATCTAAAACATTGTTACATACACGAGCGAATCGTACAAGTTGAGATATATAAACACCGTAAGATGGTGACAAGGGAACGTCACCATCTAAAAACGGATAATTAACGATAGGAAATGAAAAATCATCCCTTTTATCATAAATTTTAGTATTCAGCTTTCCGTTAGTGATATAGATATCAAGATCGAGGAAAGGGCAGTGGTCATTGTTAGTATTAGCTTTATTTAAAGTGAGTTCACCAGGATAAATTTCATTAATATACATACTGAAGTCGTCATTATTGAGAGCCAAAATATCATCCAAATATCTAAAAGTATTATTAAATTTGTTTATCAGATGTTGTTTTGATGGGTCTTTGCTTATTTTTGTCATAAATTGTAACTCGTAACAATACAAAAAGAGGTCCGCAATAAGTGGTGCACAGTTAGTCCCCATTGGAATTCCGATAATCTGACGATATACGGAATCCCCAAAGCGAACAAAAATGTTATCTAGTAAAAATTCAAGGGCATATATAGTATCAAAGCATGTCCAATTAACATAGTTTTTTTGTTTATTGCTACTAAAAAATGACCTAAAAGAGTTTGAACATATATATTCACATTCTGATTTTTTGAATGCCCATTTAATTAGGTGTGTGAATTTTTTCTTAATGAGAATGTGAGGCAATGTGGTATACAGGGTAGAAAAATCAAAACTTTGAACAGATTCAAAATCACCAATATAAGCATGCAATTTATCATAACTACATAGGTTTCTTGGTTACATACACTAGCCATATAACTATCTTTTTAATGAGGTAACAACAGTTTTGAGTTTTATTTAGTATAAAAATACATGTTTTAAGCGTATTTATACATAGATTGCGAAAAAGAAGAAAGCTCGGAGAATATCACATGTTTCTCTTATTCATATAAAAACTTAAAGCTATGTACAAATAAATATTACTTATTCCGACAATGAAAGCATTTTGAACTTTTATTTACACTGACGACTGTAAGGGGAAGAGTACACATTATATACAGACTGAATACGCTCGAAGTGTTAAACATTTAAACAGGAAAAACAGTATTTTGTTACACCTAAATTCCCTTTTTGCAACTATTACGTGGTCTACTAAACTTCGAAACACTCATTTAAGCCTTCTGATAAATTATAAATACTATCACAAATTTCATTCCTTGGTTAACTATATATTCATTCATTCATTCATTCATTCATTCAAGAAGGGATAAACAATTATAGAATTAGGTATATGTAAGAGAATGATAATCCCTTTCTTCATGGTTAAATACGAGCGATAGCGAGAACATATCATGAAAAAAGGGATTATGATTTTCTTACAAACTTAGAATATTGTAAAGTGCTCAAGGTGCAAATGATCTCTTCATTGGTTGTATTCAAGAATTTGTTTCATTGTTGGTGTTAATCAAATGTTTATAATTGATGCATGACTCATTTTAGAGTATTTCATTTATGGGCTAAATTGTGTGATGTTAGGACTTGCTTTTACTTTGGGAAATATTAAAAATAATGTGTTAGACAAGCTGTCAGGTGACACAGCAGTACAAAGTATATGTTACTTGACTGTGGGTATGCATGTAAATCGTATAATGTTTTAGCGAGAAATTATCCTTTTTTAATTGCAGTTTCAATCAATAAATAAACTTCAGTTAACACAAATTTTATTTCTCAGCAAGTACTTCAGTCTGGCTTTTAAAAACTATTTTATTATGTCTGGAAACATTTCTAATAAAATGCCTTTAAAAGTTTTTAACTTAAATCAAATTTCTGTTGTTTTTATTTTTATCGGAATATTGGAAATGATTATTCTCTAATAATTCAATTTTGGATGTAATGCATCTTCTGATAATAGACTGACTGACGTTATTTTGTTATCAGCTCATAGACATAATTTAGTCATGTGACCTTGACGTCATCAACATTTTTTCATGTTTTTTTACAATTTAAAATGGAATTTAGAATTTATTTATAAGAAATGACTGTAATAGTTTTTCTGTCCATTCGAAATACAAAAAATGTAACATAAAACAAATGTGGTGCACACTGTTAATAGTGGAGCGGCGAATGATGAAAAAGTCGCTTAGTTAACGATTTTAAATAACCTAAATACCTCATGGAATTTTAAGGTCTTAAATTGTTTATCGATTATTTAGCTTTAGATAAATGTTTGTCGTAAATATCAAATGTGTTACAAATGACGTTAAAAACAGCCTTGAATGACGTTACCCAATTTGCATCGAATACCCCACTGCTGTTTGGGTAGACAAATTTCTCAACAAACCCGTTCTAAAAATGATTTATTTAACGAAATTGGTAAGTTCAGTTATTAATGAACTTCATACAGTATAAGGGCATTTCCAAATAGTCCTATATGTAAATCAGAATGCATCTGAAAATGGTTAAAAATAACACTGAAAAATTATCGTTTTTCACCGAGCATTATTTGCACGTGCAGTAAAGGTGTATTGTAAAGCCACAACAGTAAAGCCGCCTTATAATACTTCAATCGACCCGATTTACTTTTTGAAGTTAATTCCTAATAAGATAGATATTTGGCCAAATATCTGCTTTTTATCCAGATTTCAAGTCCGAATATTTGTCACAGATTTACCGACATTGTTGTGGTTTCTTGTTATAGACCCACATTCAGCACTTTCATTTTCAAGCATATTTCTTGTTCATTTTATAATTTTCTAAGCCTTGTGATTAATTTATGTTGTTTGGTATTGCTGTTTATTCGTTTTTTGTTGAATTCAACTGGGAAAGTGAATATTATTGTAGGGTTGTTTGGTTTTCAGGTGTGTCTGATTTGTTTTTTTTCAATCAAATGGACAATTTAACAGTCTCGTTAAAACTGGTCCCGCCAGATGCCAAAAAAAAATGAAGGTGAATGTTGGTGTTGACAAACGTATTATCTGCGATTCTGTTGTTGAACACCAGATATAAATTCAGATTTATCTATTTCTTTGGTGCCTGAAAATATTGATCACAATACAAAAAAGTGTATTATTTGCAAAATAATGTCTCGGAAAACATGTAAAAGGTTGAAAACATTACACACAATTTCATCTGCTGAAAAGTTAGAGCATGCGACGCTGAAATAATTAATCGAATAGAGCAAGACAATTTGCTCAATAATGCAGTGCATCACGCAGCATGTCTGACCACATACTTGGCATATAGACCAAAATCCCCTGATAAATTTGCGTATGATTTAGTATTTGAAAGAGTAGTTGAAAATATAGACAGAGACCTTATTCATGACAAAAAGTCTCTTGTATTGTCATCACTTTTGTACCAGTCTGTTTTACCTGATAAAGTAAGTAATATAAAAAAGAAGATGTGGTATGATTGCCAATGAGACAACTATCCACAAAAGACCAATATGACACAGACATTAACATATATAGGTCACCGTACGGCCTTCAACAATTATCAAAGCCCATACCGCATAGTCAGCTATAAAAGTTCCGATAAGACAATGTAAAACAATTCAAACGCGAAAACTAACGTCCTTATTTATGTAAAAAAAAAATGAACGAAAATCAAATAAGTAACACATAAACAAACGACAACCACTGAATTACAGGCTCCTGACTTTGGACAGACACATACAAAAATAATGTGGCGGGGTTAAACATGTTAGCGGGATCCCAACCCTCCCCTTAACTTGGGACAGTGGTATAACAGTACAACATTAGAACGAACTGTAAGACATACTTTAATTAAATTTCTAAACTTAAGGCTTAACTTGAGAAGCACTACAGGGATGCCATTGTATTTTTTGCTCAACAAGAACAAGGTAAATCTAGCATTGTATTTGCTAGCAACATGTCCATTGGAGACGCTGTTAAGGTAGCAAATAACATCTAAGCAGAATTTGTAGCTCACACAACACCAACGAACAAACCATTTGTACCGAACAACTTGTTCCATTTTGACAAATTTAGCCAACCCAAAATAAGAATAGCTCCCCATGTGCTTTTGCTTGGAAAAATGCGAAAAATGACAAGTTAGAGCCAGTTTTCTTTGAGGGACAAATGACATCAGACTTTCTACAAGTTCAAATTTGTTCATGTAATGGAAAAAAGTAAAATCACAAAAATACTGAACTCAGAGGAAAATCAATTTGGAAAGTCCATAATCACATGGCAAAATCAAAAAACAAAACGCATCAAAAACGAATGGACAAGAACTGTCATATTCCTGACTTGGTACAGGCATTTTCAAATATAGAAAATGGTGGAAAAAGCATGCCAGGCAACATGTGTTTGCAAGGACCAGGGTCTTCCTTGCAATGATTTATGTTTTGTTAAAATGTAGGTAGTTGAAACAATATCCAGGCAGAATCAGCCGACATAGATGATGACACAGATGAAATAACATGAAAATAGTTCTTGTTGTAATATTTGGTAACTTTATTTTAATTTGCTATATTTTTTTCGACGCTTTATTTGGTATGAAAATAAACTCATCATAGATACCAAAACGGTCATGTCGCAATTTTGAATTTGTTCTACAACACACTTGCACACATTGAGTAATATATCATTCCAATAACTATATTATATATCTTGTATTGAGATAGTTGGAATTCATTTTACGAAAAATCAGTGATATGTCGAATCCTCGAAAACTGAAAGGAAATTTAAAATGACTGCACATTTTGTTTGATTTATCAACAATGCATTTCGGATACTCTTCGGAAAACCTTTATCAAATATTATTCAAGAAATGCTATTTGTCGAGGTCAAATATCAAGGTAATTATGTTACTGTTTTTGATTAGGCTTTATAATTTGTATACCACGGACTACCTTAAAAAAATTTAAATAAAACATTGGTTTGACGCGATGTGCAAATATGAAAAAGAATTTGTCTAAACTAACGCATTTCTACATAATACTACTCATATAATTTATTAAATAGATTATTAATTTTGATAAATATCAACGGTATTGTTTCTACAGATGAAAATAGGATTTTTTTAAGTGATGACCTTTGACCTTGATTTTCGGTATAATTGGACCAGATTTATATTTACGACACATATTTTCAAAAACTACACGATTTCAGCTTTCGAATGAGCTATTAAACTCCCATGAGGTATTTAGGTAATTTAAATTTCTAAAATTGTCCTGTTCGCCGCTCCACTATAATTAACCCGCTACGCGCGTTTTTCAGTGTGCACCAAATGTTTTATGTTATTTCTTCAGAGACAGTAAAAATATTACAGTCATTCCCAAAATAATTTAATTAAAGATGTAATGCGTCTTCTGATTGGCTGACTTCGTTTTGTTTATCATATAATAGACACAATTTTGTCATGTGACCATTACGTCATCAACGTTGTTTCATTATTTACGCCGGTTCCAGTTTGAAATGGAGTTCAGAATTAAATCATAAGAAATAACTGTAATTTTTTGTCAGTCTATTCGAAATAACATAAACAAAACTAGAGGCTCTAAGGAGCCTGTGTCGCTCACCTTTTCTGTGTGCATATTAAACAAAGAACACAGGTGGATTCGTGACAAAATTGTGTTTTGGTGATGGTGATGTGTTTGTTCATCTTTCTTTACTGAACATTCTTGCTACTTACAATTTTCTCTATCTGTAATGAACTTGGCCCTTTAGTTACAGAGAACATATATTGTAGAAAGTTACCAAGATTTACCAAATAAATGAAAATTGTTAAAAATTGACTATGAAGGGCAATAACTCCTTTGAATTGTAAGTAGTTTTGCACAATAGGATAATCCCTTACTAAGAACATGATTTACATTCATTCTTCACAAGTTAGAGACACTAAATTCTACAATTTCATTGGTCGAGAGCACTTCGCTATATTCTAAATAGAATTGACCTTCTGATTAATGATTAAGTATAAAGTATAAAGTACATTTGTAATTCATTCCCAGCTTGGGTCAAACTCATAAAAAAGATCACACCTGGTCAGAGAGTAATATATTTTAAATAACATTCATTCAAAATTGCCACATCATGTAAAACTTAAATATACCAAGCTTACGAGTTCAGATAAGTATTACACGAGTTAAAGAAAATAGGGCCTTTCTTTTACCTGTTAAAACACGCGTACTGAGTTAATTAGGCCGTATTAAAGTGTACTACTTGTATGCCATGACAAAAACAAGTTCACTACATTTTTAACTAACCTCAACTTATACCATAAGTCTATACTAGACTTAATTTAAGAGCGAAAATTATCCAGTAACCATAAAATATATCTGAGCACTCAAAAAAATTTAATTAACATTGAAAATATTAGTTTCAATCCATTTACTAGTATTAATCCAGAGATTATTTAATCAACTTGTTCTATTCTTTATTTTAAAGTTAATATATATGTGTATGTATAGAAGGGTTGATTTAAATCATAAAATGTTTTAATATTGTGAATTTGGGTTTTAATGCTTTTTTGATAACATTTTTAATTTCAAATTATTGTTCAAATTTCTTGCCAAGAGAAATAGTTGTTGTTAAAATTAGTTCCTAAATTGATGAAATAAATAGATATATACCAAAACAGTTTTGCATTATTTCAGACTTGGTCAAATATGGCTCAGACTAAGTCAAGTATGGTTCAAACTAGGTCGAGCATGGATCAGACCAGATTGAGCATGGATCAGACTATGATGAGAATGGTTCAGAATCGTATTAAATGGTTATGTTCTGGTCAAGAACAAGATGAGACTGTTCATATTTATAGGAAGATGTGGTATGAGTGTCAATGAGACAACTCTCCATCCAATTAACAATTTATAAATGTAAACCATTATAGGGTCAAGGTACGGCCTTCAACATAGAGCCTTGACTAACATCGAACAGCAAGCTATAAAGGGCCCCAAAATTTACCAGTGTAAAACCATTCAAACGGGAAAACTAACGGTCTAATCTATATAAAAACGAGAAACACGTATGAACTACATTAACAGACGACAACTACTGTACATCAGAAACTACTGTACACCAGATTCCTGACTTAATGCGAACATTTATAGCGGGATTAAACATTTTAATGGTACCAAACCTTCTCCCTTTTCTGAAACAAGTTTGGTTTCAGTCGAGTTATATCAAGTAAATGTTAGACCAATTTAGACTGGTCAAGCAAAAATCAGTACAGTTTAGTTTAGTTTAAACATATTTATTTATAGTGGATTGGGAAACAAGTTTTGCCACTTATATTAATCCCTTTCCACTTTGCAGGTGCGAGTGCTGCCTTGTAGCGGCATTAGCCTACTCTTTTTCGAAATCTACAAGGGTGTCTTTACCGTGCAAGATATATGGCTCTCTCTTAACACGGGTCAACCATTTATCGTCCCCTTCCGACGGACTATTATCGTTTCCTCAAGACCATACTCGCAAATGGTGTCAAGGGAGAGCCGAAAATTGAGTTCCTGAAATTCTCATCCCGAAAGGGAATCGAACCAGGAACCTTTGTGTTAGTAGTCCGATGCACTAACCACTACACCACGGCTATCTTATAGTACAGTCGAGTACAGATATATGACATTTCAGACGTTTACTGGTTTGTAGTGTAGGTGACCGCAATCCTAACTATTTTAACTTTGAAATGTAACTCAAATGGTAAGTAGTTGACAAATAGGAATTGGAAAATCTTAATAACTAGTGTCATTACTAAGGTATAAAGTATTGCGAGAGTTCTTTACTGTTTATCCTTTTCATAAACTTAACCTCATGCAAAAATCATACATTATTCATGTTATTCCTGCAAACAGTTTAAATTGTACACATACTATATAATATACACTGAAATTTATTTGTAATTTTACAATGCAGTCTCCTATTAACCCGGGCGAACTCTGATGTTCACATTCATGTTCATGCTACATCTATTTTTTTCAGATGCATGCAATGTCTGCATTTAAGGATGTTCGCTTGTCATGTTTTGAAGTTTTTGTCAGATTTTCGAAATCCTCAGGTTTTATCCATTTGAATGCCTTAATTTTTTTTTAAACCTTAACCCCCACTTTTTCTTTTTATAAATCTTTTACATGTATAATTATCAGCCTTTTATAAAAGTCTTATAAAATCTTATTTATTTTTAATAGTTTTTGAGACCTTTAACTACTCAATGATAAAGCTAAAAAAAAAATCAAGAGAGAACATTTACCCGCTAAAATGTCGATCGCTTATATCTCGAAAACAAGCATTGTTTGCTATTCTCCTTCCTTAATTAAGACCCTATCTATGTATACTAGTGTTTTGGAAAGCTATTTATATTGAAACTGAGTAGCAAACTTCCTTAAACGATGTAGATTTCTATCAAAAGAATTGAGGGTATATTGCAGGATATAAACAATATGTGTACACGTACGTTGTCGGAAATAATAAATGGCATGATGTGTATCACAATGAAACAGAAAATCCATATATAAGTATTGATGTCCGTCGTGTTTCTAAAGCTCATTCAAAATTGAATATTTTTCAGTCAACCATTTACGTATACCTTTAAATTTTATTACTTTACATTTTTTATGTTTTTGGTTGATTGTTTCGTTTTCACAACTAATTTATGTTAAATACTTTCATGTTCGCAGTTACCCATTTCAAAGAATACAAGCCATACAAACATTTATTCCTATATAGTGATTTGTATATGATTCAAAACACATGTCGTTATCGAGATAGTATGCAAAATAACGTGAAAATAATTAAAAATACAAAATAGTATTTATATATTGATATCAACAACGTTTGATGCACTCATTTTTTTTTTATATATTTCTATGTTTTTCTTGATATAAATGCTTACCAATAAAACCATCTTTGTCGAGCGAAAGAAGTCTTCCTTCGCTTTTAAAATCCATGTTACACTTGTAAAAGGAGTTCACATCAGAATAGTTGAAGGCGACAATCGTTAGTTCATAATATAACCCTGTATGATTCATCTGTAGTTTAGGGGTATATTTATGTGGATAAAGTGATGTATTGCCTCTACTTATAATCTTTGAATTTTTGCTCCACGCGTATCGACCAAGACGTTGGGAATTGACAATACTACATACAAAGGTAGCATTTCCTCCAAACTCTATTGGGTATGTCCGTTGTTCAAATTGAACTAAAATAAATAAAAAAATCTTATGAATTTTTCGTCGATGAATTATCGAAAACTGAAACCCCAGGGCAATATACCCATAGTTGAACGGCTAAATATATGTTCATTCTACTAAATTTTGAGAGACATTACTGTTTTTAAAATGTTCTTTGATTATTTATATTGTGGTTTGTATAGTGCTGTTTTTCTTATAGTCGTTTTGTTTCTCACTTTTTAACATTGTATTGTTAGTTTGGTTTAAACTTATGAGACTGTATATTCGTGAGATATCTTTCGACTCTCTTCAAACAATTTCCAATATTCTTAGTTTTCTTCATTCAAGTCAAAATGGCCTTAACATGATATTGTACATGTAAGACTTTTAAGTTTATATTAGTAGTTTTCAAATTCTTATTGATTTGACCTATAAACAGTTTTGAATCGAACGCAATAGAAGAGTATCGTGAAGACGACACCAGAAAAAAAATCATATCTTAATATATTTTATGAGTTAATGTAATTTTTTTTCAACAATGAATATCTAGAATTTCCAAATTGTATAATTTCACTAAAAAGATAAAAAAAAATAGTATGCCTTAGTAATATTTTTTATTGCAACCGAAGCATTCAAGTGGTTTTTTTTTTGGCTATTTGATTTGTATTTTTATAGTTATAAAGATTATTTCCAGACTATATTTCTTCGTATTTGAACGAACCCATTTGAACAATACACGCTATACTTACTCTGACAATTTGCACGACAGGCAAACCAAGCGAACATGAACACCAACAGGTAACAAACTGATTCGTTTCTACAAACAAAATTATTACAATTCCAATACATTGATATAAGAAGATGTGATATGAGTGCCAATGAGACAACTCTCCATTCAAGTCATAATTTGTAAAAAAAACTTTATAGGTCAAAGTACGGTCTTCAACTCAGAGTCTTTGCTCACACCGAAGAGTGAGTAATAAAGGGTGCCAAAATTTATTTGTGTAAAACCATTCCAACGGAAAAAACCAACGCCTAATATATAAAAAAAAAAGAGAAAAGAGAAACACTTACATGTATCAACCGCATCAACAAACGACAACTACTAAACACCAAGTTTTTGATTAGATCAGGTGCAAACAAACTTGCATGTTTAGTATCCAGATCTCCAGACAAATACTAGTTCGATGAAAAATTTTCTTGATCAAAGAGTAATTTAATTTAACACTATCAGAAAACAGGAGGTGGATGTACTGCCAATCTAACAAGATGTGTTGAAACGACATGAACATTTGAATAGCGGTACGAAACATTGTTAACTTACATACCAACAATCAGCCCAATTTCTGAAAAAGTTTTGCCTGGTTTTCGGAAGTATTTGATGACTAAGGCATGTCTTATGATGGTCTTAGAACATGTCATAGTCGTAAGATATGTTTTCGAAAGTGTCCCAAGTTACGATTTGTCATAACTTTTGTCGTAAACTTAAGACACCTAGCGACATGACTTATGATGGTCTTATGATTGTCAACTAAAATTTTAATTACTTTTCATGTATAATTTCATGTTAATTGCAATAAAAATATTTGTTATGTTTCTCAGTTAGTCAAATACAAATGTAGTAAAGGTTTTATTTTTCTCAACTACGTGAATTAAAATTTGAATCTGCAAGAAAATAATGTTCACTTATGATAGCCATAAGAACATTATAGCTATGACTCTCTTTAGACAGCTCGTTTGAAATCAATTGTTATAATAGTTTGTTTAGTAATGACGGGATGACGGAATGACAGATATGACTGAATGACAAACACGAGTGAAAGTATATGGTACTGGCAACTTTAGTGTGAGGCCATTTAAGATAGAATGAATAATATTCGTGCGACTTTATAAGTGCCCGTCATACACCACGTAAACGAGTGTTAAATGAAACCAAATGGAAATTCAGACCCATTAGTCAAAAACTAACAATACCAAAACAATACATAACATAGAAAACTAAAGACTCCGCAACATTAACCCCATAAAAAAACAGGGATAATTTCAGGTGCTCCTGAATGGTCAGCAGTTTTTTCTCCTTAACTGGCACCCGTCGTGTTGCTCATGTACGTACAACCCCGGTGATTAGTGTAATTTCTTACGTCACATATGAGGAAAAGGAGGACGGGATTGGGGTTACGATATTAGGAATATATCCGTTGTCATCTGTGAAAGAAATACGCTTATAACATTCAATCTACTTGTGATGGCCTCTGTGAAATTTTCGGACGGATGATTTCAACTTCATATCTTGGAACTCTTTGTTCAATAGCTTCCTACTCTCTATCAATTAGGTCATGGTGGGAAACATAAGCTCTGGAATATCGTTTCAGCTGGGAAACATACACCATATGCAGGCAATCTGGAATGGGCTACATGAACGGTTAAATGGATATGCAGATATATGTTTAAAAATTCGAAGTATGATCAGACCAAACATAATCCCCTGTTTGCAATAAACAGGCTTTACTATAGGCGTTTTCGAAACTCTTCCTTTAAGTTTTTTTTATCGTTCCTGTACATGCGCAGTCTTTGTCCCATCTATTAACGAATTGTCTAGAAAAGCGGTCATCCAGTACAATCTTCTTAACGTAAGACTAAGATTTTTTTTGTAATTGTGGCTCAAATATTTAGAAACAAGTTCTTTTTCATTTCAATCGAATAATGTAATTCTAAACAATACAACCTACGTAAATTGATGTGACAGTCATGAATTAATTTTGATCCCTTTATTGTGAGGTGATGACACACATTTCATTATGCATATTTCATTTCCTGTCTATCAATTTCCAAATAATGACAGCATCAACGTTTTTTTCTCCAAATGCTTTTTTTATAACAATAAATAATAGTGAATTTCGCTTTTAAAATTCTTTTTATCACATCACCGATGAAACAGGTAATGATACTTAAAACGAAAATAATGTTTTTTCAGTGTTAATCGGCAACAAGTGACATAATGTTAATTTAGAAAAAATCGCCGTAATTTTATATGAGACAACTTACTTGGTCGGAATGTTTGTCAAACCTGTAACGAGAGTAATAATGAAGTGCTAATGATTCTATCACATTGCAGGTTCATTTATGATGAGGAAAAAAATACGGTATGCACATGTGACATATGACAGTTGTTATCTAGTCGTTTGATGTGTTTGAGCTTTTGATTTTTTCCTTTTAATAATAATAATAATAATAATAATAATAATAATAATAATAATAATAATAATAATAATAATAATAATAAATTCTTTATTTAAAGAGGGTAAACTCAGTTAGTTACAATAAACTAATCTTCCCTGAGGCCCTCACATACAAATTACAATACAACCAAAACAGATATTTTCACATAGTTAATTTAGTCATGTAGTTCAATGTATTGTTATTAACATAAGATATAATGCTGTTTAAGAAGTATACATGTAGTCATAAAATCAAATGAAAATAAAAAAAATATACAAATACATTGTAGCAAACATTTCTTAACAGGATTGTGTTAGGTACTTCTTGATACTTTGCTTAAAAGTAAAAGTGTTTTGAGATTTACGCATTTTGTGTGGTAGTCCATTCCATAATACTGATCCAGAATAAGCAAAGGATTTCTTAAATAGTTCAGCTTTTGGCTTAGGAACTATCAGATTACCTTGAGTAACACCTCTTAAGGAGTAAGGTTTATTATCTGATTTCAGTTTAAACTTTTGAACTAGATACATTGGTGCTTCCATACGCATACATTTATAAAGAAGTAAATATTTGTGGTATTTTATTCTATTGTCAACTGTCATCCACCCAAGTTTTTTTTAAATAAGGGGGCTGAGGGGGATAAAGGATCTGCATCTAGAATTTATCTTGCTGCCCTTTTTTGGAGTTTTAAAATTCTTGTTTCCCCTTCATTTTTACATTCACCCCAAATAATACAGCAGTAGTCAATTAAGGGAAGAATATACCCATTGTAATATGTTTTCCTTGCATTTATATCTTAAAATTTCTTTATTTTAGAAAGAAGGTATATTCTGGATGATATCTTAGCACAAACTTGGTCAATTTGATTTTTCCAGTTAAGTGTGTTGTCAATTTTAACACCTAATATTTTTTCACATGAAGAATTTTGTAAAACTTTTGAATTTATTACCAAGTTTGGTTGATAAGTCTGAATTGACAGTTTCTGTTTTGTTCCAGTAACCAAACATTTTGTTTTATTTGCATTAATAAAAACATGTTGTTCATTTTACACCACTCTTCAACCCTGTATAAATCTTCTTGAACATCATCATGTATGTTTTCTATGTTTTCCCAGATTTATGAAGAGTGGTGTCATCAGCATATAGGTCTGTTTCACAATTTTCAATGCATAAGGGAAGTATAGAACCTTGGGGGACACCAAATTTTACATGTTGTTGTTCAGAATAAACATTACAAATGTTAACCTGCTAATTAGGGACTATCCGTATTGAATTTTCATCAGAGTTCAGTATTTTTGGTGATTTTACTTTTTTCTATTTGCAGGACATGGTGGCGTTTTGTAACATGCTGAGTATTTGCAGCTATAAAGGGCGTATGATGTGCGAAGAAGAATAAAATTACTAGAATAAGCATGCATTTGTATAAATTTTTACAAGCACTAAGCTGTTTCCTTTCTGGGTGACTTTCAACTTTCAACAATTTGTTTAAAATAACATTTCCTAAATTTTATAGTAATCCCCAAAACAACTAACATTTCAAACATTGATGGTCTTAGGCAGGTTTGAATATACTTAATAGAGTTTTTTTTACATTTTGATGACAGGTTCGAACGAACGTAAAGGGAGCATGTATTACATTTCCAAGATAACACTTAAAGCGTTTTTTTGTTTAATCCAGCATTTAAAAGCATCTTTAAAGATTTAATCATACCGCAAATAAACACCTCTTAATATTTGGTGGGAAACAAGAAAAATATTTTCAAATACACGTACGTCCGATGCGTTACTTATGATAACCACAATTAAATGGACATGTTCGCGTGCGTTTCACCTCTGAAATTTAATTATTGAAGTATGATACTCTTAATTTTACAAGATTTACAATTGTTTTCATTTTTAATGAGTTTGTTTTCATCAAATAAGATGATTGCTGATTATTGGTTGCTTCACGTTTAGTGGCAAATAAATCATGAATGTTCAGGACAAATACGCAATTATACGTTGATAGTACGGTTTCATAGGTGTGCCTTACTCTGGTGTATGGAAACATCACAAGGCGACAATGAGTATTCCCTCAGGGAGAGGCGGTAAAATTACTGCAAGTGTTTACACGACCCTTGGCATAATATGTTTTAGAGATAATTATTTTTGATTTTATTAATTTGGGGGTTTCAAATTTTCAAATTTAGTAAAAAAATATTAGTGTTTTATCTATATTTTGTGTGAATGGGAAGCTCATTTATTTGCCTTGATGTTTTCTTAGGTTAAATAATGCAAAGTTCTAATTTTGTATGTGTGGTTGGTAAACAGAATCTCATGTTAATGTTGTTCTTTTCTTCTGACGAGCATATACTAAGGAAGTTTGTAGATCGATCTCCTTCCCTCTGGTACTATTTTTACCAATGACAATCCCAAAATTCCCATATAGCACGAAAATTCAAGTCTAACAAGTATCGATGTATGCGGTGCACTCGTCCTTAAAAGCAGACATTAAGGCGAAACTCCATCGAAGTTCCATGACGATTCGATCAAGATTAGATACATTTTTGTACCTATCAAAATTAAGGATCCATAAAACGAGTCTTACGTATGATTTTTTAAGCGGCGAAAATAACATGACCTACATTTAGTTCGAGCTTCACTGACGGACGCAGAGAACTATCAAATGATGGTGGTCAATATTTTTGTTTTCAGACAAACTTGTTGAACCAATAAACATCAATAATTACATTAGACGTATGTTTTATCATAATACGTTATTCTGATTGGCTACACTGCAGTTTCGCGTTATTTCTTAATCAACTTCATTTAAGAATTGAATGCTTCTTTTTGTAAATTTATTGGAGTGTAAAAGCGTTGACCGAAGTACATTTTGTATGAAGCGTGGAAGCCAAATGATTGCCTTGGGTATAGACATATTGACTGGACATCTCCCGTCGACATTATACCCTGGCTAAAGGGATGCGTCAGTTTGATTGTTCAGATGTATAAATACGCAGCTTCGTCTGGTCGAAATGAAATATCGTATATTCGATACCTGGTGTAGTGAGAGTTCTTATCCCAGGCATAGTTAACCTTAGCCGTATTTGGCACAACTTTTTGGAATGTTGAATCCTCAATGCTCTTCCACTTTGGACTTGTTTGGCTTTATTAATATATTCATATGAGCGTCACTGATGAGTCTTATGTAGAGCGGTAAATATGATCAAGTTAAATGATTGAATCTGAACAAAACAGCAAAGGACAGCTAAATTTTCAAATAATTCCCATTGCTGATTTGAACACAATGTTTTGTGATTTTTGCTATGAAAATTGTAGATTATTTTTTTAACAACTATAATACCAGATATAAAAAAAATGGAAACAGCAAATGTTGTCACCTAGAACAGACTGTCGTCGTTGTACGCTTCAATATATGAGTTATTATCACTCGAAGATTTTTTTATGTTCTACTCTGGATAGAATACAATGTAACCCCTGATGTGGACTACGTTTAAAATATTTAAAAAAAAAAAAAGAGAACTTGAAAAAAAAACCAGGCTGATGTGTGTTTTCTAATTAATTCAACAACCTTGGTCAGCTTTCATAAAACAATCTAAATCTTTAATACCTTCGGAAATTTTCATGAGGTAAATAAATTAATACAATATCTTGGATGACACCTTTATTTAATTTGAAACT
Source organism: Mytilus trossulus (assembly GCF_036588685.1). Lineage (NCBI taxonomy): Eukaryota > Metazoa > Mollusca > Bivalvia > Mytilida > Mytilidae > Mytilus > Mytilus trossulus. The sequence goes on from NC_086380.1 coordinate 73,399,699, forward strand.
GTCTGATAATGCCTGAGCCAATAGGATTAACTATATACGTATTAAAGCTAATCTGTTTTACAACGGCATAACATTCACAGCTGTTTGGATGCGTGACTGCAGTTTGTGTCAATAAAATAACCCAACATTTTCTTTTAGGATTAATTTGAATAATACTAAATAAATGATCATGATGTTTATTTTGTAGCCTATTATATTCACTTGTACTGATTTGCGTACTCGCTTATATAAATGTTAATAAACTTATATATTTTTTATAACTTTAATTATTTATATTATTATATAAGGGATTTGTTTTGTATTATGTTTATTTCTTAAAATGTACCGATATATATTGTTTCAAATATAAGAGGAGTAACAACGCCTGGGTAGAAACATTAGTCACGAAAACTTAGAAAACTAGCGACAAGGGTCCTTTTCAAGCCCCAGTCACACTGTCATGTTTCAAGAGATATGTTTTACTACGTTTAGAAAGCGTAGCGAAACGGGAATATACGTAACGAAGCGTATCGAAACGTAGTGATCCTTTATTCAAAACTGGACCTGCCCCGTATGTTTTGAAAATTCAACAACAAACGTAGCGAAAATTGAAACGAAGTAGACACCTAGTAAATACGTACCAAAGTTAAGCGGATCGCAACAAAACGTGCTTACTACGTATCGAAATGTATCAATGCGTGGTGAAAACGTTGGTCTACACGTACTACATGTAATACGTAGCGAAACGTAATCAGAACGTAGCACAAACCCAGTAAAACATAGTTTCCAAAATAACGGGACATTTTTGTTCAAAACGAAGTTGAAACGTAGAATTTTAAATCGTAGTAAAACTTGACAGTGTGACTTGGGCTTTACACTGCTGGACTAATTCAGAAAATTAACAGAACATGCAGTTGCATTTAGAAAAGAACTTGCTTTCATTCTGATTTCAAGAGGAAGATGATAGTACACTGTTGTTACTTTGCTACATGTACACGTAACAGTAATTGGTTTTTACATGTGTTACTTATTTTGCTACATAAATTTATACTCAAAATACTTTTTCTCCTTTAATTTACTATGAACAGTCTATCCTTATTGACGTGTTTTTTTTAATTAGAAATAAGTCAGCATAAAATAGACATGCAAGCGTGTCGCAATGCACAATTAAAAATGTTTTCATGCTCGATTGCAAACAGATTTTATTTAGGGGCCAGCTGTCTGAGTACCACTTCCGGGTGCGGGATTTTCTCGCTGCGTTAAAGACCAATTGGTGGCCTTCAGCTATTGTCTGCTCTTTGGTCGGGTTGTTGTCTCTTTGAAATATTTCCTATTTCAATCTTATTAAAACATGTAAATGCACGATTCCAATTAACTACAAGCAACACTTTTCTTTTTCATAACATTTTCATGCAAAAAAAAACAAGTAGAAATTGAGTAGTAAATTTATAAAGCTATACTTCAAACAGGTTTGATAAGTTATTACACAAAATTCCTTCGGTGTCTTAAAAGAGGCTTACCAAAACTGAGTCTGTGATCAGAAACAAAAACGCAAATCTTAAGGAAAATGGAAATCATTGCCATTGTGAAAAAAGTATGCATTAGTTGTCTTGCAGGACTAGTTTTAAATTTAGATACTCTATACTCCTTTCATTTTAAGAATTAAACCGATATGATGGGTAAATACAGTGTAAACAATGAAAAGATTATATATACGTGAAACGATTGTTTTTTCGATTGAATACTAGTAGTTAAACAAAGTGAAATTCGGTACTGTAACAAGAAACAAATACGCAATTTTTTGTAGCACTATTTGTTTTATGCCACCGTGCTTTATTTTCAAAAGTAAAGACTTACTTATATATATATGTATGCAATATGAAAACACTGTTAAATACCACCCAAATAGAATTTGAACATGATAGATAAATACTTACAACCAAAAACAATACTTAGTATTTGTGGAAATACTTTAATTTTCACAACTAGTTCTGTTTTCGTTGAGGCTTCTGTGTCAGATGTTTTCTTGAAACAAAATAATAAATACTATAATTGTTAAATACCATGGATTTCACATTATTTAGTTTAGCACAAAACAATGATAGTGACATTTGTATTCTCATATCTAATATTTTCAATTTATGCTTGAGCGTCACTGATCAGTCTTTTGTAGACCAAACGCGCGTCTGGTGCAAATACAAAATTTCAATCCTAGTATCTTTGATGAGTTTATTTGTAGATCAAAAGCTTATGAAAGTGTAATATGTTCCTTCAGTGATACAATATAAGTCCATCACGCAATGCAACGTATCTGCAGATCATTATTTGCTATGATTAACAACGGATACAACTGTTGTTGCAAGAAACAAACGCACCTAAGTTCTATTAATGACTGTTATAAACAGATTTCGTCTGTTTTTTTTCTTTATTAAAATTGCGAATGCTATAGAAGGTCAAAAAGGTCATAGTTTTAAAGCAATAACGGTAATTACTAGTTCTCCATTAAAAATTTAAAATAATAGTGATAGTGACGAGACGTGATGATATTTGATCAAAGGATAATACGAATCAGTTATTCGATAATGTTCAAAGTTGTTACAATACTGCAATTTTAAAGGAAACGTGATCCATTGATTGGTTGTTGTTTTCTGAATGTACTGTGGAAAATATTTCATGCAAATTTATGACCAAGAGAAGAATTTCCAAACAATAAATAAGATGTTGCATGCAATGAATTTAAATCAAAGTGATGGAAATCACCCAAGGAAAGATTAGAAGAGCAGTTTGAATAATTTCATATTATTAAAGTATGGTGGGGAAAAATGAACACTTATAAAGCACTATTGCTGAAAATTGCTTTTCCAGTATGAGGATAAAATGAGGTTAAATTAAAAAAAATGGGTCTCTTAATTTGCACAATTTTATTTAAACTGCAGTTTATATATCATCTCAATAATGTTGCCTGTTCCGAACCTGTTTTAAATATTAAAAAAAAATGCAAATAAAAAATTCTTCTAGTAAATGTTACCACCATCCTTGTAAGACATAAAATCTAGACCAACAGCAAAGAATTTTATAGTGTCAACAAAGGGCATTTTGTAGGTTGAAACAGTGGTTATAAGCCATTGAAGATTAAAATTTGTAGAGTGCCTTTTGATCAGTTTTTAAAGTATTTTTCAACACAGGGCATTGAAAATGTACTTTTCAACGTAAACAAATTAAAAAACTTATTTTATTGAAATAAGAATTCTTTCTTGATTGCAAAAATATATATTCACTTCTAAAAAAAAATTCAAATGACTAAAATTGACATAATGATTAAAGTAATAATTAAAACAATTAATTGTTATTATTAAAAGTTTTAAAATTGTAAAACTATTTCAAGCCATTTTTTTTTTAAAGATCTTGTTAATCCATTTATCATTTATTTTTCAGATATAATTTACAGAATCAATTTATGTAATGTAGATCAAAAGTAATAGCCAATGAATAAATCTATCATCCTTATATATATCAAACATCTAATATCTACATTTGTGTGTTCAATTATGAGGTCAAATATTTGTATATTAAGATTGTTTAGTGATAATGGCAGTTGTCAATCAAATTAGTATTGTATCAACACCCAATTGCCTAATCAAAATGTTTTTAACAAGAATGTGTTCATAGTACATGGATGTTCCACTCCCATGATCATTTTGTAAGTTCAGTGCACCGTTAAATTGGGATAAAAAATATAATTTGGCATTTAAATTAGAAAGATCATAACCTAAGGAACATGTGTACAAAGTCTCAAGTTGATTGGACTTCAACGAAATCAAAAACTACCTTGACCAAAAACTTTAACCTGAAACTTGCACTATCAGTTTCTATGTTCAGTGGACCGTGAAATTGGGATCTATTTTTGTTCGCTTTGGAGATTCCGTATATCGTCAAGTTATTGGAATTCCAAAGGGGACTAACTCTGCACCACTTATTGCGGACCTGTTTTTGTATTGTTAGGAGATACAAGTTATGACTAAAATTAGCAAAGACCCATCAAAACAACATTTGATACAAAAATTTAACAATACTTTTAGATATTTGAATGATATATTGGCTCTCAATAATGGCGACTTCAGTATGTATACTAAAGAAATTTATCCTGTTGAACTTACTTTAAATAAAGCTAATACTAACAATGTCCACTGCCCTTTCCTCGATCTTGATATCTTTATCATTAACGGGAAGCTTAATACAAAAATTTAGGATAAAAGAGATGATTTTTCATTTCCTATTGTTAATTATCCGTTTTTAGATGGTGACGTTCCCTTGTCACCATCTTATGGTGTTTATGTATCTCAACTTGTACGATTCGCTCGCTTATGTAACAGCGTATTACAGTTTAGCGAGAGAAATGTATGTATTACTGAAAAATCATTACACCAGGGTTTTCGATATCACAAACTGGTCAAAACATTTACTAAATTTTATCACCAGTATAAGGAAATATTTCCTAGATATAACTCAACATACAGACATCTTATACGTTCTGGTATTTCACATCCATTTTTTTATGGAAATATTCTTTATAAAGCAGAAAAATGTCAGTATTCACCTCAGAAACTAACAAAACCTTTAAATAGACTTATTAAAAAGGGATATAGTTACGATACTGTTGTCAGGTCATTAAAAATTGTATATTTTGGCTTTAATATTGATTCACTTTTAGGGTCTTTGCATCGGAACTAAACACATTTATTTCTAAAAAGCAGTTGTTGGTTTGACACGGGTTATGTTATTCTCATATATTTTATGATAGTATGATACTTAACCCCTAACTGGAGGGATTGTGCCTGATATTCATATGATGAAGACATAATCTTTCAATCAGTTTAATTGAGGTCTGGAGCTAGCATGTCAGTTAACTGCTAGTAGTCTGTTGTTATTTATGTATTATTGTCATTTTATTTCTTTTCTTTTGTTACATCTTTTGACATCGGACTCGGACTTCTCTTGAACTGAATTTTAATGTGCGTATTGTTATGCGTTTACTTTTCTACATTGGCTAGAGGTATAGGGGGAGGGTTGAGATCTCATAAACATTTTAAACCCCGCCACAATTTTGCGCCTGTCTTAAGTCAGGAGCCTCTGGTCTGTATGATTTTTAATTTTAGTTTCTTGTGTATAATTCGGAGTTAAGTATGACGTCCATTATCACTGTACTAGTATACATATTTTTAGGGGCCAGCTGAAGGACACCTACTGGTGCGGGAATTCTCGCTACATTGAAGACCTATTGGTGGCCTTCGGCTGTTGTCTGCTCAATGGTCGGGTTGTTGTCGCTTTGACACATTCACCATTTCCTTTCTCAATTTTAATGTTTTTATATTTTGTTGTACAGTTACACTATATTTAAAGGATAAAATCTAGTTCTAGCGATCGATATCTCGAATATACAAATAATACGAAGAATTAAAATAGGTCTGTGCTCCCCCGTTTGGTTTAATTTTGATAAATGGTATCATTTTTGCAGTAATATGACAGCCTAAGAAAGGGAGATGAACGTGGTAGTGTCGTCATACATATGTCGTTGATACAGACAAAAAGATCTATCCTGTTCAAATTATGATACCAAGTGGAAATTTTCTTATGCATAAACCGAATACACGAATTTTACAGAAACAGCAAATTGGCGAAAAGAATTATGACACACAGAAATGACATTATGTAGACTTCCTCCTCAAATCAAGACCTTCATATATCCTTGTGATTGATAGTTTTGTTTGTTCTATTTAACTGTTTTTATTTTCGAAAAGAATCTTTATACAAGGTGTTGTTAATAAATGTAACGGATAATATATACCTTATAAAACTAACTTGCCGTAAGGTGACCTATAAAGGCAACAGTAGTATACCGCTGTTCAAAACTCATAAATCCATGGACAAAACAAAAAATCGGGGCAACAAACCAAAACCAAGGGGAACGCATTAAATATAAGAGGAGAACAACGACATAACTCTAAAATGTAACACACACAGAAACGGACCGAGCATCAGACAAAATCCCACGAGAATAGCAAATATAACATCAAAACCAAATACATGAATTTGGGATAGACAAGTATCGTGACACGTCTTATCGCAATGTGAATTTACACTAAAAAATAAGAGAGAACAAACGACACAACGTTAAAATGTCATACACACAGAAACGAACTATAATATAACAATGGCCATATTCGTGACTTGGAACATAGTACTATAGTTGTTAATTTCTGTGTCATTTTGGTCTCTTGTGGAGAGTTGTCTCTAGTCATTAATAATCATACCGCATCTTCTTTTTTTATTTTTACATTTCTTGAATAGAATCAATAGGCGCCCTAAAATTGAAATGAAATAGAACACACCCACAAAATCAAGGGCATTCAGTGAGTGGTTGAAAGTATGTAAACTGTTGTAGGGTGAATATCTGTAAAATATTTTATGACTGGCTAATTTAAGGAAAGGTATCAAAAGTCTTAGCCTGCGGGTGCCCTCTCCCTCTTTTTCCAAAGTCAGTTATTGCTTGTTTTTTGTTTTTCTGTATACTATGAACATACATATACTTAAAATAAAGTGTATATGCTATTTACCATCAATTCCGAGTTTACTATTCACGGCGGTCACTGATATAGTCTTTATATAATATATCAGCGACCACATCAGTTACCGCCGTGGATAGTGAACTTGGAATTGATAGTTAATAGGAAATACATTTAATTTATAGAATATGTATGATCATAGTATACAGAAAACCGTGTAAATAATTGTCCTGTCCCAAGTACTTTTGGAAGTTATGTGCTATTATAAAACAATTTTGCCTTCTCACGGTGGGACAAATTAGCATCATAAAATGGGCGATTTAACGGCGAACCAGTGTAAAATGAGATCCGTATACCAAAGAGGTAGCGATCATCTATATTGGGAAGTCAAAAATATATCTTTTAAGGAAATCGCGTAATGATAGAAAGAACGGTCAACAAATCACAATACAATCACTAACAATCACCACAGATGAACACAGTTGCTCAGAATGCACTTTACCCTCAACCTAAAATATGTTTACTCTTTGCATGGCATTGTTTTTGTTATATATAGTAACTCTGATACGGACTTAAGAGGACAGTTTCGGTAGGCACAACCTCACCATTGAACTACAGTTATTCTTTTTTATTAATAAGACATTTATATATCTGGTTTTACCATTGAAAACTCATTAGCCCGAATACTTTCTTTTTCCTTGCACTTTATTTCTTCAGGTTCTTTGAGAATTTCATCTGCTTTGACCGCGCAATTTGTTTTGACACGGGCTGGAAAGAAAACGTTTGAAAGCAATAATTTACATATAAAAAGAAAATATTCTGAAAACGACGACTAATTACTAGAAATGAGCTATAAACAAATGTTATGCTTTTTTTTATGGCACCATGATCAACCCGTACAAAGGTTGCGGTATATTTTTCTTTTCAAATATAAATGGGTTCTTGACGCCTTCATTCTGTATGATCCTTTTTTAAAGTCAAGAACATACAACTTAGATGTTTATGTCTTACTTAATTATTTGTTTCTCGGTCATTGTTTTGTACGTAAATTAGGCCGTTAGTTTTCTCGTTAAAAAGTTTTACATTTGTCAATTTGAAGAGTTTCTTTCAATTTCTAACTCATTAAAAAACAAAAATTCAGGAAGAAAACACAAAAATGTACGAACCAATCCTCAAATCAAACGTGTGAACTAGGTCTCTTGTCCATTCTTTTATATCACTGAAAGAAATACTTCGAATGTATTAAACCAAGGAAAATGATATAAAAACATTGTATATATAGACAATCATGTTAAAATATAAATATGTAATTAGCATCATATATTGCGAAAAATTAGAATTCGTATTGTAATCAATAATGTGTGCAACGTTAATTTCGAATTGGAACGTCAGAAATGATGGAAAATCATTTGAACGATTGATGGTTTGGATTGTGCGCGGAATCGCAGATGTCTCGTAATTTAAGGTGTGTATTGTAAATTTGCATTCGAATTGGGACAACAGTAAATTAAACATGTTATTTAAAAAATTTGAAAGTTTCAGTATTTTTTTAATTTTTCTTTAATTGTTTTAAAAAATTCGTAAATTGAAAACAGCATATTTCTATGATGACATTAAGAACAATGCCAGAGATATGGGTTGACATTTTTTTGTATCGCTTTCTACGAAATTAAATGACATCGTTTTAAAAGTACTTATTGTGATTCTTTGATGCATATGACGTTGCTCAGTACATATACATCCCGTCATTGTGTTATGGGGCGTAAAGCAACCAACAATCATGTTATGGTGCCATAGTAAATGTTTGCGTACATATTTGTTTGTTTTTATAGTGATTAGACAACACAATGTTGACTGCTGTACCCCTATTTTTCAATATATCACCTATTATGTCTGTTTGTTTTGTTCACACATCGTCAATAAAATGGAATCTTTTTGGTGCAAGGTTGGTGTGATAGTGAATTTTATATTTTTCTTACCCAGGCGGAGCAATAAAAAGCTGAAATTTGCCAAATCTGATTCACATTCTTATGCCTATAGGAACTTTATTTTCTTTGTTTATAAATGTAAAATTAGGTTCACACGGCCGATCAGATCAACTCGATGATCCTGAAAGTCCAAATTTCCACGACCAAGCGTGACCAAATTTTGATCGAGCCTTTTAACGACACCTACCCGACTTCTATCCGACTGTACTCAACCTTAACCCGACTATTCACGACTCCTTAACGACTCTAGCACGACTCAAACCCGATCGCTGCAGCGGAAGGAGGCATAACCTTATAAGAAGTGTTACCCTTGTCCGTCCTTAAATACGAATTCGTACGTCCTATCAATTAGTTTCCATTCTCTAATTTTATTTTGCCTCAACCAAATTTTATGAATAGCATTTCCATAAAACACAGATGAAGTGCTAATTTTCGTGGTGTCACTTTTACCGTTCTTGAGCAATCACTCTTTATACCGTTATATGTAAGATGGGTCATTATCTATGTCAAATGAACACGTTCCCCGTTTATTTGGTTATATTCAGTAGTTCACAGCAGGTCTGAGTAAAATTGTAGATGTAAAATATCTACATGGAAATAAAGCAGTTGGATTGTTTAGCAAGATGGTTAGAGCTCAGAAAGACAGCGTAGAAAACGAGGAAAAACGGGTGGACAACTCTACAACAGATTTATCCATCGGATCATCAGCAGTGATAGTGATACATGGCTGTGTACATTATGTATATACAACTCGTCTCATGTACCCCTATTTTTCAATATATCACCTATTATGTCTGTTTGTTTTGTTCACACATCGTCAATAAAATGGAATCTTTTTGGTGCAAGGTTGGTGTGATAGTGAATTTTATATTTTTCTTACCCAGGCGGAGCAATAAAAAGCTGAAATTTGCCAAATCTGATTCACATTCTTATGCCTATAGGAACTTTATTTTCTTTGTTTATAAATGTAAAATTAGGTTCACACGGCCGATCAGATCAACTCGTCTCATATATATATACGGATAGTTGACCTTCCCATGCATTCGTCACTAAACAGGTATATAAGGATCGTTTCTTTTTTTTAACATTATAAAAATTAAGTGGCGTGAAGCGGAGAAAATTTTGACAAAAGTAGCATCCTGGCAGGAAAAGGTCGCCGCTTCAGAATTTAAAGGACTATGGATAATCTCATTGTTCGTACACCAAAATGAACATAACGTTACGTCATTGGCTGAATTTCCATGGTTTAGAACGTTATAAACCAATCACGTTTTGGTGTACACTTTTGGAAACATTACCCAGGATGCATTAGATTCTGAAACGGCGAACAAAAGTGTACATGAATCTAGCGGCAAAATAACATTAACTCACTAACACGAAAGGAAGAAAAATAAAAAGATCTAGAACTCTTCAAAAAGACATTTTCAAAAATATTTAAAAAAATAAATTGATGAAACTCATTGAATTATAATCGGTATATTGGTTCGAAGTTGGTAATCGTAACTTATTGGAAACCAAAACGTTTCTGTATGTGAGCATTTTGTTTTAGATATTACTGTCCCTAGTGGAACAGATTCCTTATTTGTGCTTGCAGCTTCTTTCGAAGTCATACGTTTTTGAAGCTAAATTAGAATATGATGGTCCCAAAATACGATTTGATTGATATATATTAGTCAAAGAATATATCTAATTGATAAAAGTTCTTGGTAAACTATAACACGTAAATCTTGACCATTTATTTATGTAAGGGTGCGACCTTAAAAAATTAAGGGGGAGGGTATGGTTTTTTACTAAATAAATATTGTAACTTAATATACCGTAAATTGTCAAAATAGAAAACCTAGAAATGTTTTATACGGATACATATAAATTTGTTGTCTGTGTTAAATAATTGATAAATAATCACATAGAAACTATTAGAAAGTATTATTTAAAGTTCGATTCTAGATCAATTATGTTCATATCTTTTTACTGCCAATTTGTGTATTTTGTTATAGTAAAGAGTTGATAGTTTTTTGTTGTTGTATTTCGGTCAAACCTTTCTATGTATTAATATGAATACAGAACATATGAACTGATATTCGTATCTGATGGTATATATTGGGTCCACAACCATACATTGGTGTTTAAATATGTTGTCAATTTTTAATACAGAGAAGTTTTGGTTCGCATGACAGGTGATAAATGAATAGCAAAAGTTGCTGATGCTGTCTCGGAGTAGTGGTACCATCAAATATACAGTAAATCGCATTGACAAAATATGTACAAGTAGTAGAAATAATCTACCATTTTCTACATAAGAAAATGCCTGTCAGGAATATGACAGTTGTTGTCCATTCGTTTTAAGTGTTAGAGTTTTTGATTTTGCCATTTTATTACGGACTTTTTTCGAATTTTCCTTGTAGTTTGGCATTTTTGTTATTTAACAATTTTAAACCACTAAAGAAATTGGCGTTGTCACTGTCCAAGAGGGCTTAGTTAATAATTGCTTGAGAAAAGAAGCTTATTCGACTGTTCCTTCTTCGTGGCTTTTGAACAAAAATCACAACACATATAATATGTTGTTTTACAGAAACATAACGCATTTAGATTATGTCTATTTCATCTAATCTTAAAGAATTCAAAAGATTATGTAAACATATAACTCTCTTTAATGGAAAATGTTGATATTACAAAAAACAATTAAAATACATAATATAAATGTATTCTGCTTTCTTGAACATTGAATATAATGTAAGTAAAAAAACATTTGATCATCTGTTATCCTGTGCTAGTTTTATAAATCAGCACAATATCTTTTTTTTTTGATAAATCGTGTTTGCTTTGACATGTTTGAGTAAAATCTAATAAAGTTAGAGAACGGAAACGAAAAATTCAGCATTTTCTACCATTTGTAAACAGGCTTAACTCTTAGACTAGAAAGATTAAAGTGGCGCTACCGCGAAATTCAAACTCGATCTGTGTTTTGTGGTAATAAGCATTGTGTATAAGCTTCATAACATTTGTATGAGGTAAACTAAAGTTACATAATGAAAACGAAAAATTCATCAATTTTACATTTGTAAATGAGCATAACTCTAGAGTGGTACAAGTAACGATGCCCAAATTCAAACTTGATTGGTGTCTTATGGTTATTTGCATTATTTATTAGTTTCATAATATTTAATTGAAGCAAACTAAAGTTAAAGAAGAGAAACCAAATTTGGGACATACGGACAGACGGACAGACGGAACCTCCTCCACTACGATTCAGGCATACACATTTTTCCGATGATCTCGCCTGCCAACCAATATGGCCGACATGGCTTCAAAAAGAACAAAGGGGTAAAATTAAAATTCGAATTCAAATTTTGTCTTTTATTTCGAAAACCGGTATAAACAGAGAAAAGTTTGTTTTGCGTTTTTTGTCACACATATCTTAACCAGATGCTCCGCAGGGCGCAGCTTTATACGACCGCAGAGGTCGAACCCTGAACGGTTGGGGCAAGTATGGACACAACATTCAAGCTGGATTCAGCTCTAAATTTGGATTGTGATTAAATAGTTGACACAGCATAGGTTTCTGACACAGAATGAATGTGGTCTAATGAACTTAAAATTTTTTTTTTGCCTTTGAGAAATTCACTATGCTGTTGAATATTAATCCTCTCAAAAAAATGTTTGAAGAAACCCCCCCCCCCATTTTTTTTCACATCCCCCTTTCCCTTTTTCCAAAACTGATCTCAATTCAAATTTCTAATGGAGTTTGCAACACTTACTACTCATTTAAATACATCTTAAAATATTAAAATGTAAAATAAAGTGCTTGTTATCACTGAATGGTAAAGATTGTTTTAATTTATCAGTTGGTAGTAAAAGTGAATATACATTGTATATTGTATAAAACAATGATTTATGTTGATTCAACTACTATTCTGGACAAAGAAAGATAACTCTAATTGAAAATTTCTTGCTATTTCACAATAGTGTGCAATTAGATATTTCTTGCTATTGCGCAATACTGTGTAATTGAAAATATTTGCTATTGCACAATACTATGCGAAAGATTTCTTGCTATTGCGCAATACTGTGCAATTGAAAATTTCTTGCAATTGCACAATACTGCACAATTGAAGATTTCTTGCTTTTGCTGAATACTGTGCAATTGAAAATTTCTTACTATTGCACAATACTTCATATAATAATTTTGGATCCTGATTTGAACCAACTTGAACACTGGGCCCATAATCAAAAATCTAAGTACATGTTTAGATTCAGCATATAAAAAAAGCCCAAGAATTCAATTTTTGTTAAAATCAAACTAAGTTTAATTTTGGACCCTTTGGACCTTAAGGTAATGTAGACCAATGTGAAAATGGGACCAAAATTTAAGAATCTACATACACAGTTAGATTCGGCATATCAAAGAACACCAATTATTCAATTTTTGATGAAATCAGACAAAGTTCAATTTTGGACCCTTTGGGCCCCTTATTCCTAAACTGTTGGGACCAAAACTTCCAAAAACAAACCCAACCTTCCTTTTATGGTCATAAACCTTATGTTTAAATTTCATAGATTTCTATTTACTTATACTAAAGTTATGGTGCTGAAACCAAGAATAATGCTTATTTGGGCCCCTTTTTGGCCCCTAATCCCTAAACTATTGGGACCTCAACTCCCAAAATCAATCCCAACCTTCCTTTTGTGGTCATAAACCTTGTGTTTAAATTTCATTGATTTCTATTTACTTATACTAAAGTTATTGTGGGAAAACCAAGAATAATGCTTATTTGGGCCCTTTTTTGGCCCCTAAATCCTAAACTGTTTGAACCAAAACTCCCAAAATCAATCCCAACCTCCCTTCTATAGTCATGAACCTTGTGTCAAAATTTCATATATTCTTTTTACTTAAACTAAAGTTATAGTGCGAAAACCGAGAAAATGATTATTTGGGCCCTTTTTGGCCCCTAATTCCTAAAATGTTGGGACCAAACTCCCAAAATCAATCCCCACCTTCCTATTGTGGTCATAAACCATGTGTTAAAATTTCAAAGATTTCTTTTCACTTTTAAAGTTAGAGTGCAAAAACTAAAAGTATTCAGACGACGACATCGACGCAGATGATGACGCCAACGTGATACCAATATACGACCAAAAAATTAAACTTTTTGCGGTCGTATAAAAATTATAATATATAATCGAAACTTAAATAAGTAAAAATTATAAGCAAGGAAAGATCTACTGACAAGTCAAAGTTTGTCGATATCGTTAATAGACTGTCACTCTTTATAGGAGTGAATGCCTTCAAATAAGGATTATTTTAAACCCTAATTTGTGTTTTGAGCAAAAACTAAAAAAGATAGTGAAAAGCTTAACAGATAGATATCAGCAATACAAGATCAAAGAAAACATAGATTTTTGTCATGAATTCTATAATTTTCAATATTAATGTTGGAGAGTATCCTTTGTTGAAAAAAGAGGGGCAAAAGATACCAGAGGAACAGTCAAATGCATAAATCGAAAATAAACTGACAACGTCATGGCTTAATATGAAAACATTAAGACAAACAGACAAATAACAGCACACAAGAAACAACATAGAAAACCAAAGACTGAGCAACATTAACCCCACGAAACACTAGGTGATCTCAGGTGCTCCGGAAATGCACATTGATCAAGGCGAGCGACATTACTTTTAAATTGTATTGTAATGGATTATGTACGTCTAGTTATAGGTGGATTCTGTCAAACAGCAGAAAATGTCTTACCAAACCTTTGCAACACCTTTTTTTCACCTACTCATTTTAAATATTGAAAAAATTACCTCATCATCATTATCAGGTCATCCACACTATCTTTTCTTTGTGGCATATTTTCTTCCGTCTTCTCCATTTCTCATTATCTACGGGAAAAAGTTTATATATCAAATTGAAGTTATAAATTCTGGAAAAGTTATAAATATGGTAAGAAAAACAAATTATAGGTATGCAGGTGTTTATATTGAACTGTACATTATCATGATTATATATTTAATGAAGTTGTGACGAGTACAATTAAGATCCACAATTTGTATTCATGACTTAGACATTCTTGTTTCTTTCTGTTACTACGATAAAATTGCATGATCAAATATCCTACCTAAGTCTATAATATATGTATTCCACTTTGAATACACACAGTGCCAAAATAATCAATGAATTGAGCTTAATAACCTTCAATATCCAGCACACATATAAGAATTGCAGTTTTTATCCAACGCAATCATAGGTTTGAATGTAGTTTTCAATTTAGACTCGTTTATATATATATATATATATATATATATAACCGATAAATGGCTTGTTGGGGTAATTCGGAACAAAAGCGTATGAATGGTACGTTGTGGCTAAATAATTAACAAGGCTGAATATAATGTTAACTTTGATAAATTATCAAAAACTAAATAATTGCTGATGACTAATGAATTTTTATCATGTAAATGTGACTTTATTTTTTTTTAAGTATGTACTCAATTAAACGCTAGTTTATATATACATGTTTTATTGCACCAAAGTGAATTACACCAAAGTTTTCAATCATATATAACAAGGTTTAACTATTTTTTGGAGTGTTGGGTTAATTGACGGGTGAATTGCAATATTGACCTGAAAACTATTTTTAAATTAACCTGTATCTTTTTATAGATATACTATCAAAACAAATCTGAATTATTGTCTGTGTTCATATTTTGATCATTACGTTATGAATAATTGATTATTAATTACTATATTTACTGTTAACATTATATATTTGTTTATGCATCATTTGTCTTAGAAACGTAAACAAGATCAAATATCAATATCTCAAGCCGTGAAGGATAGAAATCGACTTTATACAATTTGACGTCAAACAGAGCAATTTTAGATTTCTGATAAAGTTTACATGGTTTTCACTTTTTAATAGTTGCGTACGTTTTATTAAATAAGTTTTTATATTTTTCTCCATTTAGTATCACATTTTTAGTCTTGAACTTTTAATAGTCTTCCTGCTATATAACTGCATTTTTAATCTGATTAAAATAGGATTGAGGCTGACATGTATATCATTTAAAATAAAACCGAGATGAGATTAAAATACAGGGGGTGGGAGGGGGTGGGTCAAAGTTCTGATAAAAGTTTAATTACAAAATGCCGAGAAGCGTTCACAAAAACCGCATTATCCCTTATATTCAATGTAACTTCCCCTGCATCTTGTTCTTTTTTTAATTATTTCTTTCTCAATGTGAAGAAGAATCATTATTCGATTACAATAATGCATTGTTTTCATTCAGAATAGATACGTGTTTTCATTTTTATTACACGTTCTATATATTGAACCATAGTTGTATTTTGTAGTTTTTGGGTTATTTTTACATCATACTTTAAACAAAGTGAAAGTACGATCTATTATTGTAAAATATATTTTTAATTTTGTTTTGGTTACTTAACATCCGTCAAGAAATAATTGTGTAGTTATGTTGAATCAAAGCAACAATTAATTGGTATCAAAAACACTTTTCATGGTTAATAAAGAAATTTGGCCATTGTAAAACATTAATTACCTCTACCATGGAGCAAAGGTTATTTTTTTGCTTTTTAGTTTATTTTTTTATTCTGTTTAACCATTTTAAATACTTAAGCTCTAACTCTAAAGTATTTCATTGTTCATTTGCATTTGAAAGAATCAAAACAGAACAAATATTACAAACATGGTCGAACACCACTTTCATATGAACTTTCTTCTTAAAAAAGTAAGGCGTAAGGCAAATGCCTTAATACATTATTCCGGTTTCAAAAATGTGAGTTTTCCTTTATTAGCAAACTCTGCATGTCTTTCATTTCTGATATGATATGCCTTTTTATTTTAATTGAACATGTTTTTGTAAATAACCCTCGGAAATAACCTAAGAACAATATATGCTTCAATATGAAAATATTTTCTAGTGCGTATAAGCAATTAATTATCTATATACTACACTGTTGTATTAGTAAAATGCTTATCATTGAAGGCAGCATTATGTTTTATATTAAAGAAGATTAAAGTTCGTGCAACCAAAAATTGATAAACATAAGTTGGTATTTGGCTTAAGGTTGGTAATTTTTTGATAAATAAAAGGGACCTTTGGGTGAATAAAATAGGTAAATATGGGACCTTTGGGCGAATTCAAAAAAAAAAAAAAAAGTTTCTTCATCGGAATTATTTCTTTCCAATATTCTATTTAATTATTAGTATTTTATCAAAAACGGACAGTAATATGTTCTTCATTTGTCACTTGTTATTTAAGGTCACTTTGTGTCTTTATTTTTCGAAAACCACTTTCATATCAACTTTCTTCTTAAAAGGGTACGGCGTAAGGCAAATATCTTGATTCATTGTTCCGCTTTCAAGATGGTGAGATTTCCTTTATTAGCAAACTCTCCATGTTTTCTATTTCTAATCGGATATGATTTTGTATTTAAATACAACATTTTTGTGTAAATAACTTTAGAACAATCTATGCTTCAATATGAAAACATATTCTAGTGCGTATAAGCAATTAATTATCTGTTTACTACACAATTATATTAGTTAAATGCTTATCATTAATGGCAGCATTATGTTTTATATTAAAGAAGGTTAAAGTTCATGTAACTAAAATTGATAAACATAAGTTGGTCTTTGCCTTAAGGATGATAATTTTTTGATAAATAAAAGGGACCTTTGGGTGAATAAAATAGGTTAATATGGGACCTTTGGGCGAATTCAAAAATGAAAAATAGTTTCTTCATCGGATTTTTTTTTCCAATATTCTATTTAATTATTAGTATTTTATCAAAAAAGGACAGTAATATGTTCTTCATTTGTCACTTGTTATTTAAGGTCACTTTGTGTCTTTATTTTTCGAAAACCACTTTCATATCAACTTTCTTCTTAAAAGGGTACGGCGTAAGGCAAATATCTAGATTCATTGTTCCGCTTTCAAGATGGTGAGTTTTCCTTTATTAGCAAACTCTGCATGTCTTTCGTTACTGATTGGATATGCCTTCTTATTTAAATAAAACATTTTTGTGTAAATAACTAAAGTACAATATATGCTTCAATATGAAAATATATTCTATTGCGTATAAGCAATTAATTATCTATTTACCACACAATTATATTCGTAAAATGCTTATCATTAATGGCAGCATTATGTTTTATATTAAAGAATGTTAAAGTTCATACAACTAAAATTGATAAACATAAGTTGGTCTTTGTCTTAAGGATGATATTTTTTTGATAAATAAAAGGGACCTTTGGGTGAATAAAATAGGTAAATATGGGACCTTTGGGCGAATTCAAAAATAAAAAATAGTTTCTTCATCGGAATTATTTCTTTCCAATATTCTATTTAATTATTAGTATTGTATCAAAAAAGGACAATAATATCTTCTACATTTGTTACTTGTTATTTAAGGTAATTTTGTGTCTTTATTTTTCGAAAACAACTTTCATATCAACTTTCTTCTTAAAAGGGTACGGCGTAAGGCAAATATCTAGATTCATTGTTCCGCTTTCAAGATGGTGAGTATTCCTTTATTAGCAAACTCTGCATGTCTTTCATTACTGATTGGATATGCCTTGTTATTAAAATATTTTTTTTTTGTGTAAATAACTAAAGAACAATCTTTGCTTCAATATGAAAATATTTTCTAGTGCGTATAAGCAATCAATTATCTATATACTACACAATTATATTAGTAAAATGCTTATCATTGAAGGCAGTATTATGTTTTATATTAAAGAAGGTTAAAGTTCATGCAACTAAAATTGATAAACATAAGTTGGTTTTTGCCTTAAGGTTAATAATGTTTTGATCAATTAAAGGGACCTTTGGGTGAATAAAATAAGTAAATATTGGACCTTTGGGCGAATTCAAAAATGAAAAATAGTTTCTTCATCGGATTTTTTTTTCCAATATTCTATTTAATTATTAGTATTTTATCAAAAAAGGACAGTAATATGTTCTTCATTTGTCACTTGTTATTTAAGGTCACTTTGTGTCTTTATTTTTCGAAAACCACTTTCATATCAACTTTCTTCTTAAAAGGGTACGGCGTAAGGCAAATATCTAGATTCATTGTTCCGCTTTCAAGATGGTGAGTTTTCCTTTATTAGCAAACTCTGCATGTCTTTCGTTACTGATTGGATATGCCTTCTTATTTAAATAAAACATTTTTGTGTAAATAACTAAAGAACAATATATGCTTCAATATGAAAATATATTCTATTGCGTATAAGCAATTAATTATCTATTTACCACACAATTATATTCGTAAAATGCTTATCATTAATGGCAGCATTATGTTTTATATTAAAGAATGTTAAAGTTCATACAACTAAAATTGATAAACATAAGTTGGTCTTTGTCTTAAGGATGATATTTTTTTGATAAATAAAAGGGACCTTTGGGTGAATAAAATAGGTAAATATGGGACCTTTGGGCGAATTCAAAAATAAAAAATAGTTTCTTCATCGGAATTATTTCTTTCCAATATTCTATTTAATTATTAGTATTGTATCAAAAAAGGACAATAATATCTTCTACATTTGTTACTTGTTATTTAAGGTAATTTTGTGTCTTTATTTTTCGAAAACAACTTTCATATCAACTTTCTTCTTAAAAGGGTACGGCGTCAGGCAAATATCTAGATTCATTGTTCCGCTTTCAAGATGGTGAGTATTCCTTTATTAGCAAACTCTGCATGTCTTTCATTACTGATTGGATATGCCTTGTTATTAAAATATTTTTTTTTTGTGTAAATAACTAAAGAACAATCTTTGCTTCAATATGAACATATTTTCTAGTGCGTATAAGCAATCAATTATCTATATACTACACAATTATATTAGTAAAATGCTTATCATTGAAGGCAGTATTATGTTTTATATTAAAGAAGGTTAAAGTTCATGCAACTAAAATTGATAAACATAAGTTGGTTTTTGCCTTAAGGTTAATAATGTTTTGATCAATTAAAGGGACCTTTGGGTGAATAAAATAAGTAAATATTGGACCTTTGGGCGAATTCAAAAATGAAAAATAGTTTCTTCATCGGATTTTTTTTTCCAATATTCTATTTAATTATTAGTATTTTATCAAAAAAGGACAGTAATATGTTCTTCATTTGTCACTTGTTATTTAAGGTCACTTTGTGTCTTTATTTTTCGAAAACCACTTTCATATCAACTTTCTTCTTAAAAGGGTACGGCGTAAGGCAAATATCTAGATTCATTGTTCCGCTTTCAAGATGGTGAGTTTTCCTTTATTAGCAAACTCTGCATGTCTTTCGTTACTGATTGGATATGCCTTCTTATTTAAATAAAACATTTTTGTGTAAATAACTAAAGAACAATATATGCTTCAATATGAAAATATATTCTATTGCGTATAAGCAATTAATTGTCTATTTACCACACAATTATATTCGTAAAATGCTTATCATTAATGGCAGCATTATGTTTTATATTAAAGAATGTTAAAGTTCATACAACTAAAATTGATAAACATAAGTTGGTCTTTGTCTTAAGGATGATATTTTTTTGATAAATAAAAGGGACCTTTGGGTGAATAAAATAGGTAAATATGGGACCTTTGGGCGAATTCAAAAATAAAAAATAGTTTCTTCATCGGAATTATTTCTTTCCAATATTCTATTTAATTATTAGTATTGTATTAAAAAAGGACAATAATATGTTCTACATTTGTTACTTGTTATTTAAGGTAATTTTGTGTCTTTATTTCTCGAAAACCACTTTCATATCAACTTTCTTCTTAAAAGGGTACGGCGTAAGGCAAATATCTAGATTCATTGTTCCGCTTTCAAGATGGTGAGTATTCCTTTATTAGCAAACTCTGCATGTCTTTCATTACTGATTGGATATGCCTTGTTATTAAAATATTTTTTTTTTGTGTAAATAACTAAAGAACAATCTTTGCTTCAATATGAAAATATTTTCTAGTGCGTATAAGCAATCAATTATCTATATACTACACAATTATATTAGTAAAATGCTTATCATTGAAGGCAGTATTATGTTTTATATTAAAGAAGGTTAAAGTTCATGCAACTAAAATTGATAAACATAAGTTGGGTTTTGCCTTAAGGTTAATAATGTTTTGATCAATTAAAGGGACCTTTGGGTGAATAAAATAAGTAAATATTGGACCTTTGGGCGAATTAAAAAATTAAAAAAAGTTTCTTCATCGGAATTATTTCTTTCCAATATTCTATTTAATTATTAGTATTGTATCAAAAAGGACAATACATATTTTCTTCATTTGTCACCTGTTTTTTAAGGTAACTTTGTGTCTTTATTTTCCGAACACCACTTTCATATCAACTTTCTTCTTAAAAGGATACGGCGTAAGGCAAATATCTTGATTCATTTTTCCGCTTTCAAGACGGTGAGTTTTCTTTTATAAGCAAACTCTGCATTTCTTTCATTACTGATTGGGTATGCCTCTTTATTTAAATAAAACATTTTAGTGTAAATAAATAAAGAACAATCTATGCTTCAATATGAAAATATAATTATTCTAATGCGTATAAGCAAGTAATTATCTATGAACTTCACTATTATATTCGTAAAATGCTTATCATTAGTGACAGCATTATGCTTTATATCAAAGAAGGTTAAATGTCATGCTACAAAAATTCATAAACGTAAGTTGGGCATTACCTTAAGGTTTGCAGTTTTTTTTATAAATAAAAGGTACCTTTGGGTGAATAAAATAAGTAAATATAGGACTTTTGGGCGAATTCAAAAATTAAAAATAGTTTCCTCATCGGAGTTATTTCTTTCCGATATTCTGTTTAATTATTAATGTTGTATCAAAAAAGGACAATAATATGTTCTTCATTTGTCACTTGTTATTTAAGGTAACTTTGTGTCTTTATTTTTCGAACACCACCTTCATATGACCTTTCTTCTTAAAAGGGTAAGGCGTGAGGCAAATGTCTTGATTCACTGTTCCACTTTCAAGATGGTGAGTTTTCCTTTATTAGCAAACTCCGCATGTCTTTCATTACTGATTGGATATGCCTTGTTATTTAGATAAAACATTTTTGTGTAAATAACTAAAGAACAATCTATGCTTCAATATGAAAATATTTACTAGTGCGTATAAGCAATTAAGTATCTATATACTACACTGTTATATTAGTAAAATGCTTATCATTGAAGGCAACATTATGTTTTATATTAAAGCAGGTTAAAGTTATTGCAACTAAAATTGATAAACAAAAGTTGGTATTTGCCTTAAGGTTGATAATGTTTTGATCAATTAAAGGGACCTTTGGGTGAATAAAATAAGTAAATATGGGACCTTTGGGCGAATTCAAAAATAAAAAAAAGTTTCTTCATCGGAATTATTTCTCTCTAATATTCTATTTAATTATTAGTATTGTATCAAAAAAGGACAATACTATTTTCTTCATTTGTCACTTGTTATTTAAGGTAACCTTGTGTCTTTATTTTTCGAACACCACTTTCATATGAACTATCGTCTTAAAAGGGTACGGCGTAAGGCAAATATTTTGATTCATTGTTCCGCTTTCAAGATGGTGAGTTTTCCTTTATTAGCAAACTCTGCATGTCTTTCATTAGTGATTGGATATGCCTTCTTATTTAAATAAAACATTTTTGTGTATTAACTAAAGAAAAATATATGCTTCAATATGAAAATATATTCTATTGCGTATAAGCAATTTATTATCTATTTACCACACAATTATATTAGTTTAATGCTAATCATTAATGGCAGCATTATGTTTTATATTAAAGAATGTTAAAGTTCATGCAACTAAAATTGATAAACATAAGTTGGTCTTTGCCTTAAGGATGATATTTTTTTGATAAATAAAAGGGACCTTTGGGTAAATAAAAAAGGTAAATATGGTACCTTTGGGCGAATTCAAAAATTAAAAAAAAGTTTCTTCATCGGAATTATTTCATTCTAATATTCTATTTAATTATTAGTATTGTATCAAAAAAGGACAATAATATTTTCTTAATTTGTCACTTGTTATTTAAGGTAACTTTGTGTCTTTATTTTTCGAACACCACTTTCATATGAACTTTCTTCTTAAAAGGGTACGGCGTAAGGCAAATATCTAGATTCATTGTTCCGCTTTCAAGATGGTGAGTTTTCCTTTATTAGCAAACTCTGCATGTCTTTCATTAGTGATTGGATATGCCTTCTTATTTAAATAAAACATTTTTGTGTAAATAACTAAAGAAAAATAAATGCTTCAATATAAAAATATATTCTATTGCGTATAAGCAATTAATTATCTATTTTCCACACAATTATATTAGTTAAATGCTAATTATTAATGGCAGCATTATGTTTTATATTAAAGAATGTTAAAGTTATTGCAACTAAAATTGATAAACATTAGTTGGTCTTTGCCTTAAGGATGATATTTTTTTGATAAATAAAAGGGACCTTTGGGTGAATCAAAAAGTTAAATATGGGACCTTTGGGCGAATTCAAAAATTAAAAATAGTTTCTTCATCGGAATTATTTCTTTCCCATATTCTATTTAATTATTAGTATTGTATCAAAAAAGGACAATACTATGTTCTACATTTGTTACTTGTTATTTAAGGTAATTTTGTGTCTTTATTTTTCGAAAACCACTTTCATATCAACTTTCTTCTTAAAAGGGTACGGCGTAAGGCAAATATCTAGATTCATTGTTCCGCTTTCAAGATGGTGAGTATTCCTTTATTAGCAAACTCTGCATGTCTTTCATTACTGATTGGATATGCCTTGTTATTAAAATATTTTTTTTTTGTGTAAATAACTAAAGAACAATCTTTGCTTCAATATGAAAATATTTTCTAGTGCGTATAAGCAATCAATTATCTATATACTACACAATTATATTAGTAAAATGCTTATCATTGAAGGCAGCATTATGTTTTATATTAAAGAATGTTAAAGTTCATGCAACTAAAATTGATAAACATAAGTTGGTCTTTGCCTTAAGGATGATATTTTTTTGATAAATAAAAGGGACCTTTGGGTAAACAAAAAAGGTAAATATGGGACCTTTGGGCGAATTCAAAAATTAAAAATAGTTTCTTCATCGGAATTATTTCTTTCCCATATTCTATTTAATTATTAGTATTGTATCAAAAAAGGACAATACTATGTTCTACATTTGTTACTTGTTATTTAAGGTAATTTTGTGTCTTTATTTTTCGAAAACCACTTTCATATCAACTTTCTTCTTAAAAGGGTAGAGCGTAAGGCAAATATCTTGATTCATTTTTCCGCTTTCAAGATAGTAAGTTTTCCTTTATTAGCAAACTATGCATATCTTTCACTACTGATTGGATATGCCTTGTTATTTAAATAAAGCATTTTTGAGTAAATAACTAAAGAACAATCTATGCTTCAATATGAAAACATATGCTAGTGCGTATAAGCAATTAATTATCTGTTTACTACACAATTATATAAGTTAAATGCTTATCATTAATGGCAGCATTATTTTTTATATTAAAGCAGGTTAAAGTTCATGCAACCAAAATTGATAAACATAAGTTGGTCTTTGCCTTAAGGATGATAATTTTTTGATAAATAAAAGGGACCTTTGGGTGAATAAAATAGGTAAATATGGGACCTTTGGGCGAATTCAAAAATAAAAAATAGTTTCTTCATCGGATTTTTTTCCCCAATATTCTATTTAAATATTAGTATGTTATCAAAAAAGGACAGTAATATGTTCTTCATTTGTCACTTGTTATTTAAGGTCACTTTGTGTCTTTATTTTTCGAAAACCACTTTCATATCAACTTTCTTCTTAAAAGGGTACGGCGTAAGGCAAATATCTTGATTCATTGTTCCGCTTTCAAGATGGTGAGTTTTCCTTTATTAGCAAACTCTCCATGTTTTCTATTTCCAATCGGATATGATTTTGTATTTAATTATACAACATTTTTGTGTAAATAACTTTAGAACAATCTATGCTTCAATATGAAAACATATGCTAGTGTGTATAAGCAATTAATTATCTGTTTACTACACAATTATATTAGTTAGATGCTTATCATTAATGGCAGCATTATGTCTTATATTAAAGCAGGTTAAAGTTCATGCAACCAAAAGTGATCAACATAAGTTGGTCTTTGCCTTAAGGATGATAATTTTTCGATAAATAAAAGGGACCTTTGGGTGAATAAAATAGGTAAATATGGGACCTTTGGGCGAATTCAAAAATAAAAAATAGTTTCTTCATCGGATTTTTTTTTTCCAATATTCTATTTAATTATTAGTATTTTATCAAAAAAGGACAGTACTATGTTCTTCATTTGTCATTTGTTATTTAAGGTAATTTTGTGTCTTTATTTTTCGAAAACCACTTTCATATCAACTTTCTTCTTAAAAGGGTACGGTGTAAGGCAAATATCTTGATTCATTGTTCCGCTTTCAAGATGGTGAGTTTTCCTTTATTAGCAAACTCTGCATGTCTTTCATTACTGATTGGATATGCCTTGTTATTAAAATAATTTTTTTGTGTGTAAATAACTAAAGAACAATCTATGCTTCAATATGAAAATATTTTCTAGTGCGTATAAGCAATTAATTATCTATATACTACACTGTTATATTAGTAAAATGCTTATCATTGAAGGCAGTATTATGTTTTATATTAAAGAAGGTTAAAGTTTATGCAACTAAAATTGATAAACATAAGTTGGTATTTGCCTTACGGTTGATAATGTTTTGATCAATAAAAAGGACCTTTGGGTGAATAAAATAAGTAAATATGGGACCTATGGGCGAGTTCAAAAATAAAAAAAAGTTTCTTCATCGGAATTATATCTTTCCAATATTCTTTTAAATTATTAGTATTGTATCAAAAAAGGACAATAATATGTTCTTCATTAGTCACTTGTTATTTAAGGTAACGTTGTGTCTTTATTTTTCGAACACCACCTTCATATGACCCTTCTTCTTAAAAGGGTATGGCGTGAGGCAAATATTTTGATTCATTGTTCTGCTTTCAAGATGGTGAGTTTTCCTTTATTAGCAAACTCTCCATGTTTTCTATTTCTAATTGGATATGATTTTGTATTTAATTATACAACATTTTTGTGTAAATAACTTAAGAACAATCTATCCTTCAATATGAAAACATATGCTAGTGCGTATAAGCAATTAATTATCTGTTTACTACACAATTATATTAGTTAAATGCTTATCATTAATGGCAGCATTATGTTTTATATTAAAGCAGGTTAAAGTTCATGCAACCAAAATTGATCAACATAAGTTGGTCTTTGCCTTAAGGATGATAATTTTTTGATAAATAAAAGGGACCTTTGGGTGAATAAAATAGGTAAATATGGGACTGTTGGGCGAATTCAAAAATAAAAAATAGTTTCTTCATCGGATTTTTTTTCCAATATTCGATTTAATTATTAGTATTTTATCAAAAAAGGACAGTACTATGTTCTTCATTTGTCACTTGTTATTTAAGGTAATTTTGTGTCTTTATTTTTCGAAAACCACTTTCATATTAACTTTCTTCTTAAAAGGGTACGCCGTAAGGCAACTATCTTGATTCATTGTTCCGCTTTCAAGATGGTGAGTGTTCCTTTATTAGCAAACTCTGCATGTCTTTCATTACTGATTGGATATGCCTTGTTATTAAAATAATTTTTTTTTGTGTAAATAACTAAAGAACAATCTATGCTTCAATATAAAAATATTTTCTAGTGCGTATAAGCAATTAATTATCTATATACTACACTGTTATATTAGTAAAATGCTTATCATTGAAGGCAGTTTTATGTTTTATATTAAAGAAGGTTAAAGTTCATGCAACTAAAATTGATAAACATAAGTTGGTATTTGCCTTACGGTTGATAATGTTTTGATCAATAAAAGGGACCTTTGGGTGAATAAAATAAGTAAATATGGGACCTATGGGCGAGTTCAAAAATAAAAAAAAGTTTCTTCATCGGAATTATATCTTTCCAATATTCTATTAAATTATTAGTATTGTATCAAAAAAGGACAATAATATGTTCTTCATTAGTCACTTGTTATTTAAGGTAACGTTGTGTCTTTATTTTTCGAACACCACCTTCATATGACCCTTCTTCTTAAAAGGGTATGGCGTGAGGCAAATATTTTGATTCATTGTTCCGCTTTCAAGATGGTCAGTTTTCCTTAATTAGCAAACTCTCCATGTTTTCTATTTCTAATCGGATATGTTTTGTATTTAAATACAACATGTTTGTGTAAATAACTTTAGAACAATCTATGCTTCAATATGAAAACATATTCTAGTGCGTATAAGCAATTAATTATCTGTTTACTACACAATTATATTAGTTAAATGCTTATCATTAATGGCAGCATTATGTTTTATATTAAAGAAGGTTAAAGTTCATGTAACTAAAATTGATAAACATAAGTTGGTCTTTGCCTCAAGGATGATAATTTTTTGATAAATAAAAGGGACCTTTGGGTGAATAAAATAGGTAAATATGGGACTTTTGGGCGAATTCAAAAATAAAAAATAGTTTCTTCATCGGATTTTTTTTTCCAATATTCTATTTAATTATTAGTATTTTATCAAAAAAGGACAGTAATATGTTCTTCATTTGTAACTTGTCATTTAAGGTCACTTTGTGTCTTTATTTTTCGAAAAACCACTTTCATATGAACTTTCTTCTTAAAAGGGTACGGCGTAAGGCAAATATCTTGATTCATTGTTCCGCTTTCAAGATGGTGAGTATTCCTTTATTAGCAAACTCTGCATGTCTTTCATTACTGATTGGATATGCCTTGTTATTAAATTTTTTTTTTTTTTGTGTAAATAACTAAAGAACAATCTTTGCTTCAATATGAAAATATTTTCTAGTGCGTATAAGCAATCAATTATCTATATACTACACAATTATATTAGTAAAATGCTTATCATTGAAGGCAGTATTATGTTTTATATTAAAGAAGGTTAAAGTTCATGCAACTAAAATTGATAAACATAAGTTGGTTTTTGCCTTAAGGTTAATAATGTTTTGATCAATTAAAGGGACCTTTGGGTGAATAAAATAAGTAAATATTGGACCTTTGGGCGAATTAAAAAATTAAAAAAAGTTTCTTCATCGGAATTATTTCTTTCCAATATTCTATTTAATTATTAGTATTGTATCAAAAAGGACAATACATATTTTCTTCATTTGTCACCTGTTTTTTAAGGTAACTTTGTGTCTTTATTTTCCGAACACCACTTTCATATCAACTTTCTTCTTAAAAGGATACGGCGTAAGGCAAATATCTTGATTCATTTTTCCGCTTTCAAGACGGTGAGTTTTCTTTTATTAGCAAACTCTACATGTCTTTCATTACTGATTGGGTATGCCTCTTTATTTAAATAAAACATTTTTGTGTAAATAAATAAAGAACAATCTATGCTTTAATATGAAAATATAATTATTCTAATGCGTATAAGCAAGTAATTATCTATGGACTTCACTATTATATTCGTAAAATGCTTATCATTAGTGACAGCATTATGCTTTATATCAAAGAAGGTTAAATGTCATGCTACAAAAATTCATAAACGTAAGTTGGGCATTACCTTAAGGTTTGCAGTTTTTTTTATAAATAAAAGGTACCTTTGGGTGAATAAAATAAGTAAATATGGGACTTTTGGGCGAATTCAAAAATTAAAAATAGTTTCCTCATCGGAGTTATTTCTTTCCGATATTCTGTTTAATTATTAATGTAGTATCAAAAAAGGACAATAATATGTTCTTCATTTGTCACTTGTTATTTAAGGTCACTTTGTGTCTTTATTTTTCGAACACCACCTTCATATGACCTTTCTTCTTAAAAGGGTAAGGCGTGAGGCAAATGTCTTGATTCATTGTTCCGCTTTCAAGATGGTGAGTTTTCCTTTATTAGCAAACTCCGCATGTCTTTCATTACTGATTGGATATGCCTTGTTATTTAAATAAAACATTTTTGTGTAAATAACGTAAGAACAATCTATGCTTCAATATGAAAATATTTACTAGTGCGTATAAGCAATTAAGTAACTATATACTACACTGTTATATTAGTAAAATGCTTATCATTGAAGGCAACATTATGTTTTATATTAAAGCAGGTTAAAGTTATTGCAACTAAAATTGATAAACATAAGTTGGTTTTTGCCATAAGGTTGATAATGTTTTGATCAATTAAAGAAACCTTTGGGTGAATAAAATAAGTAAATATGGGACCTTTGGGCGATTTCAAAAATAAAAAAAAAGTTTCTTCATCGGAATTATTTCTTTCTAATATTCTATTTAATTATTAGTATTGTATCAAAAAAGGACAATACTATTTTCTTAATTTGTCACTTGTTATTTAAGGTAACCTTGTGTCTTTATTTTTCGAACACCACTTTCATATGAACTTTCTTCTTAAAAGGGTACGGCGTAAGGCAAATATTTTGATTCATTGTTCCGCTTTCAAGATGGTGAGTTTTCCTTTATTAGCAAACTCTGCATGTCTTTCATTAGTGATTGGATATGCCTTCTTATTTAAATAAAACATTTTTGTGTATTAACTAAAGAAAAATATATGCTTCAATATGAAAATATATTCTATTGCGTATAAGCAATTAATTATCTATTTACCACACAATTATATTAGTTTAATGCTAATCATTAATGGCAGCATTATGTTTTATATTAAAGAATGTTAAAGTTCATGCAACTAAAATTGATAAACATAAGTTGGTCTTTGCCTTAAGGATGATATTTTTTTGATAAATAAAAGGGACCTTTGGGTAAATAAAAAAGGTAAATATGGTACCTTTGGGCGAATTCAAAAATTAAAAAAAGTTTCTTCATCGGAATTATTTCTTTCTAATATTCTATTTAATTATTAGTATTGTATCAAAAAAGGACAATAATATTTTCTTAATTTGTCACTTGTTATTTAAGGTAACTTTGTGTCTTTATTTTTCGAACACCACTTTCATATGAACTTTCTTCTTAAAAGGGTACGGCGTAAGGCAAATATCTAGATTCATTGTTCCGCTTTCAAGATGGTGAGTTTTCCTTTATTAGCAAACTCTGCATGTCTTTCATTAGTGATTGGATATGCCTTCTTATTTAAATAAAACATTTTTGTGTAAATAACTAAAGAAAAATAAATGCTTCAATATAAAAATATATTCTATTGCGTATAAGCAATTAATTATCTATTTTCCACACAATTATATTAGTTAAATGCTAATTATTAATGGCAGCATTATGTTTTATATTAAAGAATGTTAAAGTTATTGCAACTAAAATTGATAAACATTAGTTGGTCTTTGCCTTAAGGATGATATTTTTTTGATAAATAAAAGGGACCTTTGGGTGAATCAAAAAGGTAAATATGGGACCTTTGGGCGAATTCAAAAATAAAAAATAGTTTCTTCATCGGAATTATTTCTTTCCCATATTCTATTTAATTATTAGTATTGTATCAAAAAAGGACAATACTATGTTCTACATTTGTTACTTGTTATTTAAGGTAACTTTGTGTCTTTATTTTCCGAACACCACTTTCATATCAACTTTCTTCTTAAAAGGGTACAGCGTAAGGCAAATCTCTTGATTCATTTTTCCACTTTCAAGATAGTAAGTTTTCCTTTATTAGCAAACTATGCATATCTTTCACTACTGATTGGATATGCCTTGTTATTTAAATAAAGCATTTTTTAGTAAATAACTAAAGAACAATCTATGCTTCAATATGAAAACATATGCTAGTGCGTATAAGCACTTAATTATCTGTTTACTACACAATTATATAAGTTAAATGCTTATCATTAATGGCAGCATTATTTTTTATATTAAAGCAGGTTAAAGTTCATGCAACCAAAATTGATAAACATAAGTTGGTCTTTGCCTTAAGGGTGATAATTTTTTGATAAATAAAAGGGACCTTTGGGTGAATAAAATAGGTAAATATGGGACCTTTGGGCGAATTCAAAAATAAAAAATAGTTTCTTCATCGGATTTTTTTTCCCAATATTCTATTTAATTATTAGTATGTTATCAAAAAAGGACAGTAATATGTTCTTCATTTGTCACTTGTTATTTAAGGTCACTTTGTGTCTTTATTTTTCGAAAACCACTTTCATATCAACTTTCTTCTTAAAAGGGTACGGCGTAAGGCAAATATCTTGATTCATTGTTCCGCTTTCAAGATGGTGAGTTTTCCTTTATTAGCAAACTCTCCATGTTTTCTATTTCTAATCGGATATGATTTTGTATTTAATTATACAACATTTTTGTGTAAATAACTTAAGAAAAATATATGCTTCAATATGAAAATATATTCTATTGCGTATAAGCAATTAATTATCTATTTACCACACAATTATATTAGTTTAATGCTAATCATTAATGGCAGCATTATGTTTTATATTAAAGAATGTTAAAGTTCATGCAACTAAAATTGATAAACATAAGTTGGTCTTTGCCTTAAGGATGATATTTTTTTGATAAATAAAAGGGACCTTTGGGTAAATAAAAAAGGTAAATATGGTACCTTTGGGCGAATTCAAAAATTAAAAAAAGTTTCTTCATCGTAATTATTTCTTTCTAATATTTTATTTAATTATTAGTATTGTATCAAAAAAGGACAATAATATTTTCTTAATTTGTCACTTGTTATTTAAGGTAACTTTGTGTCTTTATTTTTCGAACACCACTTTCATATGAACTTTCTTCTTAAAAGGGTACGGCGTAAGGCAAATATCTAGATTCATTGTTCCGCTTTCAAGATGGTGAGTTTCCTTTATTAGCAAACTCTGCATGTCTTTCATTAGTGATTGGATATGCCTTCTTATTTAAATAAAACATTTTTGTGTAAATAACTAAAGAAAAATAAATGCTTCAATATAAAAATATATTCTATTGCGTATAAGCAATTAATTATCTATTTTCCACACAATTATATTAGTTAAATGCTAATTATTAATGGCAGCATTATGTTTTATATTAAAGAATGTTAAAGTTATTGCAACTAAAATTGATAAACATTAGTTGGTCTTTGCCTTAAGGATGATATTTTTTTGATAAATAAAAGGGACCTTTGGGTGAATCAAAAAGGTAAATATGGGACCTTTGGGCGAATTCAAAAATAAAAAATAGTTTCTTCATCGGAATTATTTCTTTCCCATATTCTATTTAATTATTAGTATTGTATCAAAAAAGGACAATACTATGTTCTACATTTGTTACTTGTTATTTAAGGTAACTTTGTGTCTTTATTTTCCGAACACCACTTACATATCAACTTTCTTCTTAAAAGGATACAGCGTAAGGCAAATAAAATCTCTTGATTCATTTTTCCGCTTTCAAGATAGTAAGTTTTCCTTTATTAGCAAACTATGCATATCTTTCACTACTGATTGGATATGCCTTGTTATTTAAATAAAGCATTTTTGAGTAAATAACTAAAGAACAATCTATGCTTCAATATGAAAACATATGCTAGTGCGTATAAGCAATTAATTATCTGTTTACTACACAATTATATAAGTTAAATGCTTATCATTAATGGCAGCATTATTTTTTATATTAAAGCAGGTTAAAGTTCATGCAACCAAAATTGATAAACATAAGTTGGTCTTTGCCTTAAGGATGATAATTTTTTGATAAATAAAAGGGACCTTTGGGTGAATAAAATAGGTAAATATGGGACCTTTGGGCGAATTCAAAAATAAAAAATAGTTTCTTCATCGGATTTTTTTTTCCAATATTCTATTTAATTATTAGCATGTTATCAAAAAAGGACAGTAATATGTTCTTCATTTGTCACTTGTTATTTAAGGTCACTTTGTGTCTTTATTTTTCGAAAACCACTTTCATATCAACTTTCTTCTTAAAAGGGTACGGCGTAAGGCAAATATCTTGATTCATTGTTCCGCTTTCAAGATGGTGAGTTTTCCTTTATTAGCAAACTCTGCATGTCTTTCATTACTGGTTGGATATGCCTTGTTATTAAAATATACACCAAAAATACATGCCATTGAGGTATATTATAGCTCAAACTAATGCTAAGGGTGTTTACTACATGCCTGAATCTGTATTTATACTGAAATATGTGAACGTAAGCCCAAAATAAATTTAATCGACCCCTACTCCCAATTTGGAACGCCAGACGTCAATATTGAGCATACCTACCCCGGATCTTTTCACCCTAGAGACAAAACTGAGCATGTCATTGGTCTATACAAGGTGTCATTTTTACCTTAATGGCCTTGGCTAACTTTAACATGTGTTTTCCAACATAAATACTTGCTTCATTAAGCGGGAAACACGAAAAACCATCATAAAGCCAAGAAAACCAACATAAAGGCAAATATCAATTATTATAGTGAAAATCTTCCCTTCGCACCGCCCAGACATGCCAATGAGGTATATTATAGCTCAAGCTAATGCTTAGGGTGTTTACTACATGTCTGGATCTTTATTTATACTGAAATATGTGAACATAAGCCAAGACAATATTTAGTCGACCCCCACCCCAATTTGGATAGCCAGACGACAATATTGACTATACCTACCCCGTATCTTTTCACCATAGAGACCAAACTGAACATGTCATTGGTCTATACAAGGTGTCATTTTTACCGTAAAGGCCTTGGCTAACTTTAACATGTGTTTGCCAACATAAATAGGTGCCTCATTAAGCGGGAAACACGAAAAACCATCATAAAAGCCAAGAAAACCAACATAACTGAATCTTTATTTATACTGAAATATGTGAACGTAAGCCCAACAAAAATTTAATCGACCCCTTCTCCCAATTTGGATAGCCAGACGCCAATATTGAGCATACCTACCCGGATCTTTTCACTCTAGAGACAAAACTGAGCATGGCATTGGTCTATACAAGGTGTCATTTTTACCTTAACGGCCTTGGCTAACTTTAACATGTGTTTTCCAACATAAATAGGTGCCTCATTAAGCGGAAAACACGAAAAACCATCATAAAAGCCAAGAAAACCAACATAAAGGCAAATATCAATTATTATAATGAAAATCTTCCCTTAGCACCGCCCAGACATGCCATTGAGGTATATTATGGCTCAAACTAATGCTTAGGGTGTCTTCTACATGCCTGAACTTTTATTTATACTGAAATATGTGAACGTAAGCCAAGACAATATTTAGTCGACCCCCACCCCCAATTTGGATAGCCAGACGACAATATCGACTATACCTACCCCGGATCTTTTCACCCTAGAGACCAAATTGAGCATGTCATTGGTCTATACAAGGTGTCAGTTTTACCGTAATGGCCTTGACTAACTTTAACATGTGTTTTCCAACATAAATAAGTGCCTCATTAAGCGGGAAACACGAAAAACCATCATAAAAGCCAAGAAAACATTCATAAAGGCAAATATCAATTATAGTGAAAATCTTCCCCCAGCACCGCCCAGAAATGCCATTGAGGTACATTATAGCTCAAACTAATGCTTAGGGTGTCTACTACATGCCTGAATCTTTATGTATACTGAAATATGTGAACGTAAGCCAAGGAAATAATTTAAGCGACCCCTACCCCCAATTTGGATAGCCAGACGACAATATTGACCATACCTACCCCGGATCTTTTCACCATAGAAACCAAACTGAGCATGTCATTGGTCTATACAAGGTGTTATTTTTACCGTAAAGGCCTTGGCTTACTTTAACCTGTGTTTTCCAACATAAATAGGCGCCTCATTAGGCGGAAAACACGAAAAACCATCATATAAAAGCCAAGAAAACCAACATAAAGGCAAATATCAGTTATAGTGAAAATCTTCCTCCAGCACCGCCCAGACATGCCATTGAGGTATATTATAGCTCAAACTAATGCTTAGGGTGTCTTCTACATGCCTAAATCTTTATGTATACTAAAATATGTGAACGTAAGCCAAGAAAATAATTAATCGACCCCTACCCCCAATTTGGATAGCCAGACGACAATATTGACCATACCTACCCCGGATCTTTTCACCATAGAGACCAAACTGAGCATGTCATTGGTCTATACAAGGTGTCATTTTTACCGTAAAGACCTTGGCTAACTTTAACATGTGTTTTCCAACATAAATAGGTGCCTCATTAAGCGTACACGAAAAACCATCATAAAAGCCAAGAAAACCAACATAAAGGCAAATATCAATTTCAAACTAATGCTTAGGGTGTCTACTACATGCCTGAATCTTTATTTATACTGAATTTGTGAACGTAAGCCAAAACAATATTTAATCGACCCCTACTCATAATTTGAATCGCCAGACGCCAATATTGAGCATACCTACCCCGGATCATTTTACCCTAGAGACAAAACTGAGCATGTCATTGGTCTATACAAGGTGTCATGTTTACCTTAAAGGCCTTGGCTAACTTAAACATGTGTTTTCCAACATAAATAGGTGCTTCATTAAGCGGAAAACACGAAAAACCATCATAAAAGCCAAGAAAACCAACATAAAGGCAAATATCAATTATTATAGTGAAAATCTTCCCTTAGCACCGCCAAGACATGCCATTGAGGTATATTATAGCTTAAACTAATGCTTAGAGTGTCTCCTACATGCCTGAACCTTTATTTATACTGAAATATGTGAACGTAAGCCAAGAAAATATTTAGTCGACCCCCACCCCCAATTTGGATAGCCAGACGACAATATCGACTATACCTACCCCGGATCTTTTCACCCTAGAGACCAAATTGAGCATGTCATTGGTCTATACAAGGTGTCATTTTTACCGTAATGGCCTTGACTAACTTTAACATGTGTTTTCCAACATAAATAGGCGCCTCATTAGGCGGAAAACACGAAAAACCATCATATAAAAGCCAAGAAAACCAACAAAAGGCAAATATCAATTATAGTGAAAATCTTCCTCCAGCACCGCCCAGACATGCCGTTGAGGTATATTATAGCTCAAACTAATGCTAAGGGTGTTTCCTACATGCCTGGATCTTTATTTATGTTGAAATATGTGAACGTAAGCCAAAAAAATATTTAATCGACCCCTACTCCCAATTTGAATCGCCAGACGCCAATATTGAGCATACCTACTCCGGATCTTTTCACCCTAGAGACAAAACTGAGCATGTCATTGGTCTATACAAGGTGTCATTTTTACCTTAAAGGCCTTGGCTAACTTTAACATGTGTTTTCCAACATAAATAGGTGCCTCATTAAGCGGGAAACACGAAAAACCATCATAAAAGCCAAGAAAACCAACATAAAGGCAAATATCAATTATAGTGAAAATCTTCCCCCAGTACCGCCCAGACATGCCATTGAGGTATATTATATCTCAAACTAATGCTTAGGGTGTGTACTACATGCCTGAATCTTTATGTATACTGAAATATGTGAACGTAAGCCAAGAAAATAATTAATCGACCCCTACCCCCAATTTGGATAGCCAGACGACAATATTGACCATACCTACCCCGGATCTTTTCACCATAGAGACCAAACTGAGCATGTCATTGGTCTATACAAGGTGTCATTTTTACCGTAAAGACCTTGGCTAACTTTAACATGTGTTTTCCAACATAAATAGGTGCCTCATTAAGCGGGAAACACGAAAAACCATCATAAAAGCCAAGAAAACCAACATAAAGGCAAATATCAATTTCAAACTAATGCTTAGGGTGTCTACTACATGCCTGAATCTTTATTTATACTGAAATATGTGAACGTAAGCCAAAACAATATTTAATCGACCCCTACTCCCAATTTGAATCGCCAGACGCCAATATTGAGCATACCTACCCCGGATCTTTTCACCCTAGAGACAAAACTGAGCATGTCATTGGTCTATACAAGGTGTCATTTTTACCTTAAAGGCCTTGTCTAACCTTAACATGTGTTTTCCAACTTAATTAGGTGCCTCATTAAGCGGAAAACACGAAAAACCATCATAAAAGCCAAGAAAACCAACATAAAGGCAAATATCTATTATAGTGAAAATCTTCCCCCAGCACCGCACAGCCATGCCATTGAGGTATATTATAGCTCAAACTAATGCTTAGGGTGTCTACTACATGCCTGAATCTTTATTTATACTGAAATATGTGAACGTAAGCCAAGAAAATATTTAATCGACCCATACCCCCAATTTGGATAGCCACACGCCAATATTGACCATACCTACCCCGGATCTTTTCACCCTAGAGACCAAACTGAGCATGTCATTGGTCTATACAAGGTGTAATTTTTACCGTAAAGGCCTTGGCTAACTTGAATATGTGTTTTCCAACATAAATAGGTGCCTCATTAAGCGGGAAACACGAAAAACCATCATAAAAGCCAAGAAAATCAACATAAAGGCAAAGATCAATTATAGTGAAAATCTTCCCCCAGCACCGCCCAGACATGCCATTGAGGTATAGTATAGCTCAAACTAATGCTAAGGGTGTTTACTACATGCCTAGCTCTTTATTCATACTGAAATATGTGAACGTAAGCCCAAACAAAATTTAATTGACCCCTACCCCCAATTTGGATAGCCAGACGCCAATATTGACCATACCTACCCTGTGTCCTGTTAAATTGTTCCCTTTAAAAAGTTTTGGATTCTCATATATTCTATGTATAATTTTTGGACTAGTTTGAATCTCGGTCTATTTCTGTAATTTATTCTTGCATACTTTTGATTTTTTAACCCTGTATGCGTACATTGCCTATGTAAATTTTAAAATTGTTTGTATGCACATTGAACGACAAATTTATGTGACGTATATAATTTTTCTGACGTCGGACACTCAAGTAGATCCATGTGTTCGTGGATAGGTTTTTGTGTCCTGTTAAATTGTTCCTTTTAAAAGTTTTAGATTCTCATAAATTCTATGTATAACTTTTGGACTAGTTTGATTTCTGTAATTTATTCTTACATACTTTTGATTTTTTAACCCTGTCTGCGCTCATTGCCTATGTAAAATTTAAAATTGTTTATAATCCAGGTACTTTTGATAACTATTGTATGCACATTGAACGACAAATTTATGTGACGTATATAATTTTTCTGACGTCAGACACTCAAATCAATCCATGTGTTCGTAGATAGTAGATGTGGTTGTGTCCTGTTAAATTGTTATACGATGATGACTGATGTTCCCATATTTTGACTATTTTATTGATTGTGACTGTTTATTTAACGCATCATGTAAATGTAACGGAATTTGATGAGACTGTTATTAAAGTGAGAGGGTTAGCGCTATAGAACCAGGTTTAATCCACCATTTTCTACATTTGAAAATGCCTGTACCAAGTCAGGAATATGACAGTTCTTGTCCATTCGTTTTTGATGCGTTTTGTTTTTTGATTTTGCCATGTGATTATGGACTTTCCAAATTGATTTTCCTCTGAGTTCAGTATTTTTGTGATTTTACTTTTTTCATGTTAGTCATTACAATATTAGTTTTTAAGAATCTGCAACTGTGAATATTTTGCTAATACTTAAAAATTCTGATTGAAAATTTTGCTGTGGAATGTATACTGGCTATTATATAGGTGATTGCCAATCACAAAGTAAGATACAAATATTGTTGGAAGGAAACATAATTTGAGTTGTTGCCTTTAAGATTCAAAGTGATTTAGTTGATATAAACTTTATTGGTTTTTATCATTTGTTTATACTACAAGGTGAATTAGTTAAAGATCCATGTGTGTGGTTATTTGTTTGAATGCTATAGTTAATGTATGTAAACTACTCAGATATAAACCTGTAGGTTCAATAAGTAGTTTCATTTTTAATATTAGCAGAATCAGACCTCGTCATATCCAGGGTGACCTTCCCCAACAACCAGGAACCCCCCTATCTATTTATACATCAGCAAAGTTGTTTATTTTACATCATTATTACATAGTACATGTACTTTATTTTTGTGTAAGATGTTTGTGAGTGTATTGTGTGTGTTAATTAGGCCTAAAATAGAATATTATTTGTTTCCCCAATCCCGACTGACCCTGCAAAAATGGCCCTACTCATAAAATTTTATTGTCAAAGCTAAGCCAAACATTATTTTATTCATTTCTGATCATTTCGGGCTTGCCGGATCATCTGATAATATTCAGGCTTTTGGGAAAAATAAAATTATTTACCTACCTACTTACCCACACCTGGCTTGTCAGGGTAGGGATTGGGAAAACAAGTATCAGAGTCCATCTATCACAGTCAGATGATATATCCTGTAACAAAAATGGTACTGTGGCCTATAGACGTGGTGTCAGAGTCAATCTATCACTGTCAGGTGATTTATCCCGTAACAATAATGATACTGTGACCTATAGACATGGTGTCAGAGTGAATCTATCACAGTCAGATTATTTATCGCGTAACAATAATGATACTGTGACCTATAGACATGGTGTCAGAGTCAATCTATCACAGTCAGATGATTTATCCTGTAACAATAATGATACCTTGACCAATAGAAATGGCGTCAGAGTAAATCTATCACAGTCAAATGATTTATCCTGTACCACTAGTTGTACTGTGGCCAATAGACATAGTATCAGAGTCAATCCATCACAGTCAGATGATTTATCCTGTAACAATAATGATACTGTCACCTATAGACATGATGTCAGAGTCAATATATCACAGTCATATGATTTATCCTGTAACAATAATGATACTGTGAATTATAGACATGATGTCAGAGTCAATCTATCACAGTCAGATGATTTATCTCGTACCAATAATGATACTGTGAACTATAGACATGGTGTCAGAGTCAATCTATCACAATCAGATGATTTTTCCTGTAACCATTATGATACCTTGACCAAAAGAAATGGATTCAGAGTAAATCTATCACAGTCAGATGATTTATCCTGTACCACTAGTGGTACTGTGGCCAATA
This sequence comes from Mytilus trossulus, assembly GCF_036588685.1. NCBI lineage: Eukaryota > Metazoa > Mollusca > Bivalvia > Mytilida > Mytilidae > Mytilus > Mytilus trossulus. Next base: position 73,439,154 of record NC_086380.1, read on the forward strand.
GACATAGTGTCAGAGTCAATCTATCACAGTCAGATGATATATCCTGTAATAATAATGATACTGTGACTTATAAACATGGTGTCAGAATTAATCTATCACAGTCAGATGATTTATCTTGTAACAATAATGATACTGTCACCTATAGACATGATGTCAGAGACAATCTATCACAGTCAGATGGTTAATCCTATAGCATTAATGATACTGTGACCTGTAGACATAGTGTCACTGTGGCCTAAAGACGTGGTGTCAAAGTCAATCTATATCTGTCAGTTGATTTATCCCGTAATAATAATGATACTGTGACCTATAGACATGGTATCAGAGTCAATCTATCACAGTCAGATTATTTATCCGTAACAATAATGATACTGTGACCTATAGACATGGTGTCAGAGTCAATCTATCACAGTCAGATGATTTATCCTGTAACAATAATGATACCATGACAAATAGAAATGGCGTCAGAGTAAATATATCACAGTCAGATGATTTATCCTGTACCACTAGTGGTACTGTGGTCAATAGACATAGTGTCAGAGTCAATCTATCACAGTCAGATGATTTTTCCTGTAACAATAATGATACCTTGACCAAAAGAAATGGCGTCAGAGTAAATCTATCACAGTCAGATTATTTATCCTGTACCACTAGTGGTACTGTGGCCAATAGACATAGTGTCAGAGTCAATCCATCACAGTCAGATGATTTATCCTGTAACAATAATGATACTGTCACCTATAGACATGATGTCAGAGTCAATCTATCACAGTCAGATTATTTATCCCGTAACAAATATGATACTGTGACCTATAGACATGGTGTCAGAGTCAATCTATCACAGTCAGATGATTTATCCTGTAACAAAAATGATACCTTGACCGATAGAAATGGTGTCACAGTCAATCTATCACAGTCAGATGATTTATCCCGTAATAGTAATGATACTGTGACCTAAAGACATGGTGTCAGAGTCAATCTATCACAGTCAGATTATTTATCCCGTAACAATAATGATACAATGACCTATAGATATGGTGTCAGAGTCAATTTATCACAGTCAGATGATTTCTCCTGTAACAATGATGATACTGTGACCTATAGACAAATTGTCAGAATCAATCTATCACAGTCAGATGATTTATCCTGTAACAATGATGATACTGTGACATATAGACATAGTGTAAGAATCAATCTATCACAGTCAGATGATTTATCCTGTATTAATAATGATACTTTGACCTATAGACATATTGTCAGAGTCAATCTATCACAGTCAGATGATTTATCCTTTATAAAAAATGGTACTGTGGCCTATAGACATGGTGTCATAGTCAATCTATCACAGTCAGATGATTTATCCTGTTACACAAATGGTTCTGTGGCCTATAGACGTGGTGTCAGAGTCAATCTATCACAGTCAGGTGATTTATTCTGTAGCAATAATGGTACTGTGGCCTATAGACATGGTGTCAGAGTCAATTTATCACAGTCAGATGATTTATCCCGTAATAATAATGATACTGTGACCTATAGACATGGTGTAAGAGTCAATCTATCACAGCCAGATGATTTATCCAGTAACAATAATGATACTGTGACCTATGGACATGGTGTCAGAGTAAATCTATCACAGTCAGATGATTTTTCCTGTAACAATAATGATACCTTGACCAAAAGAAATGGCGTCAGAGTAAATATATCACAGTCAGATGATTTATCCTGTACCACTAGTGGTACTGTTGTCAATAGACATAGTGTCAGAGTCAATCTTTTACAGTCAGATGATATCTCCTGTAACAATAATGATACTGTGACCTATAGACATGATGTCAGAGTTAATCTATCACAGTCAGATGATTTATCCTGTAACAAAAATGTCAATGTGGCCTATAGACGTGGTGTCAGAGTCGATCTATCACAGTCAAGTGATTTATTCTGTAGGAATAATGGTACTGTGGCCTATAGACATAGTGTCAGAGTAAATTTATCACAGTGAAATGATTTATCCCGTAATAATAATGATACTCTCACCTATAGACATGGTGTAAGAGTCAATCTATCACAGTCAGATGATTTATCCCGTAATAATAATGATACTTTAACCTATAGACATGGTGTCAGAGTCAATCTATCACAGTCAGAATATTTATCCCGTAACAATAATGATACTATGACCTATAGACATGGTGTCAGAGTCAATCTATCACAGTCAGAATATTTATCCCGTAACAATAATGATACTATGACCTATAGACATGGTGTCAGAGTCAATCTATCACAGTCAGATGATTTATCCTGTAACAATAATGATACCTTCACCAATAGAAATGGATTCAGAGTCAATTTATCAGAGTCAGATGATTTATCCTGTAACAATGATGATACTGTGACCTATAGACATAGTGTCATAATCAATCTATCACAGTCAGATGATTTATCCTGTAACAATGATAATACTGTGAGTTATAGACATAGTGTAAGAATTAGTCTATCACAGTCAGATGATTTATCCTGTAACAATAATGATACTTTGACCTATAGACATATTGTCAGAGTCTATCTATCACAGTCAGATGATTTATCCCGGAAAAATAATGATACTGTGACCTATAGACATGTTGTCTGAGTCAATCTATCACAGTCCGATGATTTATCCTGTAACAATAATGATACTGTGACCTATAGACATGATGTCAGAGTCAATCTATCACAGTCATATGATTTATCCTGTAACAATAATGATACTGTGAATTATAGACATGATGTCAGAGTCAATTTATCACAGTCAGATGATTTATCCCGTAATAATAATGATACTGTGACCTATAGACATGGTGTAAGAGTCAATCTATCACAGTCAGATGATTTATCCCGTAACAATAATGATACTGTGACCTATAGACATGGTGTCAGAGTCAATCTATCACAGTCAGATGATTTTTCCTGTAACAATAATGATACCTTGACCAAAAGAAATGGCGTCAGAGTAAATATATCACAGTCAGATGATTTATCCTGTACCACTAGTGGTACTGTTGTCAATAGACATAGTGTCAGAGTCAATCTATTACAGTCAGATGATATCTCCTGTAACAATAATGTTACTGTGACTATAGACATGATGTCAGAGTTAATCTATCACAGTCAGATGATTTATCCTGTAACAAAAATGGCACTGTGGCCTATAGACGTGGTGTCGGAGTCGATCTATCACAGTCAAGTGATTTATTCTGTAGCAATAATGGTACTGTGGCCTATAGACATAGTGTCAGAGTAAATTTATCACAGTGAAATGATTTATCCCGTAATAATAATGATACTGTCACCTATAGACATGATGTAAGAGTCAATCTATCACAGTCAGATGATTTATCCCGTAACAATAATGATACTGTCACCTATACACATGATGTCAGAGACAATCTATCACAGTCAGATGGTTTATCCTATAAGAATAATGATACTCTGACCTGTAGACATAGTGTCAGAATCAATCTATCACAGTCCGATGATTTATCCTGTAACAATAATGTTACTGTGGCCTAAAGACGTGGTGTCAAAGTGAATCTATATCTGTCAGTTGATTTATCCTGTAACAATAATGATACCTTCACCAATAGAAATGGATTCAGAGTCAATTTATCAGAGTCAGATGATTTATCCTGTAACAATGATGATACTGTGACCTATAGACATAGTGTCAGAATCAATCTATCACAGTCAGATGATTTATCCTGTAACAATGATAATACTGTGAGTTATAGACATAGTGTAAGAATTAGTCTATCACAGTCAGATGATTTATCCTGTAACAATAATGATACTTTGACCTATAGACATATTGTCAGAGTCTATCTATCACAGTCAGATGATTTATCCCGGAAAAATAATGATACTGTGACCTATAGACATGTTGTCTGAGTCAATCTATCACAGTCCGATGATTTGTCCTGTAACAATAATGATACTGTGACCTATAGACATGATGTCAGAGTCAATCTATCACAGTCATATGATTTATCCTGTAACAATAATGATACTGTGAATTATAGACATGATGTCAGAGTCAATTTATCACAGTCAGATGATTTTCCCCGTAATAATAATGATACTGTGACCTATAGACATGGTGTAAGAGTCAATCTATCACAGTCAGATGATTTATCCCGTAACAATAATGATACTGTGACCTATAGACATGGTGTCAGAGTCAATCTATCACAGTCAGATGATTTTTCCTGTAACAATAATGATACCTTGACCAAAAGAAATGGCGTCAGAGTAAATATATCACAGTCAGATGATTTATCCTGTACCACTAGTGGTACTGTTGTCAATAGACATAGTGTCAGAGTCAATCTATTACAGTCAGATGATATCTCCTGTAACAATAATGATACTGTGACTATAGACATGATGTCAGAGTTAATCTATCACAGTCAGATGATTTATCCTGTAACAAAAATGGCACTGTGGCCTATAGACGTGGTGTCGGAGTCGATCTATCACAGTCAAGTGATTTATTCTGTAGCAATAATGGTACTGTGGCCTATAGACATAGTGTCAGAGTAAATTTATCACAGTGAAATGATTTATCCCGTAATAATAATGATACTGTCACCTATAGACATGATGTAAGAGTCAATCTATCACAGTCAGATGATTTATCCCGTAACAATAATGATACTGTCACCTATACACATGATGTCAGAGACAATCTATCACAGTCAGATGGTTTATCCTATAAGAATAATGATACTCTGACCTGTAGACATAGTGTCAGAATCAATCTATCACAGTCCGATGATTTATCCTGTAACAATAATGTTACTGTGGCCTAAAGACGTGGTGTCAAAGTGAATCTATATCTGTCAGTTGATTTATCCCGTATAATAATGATACTTTGACCTATAGACATGGTGTAAGAGTCAATCTATCACAGTCAGAATATTTATCCCGTAACAATAATGATACTATGACCTATAGACATGGTGTCAGAGTCAATCTATCACAGTCAGATGATTTATCCTGTAACAATAATGATACCTTCACCAATAGAAATGGATTCAGAGTCAATCTATCACAGTCAGATTATTTATCCCGTAACAATAATGATACTTTGACTTATAGACATGGTATCAGAGTCAATTTATCATAGTCAGATGATTTATCCTGTAACAATGATGATACTGTGACCTATAGACATAGTGTCAGAATCAATCTATCACAGTCAGATGATTTATCCTGTAACAATGATGATACTATGAGTTATAGACATAGTGTAAGAATCAGTCTATCACAGTCAGATGATTTATCCTGTAACAATAATGATACTTTGAACTATAGACATATTGTCAGAGTCTATCTATCACAGTCAGATGATTTATCCTTTATAAAAAATGGTACTGTGGCCTATAGATAGGTGTCAAAGTCAATCTATCACAGTCGGGTGATTTATTCTGTAGCAATAATGGTACTGTGGCCTATAGACATAGTGTCAGAGTCAATTTATCACAGTCAGATGATTTATCCCGTAATAATAATGATACTGTGACCTATAGACATGGTATAAGAGTCAATCTATCACAGTCAGATGATTTATCCCGGAAAAATAATGATACTGTGACCTATAGACATGTTGTCTGAGTCAATCTATCACAGTACGATGATTTATCCTGTAACAATAATGATACTGTGACCTATAGACATGGTGTCAGAGTCAATCTATCACAGTCAGATTATTTATCCTATAACAGTAATGGTACCTTGACCAATAGAAATGGCGTCAGAGTAAATCTGTCACAGTCAGATGAATTATCCTGTACCACTAGTGGTACTGTGGCCAATAGACTTAGTGTCAGAGTCAATCAATCACAGTCAGATGATTTATCCTGTAACGGTATTGATACTGTCACCTATAGACATGGTGTCAGAGTCAATCTATCACAGTCCGATGATTTATCCTGTAACGGTATTGATACTGTCACCTATAGACATGATGTCAGGGTCAATCTATCACAGTCATATGATTTATCCTGTAACAATAATGATACTTTGACCTATAGACATAGTGTCAGAGTCAATCTATCGCAGTCAGATGATTCATCCTGTAACAAAAATGGTACTGTGGCCTATAGATATGGTGTCATAGTCAATCCATCACAATCAAATACTTTATCCTGTAACAAAAATGGCACTGTGGCCTATAGACATGGTGTAAGAGTCAATCTATCACAGTCAGATGATTTATCCCTTATCAATAATGACACTGTGACCTATAGACATGGTGTCAGAGTCAATCTATCACAGTCAGATGATTTATCCTGTAACAATAATGATACCTTGAACAAAAGAAAAGGCGTCAGAGTAAATATATCACAGTCAGATGATTTATCCTGTACCACTAGTGGTACTGTGGCCAATAGACATAGTGTCAGAGTCAATCTATCACAGTCAGATGATATATCATGTAACAATAATGATACTGTGACCTATAGACATGGCGTCAGAGTCAATCTATCACAGTCATATGATTTATCATGTAACAATAATGATACTGTCACCTATAGACATGATGTCAGAGACAATCTATCACAGTCATACGATTTATCCTGTAACAATAATGATACTGTGACCTATAGACATAGTGTCAAAATCAATCTATCACAGTCCGATGATTTATCCTGTAACAATAATGATACCTTGACCAATAGAAATGGTGTCAGAGTAAATCTATCACAGTCAGATGATTTATCTTGTACCAATAATGGTACTGTGACCTATAACATACTGTCAGAGTCAATATATCACAGTCAGATGATTTATCCTGTAACAATAAGGATATTGTGACCTATAGACATAGTGTATGAGTCAATCTATCACAGTCAGATGATTTATCCTGTAACAAAAATGGTACTGTGGCCTATAGACTTGGTGTCAGAGTCAATCTATCACAGTCAGATGATTTATCCCGTATTAATAATGATACTGTGACCTATAGACATGGTGTCAGAGTCAATCTATCACAGTCAGATGATTTATCTTGTACCAATAATGGTACTTTGGCCAATATACATAGTGTGAGAGTCAATCTATCACATTCAGATGATTTATCCTGTAACAATAATGATACTGTGACCTATAGACATACTGTCAGAGTCAATATATCACAGTCAGATGATTTATCCTGTAACAATAAGGATACCGTGACTTATAGACATAGTGTCAGAGTCAATCTATCACAGTCAGATGATTTATCCTGTAATAATAATGAATCTGTGACCTATAGACATGGTGTCAGAGTCAATCTATCACAGTCAGATGATTTATCCCGTATCAATAATGATACTGGATAACCTATAGACATGGTGTCAGAGACAATCTATCACAGGCAGATGATTTATCCTGTAACAATAATGATACCTTGAACAAAAGAAAAGGCGTCAGAATAAATATATAACAGTCAGATGATTTATCCTGTACCATTAGTGGTACTGTGGCCAATAGACATAGTGTCAGAGTCAATTTATCACAGTCATATGATTTATCATGTTACAATAATGATACTGTCACCTATAGACATGATGTCAGAGAAAATCTATCACAGTCATATGATTTATCCTGTAAAAATAATGATACTGTGACCTATAGACATAGTGTCAGAATCAATCTATCACAGTCCGATGATTTATCCTGTAACAATAATGATACCTTGACCAATAGAAATGGTGTCAGAGTAAATCTATCACAGTCAGATGATTTATCTTGTACCAATAATGGTACTTTGGCCAATATACATAGTGTGAGAGTCAATCTATCACAGTCAGATGATTTATCCTGTAACAATAATGATACTGTGACCTATAGACATACTGTCAGAGTCAATATATCACAGTCAGATGATTTATCCTGTAACAATAAGGATACTGTGACCTAAAGACATAGTGTCAGAGTCAATCTATCACAGTCAGATGATTGATCCTGTAACAAAAATGGTACTGTGGCCTATAGACTTGGTGTCAGAGTCAATCTATCACAGTCAGATGATTTATCCCGTAATAATAATGATACTGTGACCTATAGACATGGTGTCATAGTCAATCTATTACAGTCAGATGATATCTCCTGTAACAATAATGATACTCTGACTATAGACATGATGTCAGAGTTAATCTATCACAGTCAGATGATTTATCCTGTAACAAAAATGGCACTGTGGCCTATAGACGTGGTGTCGGAGTCGATCTATCACAGTCAAGTGATTTATTCTGTAGCAATAATGGTACTGTGGCCTATAGACATAGTGTCAGAGTAAATTTATCACAGTGAAATGATTTATCCCGTAATAATAATGATACTGTCACCTATAGACATGGTCTAAGAGTCAATCTATCACAGTCAGATGATTTATCCCGTAACAATAATGATACTTTCACCTATACACATGATGTCAGAGACAATCTATCACAGTCAGATGGTTTATCCTATAACAATAATGATACTGTGACCTGTAGACATAGTGTCAGAATCAATCTATCACAGTCCGATGATTTATCCTGTAACAATAATGTTACTGTGGCCTAAAGACGTGGTGTCAAAGTGAATCTATCACAGTCAGAATATTTATCCCGTAACAATAATGATACTATGACCTATAGACATGGTGTCAGAGTCAATCTATCACAGTCAGATGATTTATCCTGTAACAATAATGATACCTTCACCAATAGAAATGGATTCAGAGTCAATCTATCACAGTCAGATTATTTATCCCGTAACAATAATGATACTTTGACCTATAGACATGGTATCAGAGTCAATTTATCATAGTCAGATGATTTATCCTGTAACAATGATGATACTGTGACCTATAGACATAGTGTCAGAATCAATCTATCACAGTCAGATGATTTATCCTGTAACAATGATGATACTGTGAGTTATAGACATAGTGTAAGAATCAGTCTATCACAGTCAGATGATTTATCCTGTAACAATAATGATACTTTGACCTATAGACATATTGTCAGAGTCTATCTATCACAGTCAGATGATTTATCCTTTATAAAAAATGGTACTGTGGCCTATAGATAGGTGTCAAAGTCAATCTATCACAGTCGGGTGATTTATTCTCTAGCAATAATGGTACTGTGGCCTATAGACATAGTGTCAGAGTCAATCTATCACAGTCAGATGATTTATCCCGTAATAATAATGATACTGTGACCTATAGACATGGTGTAAGAGTCAATCTATCACAGTCAGATGATTTATCCCGGAAAAATAATGATACTGTGACCTATAGACATGTTGTCTGAGTCAATCTATCACAGTACGATGATTTATCCTGTAACAATAATGATACTGTGACCTATAGACATGGTGTCAGAGTCAATCTATCACAGTCAGATTATTTATCCTATAACAGTAATGGTACCTTGACCAATATAAATGGCGTCAGAGTAAATCTGTCACAGTCAGATGAATTATCCTGTACCACTAGTGGTACTGTGGCCAATAGACTTAGTGTCAGAGTCAATCAATCACAGTCAGATGATTTATCCTGTAACGGTATTGATACTGTCACCTATAGACATGATGTCAGGGTCAATCTATCACAGTCATATGATTTATCCTGTAACAATAATGATACTTTGACCTATAGACATAGTGTCAGAGTCAATCTATCGCAGTCAGATGATTCATCCTGTAACAAAAATGGTACTGTGGCCTATAGATATGGTGTCATAGTCAATCCATCACAATCAAATACTTTATCCTGTAACAAAAATGGCACTGTGACCTATAGACATACTGTCAGAGTTAATATATCACAGTCAGATGATTTATCCTGTAACAATAAGGATACTGTGACCTATAGACATAGTGTCAGAGTCAATCTATCACAGTCAGATGATTTATCCTGTAACAAAAATGGTACTGTGGCCTATAGACTTGGTGTCAGAGTCAATCTATCACAGTCAGATGATTTATCCCGTATTAATAATGATACTGTGACAGATAGACATGGTGTCAGAGTCAATCTATCACAGTCAGATGATTTATCTTGTACCAATAATGGTACTTTGGCCAATATACATAGTGTGAGAGTCAATCTATCACATACAGATGATTTATCCTGTAACAATAATGATACTGTGACCTATAGACATACTGTCAGAGTCAATATATCACAGTCAGATGATTTATCCTGTAACAATAAGGATACCGTGACTTATAGACATAGTGTCAGAGTCAATCTATCACAGTCAGATGATTTATCCTGTAATAATAATGAATCTGTGACCTATAGACATGGTGTCAGAGTCAATCTATCACAGTCAGATGATTTATCCCGTATCAATAATGATACTGGATAACCTATAGACATGGTGTCAGAGTCAATCTATCACAGGCAGATGAATTATCCTGTAACAATAATGATACCTTGAACAAAAGAAAAGGCGTCAGAATAAATATATAACAGTCAGATGATTTATCCTGTACCATTAGTGGTACTGTGGCCAATAGACATAGTGTCAGAGTCAATCTATCACAGTCAGATGATATATCATGTAACAATAATGATACTGTGACCTATAGACATGGCGTCAGAGTCAATTTATCACAGTCATATGATTTATCATGTAACAATAATGATACTGTCACCTATAGACATGATGTCAGAGACAATCTATCACAGTCATATGATTTATCCTGTAAAAATAAGGATACTGTGACCTATAGATATAGTGTCAGAATCAATCTATCACAGTCCGATGATTTATCCTGTAACAATAATGATACCTTAACCAATAGAAATGGTGTCAGAGTAAATCTATCACAGTCAGATGATTTATCTTGTACCAATAATGGTACTTTGGCCAATATACATAGTGTGAGAGTCAAGCTATCACAGTCAGATGATTTATCCTGTAACAATAATGATACTGTGACCTATAGACATACTGTCAGAGTCAATATATCACAGTCAGATGATTTATCCTGTAACAATAAGGATACTGTGACCTATAGACATAGTGTCAGAGTCAATCTATCACAGTCAGATGATTGATCCTGTAACAAAAATGGTACTGTGGCCTATAGACTTGGTGTCAGAGTCAATCTATCACAGTCAGATGATTTATCCCGTAATAATAATGATACTGTGACCTATAGACATGGTGTCAGAGTCAATCTATCACAGTCAGATGATTTATCCTGTAACAATAATGATACTGTGACATATAGACATATTGTAAGAGTCAGTCTATCGCAGTCAGATGATTCATCCTGTAACAAAAATGGTACTGTGGCCTATAGATATGGTGTCATAGTCAATCTATCACAGTCAGATGATTTATCCCTTATCAATAATGACACTGTGACCTATAGACATGGTGTCAGAGTCAATCTATCACAGTCAGAAGATTTATCCTGTAACAATAATGATACCTTGAACAAAAAAAAGGCGTCAGAGTAAATATATCACAGTCAGATGATTTATCCTGTACCACTAGTGGTACTGTGGCCAATAGACATAGTGTCAGAGTCAATCTATCACAGTCAGATGATATATCATGTAACAATAATGATACTGTGACCTATAGACATGGCGTCAGAGTCAATCTATCACAGTCATATGATTTATCATGTAACAATAATGATACTGTCACCTATAGACATGATGTCAGAGACAATCTATCACAGTCATACGATTTATCCTGTAACAATAATGATACTGTGACCTATAGACATAGTGTCAAAATCAATCTATCACAGTCCGATGATTTATCCTGTAACAATAATGATACCTTGACCAATAGAAATGGTGTCAGAGTAAATCTATCACAGTCAGATGATTTATCTTGTACCAATAATGGTACTGTGACCTATAACATACTGTCAGAGTCAATATATCACAGTCAGATGATTTATCCTGTAACAATAAGGATATTGTGACCTATAGACATAGTGTATGAGTCAATCTATCACAGTCAGATGATTTATCCTGTAACAAAAATGGTACTGTGGCCTATAGACTTGGTGTCAGAGTCAATCTATCACAGTCAGATGATTTATCCCGTATTAATAATGATACTGTGACCTATAGACATGGTGTCAGAGTCAATCTATCACAGTCAGATGATTTATCTTGTACCAATAATGGTACTTTGGCCAATATACATAGTGTGAGAGTCAATCTATCACATTCAGATGATTTATCCTGTAACAATAATGATACTGTGACCTATAGACATACTGTCAGAGTCAATATATCACAGTCAGATGATTTATCCTGTAACAATAAGGATACCGTGACTTATAGACATAGTGTCAGAGTCAATCTATCACAGTCAGATGATTTATCCTGTAATAATAATGAATCTGTGACCTATAGACATGGTGTCAGAGTCAATCTCTCACAGTCAGATGATTTATCCCGTATCAATAATGATACTGGATAACCTATAGACATGGTGTCAGAGACAATCTATCAAAGGCAGATGATTTATCCTGTAACAATAATGATACCTTGAACAAAAGAAAAGGCGTCAGAATAAATATATAACAGTCAGATGATTTATCCTGTACCATTAGTGGTACTGTGGCCAATAGACATAGTGTCAGAGTCAATTTATCACAGTCATATGATTTATCATGTAACAATAATGATACTGTCACCTATAGACATGATGTCAGAGAAAATCTATCACAGTCATATGATTTATCCTGTAAAAATAATGATACTGTGACCTATAGACATAGTGTCAGAATCAATCTATCACAGTCCGATGATTTATCCTGTAACAATAATGATACCTTGACCAATAGAAATGGTGTCAGAGTAAATCTATCACAGTCAGATGATTTATCTTGTACCAATAATGGTACTTTGGCCAATATACATAGTGTGAGAGTCAATCTATCACAGTCAGATGATTTATCCTGTAACAATAATGATACTGTGACCTATATACATACTGTCAGAGTCAATATATCACAGTCAGATGATTTATCCTGTAACAATAAGGATACTGTGACCTAAAGACATAGTGTCAGAGTCAATCTATCACAGTCAGATGATTGATCCTGTAACAAAAATGGTACTGTGGCCTATAGACTTGGTGTCAGAGTCAATCTATCACAGTCAGATGATTTATCCCGTAATAATAATGATACTGTGACCTATAGACATGGTGTCAGAGTCAATCTATTACAGTCAGATGATATCTCCTGTAACAATAATGATACTGTGACTATAGACATGATGTCAGAGTTAATCTATCACAGTCAGATGATTTATCCTGTAACAAAAATGGCACTGTGGCCTATAGACGTGGTGTCGGAGTCGATCTATCACAGTCAAGTGATTTATTCTGTAGCAATAATGGCACTGTGGCCTATAGACATAGTGTCAGAGTAAATTTATCACAGTGAAATGATTTATCCCGTAATAATAATGATACTGTCACCTATAGACATGGTGTAAGAGTCAATCTATCACAGTCAGATGATTTATCCCGTAACAATAATGATACTTTCACCTATACACATGATGTCAGAGACAATCTATCACAGTCAGATGGTTTATCCTATAACAATAATGATACTGTGGCCTAAAGACGTGGTGTCAAAGTGAATCTATATCTGTCAGTTGATTTATCCCGTATAATAATGATACTTTGACCTATAGACATGGTGTCAGAGTCAATCTATCACAGTCAGAATATTTATCCCGTAACAATAATGATACTATGACCTATAGACATAGTGTCAGAATCAATCTATCACAGTCCGATGATTTATCCTGTAACAATAATGTTACTGTGGCCTAAAGACGTGGTGTCAAAGTGAATCTATATCTGTCAGTTGATTTATCCCGTATAATAATGATACTTTGACCTATAGACATGGTGTCAGAGTCAATCTATCACAGTCAGAATATTTATCCCGTAACAATAATGATACTATGACCTATAGACATGGTGTCAGAGTCAATCTATCACAGTCAGATGATTTATCCTGTAACAATAATGATACCTTCACCAATAGAAATGGATTCAGAGTCAATCTATCACAGTCAGATTATTTATCCCGTAACAATAATGATACTTTGACCTATAGACATGGTATCAGAGTCAATTTATCATAGTCAGATGATTTATCCTGTAACAATGATGATACTCTGACCTATAGACATAGTGTCAGAATCAATCTATCACAGTCAGATGATTTATCCTGTAACAATGATGATACTGTGAGTTATAGACATAGTGTAAGAATCAGTCTATCACAGTCAGATGATTTATCCTGTAACAATAATGATACTTTGACCTATAGACATATTGTCAGAGTCTATCTATCACAGTCAGATGATTTATCCTTTATAAAAAATGGTACTGTGGCCTATAGATAGGTGTCAAAGTCAATCTATCACAGTCGGGTGATTTATTCTGTAGCAATAATGGTACTGTGGCCTATAGACATAGTGTTAGAGTCAATCTATCACAGTCAGATGATTTATCCCGTAATAATAATGATACTGTGACCTATAGACATGGTGTAAGAGTCAATCTATCACAGTCAGATGATTTATCCCGGAAAAATAATGATACTGTGACCTATAGACATGTTGTCTGAGTCAATCTATCACAGTACGATGATTTATCCTGTAACAATAATGATACTGTGACCTATAGACATGGTGTCAGAGTCAATCTATCACAGTCAGATTATTTATCCTATAACAGTAATGGTACCTTGACCAATAGAAATGGCGTCAGAGTAAATCTGTCACAGTCAGATGAATTATCCTGTACCACTAGTGGTACTGTGGCCAATAGACTTAGTGTCAGAGTCAATCAATCACAGTCAGATGATTTATCCTGTAACGGTATTGATACTGTCACCTATAGACATGATGTCAGGGTCAATCTATCACAGTCATATGATTTATCCTGTAACAATAATGATACTTTGACCTATAGACATAGTGTCAGAGTCAATCTATCGCAGTCAGATGATTCATCCTGTAACAAAAATGGTACTGTGGCCTATAGATATGGTGTCATAGTCAATCCATCACAATCAAATACTTTATCCTGTAACAAAAATGGCACTGTGGCCTATAGACATGGTGTAAGAGTCAATCTATCACAGTCAGATGATTTATCCCTTATCAATAATGACACTGTGACCTATAGACATGGTGTCAGAGTCAATCTATCACAGTCAGATGATTTATCCTGTAACAATAATGATACCTTGAACAAAAGAAAAGGCGTCAGAGTAAATATATCACAGTCAGATGATTTATCCTGTACCACTAGTGGTACTGTGGCCAATAGACATAGTGTCAGAGTCAATCTATCACAGTCAGATGATATATCATGTAACAATAATGATACTGTGACCTATAGACATAGTGTCAGAGTCAATCTATCACAGTCATATGATTTATCATGTAACAATAATGATACTGTGGCCTAAAGACGTGGTGTCAAAGTGAATCTATATCTGTCAGTTGATTTATCCCGTATAATAATGATACTTTGACCTATAGACATGGTGTCAGAGTCAATCTATCACAGTCAGAATATTTATCCCGTAACAATAATGATACCTTGACCAATAGAAATGGTGTCAGAGTAAATCTATCACAGTCAGATGATTTATCTTGTACCAATAATGGTACTGTGACCTATAACATACTGTCAGAGTCAATATATCACAGTCAGATGATTTATCCTGTAACAATAAGGATATTGTGACCTATAGACATAGTGTATGAGTCAATCTATCACAGTCAGATGATTTATCCTGTAACAAAAATGGTACTGTGGCCTATAGACTTGGTGTCAGAGTCAATCTATCACAGTCAGATGATTTATCCCGTATTAATAATGATACTGTGACCTATAGACATGGTGTCAGAGTCAATCTATCACAGTCAGATGATTTATCTTGTACCAATAATGGTACTTTGGCCAATATACATAGTGTGAGAGTCAATCTATCACATTCAGATGATTTATCCTGTAACAATAATGATACTGTGACCTATAGACATACTGTCAGAGTCAATATATCACAGTCAGATGATTTATCCTGTAACAATAAGGATACCGTGACTTATAGACATAGTGTCAGAGTCAATCTATCACAGTCAGATGATTTATCCTGTAATAATAATGAATCTGTGACCTATAGACATGGTGTCAGAGTCAATCTATCACAGTCAGATGATTTATCCCGTATCAATAATGATACTGGATAACCTATAGACATGGTGTCAGAGACAATCTATCACAGGCAGATGATTTATCCTGTAACAATAATGATACCTTGAACAAAAGAAAAGGCGTCAGAATAAATATATAACAGTCAGATGATTTATCCTGTACCATTAGTGGTACTGTGGCCAATAGACATAGTGTCAGAGTCAATTTATCACAGTCATATGATTTATCATGTAACAATAATGATACTGTCACCTATAGACATGATGTCAGAGAAAATCTATCACAGTCATATGATTTATCCTGTAAAAATAATGATACTGTGACCTATAGACATAGTGTCAGAATCAATCTATCACAGTCCGATGATTTATCCTGTAACAATAATGATACCTTGACCAATAGAAATGGTGTCAGAGTAAATCTATCACAGTCAGATGATTTATCTTGTACCAATAATGGTACTTTGGCCAATATACATAGTGTGAGAGTCAATCTATCACAGTCAGATGATTTATCCTGTAACAATAATGATACTGTGACCTATATACATACTGTCAGAGTCAATATATCACAGTCAGATGATTTATCCTGTAACAATAAGGATACTGTGACCTAAAGACATAGTGTCAGAGTCAATCTATCACAGTCAGATGATTGATCCTGTAACAAAAATGGTACTGTGGCTTATAGACTTGGTGTCAGAGTCAATCTATCACAGTCAGATGATTTATCCCGTAATAATAATGATACTGTGACCTATAGACATGGTGTCAGAGTCAATCTATTACAGTCAGATGATATCTCCTGTAACAATAATGATACTGTGACTATAGACATGATGTCAGAGTTAATCTATCACAGTCAGATGATTTATCCTGTAACAAAAATGGCACTGTGGCCTATAGACGTGGTGTCGGAGTCGATCTATCACAGTCAAGTGATTTATTCTGTAGCAATAATGGCACTGTGGCCTATAGACATAGTGTCAGAGTAAATTTATCACAGTGAAATGATTTATCCCGTAATAATAATGATACTGTCACCTATAGACATGGTGTAAGAGTCAATCTATCACAGTCAGATGATTTATCCCGTAACAATAATGATACTTTCACCTATACACATGATGTCAGAGACAATCTATCACAGTCAGATGGTTTATCCTATAACAATAATGATACTGTGACCTGTAGACATAGTGTCAGAATCAATCTATCACAGTCCGATGATTTATCCTGTAACAATAATGTTACTGTGGCCTAAAGACGTGGTGTCAAAGTGAATCTATATCTGTCAGTTGATTTATCCCGTATAATAATGATACTTTGACCTATAGACATGGTGTCAGAGTCAATCTATCACAGTCAGAATATTTATCCCGTAACAATAATGATACTATGACCTATAGACATGGTGTCAGAGTCAATCTATCACAGTCAGATGATTTATCCTGTAACAATAATGATACCTTCACCAATAGAAATGGATTCAGAGTCAATCTATCACAGTCAGATTATTTATCCCGTAACAATAATGATACTTTGACCTATAGACATGGTATCAGAGTCAATTTATCATAGTCAGATGATTTATCCTGTAACAATGATGATACTCTGACCTATAGACATAGTGTCAGAATCAATCTATCACAGTCAGATGATTTATCCTGTAACAATGATGATACTGTGAGTTATAGACATAGTGTAAGAATCAGTCTATCACAGTCAGATGATTTATCCTGTAACAATAATGATACTTTGACCTATAGACATATTGTCAGAGTCTATCTATCACAGTCAGATGATTTATCCTTTATAAAAAATGGTACTGTGGCCTATAGATAGGTGTCAAAGTCAATCTATCACAGTCGGGTGATTTATTCTGTAGCAATAATGGTACTGTGGCCTATAGACATAGTGTTAGAGTCAATCTATCACAGTCAGATGATTTATCCCGTAATAATAATGATACTGTGACCTATAGACATGGTGTAAGAGTCAATCTATCACAGTCAGATGATTTATCCCGGAAAAATAATGATACTGTGACCTATAGACATGTTGTCTGAGTCAATCTATCACAGTACGATGATTTATCCTGTAACAATAATGATACTGTGACCTATAGACATGGTGTCAGAGTCAATCTATCACAGTCAGATTATTTATCCTATAACAGTAATGGTACCTTGACCAATAGAAATGGCGTCAGAGTAAATCTGTCACAGTCAGATGAATTATCCTGTACCACTAGTGGTACTGTGGCCAATAGACTTAGTGTCAGAGTCAATCAATCACAGTCAGATGATTTATCCTGTAACGGTATTGATACTGTCACCTATAGACATGATGTCAGGGTCAATCTATCACAGTCATATGATTTATCCTGTAACAATAATGATACTTTGACCTATAGACATAGTGTCAGAGTCAATCTATCGCAGTCAGATGATTCATCCTGTAACAAAAATGGTACTGTGGCCTATAGATATGGTGTCATAGTCAATCCATCACAATCAAATACTTTATCCTGTAACAAAAATGGCACTGTGGCCTATAGACATGGTGTAAGAGTCAATCTATCACAGTCAGATGATTTATCCCTTATCAATAATGACACTGTGACCTATAGACATGGTGTCAGAGTCAATCTATCACAGTCAGATGATTTATCCTGTAACAATAATGATACCTTGAACAAAAGAAAAGGCGTCAGAGTAAATATATCACAGTCAGATGATTTATCCTGTACCACTAGTGGTACTGTGGCCAATAGACATAGTGTCAGAGTCAATCTATCACAGTCAGATGATATATCATGTAACAATAATGATACTGTGACCTATAGACATAGTGTCAGAGTCAATCTATCACAGTCATATGATTTATCATGTAACAATAATGATACTGTGGCCTAAAGACGTGGTGTCAAAGTGAATCTATATCTGTCAGTTGATTTATCCCGTATAATAATGATACTTTGACCTATAGACATGGTGTCAGAGTCAATCTATCACAGTCAGAATATTTATCCCGTAACAATAATGATACCTTGACCAATAGAAATGGTGTCAGAGTAAATCTATCACAGTCAGATGATTTATCTTGTACCAATAATGGTACTGTGACCTATAACATACTGTCAGAGTCAATATATCACAGTCAGATGATTTATCCTGTAACAATAAGGATATTGTGACCTATAGACATAGTGTATGAGTCAATCTATCACAGTCAGATGATTTATCCTGTAACAAAAATGGTACTGTGGCCTATAGACTTGGTGTCAGAGTCAATCTATCACAGTCAGATGATTTATCCCGTATTAATAATGATACTGTGACCTATAGACATGGTGTCAGAGTCAATCTATCACAGTCAGATGATTTATCTTGTACCAATAATGGTACTTTGGCCAATATACATAGTGTGAGAGTCAATCTATCACATTCAGATGATTTATCCTGTAACAATAATGATACTGTGACCTATAGACATACTGTCAGAGTCAATATATCACAGTCAGATGATTTATCCTGTAACAATAAGGATACCGTGACTTATAGACATAGTGTCAGAGTCAATCTATCACAGTCAGATGATTTATCCTGTAATAATAATGAATCTGTGACCTATAGACATGGTGTCAGAGTCAATCTATCACAGTCAGATGATTTATCCCGTATCAATAATGATACTGGATAACCTATAGACATGGTGTCAGAGACAATCTATCACAGGCAGATGATTTATCCTGTAACAATAATGATACCTTGAACAAAAGAAAAGGCGTCAGAATAAATATATAACAGTCAGATGATTTATCCTGTACCATTAGTGGTACTGTGGCCAATAGACATAGTGTCAGAGTCAATTTATCACAGTCATATGATTTATCATGTAACAATAATGATACTGTCACCTATAGACATGATGTCAGAGAAAATCTATCACAGTCATATGATTTATCCTGTAAAAATAATGATACTGTGACCTATAGACATAGTGTCAGAATCAATCTATCACAGTCCGATGATTTATCCTGTAACAATAATGATACCTTGACCAATAGAAATGGTGTCAGAGTAAATCTATCACAGTCAGATGATTTATCTTGTACCAATAATGGTACTTTGGCCAATATACATAGTGTGAGAGTCAATCTATCACAGTCAGATGATTTATCCTGTAACAATAATGATACTGTGACCTATAGACATACTGTCAGAGTCAATATATCACAGTCAGATGATTTATCCTGTAACAATAAGGATACTGTGACCTAAAGACATAGTGTCAGAGTCAATCTATCACAGTCAGATGATTGATCCTGTAACAAAAATGGTACTGTGGCCTATAGACTTGGTGTCAGAGTCAATCTATCACAGTCAGATGATTTATCCCGTAATAATAATGATACTGTGACCTATAGACATGGTGTCAGAGTCAATCTATTACAGTCAGATGATATCTCCTGTAACAATAATGATACTGTGACTATAGACATGATGTCAGAGTTAATCTATCACAGTCAGATGATTTATCCTGTAACAAAAATGGCACTGTTGCCTATAGACGTGGTGTCGGAGTCGATCTATCACAGTCAAGTGATTTATTCTGTAGCAATAATGGTACTGTGGCCTATAGACATAGTGTCAGAGTAAATTTATCACAGTGAAATGATTTATCCCGTAATAATAATGATACTGTCACCTATAGACATGGTGTAAGAGTCAATCTATCACAGTCAGATGATTTATCCCGTAACAATAATGATACTTTCACCTATACACATGATGTCAGAGACAATCTATCACAGTCAGATGGTTTATCCTATAACAATAATGATACTGTGACCTGTAGACATAGTGTCAGAATCAATCTATCACAGTCCGATGATTTATCCTGTAACAATAATGTTACTGTGGCCTAAAGACGTGGTGTCAAAGTGAATCTATATCTGTCAGTTGATTTATCCCGTATAATAATGATACTTTGACCTATAGACATGGTGTCAGAGTCAATCTATCACAGTCAGAATATTTATCCCGTAACAATAATGATACTATGACCTATAGACATGGTGTCAGAGTCAATCTATCACAGTCAAATGATTTATCCTGTAACAATAATGATACCTTCACCAATAGAAATGGATTCAGAGTCAATCTATCACAGTCAGATTATTTATCCCGTAACAATAATGATACTTTGACCTATAGACATGGTATCAGAGTCAATTTATCATAGTCAGATGATTTATCCTGTAACAATGATGATACTGTGACCTATAGACATAGTGTCAGAATCAATCTATCACAGTCAGATGATTTATCCTGTAACAATGATGATACTGTGAGTTATAGACATAGTGTAAGAATCAGTCTATCACAGTCAGATGATTTATCCTGTAACAATAATGATACTTTGACCTATAGACATATTGTCAGAGTCTATCTATCACAGTCAGATGATTTATCCTTTATAAAAAATGGTACTGTGGCCTATAGATAGGTGTCAAAGTCAATCTATCACAGTCGGGTGATTTATTCTGTAGCAATAATGGTACTGTGGCCTATAGACATAGTGTCAGAGTCAATCTATCACAGTCAGATGATTTATCCCGTAATAATAATGATACTGTGACCTATAGACATGGTGTAAGAGTCAATCTATCACAGTCAGATGATTTATCCCGGAAAAATAATGATACTGTGACCTATAGACATGTTGTCTGAGTCAATCTATCACAGTACGATGATTTATCCTGTAACAATAATGATACTGTGACCTATAGACATGGTGTCAGAGTCAATCTATCACAGTCAGATTATTTATCCTATAACAGTAATGGTACCTTGACCAATAGAAATGGCGTCAGAGTAAATCTGTCACAGTCAGATGAATTATCCTGTACCACTAGTGGTACTGTGGCCAATAGACTTAGTGTCAGAGTCAATCAATCACAGTCAGATGATTTATCCTGTAACGGTATTGATACTGTCACCTATAGACATGATGTCAGGGTCAATCTATCACAGTCATATGATTTATCCTGTAACAATAATGATACTTTGACCTATAGACATAGTGTCAGAGTCAATCTATCGCAGTCAGATGATTCATCCTGTAACAAAAATGGTACTGTGGCCTATAGATATGGTGTCATAGTCAATCCATCACAATCAAATACTTTATCCTGTAACAAAAATGGCACTGTGGCCTATAGACATGGTGTAAGAGTCAATCTATCACAGTCAGATGATTTATCCCTTATCAATAATGACACTGTGACCTATAGACATGGTGTCAGAGTCAATCTATCACAGTCAGATGATTTATCCTGTAACAATAATGATACCTTGAACAAAAGAAAAGGCGTCAGAGTAAATATATCACAGTCAGATGATTTATCCTGTACCACTAGTGGTACTGTGGCCAATAGACATAGTGTCAGAGTCAATCTATCACAGTCAGATGATATATCATGTAACAATAATGATACTGTGACCTATAGACATAGTGTCAGAGTCAATCTATCACAGTCATATGATTTATCATGTAACAATAATGATACTGTGGCCTAAAGACGTGGTGTCAAAGTGAATCTATATCTGTCAGTTGATTTATCCCGTATAATAATGATACTTTGACCTATAGACATGGTGTCAGAGTCAATCTATCACAGTCAGAATATTTATCCCGTAACAATAATGATACCTTGACCAATAGAAATGGTGTCAGAGTAAATCTATCACAGTCAGATGATTTATCTTGTACCAATAATGGTACTGTGACCTATAACATACTGTCAGAGTCAATATATCACAGTCAGATGATTTATCCTGTAACAATAAGGATATTGTGACCTATAGACATAGTGTATGAGTCAATCTATCACAGTCAGATGATTTATCCTGTAACAAAAATGGTACTGTGGCCTATAGACTTGGTGTCAGAGTCAATCTATCACAGTCAGATGATTTATCCCGTATTAATAATGATACTGTGACCTATAGACATGGTGTCAGAGTCAATCTATCACAGTCAGATGATTTATCTTGTACCAATAATGGTACTTTGGCCAATATACATAGTGTGAGAGTCAATCTATCACATTCAGATGATTTATCCTGTAACAATAATGATACTGTGACCTATAGACATACTGTCAGAGTCAATATATCACAGTCAGATGATTTATCCTGTAACAATAAGGATACCGTGACTTATAGACATAGTGTCAGAGTCAATCTATCACAGTCAGATGATTTATCCTGTAATAATAATGAATCTGTGACCTATAGACATGGTGTCAGAGTCAATCTATCACAGTCAGATGATTTATCCCGTATCAATAATGATACTGGATAACCTATAGACATGGTGTCAGAGACAATCTATCACAGGCAGATGATTTATCCTGTAACAATAATGATACCTTGAACAAAAGAAAAGGCGTCAGAATAAATATATAACAGTCAGATGATTTATCCTGTACCATTAGTGGTACTGTGGCCAATAGACATAGTGTCAGAGTCAATTTATCACAGTCATATGATTTATCATGTAACAATAATGATACTGTCACCTATAGACATGATGTCAGAGAAAATCTATCACTGTCATATGATTTATCCTGTAAAAATAATGATACTGTGACCTATAGACATAGTGTCAGAATCAATCTATCACAGTCCGATGATTTATCCTGTAACAATAATGATACCTTGACCAATAGAAATGGTGTCAGAGTAAATCTATCACAGTCAGATGATTTATCTTGTACCAATAATGGTACTTTGGCCAATATACATAGTGTGAGAGTCAATCTATCACAGTCAGATGATTTATCCTGTAACAATAATGATACTGTGACCTATAGACATACTGTCAGAGTCAATATATCACAGTCAGATGATTTATCCTGTAACAATAAGGATACTGTGACCTAAAGACATAGTGTCAGAGTCAATCTATCACAGTCAGATGATTGATCCTGTAACAAAAATGGTACTGTGGCCTATAGACTTGGTGTCAGAGTCAATCTATCACAGTCAGATGATTTATCCCGTCATAATAATGATACTGTGACCTATAGACATGGTGTCAGAGTCAATCTATTACAGTCAGATGATATCTCCTGTAACAATAATGATACTGTGACTATAGACATGATGTCAGAGTTAATCTATCACAGTCAGATGATTTATCCTGTAACAAAAATGGCACTGTGGCCTATAGACGTGGTGTCGGAGTCGATCTATCACAGTCAAGTGATTTATTCTGTAGCAATAATGGTACTGTGGCCTATAGACATAGTGTCAGAGTAAATTTATCACAGTGAAATGATTTATCCCGTAATAATAATGATACTGTCACCTATAGACATGGTGTAAGAGTCAATCTATCACAGTCAGATGATTTATCCCGTAACAATAATGATACTTTCACCTATACACATGATGTCAGAGACAATCTATCACAGTCAGATGGTTTATCCTATAACAATAATGATACTGTGACCTGTAGACATAGTGTCAGAATCAATCTATCACAGTCCGATGATTTATCCTGTAACAATAATGTTACTGTGGCCTAAAGACGTGGTGTCAAAGTAAATCTATATCTGTCAGTTGATTTATCCCGTATAATAATGATACTTTGACCTATAGACATGGTATCAGAGTCAATCTATCACAGTCAGAATATTTATCCCGTAACAATAATGATACTATGACCTATAGACATGGTGTCAGAGTCAATCTATCACAGTCAGATGATTTATCCTGTAACAATAATGATACCTTCACCAATAGAAATGGATTCAGAGTCAATCTATCACAGTCAGATTATTTATCCCGTAACAATAATGATACTTTGACCTATAGACATGGTATCAGAGTCAATTTATCATAGTCAGATGATTTATCCTGTAACAATGATGATACTGTGACCTATAGACATAGTGTCAGAATCAATCTATCACAGTCAGATGATTTATCCTGTAACAATGATGATACTGTGAGTTATAGACATAGTGTAAGAATCAGTCTATCACAGTCAGATGATTTATCCTGTAACAATAATGATACTTTGACCTATAGACATATTGTCAGAGTCTATCTATCACAGTCAGATGATTTATCCTTTATAAAAAATGGTACTGTGGCCTATAGATAGGTGTCAAAGTCAATCTATCACAGTCGGGTGATTTATTCTGTAGCAATAATGGTACTGTGGCCTATAGACATAGTGTCAGAGTCAATCTATCACAGTCAGATGATTTATCCCGTAATAGTAATGATACTGTGACCTATAGACATGGTGTAAGAGTCAATCTATCACAGTCAGATGATTTATCCCGGAAAAATAATGATACTGTGACCTATAGACATGTTGTCTGAGTCAATCTATCACAGTACGATGATTTATCCTGTAACAATAATGATACTGTGACCTATAGACATGGTGTCAGAGTCAATCTATCACAGTCAGATTATTTATCCTATAACAGTAATGGTACCTTGACCAATAGAAATGGCGTCAGAGTAAATCTGTCACAGTCAGATGAATTATCCTGTACCACTAGTGGTACTGTGGCCAATAGACTTAGTGTCAGAGTCAATCAATCACAGTCAGATGATTTATCCTGTAACGGTATTGATACTGTCACCTATAGACATGATGTCAGGGTCAATCTATCACAGTCATATGATTTATCCTGTAACAATAATGATACTTTGACCTATAGACATAGTGTCAGAGTCAATCTATCGCAGTCAGATGATTCATCCTGTAACAAAAATGGTACTGTGGCCTATAGATATGGTGTCATAGTCAATCCATCACAATCAAATACTTTATCCTGTAACAAAAATGGCACTGTGGCCTATAGACATGGTGTAAGAGTCAATCTATCACAGTCAGATGATTTATCCCTTATCAATAATGACACTGTGACCTATAGACATGGTGTCAGAGTCAATCTATCACAGTCAGATGATTTATCCTGTAACAATAATGATACCTTGAACAAAAGAAAAGGCGTCAGAGTAAATATATCACAGTCAGATGATTTATCCTGTACCACTAGTGGTACTGTGGCCAATAGACATAGTGTCAGAGTCAATCTATCACAGTCAGATGATATATCATGTAACAATAATGATACTGTGACCTATAGACATAGTGTCAGAGTCAATCTATCACAGTCATATGATTTATCATGTAACAATAATGATACTGTCACCTATAGACATGATGTCAGAGACAATCTATCACAGTCATACGATTTATCCTGTAACAATAATGATACTGTGACCTATAGACATAGTGTCAAAATCAATCTATCACAGTCCGATGATTTATCCTGTAACAATAATGATACCTTGACCAATAGAAATGGTGTCAGAGTAAATCTATCACAGTCAGATGATTTATCTTGTACCAATAATGGTACTGTGACCTATAGACATACTGTCAGAGTCAATATATCACAGTCAGATGATTTATCCTGTAACAATAAGGATACTGTGACTTATAGACATAGTGTCAGAGTCAATCTATCACAGTCAGATGATTTATCCTGTAACAAAAATGGTACTGTGGCCTATAGACTTGGTGTCAGAGTCAATCTATCACAGTCAGATGATTTATCCCGTATTAATAATGATACTGTGACAGATAGACATGGTGTCAGAGTCAATCTATCACAGTCAGATGATTTATCTTGTACCAATAATGGTACTTTGGCCAATATACATAGTGTGAGAGTCAATCTATCACATACAGATGATTTATCCTGTAACAATAATGATACTGTGACCTATAGACATACTGTCAGAGTCAATATATCACAGTCAGATGATTTATCCTGTAACAATAAGGATACCGTGACTTATAGACATAGTGTCAGAGTCAATCTATCACAGTCAGATGATTTATCCTGTAATAATAATGAATCTGTGACCTATAGACATGGTGTCAGAGTGAATCTATCACAGTCAGATGATTTATCCCGTATCAATAATGATACTGGATAACCTATAGACATGGTGTCAGAGTCAATCTATCACAGGCAGATGAATTATCCTGTAACAATAATGATACCTTGAACAAAAGAAAAGGCGTCAGAATAAATATATAACAGTCAGATGATTTATCCTGTACCATTAGTGGTACTGTGGCCAAGAGACATAGTGTCAGAGTCAATCTATCACAGTCAGATGATATATCATGTAACAATAATGATACTGTGACCTATAGACATGGCGTCAGAGTCAATTTATCACAGTCATATGATTTATCATGTAACAATAATGATACTGTCACCTATAGACATGATGTCAGAGACAATCTATCACAGTCATATGATTTATCCTGTAAAAATAATGATACTGTGACCTATAGATATAGTGTCAGAATCAATCTATCACAGTCCGATGATTTATCCTGTAACAATAATGATACCTTAACCAATAGAAATGGTGTCAGAGTAAATCTATCACAGTCAGATGATTGATCTTGTACCAATAATGGTACTTTGGCCAATATACATAGTGTGAGAGTCAATCTATCACAGTCAGATGATTTATCCTGTAACAATAATGATACTGTGACCTATAGACATACTGTCAGAGTCAATATATCACAGTCAGATGATTTATCCTGTAACAATAAGGATACTGTGACCTATAGACATAGTGTCAGAGTCAATCTATCACAGTCAGATGATTGATCCTGTAACAAAAATGGTACTGTGGCCTATAGACTTGGTGTCAGAGTCAATCTATCACAGTCAGATGATTTATCCCGTAATAATAATGATACTGTGACCTATAGACATGGTGTCAGAGTCAATCTATCACAGTCAGATGATTTATCCTGTAACAATAATGATACTGTGACATATAGACATATTGTCAGAGTCAATCTATCGCAGTCAGATGATTCATCCTGTAACAAAAATGGTACTGTGGCCTATAGATATGGTGTCATAGTCAATCCATCACAATCAAATACTTTATCCTGTAACAAAAATGGCACTGTGGCCTATAGACATGGTGTAAGAGTCAATCTATCACAGTCAGATGATTTATCCCTTATCAATAATGACACTGTGACCTATAGACATGGTGTCAGAGTCAATCTATCACAGTCAGATGATTTATCCTGTAACAATAATGATACCTTGAACAAAAGAAAAGGTGTCAGAGTAAATATATCACAGTCAGATGATTTATCCTGTACCACTAGTGGTACTGTGGCCAATAGACATAGTGTCAGAGTCAATCTATCACAGTCAGATGATATATCATGTAACAATAATGATACTGTGACCTATAGACATGGCGTCAGAGTCAATCTATCACAGTCATATGATTTATCATGTAACAATAATGATACTGTCACCTATAGACATGATGTCAGAGACAATCTATCACAGTCATACGATTTATCCTGTAACAATAATGATACTGTGACCTATAGACATAGTGTCAAAATCAATCTATCACAGTCCGATGATTTATCCTGTAACAATAATGATACCTTGACCAAAAGAAATGGTGTCAGAGTAAATCTATCACAGTCAGATGATTGATCTTGTACCAATAATGGTACTTTGGCCAATATACATAGTGTGAGAGTCAATCTATCACAGTCAGATGATTTATCCTGTAACAATAATGATACTGTGACCTATAGACATACTGTCAGAGTCAATATATCACAGTCAGATGATTTATCCTGTAACAATAAGGATACTGTGACCTATAGACATAGTGTCAGAGTCAATCTATCACAGTCAGATGATTGATCCTGTAACAAAAATGGTACTGTGGCCTATAGACTTGGTGTCAGAGTCAATCTATCACAGTCAGATGATTTATCCCGTAATAATAATGATACTGTGACCTATAGACATGGTGTCAGAGTCAATCTATCACAGTCAGATGATTTATCCTGTAACAATAATGATACTGTGACATATAGACATATTGTCAGAGTCAATCTATCGCAGTCAGATGATTCATCCTGTAACAAAAATGGTACTGTGGCCTATAGATATGGTGTCATAGTCAATCCATCACAATCAAATACTTTATCCTGTAACAAAAATGGCACTGTGGCCTATAGACATGGTGTAAGAGTCAATCTATCACAGTCAGATGATTTATCCCTTATCAATAATGACACTGTGACCTATAGACATGGTGTCAGAGTCAATCTATCACAGTCAGATGATTTATCCTGTAACAATAATGATACCTTGAACAAAAGAAAAGGTGTCAGAGTAAATATATCACAGTCAGATGATTTATCCTGTACCACTAGTGGTACTGTGGCCAATAGACATAGTGTCAGAGTCAATCTATCACAGTCAGATGATATATCATGTAACAATAATGATACTGTGACCTATAGACATGGCGTCAGAGTCAATCTATCACAGTCATATGATTTATCATGTAACAATAATGATACTGTCACCTATAGACATGATGTCAGAGACAATCTATCACAGTCATACGATTTATCCTGTAACAATAATGATACTGTGACCTATAGACATAGTGTCAAAATCAATCTATCACAGTCCGATGATTTATCCTGTAACAATAATGATACCTTGACCAAAAGAAATGGTGTCAGAGTAAATCTATCACAGTCAGATGATTTATCTTGTACCAATAATGGTACTGTGACCTATAGACATACTGTCAGAGTCAATATATCACAGTCAGATGATTTATCCTGTAACAATAAGGATACTGTGACCTTTAGACATAGTGTCA
Source organism: Mytilus trossulus (assembly GCF_036588685.1). NCBI lineage: Eukaryota > Metazoa > Mollusca > Bivalvia > Mytilida > Mytilidae > Mytilus > Mytilus trossulus. The sequence goes on from NC_086380.1 coordinate 73,469,199, forward strand.
GAGTCAATCTATCACAGTCAGATGATTTATCCTGTAACAAAAATGGTACTGTGGCCTATAGACTTGGTGTCAGAGTCAATCTATCACAGTCAGATGATTTATCCCGTAATAATAATGATACTGTGACCTATAGACATGGTGTCAGAGTCAATCTATCACAGGCAGATGATTTATCCTGTAACAATAATGATACCTTGAACAAAAGAAAAGGCGTCAGAATAAATATATAACAGTCAGATGATTTATCCTGTAACAATAATGATACTGTGACCTATAGACATAGTGTCAGAATCAATCTATCACAGTCCGATGATTTATCCTGTAACAATAATGATACCTTGACCAATAGAAATGGTGTCAGAGTAAATCTATCACAGTCAGATGATTTATCTTGTACCAATAATGGTACTTTGGCCAATATACATAGTGTGAGAGTCAATCTATCACAGTCAGATGATCTATCCTGTAACAATAATGATACTGTGACCTATAGACATACTGTCAGAGTCAATATATCACAGTCAGATGATTTATCCTGTAACAATAAGGATACTGTGACCTATAGACATAGTGTCAGAGTCAATCTATCACAGTCAGATGATTGATCCTGTAACAAAAATGGTACTGTGGCCTATAGACTTGGTGTCAGAGTCAATCTATCACAGTCAGATGATTTATCCCGTAATAATAATGATACTGTGACCTATAGACATGGTGTCAGAGTCAATCTATCACAGTCAGATGATTTATCCTGTAACAATAATGATACTGTGACATATAGACATAGTGTCAGAATCAATCTATCACAGTCCGATCATTTATCCTGTAACAATAATGATACCTTGACCAATAGAAATGGTGTCAGAGTAAATCTATCACAGTCAGATGATTTATCCTGTACCAATAATGGTACTTTGGCCAATATACATAGTGTGAGAGTCAATCTATCACAGTCAGATGATATATCATGTAACAATAATGATACTGTGACCTATAGACATGGCGTCAGAGTCAATTTATCACAGTCATATGATTTATCATGTAACAATAATGATACTGTCACCTATAGACATGATGTCAGAGACAATCTATCACAGTCATATGATTTATCCTGTAATAATAATGATACTGTGACATATAGACATAGTGTCAGAATCAATCTATCACAGTCCGATGATTTATCCTGTAACAATAATGATACCTTGACCAATAGAAATGGTGTCAGAGTAAATATATCACAGTCAGATGATTTATCTTGTACCAATAATGGTACTTTGGCCAATATACATAGTGTGAGAGTCAATCTATCACAGTCAGATGATTTATCCTGTAACAATAATGATACTGTGACCTATAGACATACTGTCAGAGTCAATATATCACAGTCAGATGATTTATCCTGTAACAATGAGGATACTGTGACCTATAGACATAGTGTCAGAGTAAATTTATCACAGTCAGATGATTTATCCTGTAACAAAAATGGTACTGTGACCTATAGACTTGGTGTCAGAGTCAATCTATCACAGTCAGATGATTTATCCTGTAACAATAATGATACTGTGACCTATAGACATAGTGTCAGAATCAATCTATCACAGTCCGATGATTTATCCTGTAACAATAATGATACCTTGACCAATAGAAATGGTGTCAGAGTCAATCTATCACAGTCAGATGATTGATCCTGTAATAAAAAATGGTACTGTGGCCTATAGACTTGGTGTCAGAGTCAATCTATCACAGTCAGATGATTTATCCCGTAATAATAATGATACTGTGACCTATAGACATGGTGTGAGAGTCAATCTATCACAGTCAGATGATTTTCCTGTAACAATAATGATACTGTGACCTATAGACATAGTGTCAGAGTCAATATATCACAGTCAGATGATTTATCCTGTAACAAAAATGGTACTGTGGCCTATAGACGTGGTGTCAGAGTCAATCTATCACAGTCAGATGATTTATCCCGTAATAATAATGATACTGTGACCTATAGACATGGTGTCAGAGTCAATCTATCACAGTCAGATGATTTATCCCGTAACAATAATGATACTGTGACCTAAAGAGATGGTGTCAGAGTCAATCTATCACAGTCCGATGATTTATCCTGTAACAATAATGATGCCTTGATCAAAAGAAATGGCGTCAGAGTAAACCTATCAGTCAGTTAGATGATTTATCCTGTACCACCAGTGGTACTGTGGCCAATAGACATAGTGTCAGAGTCAATCTATTACAGTCAGATGATATCTTCTGTAACAATAATGATACTGTGACCTATAGACATGATGTCAGAGTTAATCTATCACAGTCAGATGATTTATCCCGTAATAATAATGACACTGTGACCTATAGACATGGTGTAAGAGTCAATCTATCACAGTCAGATGATTTATCCCGTAGCAATAATGATACTGTGACCTATAGACATGGTGTCAGAGTCAATCTATCACAGTCAGATGATTTTTCCTGTAACAATAATGATACCTTGACCAAAAGAAATGGCGTCAGAGTAAATATATCACAGTCAGATGATTTATCCTGTACCACTAGTGGTACTGTTGTCAATAGACATAGTGTCAGAGTCAATCTATTACAGTCAGATGATATCTCCTGTAACAATAATGATACTGTGACCTATAGACATGATGTCAGAGTTAATCTATCACAGTCAGATGATTTATCCTGTAACAAAAATGGCACTGTGGCCTATAGACGTGGTGTCGGAGTCGATCTATCACAGACAAGTGATTTATTCTGTAGCAATAATGGTACTGTGGCCTATAGACATAGTGTCAGAGTAAATTTATCACAGTGAAATGATTTATCCCGTAATAATAATGATACTGTCACCTATAGACATGGTGTAAGAGTCAATCTATCACAGTCAGATGATTTATCCCGTAACAATAATGATACTGTCACCTATACACATGATGTCAGAGACAATCTATCACAGTCAGATGGTTTATCCTATAAGAATAATGATACTGTGACCTGTAGACATAGTGTCAGAATCAATATATCACAGTCCGATGATTTATCCTGTAACAATAATGTTACTGTGGCCTAAAGACGTGGTGTCAAAGTCAATCTATATCTGTCAGTTGATTTATCCCGTATAATAATGATACTTTGACCTATAGACATGGTGTCAGAGTCAATCTATCACAGTCAGAATATTTATCCCGTAACAATAATGATAATATGACCTATAGACATGGTGTCAGAGTCAATCTATCACAGTCAGATGATTTATCCTGTAACAATAATGATACCTTCACCAATAGAAATGGATTCAGAGTCAATCTATCACAGTCAGATTATTTATCCCGTAACAATAATGATACTTTGACCTATAGACATGGTGTCAGAGTCAATTTATCATAGTCAGATGATTTATCCTGTAACAATGATGATACTGTGACCTATAGACATAGTGTCAGAATCAATCTATCACAGTCAGATGATTTATCCTGTAACAATGATGATACTGTGAGTTATAGACATAGTGTAAGAATCAGTCTATCACAGTCAGATGATTTATCCTGTAACAATAATGATACTTTGACCTATAGACATATTGTCAGAGTCTATCTATCACAGTCCGATGATTTATCCTGTAACAATAATGATACCTTGACCAATAGAAATGGTGTCAGAGTAAATCTATCACAGTCAGATGATTTATCTTGTACCAATAATGGTACTTTGGCCAATATACATAGTGTGAGAGTCAATCTATCACAGTCAGATGATTTATCCTGTAACAATAATGATACTGTGACCTATAGACATACTGTCAGAGTCAATATATCACAGTCAGATGATTTATCCTGTAACAATAAGGATACTGTGACCTATAGACATAGTGTCAGAGTAAATCTATCACAGTCAGATGATTTATCCTGTAACAAAAATGGTACTGTGGCCTATAGACTTGGTGTCAGAGTCAATTTATCACAGTCAGATGATTTATCCCATAATAATAATGATACTGTGACCTATAGACATGGTGTCAGAGTCAATCTATCACAGTCAGATGATTTATCCTGTAACAATAATGATACTGTGGCCTATAGACATACTGTCAGAGTCAATATATCACAGTCAGATGATTTATCCTGTAACAATAAGGATACTGTGACCTTTAGACATAGTGTCAGAGTCAATCTATCACAGTCAGATGATTTATCCTGTAACAAAAATGGTACTGTGGCCTATAGACTTGGTGTCAGAGTCAATCTATCACAGTCAGATGATTGATCCTGTAACAAAAATGGTACTGTGGCCTATAGACGTGGTGTCAGAGTCAATCTATCACAGTCAGATGATTTATCCCGTAATAATAATGATACTGTGACCTATAGACATGGTGTCAGAGTCAATCTATCACAGGCAGATGATTTATCCTGTAACAATAATGATACCTTGAACAAAAGAAAAGGCGTCAGAATAAATATATAACAGTCAGATGATTTATCCTGTAACAATAATGATACTGTGACCTATAGACATAGTGTCAGAATCAATCTATCACAGTCCGATGATTTATCCTGTAACAATAATGATACCTTGACCAATAGAAATGGTGTCAGAGTAAATCTATCACAGTCAGATGATTTATCTTGTACCAATAATGGTACTTTGGCCAATATACATAGTGTGAGAGTCAATCTATCACAGTCAGATGATTTATCCTGTAACAATAATGATACTGTGACCTATAGACATACTGTCAGAGTCAATATATCACAGTCAGATGATTTATCCTGTAACAATAAGGATACTGTGACCTATAGACATAGTGTCAGAGTCAATCTATCACAGTCAGATGATTGATCCTGTAACAAAAATGGTACTGTGGCCTATAGACTTGGTGTCAGAGTCAATCTATCACAGTCAGATGATTTATCCCGTAATAATAATGATACTGTGACCTATAGACATGGTGTCAGAGTCAATCTATCACAGTCAGATGATTTATCCTGTAACAATAATGATACTGTGACATATAGACATAGTGTCAGAATCAATCTATCACAGTCCGATCATTTATCCTGTAACAATAATGATACCTTGACCAATAGAAATGGTGTCAGAGTAAATCTATCACAGTCAGATGATTTATCCTGTACCAATAATGGTACTTTGGCCAATATACATAGTGTGAGAGTCAATCTATCACAGTCAGATGATATATCATGTAACAATAATGATACTGTGACCTATAGACATGGCGTCAGAGTCAATTTATCACAGTCATATGATTTATCATGTAACAATAATGATACTGTCACCTATAGACATGATGTCAGAGACAATCTATCACAGTCATATGATTTATCCTGTAATAATAATGATACTGTGACATATAGACATAGTGTTAGAATCAATCTATCACAGTCCGATGATTTATCCTGTAACAATAATGATACCTTGACCAATAGAAATGGTGTCAGAGTAAATATATCACAGTCAGATGATTTATCTTGTACCAATAATGGTACTTTGGCCAATATACATAGTGTGAGAGTCAATCTATCACAGTCAGATGATTTATCCTGTAACAATAATGATACTGTGACCTATAGACATACTGTCAGAGTCAATATATCACAGTCAGATGATTTATCCTGTAACAATGAGGATACTGTGACCTATAGACATAGTGTCAGAGTAAATTTATCACAGTCAGATGATTTATCCTGTAACAAAAATGGTACTGTGACCTATAGACTTGGTGTCAGAGTCAATCTATCACAGGCAGATGAATTATCCTGTAACAATAATGATACCTTGAACAAAAGAAAAGGCGTCAGAATAAATATATAACAGTCAGATGATTTATCCTGTACCATTAGTGGTACTGTGGCCAAGAGACATAGTGTCAGAGTCAATCTATCACAGTCAGATGATATATCATGTAACAATAATGATACTGTGACCTATAGACATGGCGTCAGAGTCAATTTATCACAGTCATATGATTTATCATGTAACAATAATGATACTGTCACCTATAGACATGATGTCAGAGACAATCTATCACAGTCATATGATTTATCCTGTAAAAATAATGATACTGTGACCTATAGATATAGTGTCAGAATCAATCTATCACAGTCCGATGATTTATCCTGTAACAATAATGATACCTTAACCAATAGAAATGGTGTCAGAGTAAATCTATCACAGTCAGATGATTGATCTTGTACCAATAATGGTACTTTGGCCAATATACATAGTGTGAGAGTCAATCTATCACAGTCAGATGATTTATCCTGTAACAATAATGATACTGTGACCTATAGACATACTGTCAGAGTCAATATATCACAGTCAGATGATTTATCCTGTAACAATAAGGATACTGTGACCTATAGACATAGTGTCAGAGTCAATCTATCACAGTCAGATGATTGATCCTGTAACAAAAATGGTACTGTGGCCTATAGACTTGGTGTCAGAGTCAATCTATCACAGGCAGATGATTTATCCCGTAATAATAATGATACTGTGACCTATAGACATGGTGTCAGAGTCAATCTATCACAGTCAGATGATTTATCCTGTAACAATAATGATACTGTGACATATAGACATATTGTCAGAGTCAATCTATCGCAGTCAGATGATTCATCCTGTAACAAAAATGGTACTGTGGCCTATAGATATGGTGTCATAGTCAATCCATCACAATCAAATACTTTATCCTGTAACAAAAATGGCACTGTGGCCTATAGACATGGTGTAAGAGTCAATCTATCACAGTCAGATGATTTATCCCTTATCAATAATGACACTGTGACCTATAGACATGGTGTCAGAGTCAATCTATCACAGTCAGATGATTTATCCTGTAACAATAATGATACCTTGAACAAAAGAAAAGGCGTCAGAGTAAATATATCACAGTCAGATGATTTATCCTGTACCACTAGTGGTACTGTGGCCAATAGACATAGTGTCAGAGTCAATCTATCACAGTCAGATGATATATCATGTAACAATAATGATACTGTGACCTATAGACATGGCGTCAGAGTCAATCTATCACAGTCATATGATTTATCATGTAACAATAATGATACTGTCACCTATAGACATGATGTCAGAGACAATCTATCACAGTCATACGATTTATCCTGTAACAATAATGATACTGTGACCTATAGACATAGTGTCAAAATCAATCTATCACAGTCCGATGATTTATCCTGTAACAATAATGATACCTTGACCAAAAGAAATGGTGTCAGAGTAAATCTATCACAGTCAGATGATTTATCTTGTACCAATAATGGTACTGTGACCTATAGACATACTGTCAGAGTCAATATATCACAGTCAGATGATTTATCCTGTAACAATAAGGATACTGTGACCTTTAGACATAGTGTCAGAGTCAATCTATCACAGTCAGATGATTTATCCTGTAACAAAAATGGTACTGTGGCCTATAGACTTGGTGTCAGAGTCAATCTATCACAGTCAGATGATTTATCCCGTAATAATAATGATACTGTGACCTATAGACATGGTGTCAGAGTCAATCTATCACAGGCAGATGATTTATCCTGTAACAATAATGATACCTTGAACAAAAGAAAAGGCGTCAGAATAAATATATAACAGTCAGATGATTTATCCTGTAACAATAATGATACTGTGACCTATAGACATAGTGTCAGAATCAATCTATCACAGTCCGATGATTTATCCTGTAACAATAATGATACCTTGACCAATAGAAATGGTGTCAGAGTAAATCTATCACAGTCAGATGATTTATCTTGTACCAATAATGGTACTTTGGCCAATATACATAGTGTGAGAGTCAATCTATCACAGTCAGATGATTTATCCTGTAACAATAATGATACTGTGACCTATAGACATACTGTCAGAGTCAATATATCACAGTCAGATGATTTATCCTGTAACAATAAGGATACTGTGACCTATAGACATAGTGTCAGAGTCAATCTATCACAGTCAGATGATTGATCCTGTAACAAAAATGGTACTGTGGCCTATAGACTTGGTGTCAGAGTCAATCTATCACAGTCAGATGATTTATCCCGTAATAATAATGATACTGTGACCTATAGACATGGTGTCAGAGTCAATCTATCACAGTCAGATGATTTATCCTGTAACAATAATGATACTGTGACATATAGACATAGTGTCAGAATCAATCTATCACAGTCCGATCATTTATCCTGTAACAATAATGATACCTTGACCAATAGAAATGGTGTCAGAGTAAATCTATCACAGTCAGATGATTTATCCTGTACCAATAATGGTACTTTGGCCAATATACATAGTGTGAGAGTCAATCTATCACAGTCAGATGATATATCATGTAACAATAATGATACTGTGACCTATAGACATGGCGTCAGAGTCAATTTATCACAGTCATATGATTTATCATGTAACAATAATGATACTGTCACCTATAGACATGATGTCAGAGACAATCTATCACAGTCATATGATTTATCCTGTAATAATAATGATACTGTGACATATAGACATAGTGTCAGAATCAATCTATCACAGTCCGATGATTTATCCTGTAACAATAATGATACCTTGACCAATAGAAATGGTGTCAGAGTAAATATATCACAGTCAGATGATTTATCTTGTACCAATAATGGTACTTTGGCCAATATACATAGTGTGAGAGTCAATCTATCACAGTCAGATGATTTATCCTGTAACAATAATGATACTGTGACCTATAGACATACTGTCAGAGTCAATATATCACAGTCAGATGATTTATCCTGTAACAATGAGGATACTGTGACCTATAGACATAGTGTCAGAGTAAATTTATCACAGTCAGATGATTTATCCTGTAACAAAAATGGTACTGTGACCTATAGACTTGGTGTCAGAGTCAATCTATCACAGTCAGATGATTTATCCTGTAACAATAATGATACTGTGACCTATAGACATAGTGTCAGAATCAATCTATCACAGTCCGATGATTTATCCTGTAACAATAATGATACCTTGACCAATAGAAATGGTGTCAGAGTCAATCTATCACAGTCAGATGATTGATCCTGTAATAAAAAATGGTACTGTGGCCTATAGACTTGGTGTCAGAGTCAATCTATCACAGTCAGATGATTTATCCCGTAATAATAATGATACTGTGACCTATAGACATGGTGTGAGAGTCAATCTATCACAGTCAGATGATTTTCCTGTAACAATAATGATACTGTGACCTATAGACATAGTGTCAGAGTCAATATATCACAGTCAGATGATTTATCCTGTAACAAAAATGGTACTGTGGCCTATAGACGTGGTGTCAGAGTCAATCTATCACAGTCAGATGATTTATCCCGTAATAATAATGATACTGTGACCTATAGACATGGTGTCAGAGTCAATCTATCACAGTCAGATGATTTATCCCGTAACAATAATGATACTGTGACCTAAAGAGATGGTGTCAGAGTCAATCTATCACAGTCCGATGATTTATCCTGTAACAATAATGATGCCTTGATCAAAAGAAATGGCGTCAGAGTAAACCTATCAGTCAGTTAGATGATTTATCCTGTACCACCAGTGGTACTGTGGCCAATAGACATAGTGTCAGAGTCAATCTATTACAGTCAGATGATATCTTCTGTAACAATAATGATACTGTGACCTATAGACATGATGTCAGAGTTAATCTATCACAGTCAGATGATTTATCCCGTAATAATAATGACACTGTGACCTATAGACATGGTGTAAGAGTCAATCTATCACAGTCAGATGATTTATCCCGTAGCAATAATGATACTGTGACCTATAGACATGGTGTCAGAGTCAATCTATCACAGTCAGATGATTTTTCCTGTAACAATAATGATACCTTGACCAAAAGAAATGGCGTCAGAGTAAATATATCACAGTCAGATGATTTATCCTGTACCACTAGTGGTACTGTTGTCAATAGACATAGTGTCAGAGTCAATCTATTACAGTCAGATGATATCTCCTGTAACAATAATGATACTGTGACCTATAGACATGATGTCAGAGTTAATCTATCACAGTCAGATGATTTATCCTGTAACAAAAATGGCACTGTGGCCTATAGACGTGGTGTCGGAGTCGATCTATCACAGACAAGTGATTTATTCTGTAGCAATAATGGTACTGTGGCCTATAGACATAGTGTCAGAGTAAATTTATCACAGTGAAATGATTTATCCCGTAATAATAATGATACTGTCACCTATAGACATGGTGTAAGAGTCAATCTATCACAGTCAGATGATTTATCCCGTAACAATAATGATACTGTCACCTATACACATGATGTCAGAGACAATCTATCACAGTCAGATGGTTTATCCTATAAGAATAATGATACTGTGACCTGTAGACATAGTGTCAGAATCAATATATCACAGTCCGATGATTTATCCTGTAACAATAATGTTACTGTGGCCTAAAGACGTGGTGTCAAAGTCAATCTATATCTGTCAGTTGATTTATCCCGTATAATAATGATACTTTGACCTATAGACATGGTGTCAGAGTCAATCTATCACAGTCAGAATATTTATCCCGTAACAATAATGATAATATGACCTATAGACATGGTGTCAGAGTCAATCTATCACAGTCAGATGATTTATCCTGTAACAATAATGATACCTTCACCAATAGAAATGGATTCAGAGTCAATCTATCACAGTCAGATTATTTATCCCGTAACAATAATGATACTTTGACCTATAGACATGGTGTCAGAGTCAATTTATCATAGTCAGATGATTTATCCTGTAACAATGATGATACTGTGACCTATAGACATAGTGTCAGAATCAATCTATCACAGTCAGATGATTTATCCTGTAACAATGATGATACTGTGAGTTATAGACATAGTGTAAGAATCAGTCTATCACAGTCAGATGATTTATCCTGTAACAATAATGATACTTTGACCTATAGACATATTGTCAGAGTCTATCTATCACAGTCCGATGATTTATCCTGTAACAATAATGATACCTTGACCAATAGAAATGGTGTCAGAGTAAATCTATCACAGTCAGATGATTTATCTTGTACCAATAATGGTACTTTGGCCAATATACATAGTGTGAGAGTCAATCTATCACAGTCAGATGATTTATCCTGTAACAATAATGATACTGTGACCTATAGACATACTGTCAGAGTCAATATATCACAGTCAGATGATTTATCCTGTAACAATAAGGATACTGTGACCTATAGACATAGTGTCAGAGTAAATCTATCACAGTCAGATGATTTATCCTGTAACAAAAATGGTACTGTGGCCTATAGACTTGGTGTCAGAGTCAATTTATCACAGTCAGATGATTTATCCCATAATAATAATGATACTGTGACCTATAGACATGGTGTCAGAGTCAATCTATCACAGTCAGATGATTTATCCTGTAACAATAATGATACTGTGGCCTATAGACATACTGTCAGAGTCAATATATCACAGTCAGATGATTTATCCTGTAACAATAAGGATACTGTGACCTTTAGACATAGTGTCAGAGTCAATCTATCACAGTCAGATGATTTATCCTGTAACAAAAATGGTACTGTGGCCTATAGACTTGGTGTCAGAGTCAATCTATCACAGTCAGATGATTGATCCTGTAACAAAAATGGTACTGTGGCCTATAGACGTGGTGTCAGAGTCAATCTATCACAGTCAGATGATTTATCCCGTAATAATAATGATACTGTGACCTATAGACATGGTGTCAGAGTCAATCTATCACAGGCAGATGATTTATCCTGTAACAATAATGATACCTTGAACAAAAGAAAAGGCGTCAGAATAAATATATAACAGTCAGATGATTTATCCTGTAACAATAATGATACTGTGACCTATAGACATAGTGTCAGAATCAATCTATCACAGTCCGATGATTTATCCTGTAACAATAATGATACCTTGACCAATAGAAATGGTGTCAGAGTAAATCTATCACAGTCAGATGATTTATCTTGTACCAATAATGGTACTTTGGCCAATATACATAGTGTGAGAGTCAATCTATCACAGTCAGATGATTTATCCTGTAACAATAATGATACTGTGACCTATAGACATACTGTCAGAGTCAATATATCACAGTCAGATGATTTATCCTGTAACAATAAGGATACTGTGACCTATAGACATAGTGTCAGAGTCAATCTATCACAGTCAGATGATTGATCCTGTAACAAAAATGGTACTGTGGCCTATAGACTTGGTGTCAGAGTCAATCTATCACAGTCAGATGATTTATCCCGTAATAATAATGATACTGTGACCTATAGACATGGTGTCAGAGTCAATCTATCACAGTCAGATGATTTATCCTGTAACAATAATGATACTGTGACATATAGACATAGTGTCAGAATCAATCTATCACAGTCCGATCATTTATCCTGTAACAATAATGATACCTTGACCAATAGAAATGGTGTCAGAGTAAATCTATCACAGTCAGATGATTTATCCTGTACCAATAATGGTACTTTGGCCAATATACATAGTGTGAGAGTCAATCTATCACAGTCAGATGATATATCATGTAACAATAATGATACTGTGACCTATAGACATGGCGTCAGAGTCAATTTATCACAGTCATATGATTTATCATGTAACAATAATGATACTGTCACCTATAGACATGATGTCAGAGACAATCTATCACAGTCATATGATTTATCCTGTAATAATAATGATACTGTGACATATAGACATAGTGTCAGAATCAATCTATCACAGTCCGATGATTTATCCTGTAACAATAATGATACCTTGACCAATAGAAATGGTGTCAGAGTAAATATATCACAGTCAGATGATTTATCTTGTACCAATAATGGTACTTTGGCCAATATACATAGTGTGAGAGTCAATCTATCACAGTCAGATGATTTATCCTGTAACAATAATGATACTGTGACCTATAGACATACTGTCAGAGTCAATATATCACAGTCAGATGATTTATCCTGTAACAATGAGGATACTGTGACCTATAGACATAGTGTCAGAGTAAATTTATCACAGTCAGATGATTTATCCTGTAACAAAAATGGTACTGTGACCTATAGACTTGGTGTCAGAGTCAATCTATCACAGGCAGATGAATTATCCTGTAACAATAATGATACCTTGAACAAAAGAAAAGGCGTCAGAATAAATATATAACAGTCAGATGATTTATCCTGTACCATTAGTGGTACTGTGGCCAAGAGACATAGTGTCAGAGTCAATCTATCACAGTCAGATGATATATCATGTAACAATAATGATACTGTGACCTATAGACATGGCGTCAGAGTCAATTTATCACAGTCATATGATTTATCATGTAACAATAATGATACTGTCACCTATAGACATGATGTCAGAGACAATCTATCACAGTCATATGATTTATCCTGTAAAAATAATGATACTGTGACCTATAGATATAGTGTCAGAATCAATCTATCACAGTCCGATGATTTATCCTGTAACAATAATGATACCTTAACCAATAGAAATGGTGTCAGAGTAAATCTATCACAGTCAGATGATTGATCTTGTACCAATAATGGTACTTTGGCCAATATACATAGTGTGAGAGTCAATCTATCACAGTCAGATGATTTATCCTGTAACAATAATGATACTGTGACCTATAGACATACTGTCAGAGTCAATATATCACAGTCAGATGATTTATCCTGTAACAATAAGGATACTGTGACCTATAGACATAGTGTCAGAGTCAATCTATCACAGTCAGATGATTGATCCTGTAACAAAAATGGTACTGTGGCCTATAGACTTGGTGTCAGAGTCAATCTATCACAGGCAGATGATTTATCCCGTAATAATAATGATACTGTGACCTATAGACATGGTGTCAGAGTCAATCTATCACAGTCAGATGATTTATCCTGTAACAATAATGATACTGTGACATATAGACATATTGTCAGAGTCAATCTATCGCAGTCAGATGATTCATCCTGTAACATAAATGGTACTGTGGCCTATAGATATGGTGTCATAGTCAATCCATCACAATCAAATACTTTATCCTGTAACAAAAATGGCACTGTGGCCTATAGACATGGTGTAAGAGTCAATCTATCACAGTCAGATGATTTATCCCTTATCAATAATGACACTGTGACCTATAGACATGGTGTCAGAGTCAATCTATCACAGTCAGATGATTTATCCTGTAACAATAATGATACCTTGAACAAAAGAAAAGGCGTCAGAGTAAATATATCACAGTCAGATGATTTATCCTGTACCACTAGTGGTACTGTGGCCAATAGACATAGTGTCAGAGTCAATCTATCACAGTCAGATGATATATCATGTAACAATAATGATACTGTGACCTATAGACATGGCGTCAGAGTCAATCTATCACAGTCATATGATTTATCATGTAACAATAATGATACTGTCACCTATAGACATGATGTCAGAGACAATCTATCACAGTCATACGATTTATCCTGTAACAATAATGATACTGTGACCTATAGACATAGTGTCAAAATCAATCTATCACAGTCCGATGATTTATCCTGTAACAATAATGATACCTTGACCAAAAGAAATGGTGTCAGAGTAAATCTATCACAGTCAGATGATTTATCTTGTACCAATAATGGTACTGTGACCTATAGACATACTGTCAGAGTCAATATATCACAGTCAGATGATTTATCCTGTAACAATAAGGATACTGTGACCTTTAGACATAGTGTCAGAGTCAATCTATCACAGTCAGATGATTTATCCTGTAACAAAAATGGTACTGTGGCCTATAGACTTGGTGTCAGAGTCAATCTATCACAGTCAGATGATTTATCCCGTAATAATAATGATACTGTGACCTATAGACATGGTGTCAGAGTCAATCTATCACAGGCAGATGATTTATCCTGTAACAATAATGATACCTTGAACAAAAGAAAAGGCGTCAGAATAAATATATAACAGTCAGATGATTTATCCTGTAACAATAATGATACTGTGACCTATAGACATAGTGTCAGAATCAATCTATCACAGTCCGATGATTTATCCTGTAACAATAATGATACCTTGACCAATAGAAATGGTGTCAGAGTAAATCTATCACAGTCAGATGATTTATCTTGTACCAATAATGGTACTTTGGCCAATATACATAGTGTGAGAGTCAATCTATCACAGTCAGATGATTTATCCTGTAACAATAATGATACTGTGACCTATAGACATACTGTCAGAGTCAATATATCACAGTCAGATGATTTATCCTGTAACAATAAGGATACTGTGACCTATAGACATAGTGTCAGAGTCAATCTATCACAGTCAGATGATTGATCCTGTAACAAAAATGGTACTGTGGCCTATAGACTTGGTGTCAGAGTCAATCTATCACAGTCAGATGATTTATCCCGTAATAATAATGATACTGTGACCTATAGACATGGTGTCAGAGTCAATCTATCACAGTCAGATGATTTATCCTGTAACAATAATGATACTGTGACATATAGACATAGTGTCAGAATCAATCTATCACAGTCCGATCATTTATCCTGTAACAATAATGATACCTTGACCAATAGAAATGGTGTCAGAGTAAATCTATCACAGTCAGATGATTTATCCTGTACCAATAATGGTACTTTGGCCAATATACATAGTGTGAGAGTCAATCTATCACAGTCAGATGATATATCATGTAACAATAATGATACTGTGACCTATAGACATGGCGTCAGAGTCAATTTATCACAGTCATATGATTTATCATGTAACAATAATGATACTGTCACCTATAGACATGATGTCAGAGACAATCTATCACAGTCATATGATTTATCCTGTAATAATAATGATACTGTGACATATAGACATAGTGTCAGAATCAATCTATCACAGTCCGATGATTTATCCTGTAACAATAATGATACCTTGACCAATAGAAATGGTGTCAGAGTAAATATATCACAGTCAGATGATTTATCTTGTACCAATAATGGTACTTTGGCCAATATACATAGTGTGAGAGTCAATCTATCACAGTCAGATGATTTATCCTGTAACAATAATGATACTGTGACCTATAGACATACTGTCAGAGTCAATATATCACAGTCAGATGATTTATCCTGTCACAATGAGGATACTGTGACCTATAGACATAGTGTCAGAGTAAATTTATCACAGTCAGATGATTTATCCTGTAACAAAAATGGTACTGTGACCTATAGACTTGGTGTCAGAGTCAATCTATCACAGTCAGATGATTTATCCTGTAACAATAATGATACTGTGACCTATAGACATAGTGTCAGAATCAATCTATCACAGTCCGATGATTTATCCTGTAACAATAATGATACCTTGACCAATAGAAATGGTGTCAGAGTCAATCTATCACAGTCAGATGATTGATCCTGTAATAAAAATGGTACTGTGGCCTATAGACTTGGTGTCAGAGTCAATCTATCACAGTCAGATGATTTATCCCGTAATAATAATGATACTGTGACCTATAGACATGGTGTGAGAGTCAATCTATCACAGTCAGATGATTTTCCTGTAACAATAATGATACTGTGACCTATAGACATAGTGTCAGAGTCAATATATCACAGTCAGATGATTTATCCTGTAACAAAAATGGTACTGTGGCCTATAGACGTGGTGTCAGAGTCAATCTATCACAGTCAGATGATTTATCCCGTAATAATAATGATACTGTGACCTATAGACATGGTGTCAGAGTCAATCTATCACAGTCAGATGATTTATCCCGTAACAATAATGATACTGTGACCTAAAGAGATGGTGTCAGAGTCAATCTATCACAGTCCGATGATTTATCCTGTAACAATAATGATGCCTTGATCAAAAGAAATGGCGTCAGAGTAAACCTATCAGTCAGTTAGATAATTTATCCTGTACCACCAGTGGTACTGTGGCCAATAGACATAGTGTCAGAGTCAATCTATTACAGTCAGATGATATCTTCTGTAACAATAATGATACTGTGACCTATAGACATGATGTCAGAGTTAATCTATCACAGTCAGATGATTTATCCCGTAATAATAATGACACTGTGACCTATAGACATGGTGTAAGAGTCAATCTATCACAGTCAGATGATTTATCCCGTAGCAATAATGATACTGTGACCTATAGACATGGTGTCAGAGTCAATCTATCACAGTCAGATGATTTTTCCTGTAACAATAATGATACCTTGACCAAAAGAAATGGCGTCAGAGTAAATATATCACAGTCAGATGATTTATCCTGTACCACTAGTGGTACTGTTGTCAATAGACATAGTGTCAGAGTCAATCTATTACAGTCAGATGATATCTCCTGTAACAATAATGATACTGTGACCTATAGACATGATGTCAGAGTTAATCTATCACAGTCAGATGATTTATCCTGTAACAAAAATGGCACTGTGGCCTATAGACGTGGTGTCGGAGTCGATCTATCACAGACAAGTGATTTATTCTGTAGCAATAATGGTACTGTGGCCTATAGACATAGTGTCAGAGTAAATTTATCACAGTGAAATGATTTATCCCGTAATAATAATGATACTGTCACCTATAGACATGGTGTAAGAGTCAATCTATCACAGTCAGATGATTTATCCCGTAACAATAATGATACTGTCACCTATACACATGATGTCAGAGACAATCTATCACAGTCAGATGGTTTATCCTATAAGAATAATGATACTGTGACCTGTAGACATAGTGTCAGAATCAATATATCACAGTCCGATGATTTATCCTGTAACAATAATGTTACTGTGGCCTAAAGACGTGGTGTCAAAGTCAATCTATATCTGTCAGTTGATTTATCCCGTATAATAATGATACTTTGACCTATAGACATGGTGTCAGAGTCAATCTATCACAGTCAGAATATTTATCCCGTAACAATAATGATACTATGACCTATAGACATGGTGTCAGAGTCAATCTATCACAGTCAGATGATTTATCCTGTAACAATAATGATACCTTCACCAATAGAAATGGATTCAGAGTCAATCTATCACAGTCAGATTATTTATCCCGTAACAATAATGATACTTTGACCTATAGACATGGTGTCAGAGTCAATTTATCATAGTCAGATGATTTATCCTGTAACAATGATGATACTGTGACCTATAGACATAGTGTCAGAATCAATCTATCACAGTCAGATGATTTATCCTGTAACAATGATGATACTGTGAGTTATAGACATAGTGTAAGAATCAGTCTATCACAGTCAGATGATTTATCCTGTAACAATAATGATACTTTGACCTATAGACATATTGTCAGAGTCTATCTATCACAGTCCGATGATTTATCCTGTAACAATAATGATACCTTGACCAATAGAAATGGTGTCAGAGTAAATCTATCACAGTCAGATGATTTATCTTGTACCAATAATGGTACTTTGGCCAATATACATAGTGTGAGAGTCAATCTATCACAGTCAGATGATTTATCCTGTAACAATAATGATACTGTGACCTATAGACATACTGTCAGAGTCAATATATCACAGTCAGATGATTTATCCTGTAACAATAAGGATACTGTGACCTATAGACATAGTGTCAGAGTAAATCTATCACAGTCAGATGATTTATCCTGTAACAAAAATGGTACTGTGGCCTATAGACTTGGTGTCAGAGTCAATTTATCACAGTCAGATGATTTATCCCATAATAATAATGATACTGTGACCTATAGACATGGTGTCAGAGTCAATCTATCACAGTCAGATGATTTATCCTGTAACAATAATGATACTGTGACCTATAGACATAGTGTCAGAATCAATCTATCACAGTCCGATGATTTATCCTGTAACAATAATGATACCTTGACCAATAGAAATGGTGTCAGAGTCAATCTATCACAGTCATATGATTGATCCTGTAACAAAAATGGTACTGTGGCCTATAGACTTGGTGTCAGAGTCAATCTATCACAGTCAGATGATTTATCCCGTAATAATAATGATACTGTGACCTATAGACATGGTGTGAGAGTCAATCTATCACAGTCAGATGATTTTCCTGTAACAATAATGATACTGTGACCTATAGACATAGTGTCAGAGTCAATATAACACAGTCAGATGATTTATCCTGTAACAAAAATGGTACTGTGGCCTATAGACGTGGTGTCATAGTCAATCTATCACAGTCGGGTGATTTATTCTGTAGCAATAATGGTACTGTGGCCTATAGACATAGTGTCAGAGTCAATTTATCACAGTCAGATGATTTATCCCGTAATAATAATGATACTGTGACCTATAGACATGGTGTCAGAGTCAATCTATCACAGTCAGATGATTTATCCCGTAACAATAATGATACTGTGACCTAAAGACATGGTGTCAGAGTCAATCTATCACAGTCCGATGATTTATCCTGTAACAATAATGATGCCTTGATCAAAAGAAATGGCGTCAGAGTAAACCTATTACAGTCAGATGATTTATCCTGTACCACCAGTGGTACTGTGGCCAATAGACATAGTGTCAGAGTCAATCTATTACAGTCAGATGATATCTTCTATAACAATAATGATACTGTGACCTATAGACATGATGTCAGAGTTAATCTATCACAGTCAGATGATTGATCCTGTAACAATAATGATACTGTCACCTATAGACATGATGTCAGAGACAATCTATCACAGTCAGATAATTTATCCTGTAACAATAATGATACTATGACCAATAGACATGGTGTCAGAGTCAATTTATCAGAGTCAGATGATTTATCCTGTAACAATGATGATACTGTGACCTATAGACATAGTGTCAGAATCAATCTATCACAGTCAGATGATTTATCCTGTAACAATGATGATACTGTGAGTTATAGACATAGTGTAAGAATCAGTCTATCACAGTCAGATGATTTATCCTGTAACAATAATGATACTTTGACCTATAGACATATTGTCAGAGTCTATCTATCACAGTCAGATGATTTATCCTTTATAAAAAATGGTACTGTGGCCTATAGACATGGTGTCATAGTCAATCTATTACAGTCGGGTGATTTATTCTGTAGCAATAATGGTACTGTGGCCTATAGACATAGTGTCAGAGTCAATTTATCACAGTCAGATGATTTATCCCGTAATAATAATGATACTGTGACCTATAGACATGGTGTAAGAGTCAATCTATCACAGTCAGATGATTTATCCCGGAAAAATAATGATACTGTGACCTATAGACATGTTGTCTGAGTCAATCTATCACAGTCCGATGATTTATCCTGTAACAATAATGATACTGTGACCTATAGACATGATGTCAGAGTCAATCTATCACTGTCATATGATTTAGCCTGTAACAATAATGATACTGTGAATTATAGACATGATGTCAGAGTCAATTTATCACAGTCAGATGATTTATCCCGTAATAATAATGATACTGTGACCTATAGACATGGTGTAAGAGTCAATCTATCACAGTCAGATGATTTATCCCGTAACAATAATGATACTGTGACCTATAGACATGGTGTCAGAGTCAATCTATCACAGTCAGATGATTTTTCCTGTAATAATAATGATACCTTGACCAAAATAAATGGCGTCAGAGTAAATATATCACAGTCAGATGATTTATCCTGTACCACTAGTGGTACTGTTGTCATTAGACATAGTGTCAGAGTCAATCTATTACAGTCAGATGATATCTCCTGTAACAATAATGATACTGTGACCTATAGACATGATGTCAGAGTTAATCTATCACAGTCAGATGATTTATCCTGTAACAAAAATGGCACTGTGGCCTATAGACGTGGTGTCGGAGTCGATCTATCACAGTCAAGTGATTTATTCTGTAGCAATAATGGTACTGTGGCCTATAGACATAGTGTCAGAGTAAATTTATCACAGTGAAATGATTTATCCCGTAATAATAATGATACTGTCACCTATAGACATGGTGTAAGAGTCAATCTATCACAGTCAGATGATTTATCCCGTAACAATAATGATACTGTCACCTATACACATGATGTCAGAGACAATCTATCACAGTCAGATGGTTTATCCTATAAGAATAATGATACTGTGACCTGTAGACATAGTGTCAGAATCAATATATCACAGTCCGATGATTTATCCTGTAACAATAATGTTACTGTGGCCTAAAGACGTGGTGTCAAAGTCAATCTATATCTGTCAGTTGATTTATCCCGTATAATAATGATACTTTGACCTATAGACATGGTGTCAGAGTCAATCTATCACAGTCAGAATATTTATCCCGTAACAATAATGATACTATGACCTATAGACATGGTGTCAGAGTCAATCTATCACAGTCAGATGATTTATCCTGTAACAATAATGATACCTTCACCAATAGAGATGGATTCAGAGTCAATCTATCACAGTCAGATTATTTATCCCGTAACAATAATGATACTTTGACCTATAGACATGGTGTCAGAGTCAATTTATCATAGGCAGATGATTTATCCTGTAACAATGATGATACTGTGACCTATAGACATAGTGTCAGAATCAATCTATCACAGTCAGATGATTTATCCTGTAACAATAATGATACTTTGACCTATAGACATATTGTCAGAGTCTATCTATCACAGTCAAATGATTTATCCTTTATAAAAAATGGTACTGTGGCCTATAGACATGGTGTCAAAGTCAATCTATCACAGTCGGGTGATTTATTCTGTAGCAATAATGGTACTGTGGCCTATAGACATAGTGTCAGAGTCAATTTATCACAGTCAGATGATTTATCCCGTAATAATAATGATACTGTGACCTATAGACATGGTGTAAGAGTCAATCTATCACAGTCAGATGATTTATCCCGAAAAATAATGATACTGTGACCTATAGACATGTTGTCTGAGTCAATCTATCACAGTCCGATGATTTATCCTGTAACAATAATGAGACTGTGACCTATAGACATGGTGTCAGGGTCAATCTATCACAGTCAGATGATTTATCCTATAACAGTAATGGTACCTTGACCAATAGAAATGGCGTCAGAGTAAATCTGTCACAGTCAGATGATTTATCCTGTACCACTAGTGGTACTGTGGCCAATAGACTTAGTGTCAGAGTCAATCAATCACAGTCAGATGATTTATCCTGTAACGGTATTGATACTGTCACCTATAGACATTGTGTCAGAGTCAATCTATCACAGTCAGTTGATTTATCCTGTAACAATAATGATACTTTGACCTATAGACATAGTGTCAGAGTCAATCTATCGCAGTCAGATGATTCATCCTGTAACAAAAATGGTACTGTGGCCTATAGATATGGTGTCATAGTTAATCCATCACAATCAAATACTTTATCCTGTAACAAAAATGGCACTGTGGCCTATAGACGTGGTGTCAGAGTCAATCTATCACAGTCAGGTGATTTATCCTGTAGCAATAATGGTACTGTGGCCTATAGACATAGTGTCAGAGTCAATTTATCACAGTCAGATGATTTATCCCGTAATAATAATGAAACTGTGACCTATAGACATGGTGTAAGAGTCAATCTATCACAGTCAGATGATTTATCCCTTATCAATAATGACACTGTGGCCTATAGACATGGTGTCAGAGTCAATCTATCACAGTCAGATGATTTATCCTGTAACAATAATGATACCTTGAACAAAAGAAAAGGCGTCAGAGTAAATATATCACAGTCAGATGATTTATCCTGTACCACTAGTGGTACTGTGGCCAATAGACATAGTGTCAGAGTCAATCTATCACAGTCAGATGATATAGCATGTAACAATAATGATACTGTGACCTATAGACATGGCATCAGAGTCAATCTATCACAGTCATATGATTTATCATGTTACAATAATGATACTGTCACCTATAGACATGATGTCAGAGACAATCTATCACAGTCATACGATTTATCCTGTAACAATAATGATACTGTGACCTATAGACATGGTGTCAAAATCAATCTATCACAGTCCGATGATTTATCCTGTAACAATAATGATACCTTGACCAATAGAAATGGTGTCAGAGTAAATCTATCACAGTCAGATGATTTATCTTGTACCAATAATGGTACTGTGACCTATAGACATACTGTCAGAGTCCTTTATGTTGGTTTTCTTGGCTTTTAAGATGGTTTTTCGTGTTTTCCGCTTAATGAGGCATCTATTTATGTTGGAAAACCCATGTTGAAGTTAGACAAGGCCTTTACGGTAAAAATGACACCTTGTATAAAAAAATATTTCATCGACCCCTACCCCCAATTTGGATCGCCAGACGCCAATATAGACCATACCTACCCCGGATCTTTTCACCCTAGAGACCAAACTGAGCATTTCATTGGTCTATACAAGGTGTCATTTTTACCGTAAAGGCCTTGGCTAACTTTAGCCTGTGTTTTCCAACATAAATAAGTGCCTCATTAGGCGGAAAATTCGAAAAACCATCATAAAAGCCAAGAAAACCAACATAAAGGCAAATATCAATTATAGTAAAAATCTTCCCCCAGCACCGCCCAGACATGCCATTGAGGTATATTATAGCTCAAACTAATGCTTAGGGTGTCTACTACATGCCTGAATCATTATTTATGCTGAAATATGTGAATGTAAGGCAAAAAAATATTTCATCGACCCCTACCCCCAATTTGGATAGCAAGACGCCAATATTGACCATACATACCCCGGAGCTTTTCACCCTAGAGACAAAACTGAACATGTCATTGGTCTATACAAGGTGTCATTTTTACCGTAAAGGCCTTGGCTAACTTTAACATGTGTTTTCCAACAAAAATAAGTGCCTCATTAGGCGGAAAACACAAAATACTATAAAAAAGGCAAGAAAACTAACATAAAGGCAAATATCAATTATAATAAAAATCTTCCCCCAGAACCGCCCAGACATGTCATTGAGGTATATTACAGCTCAAACTAATGCTAAGGGTGTCTACTACATGCCTGAATTTTTATTTAAAGTGAAATATGTGATCGTAAGCCAAGAAAATATTTAAGCGACCCCTACTCCAAATTTGGATCGCCAGACGCCAATATTGACCATACCTACCCCGGATCTTTTCACCCTAGAGACCAAATTGAGCATGTCATTGGTCTCTACAAAGTGTCATTTTTACCGTAAAGGCCTTCGCTAACTTTAACATGTGTTTTCCAACATAAATAGGTGCCTCATTAAGCGGGAAACACGAAAAACCATCATAAAAGCCAAGAAAACCAACATAAAGGCAAATATCAATTATAGTAAAAATCTTCCCCCAGCACCGCCCAGACATGCCATTGAGGTATATTATAGCTCAAACTAATGCTTAGGGTGTCTACTACATGCCTGAATCATTATTTATACTGAAATATGTGAACGTAAGGCAAAAAAATATTTCATCGACCCCTACCCCCAATTTGGATAGCAAGACGCCAATATTGACCATACTTACCCCGGATATTTTCACCCTAGAGACAAAACTGAGCATGTCATTGGTCTATACAAGGTGTCATTTTTACCGTAAAGGCCTTGGCTAACTTTAACATGTGTTTTGCAACATAAATAAGTGCCTCATTAGACGGAAAACACGAAATACCATAAAAAAAAGGCAAGAAAACCAACATAAAGGCAAATATCAATTATAGTGAAAATCTTCCTCCACCACCGCCCAGACATGCCATTGAGATATATTATAGCTCAAACTAATGCTAAGGGTGTCTACTACATGCCTGAATTTTTATTTAAAGTGAAATATGTGATCGTAAGCCAAAAAAATATTTAAGCGACCCCTACTCCAAGTTTGATTCGCCAGACGCCAATATTGACCATACCTACCCCGGGTCTTTTCACCCTAGAGACCAAATTGAGCATGTCATTGGTCTATACAATGTGTCATTTTTACCGTAAAGGCCTTGGCTAACTTTCACATGTGTTTTCCAACACAAATAGGTGCCTCATTAAGCGGGAAACACGAAAAACCATCATAAAAGCCTAGAAAACCAACAAAAAGGCAAATATCAATTATAGTAAAAATCTTCCCCTAGCACCGCCCAGACATGCCATTGAGGTATATTATAGCTCAAACTAATGCTTAGGGTGTCTACTACATGCCTGAATCATTATTTATACTGAAATATGTGAATGTAAGGCAAAAAAATATTTCATCGACCCCTACCCCCAATTTGGATAGCAAGACGCCAATATTGACCATACCTACCCCGGATCTTTTCACCCTAGAGACAAAACTGAGCATGTCATTGGTCTATTCAATGTGTCATTTTTACCTTAACGGCCTTGGCTAACTTTAACATGTGTTTTCCAACATAAATAGGTGCTTCATTAAGCGGAAAACACGAAAAACCATCATAAAAGCCAAAAAGCTAAAATATGTGAACGTAACCCAAGCAAATATTTAATCGACCCATACCCCCAATTTGGATAGCCAGACGCCAATATTGACCATACCTACCCCGGATCTTTTCACCCTAGAGACCAAACTGAGCATGTTATTGGTCTATACAAGGTGTCATTTTTACCGTAAAGGCCTTGGCTAAATTTAACATGTTTTTTCCAACATAAATAAGTGCCTCATTAGGCGGAAAACACGAAATACCATAAAAAAGGCAAGAAAACCAACATAAAGTCAAATATCAATTATAGTGAAAATCTCCCCCCAGCACCGCCCAGACAAGCCAGTGAGGTATATTATAGCTCAAACTAATGCTAAGGGTGTCTACTTCATGCCTGAACTTTTATTTAAAGTGAAATAGGTGATCGTAAGCCAAAAATATATTTAAGCGACCCCTACTCCAAATTTGGATCGCCAGACGCCCTACCCCGGATCTTTTCACCCTAGAGACCAAATTGAGAATGTCATCGGTCTATACAAGGTGTCATTTTTACCGTAAAGGCCTTGGCTAACCTTTGAGTTTGAGCTATAATATATCTCAATGGCATGTCTGGGCGGTGCTGGGGGAAGATTTTCACTACAATTGATATTTGCCTTTATGTTGATTTTCTAGGCTTTTATGATGGTTTTTCGTGTTTCCCGCTTAATGAGGCACCTATTAATGTTGAAAAACACATGTTAAAGTTAGCCAAGGCCTTTACGGTAAAAATGATACCTTGTATAGACCAATGACATGCTCAATTTGGTCTCTAGGGTGAAAAGATCCGGGGTAGGTATGGTCAATATTGGCGTCTGGCGATTCAAATTGGGAGTAGGGGTCGATTAAATATTTTGTTTGGCTTACGTTCACATATTTCAGTAGAAATAAAGATGCAGGCATGTAGTAAACACCCTTAGCATTAGTTTGAGCTATAATATACCTCAATGACATGTCTGGGCGCTGCTGGGGAAAGATTTTCACTATAATTGATATTTGCCTTTATGTTGATTTTCTAGGCTTTTATGATGGTTTTTCGTGTTTTCCGCTTAATGAGGCACCTAATTAAGTTGGTAGACACATGTTAAAGTTTAACAAGGCCTTTACGGTAAAAATGACACCTTGTATAGACCAATGATATGCTCAGTTTTGTCGCTAGGGTGAAAAGATCAGGGGTAGGTATGGTCAATATTGGCGTCTGGCTATCCAAATTGGGGGTAGGGGTCGATTAAATATTTTCTTGGCTTATGTTCACATATTTTAGGATAAATAAAGATCCAGGCATGTAGTTGACACCCTAAGAATTTGTTTTAGGTATAATATACCTCAATGGCATGTCTGGGCGGTGTTTGGGAAGATTTTCATTATAATTGATATTTGCCTTTATGCTGGTTTTCTTGGCTTTTATGATGGTTTTTCGTGTTTTCCGCTTAATGAGGCACCTATTTATGTTGGAAAACACATGTTAAAGTTAGCCAAGGCCTTTAAGGTAAAAATGACACCTTGTATAGACAAATGACATGCTCAGTTTTGTCCTTAGGGTGAAAAGATCCGGGGTAGGTATGGTCAATACTGTCGTCTGGCTATCCAAAATTGGGGGTAGGGGTCGATTAATTATTTTCTTGGCTTACTATCACATATTTCAGTATACATAAAATTTCAGGCATGTAGTAGACAACCTTAGCATTAGTTTGAGCTATAATATACCTCAATGGCATGTCTGGGCGGTGCTGGGGGAAGATTTTCACTATAATTGATATTTGCCTTTTTGAATGTTTTCTTGGCTTTTATGATGGTTTTTCGTATTTCACGCTTAATGAGGCACTTATTTATGTTGGAAAACACATGTTACAGTTAGCCAAGGCCTTTACGGTAAAAATGACACCTTGTATAGACCAATGACATGCTCAATTTGGTCTCTAGGGTGAAAAGATCCGGGGTAGGTATGGTCAATATTGGCGTCTGGCGATCAAATTTGGAGTAGGGGTCGCTTAAATATTTTTTTGGCTTACGATCACATATTTCACTTTAAATGAAAATTCAGGCATGTAGTAGACACCCTAAGCATTTGTTAGAGGTATAATATACCTCAATGGCATGTCTGGGCGGTGCTGGGGGAAGATTTTTATTATAACTGATATTTGCCTTTATGCTGGTTATCTTTTCTTTTATGATGGTTTTTCGTGTTTTTCGCCTAATGAGGCACCTATTTATGTTGGAAAACACATGATAAAGTTAGGCAAGGCCTTTAAGGTAAAAATGACACCTTGTATAGACCAATGACATGCTTAGTTTT
The DNA here is from genome assembly GCF_036588685.1 of Mytilus trossulus. NCBI lineage: Eukaryota > Metazoa > Mollusca > Bivalvia > Mytilida > Mytilidae > Mytilus > Mytilus trossulus. The sequence goes on from NC_086380.1 coordinate 73,497,029, forward strand.
GTCTCTAGGGTGAAAAGATCCGGGGTAGGTATGCTCAATATTGGCGTCTGGCGATTCAAATTGGGAGTAGGGGTCGATTAAATATTTGTTTGGCTTACGTTCACATATTTCAGTAGAAATAAAGATTCAGGCATGTAGTAAACACCCTTAGCATTAGTTTGAGCTATAATATACCTCAATGGCATGTCTGGGCGCTGCTGGGGAAAGATTTTCACTATAATTGATATTTGCCTTTATGTTGATTTTCTAGCCTTTTATGATGGTTTTTCGTGTTTTCCGCTTAATGAGGCACCTATTTATGTTGGAAAACACATGTTAAAGTTAGCTAAGGCCTTTAAGGTAAAAATGACAACTTGTATAGACCAATGACATGCTCAGTTTTGTCTCTAGGGTGAAAAGATCCGGGCTAGGTATGGTCAATATTGTCGTCTGGCTATCCAAAATTGCGGGTAGGGGTCGATTAATTATTTTCTTGGCTTACGATCACATATTTCACTTTAAATAAAAATTCAGGCATGCAGTAGACACCCTTAGCATTAGTTTGAGCTATAATATACCTCAATGGCATGTCTGGGCGGTGCTGGGGGAAGATTTTCATCAAAATTGATATTTGCCTTTATGTTGGTTTTCTTGCCTTTTTTATGATATTTCGTGTTTTTCGCCTATTGATGCACTTATTTATGTTGGAAAACACATTTTAAAATTAGCCAAGGCCTTTACGGTAAAAATAACACCTTGTATAGACCAATGACATGCTCAGATTTGTCTCTAGGGTGAAAAGATAGGTGCCTCATTAAGCGGAAAACACTAAAAACCGTCAGAAAAGCCAAGAAATCAACATAAAGGCAAATATCAATTATAGTGAAAATCTTCCCCCAGCACCACCCAGACATGCCATTGAGGTATATTATAGCTCAAACTAATGCTTAGGGTGTCTACTACATGCCTTAAATTTTATGTATACTGAAATATGTGAACGTAAGCCAAGAAAATAACTAATCGACCCCTACCCCCAATTTTGGATAGACAGACGACAATATTGACCATACCTACCCCGGATCTTTTCACCCTAGAGACAAAACTGAGCATGTCATTGGTCTATACAAGGTGTCATTTTTACCGTAAAGGCCTTGGCTAACTTTAACATGTGTTTTCCAACATAAATATGTGCCTCATTAAGCGGGAAACACGAAAAACCGTCAGAAAAGCCAAGAAATCAACATAAAGGCAAATATCAATTATAGTGAAAATCTTCCCCCAGCACCGCCCAGACATGCCATTGAGGTATATTATAGCTCAAACTAATGCTTAGGGTGTCTACTACATGCCTGAAATTTTATGTATACTGAAATATGTGAACGTAAGCCAAGAAAATAATTAATCGACCCCTACCCCCAATTTTGGATAGACAGACGACAATATTGACCATACCTACCCCGGATCTTTTCACCCTAGAGACAAAACTGAGCATGTCATTGGTCTATACAAGTTGTCATTTTTACCTTAAAGGCCTTGGCTAACTTTAACATGTGTTTTCCAACATAAATAGGTGCCTCATTAAGCGGGAAACACGAAAAACCATCATAAAAGCCTAGAAAATCAACATAAAGGCAAATATCAATTATAGTGAAAATCTTCCCCCAGCACCGCCCAGACATGCCATTGAGGTATATTATAGCTCAAACTAATACTAAGGGTGTTTACTACATGCCTGGATCTTTATTTATACTGAAATATGTGAACGTAAGCCAAACAAATATTTAATCGACTCCTACTCCCAATTTGAATCGCCAGACGCCAATATTGAGCATACCTACCCCGGATCTTTTCACCCTAGAGACAAAACTAAGCATGTCATTGGTCTATACAAGGTGTCATTTTTACCTAAAAGGCCTTGGCTAACTTTAACATGTGTTTTCCAACATAAATAGGTGCCTCATTAAGCGAAAAAAACGAAAAACCATCATAAAAGCCAAGAAAACCAGCATAAAGGCAAATATCAATTATAATGAAAATCTTCCCCCAGCACCGCCCAGACATGCCATTGAGGTATATTATACCTCAAACAAATGCTTAGGGTGTTTACTACATGCCTGGATCTTTATTTATACTAAAATATGTGAACGTAAGCCAAGAAAATATTTAATCGCCCCCTACCCCCAATTTGGATAGCCAGACGCCAATATTGACCATACCTACCCCGGATCTTTTCACCCTAGAGACAAAACTGAGATTATCATTGGTCTTTACAAGGTGTCATTTTTACCGCAAAGGCCTTGGCTAACTTTAACATGTGTCGTCCAACTTAATTAGGTGCCTGATTAAGCGGGAAACACGAAAAACCATCATAAAAGCCAAGAAAACCAACATAAAGGCAAATATCAATTATAGTAAACATATTACCCCAGCACCGCCCAGAAATGCCATTGAGGTATATTATAGCTCAAACTAATGCTAAGGGTGTTTACTACATGCCTGGATCTTTATTTATACTGAAATATGTGAACGTAAGCCAAAAAATATTTAATCGACCCCTACGCCCAATTTGAATCGCCAGACGCCAATATTGAGCATACCTACCCCGGATCTTTTCACCCTAGAGACCAAACTGAGCATGTCATTGGTCTATACAAGGTGTAAGTTTTACCGTAAAGGACTTGGCTAACTTTAACATGTGTTTTCCAACCTAAATAGGTGCCTCATTAAGCGGGAAACACGAAAAACAATCATAAAAGCCCAGAAAACCAACATAAAGGCAAATATCAATTATGGTGAAAATCTTCCCCCAGCACCGCCCAGACATGCCATTGAGGTATATTTTATAGCTCAAACTAATGCTTAGGGTGTTTACTTCATGCCTGAACCTTAATTTATACTGAAATATGTGAACGTAAGCCAAGACAATATTCAATCGACCCCCACCCTCTCTTTGGATAGCCAGACGCCAATATTGAGCATACCTACCCCGGTCTTTTCACCCTAGAGACCAAATTGAGCATGTCATTGGTCTATACAAGGTGTCATTTTTACCGTAAAGGCCTTGTCTAACTTTAACATGTGCTTTTCAACATAAATAGGTGCCTCATTAGGCGGAAACACGAAAAACCATCAAAAAAGCTTAGAAAATCAACATAAAGGCAAATATCAATTATAGTGAAAATCTTCCCCCAGCACCGCTCATACATGCCATTGAGGTATATTATAACTCAAACTAATGCTTAGGGTGTCTACTACATGCCTGAATCTTCATTTATACTGAAATATGTGAACGTAAGCCAACAAAATATTTAATCGACACCTACTCCCAATTTGGATCGCCAGACGCCAATATAGACCATACCTACCACTTGAGACCTAGCCTCTGTGAACACTTGAAAACGGCATTGACAGCCCAGTGCTCGTGTTTAAACACTTGAGACCTAGCCTCTGTGAACACTTGAAAACCGCATTGAGAGCCCAGTGCCCGTGTTTAAACACTTGAGACCTAGCCTCTGTGAACACTTGAAAACGGCATTGAGAGCCCAGTGCCCGTGTTTAAACACTTGAGACCTAGCCTCTGTGAACACTTGAAAACGGCATTGAGAGCCCAGTGCCCGTGTTTAAACACTTGAGACCTAGCCTCTGTGAACACTTGAAAACGGCATTGAGAGCCCAGTGCCCGTGTTTAAACACTTGAGACCTTACCTCTGTGAACACTTGAAACGGCATTGAGAGCCTAGTGCCCGTGTTTAAACACTTGAGACCTAGCCTCTGTGAACACTTGAAAACGGCATTGAGAGCCTATTGCCCGTGTTTAAACACTTGAGACCTAGCCTCTGTGAACACTTGAAAACGGCATTGAGAGCACAGTGCCCGTGTTTAAACACTTGAGACCTAGCCTCTGTGAACACTTGAAAACGGCATTGAGAGCCCAGTGCCCGTGTTTAAACACTTGAGACCTAGCCTGTGTGAACACTTGAAAACGGCATTAAGAGCCCAGTGCCCGTGTTTAAACACTTGAGACCTAGCCTCTGTGAACACTTGAAAACGGCATTGAGGGCCTAGTGCTCGTGTTTAAACACTTGAGACCTAGCCTCTGTGAACACTTGAAAACGGCATTGAGAGCCTAGTGCCCGTGTTTAAACACTTGAGACCTGGCCTCTAGGAACACGTGAAAACGGGTCCGTGCAACATTTTAGTTGTTGTGAAATTATGATATTTGTAGGAACATGCAAGGATATATACACGCCTATAAAAAAAATCCTTGCACCTTCCTTTATAAATGTTATTTTTATAGGGTTTCCCAGGATGTGTGTCTTATTTACTTATTAATCTTATTGTGTGTGCATTGTATTCAATGTTGTATTTAAAGTAAATCGAACCTGACCTGCATGGTTTGAAATGTACGTGCACATTTAAAAATAATTTCGAAACGGGGAAAACCCCTTTTTCATTTTAGGTAGTACTTGGATCTTTTCACTCTAGAGACAAAACTGAGCATGTCATCGGTCTATACAAGGTGTCATTTCTACCGTTAAGGCCTTGGCTAACTTTAACATGTGTTTTCCATCATAAATAGGTGCTTCATTAGGCGGGAAACACGAAAAACCATAAAAAAGGCAAGAAACCAACATAAAGGCAAATATCAATTATAGTGAAAATCTTCCCCCAGCACCGCCCAGACATGCCATTGAGGTATGTTATAGCTCAAACTAATGCTTAGTGTGTCTACTACATGCCTGGATCTTTATTTATACTGAAACATTTGAACGTAAGCCAACAAAATATTTCATCGCCCCTACTCCCAATTTGGATCGCCAGACGCCAATATTGACCATACCTACCCCGGATCTTTTCCCCCTAGAGACCAAACTGAGCATGTCTTTTGTCTATACAAGGTGTCATTTTTACCGTAAAGGCCTTGACTAACTTTAATATGTGTTTTCCAACATAAATAGGTGCCTCATTAAGCGGGAAACTCGAAAAACCGTCAGAAAAGTATATAGCTAGAAAACAACATAAAGGCAAATATCAATTATAGTGAAAATCTTCCCCTAGCACCGCCCAGACATGCCATTGAGGTATATTATAGCTCAAACTAGTGCTTAGGGTGTCTACTACATACCTAAATTTTTATTTATACTGAAATATGTGAACGTAAGCCAAGACAATATTTAGTCGACCCCCACCCCCAATTTGGATAGCCAGACGCCAATATTGACCATATCTACCCCGGATCTTTTCACCCTAGAGACAAAACTGAGCATGTCATTGGTCTATACAAGGTGTCATTTTTACCGTAAAGGCCTTGTCTAACTTTAACATGTGTTTTCCAACGTAAATAGGTGCCTCATTAAGCGGAAAACACTTAAAACCGTCAGAAAAGCCAAGAAAACCAACATAAAGGCAAATATCAATTATAGTGAAAATCTTCCCGCAGCACCGCCCAGACATGCCAATGAGGTATATTATAGCTCAAACAAATGCTTAGGGTGTCTTCTACATGCCTGAACCTTTATTTATACTGAAATATGTGAACGTAAAACAAGACAATATTTAATCGACCCCTACTCCCAATTTGGATCGCCAGACGCCAATATTAAGCATACCTTCCCCGGATATTTTCACCCTAGAGACCAAACTGAGCATTTCATTGGTCTATACAAGGTGTCATTTTTACCTTAAAGGCATGGGCTAACTTTAACATGTGTTTTTCAACCTAAATAGGTGCCTCATTAAGCGGGAAACACGAAAAACCATCATAAAAGCCAAGAAAACCAACATAAAGGCAAATATCAATTATAGTGAAAATCTTCCCCCAGCACCGCCCAGACATGCCATTGAGGTATATTATAGCTCAAACTAATGCTTAGGGTCTCTACTACATGCCTGAACCTTAATTTATACTGAAATATATGGACGTAAGCCAAGACAATATTAAATCGACCCCCACCCTCTATTTGGATAGCCAGACGCCAATATTGACCATACCTACCCCGGATCTTTTCACCCTAGAGACCAAATTGAGCATGTCATTGGTCTATACAAGGTGTCATTTTCACCGTAAAAGCACTGTCTAACTTTTACCTGTGTTTTCAACATAAATAGGTGCCTCATTATGCAGAAAACACGAAAAACCATCATAAAAGCCTAAAAAATCAACATAAAGGCAAACATCAATTATAGTGAAAATCTTCCCCCATCACCGCCCAGACATGCCATTGAGGTATATTATAACTCAAACTAATGCTTAGGGTGTCTTCTACATACCTGATTCTTCATTTATACTGAAATATGTGAACGTAAGCCAACAAAATATTTAATCGACCCCTACTCCCAATTTGGATCGCCAGACGCCAATATAGACCATACCTACCCCGGATCTTTTCACCCTAGAGACAAAACTGAGCATGTCATTGGTCTATACAAGGTATCATTTTTACCTTAAAGGCATTGGCTAACTTTAACATGTGTTTTCCAACATAAATAGGTGCCTTATTAAGCGGGAAACACGAAAAACCATCATAAAAGCCTAGAAAATCAACATAAAGGCAAACATCAATTATAGTGAAAATCTTCCCCCAGCAACGCCCAGACATGCCATTGAGGTATATTATAACTCAAACTAATGCTTAGGGTGTCTTCTACATGCCTGAACCTTTATTTATACTGAAATATGTGAACGTAAAACAAGACAATATTTAATCGACCCCTACTCCCAATTTGGATCGCCAGACGCCAATATTAAGCATACCTTCCCCGGATATTTTCACCCTAGAGACCAAACTGAGCATTTCATTGGTCTATACAAGGTGTCATTTTTACCTTAAAGGCATGGGCTAACTTTAACATGTGTTTTTCAACCTAAATAGGTGCCTCATTAAGCGGGAAACACGAAAAACCATCATAAAAGCCAAGAAAACCAACATAAAGGCAAATATCAATTATAGTGAAAATCTTCCCCCAGCACCGCCCAGACATGCCATTGAGGTATATTATAGCTCAAACTAATGCTTAGGGTCTCTACTACATGCCTGAACCTTAATTTATACTGAAATATGTGGACGTAAGCCAAGACCATATTAAATCGACCCCCACCCTCTATTTGGATAGCCAGACGCCAATATTGACCATACCTACCCCGGATCTTTTCACCCTAGAGACCAAATTGAGCATGTCATTGGTCTATACAAGGTGTCATTTTCACCGTAAAAGCACTGTCTAACTTTTACCTGTGTTTTCAACATAAATAGGTGCCTCATTATGCAGAAAACACGAAAAACCATCATAAAAGCCTAAAAAATCAACATAAAGGCAAACATCAATTATAGTGAAAATCTTCCCCCATCACCGCCCAGACATGCCATTGAGGTATATTATAACTCAAACTAATGCTTAGGGTGTCTTCTACATACCTGAATCTTCATTTATACTGAAATATGTGAACGTAAGCCAACAAAATATTTAATCGACCCCTACTCCCAATTTGGATCGCCAGACGCCAATATAGACCATACCTACCCCGGATCTTTTCACCCTAGAGACAAAACTGAGCATGTCATTGGTCTATACAAGGTATCATTTTTACCTTAAAGGCATTGGCTAACTTTAACATGTGTTTTCCAACATAAATAGGTGCCTTATTAAGCGGGAAACACGAAAAACCATCATAAAAGCCTAGAAAATCAACATAAAGGCAAACATCAATTATAGTGAAAATCTTCCCCCAGCAACGCCCAGACATGCCATTGAGGTATATTATAACTCAAACTAATGCTTAGAGTGTCTACTACATACCTGAATCTTCATTTATACTGAAATATGTGAACGTAAGCCAACAAAATATTTAATCGACCCCTACTCCCAATTTGGATCGCCAGACGCCAATATAGACCATACCTACCCCGGATCTTTTCACCCTAGAGACAAAACTGAGCATGTCATTGGTCTATACAAGGTGTCATTTTTACCTTAAAGGCATTGGCTAACTTTAACATGTGTTTTCCAACATAAATAGGTGCCTTATTAAGCGGGAAACACGAAAAACCATCATAAAAGCCAAGAAAACCAACATAAAGGCAAATATCAATTATAGTGAAAATCTTCCCCCAGCACCGCCCAGACATGCCATTGAAATATATTATAACTCAAACTAATGCTTAGGGTGTCTACTACATGCCTGAACCTTAATTTATACTGAAATATGTGAACGTAAGCCAAGACAATATTAAATCGACCCCTACCGCCAATTTGGATAGCCAGACGCCAATATTGACCATACCTACCCCGGATCTTTTCACCCTAGAGACAAAACTGAGCATATCATTGGTCTCTATAAGGTGTCATTTTTACCGTAAAGGCCTGGTCTAACTTTAACATGTGTCTTCCAACTTAATTAGGTGCCTCATTAAGCGGAAAACACGAAAAACCATCATAAAAGCCTAGAAAACCAACATAAAGGCAAATATCAATTATAGTGAAAATCTTCCCCCAGCACAGCCCAGACATGCCATTGAGGTATATTATAGCTCAAACTAATGCTAAGGGTATTTACTACATGCCTGAATCTTTATTCATACTGAAATATGTGAACGTAAGCCAAAATAATATTTAATCGACCCCTACTCCCAATTTGGATCGCCAGACGCCAATATTAAGCATACCTACCCCGGATCTTTTCACCCTAGAGTCCAAACTGAGCATGTCATTGGTCTATTCAAGGTGTCATTTTTACCTTAAAGGACTTGGCTAACTTTAACATGTGTTTTCCAACATAATTAGGTGCCTCATTAAGCGGAAAACACGAAAAACCATCATAAAAGCCTAGAAAACCAACATAAAGGCAAATTTCAATTATAGTGAAAATCTTCCCCCAGCACCGCCCAGACATGCCATTGAGGTATATTATAGCTCAAACTAATGCTTAGGGTGTCTACTACATGCCTGAATCTTTATTCACACTAAAACATGTGAACGTAAGCCAAACAAATATTTCATCGACCCCTACTCCCAATTTGGATCGCCAGACGCCAATATTGACCATACCTACCCCGGATCTTTTCCCCCTAGAGACAAAAATGAGCATGTCTTTTGTCTATACAAGGTGTCATTTTTTCCGTAAAGGCCTTGGCTAACTTTAACATGTGTTTTCCAACATAAATAGGTGCCTCGTTAAGCGGAAAACACTAAAAACCGTCAGAAAAGCCAAGAAAACCAACATAAAGGCAAATATCAATTATAGTGAAAATCTCCCCGCAGCACCGCCCAGACATGCCATTGAGGTATATTATAGCTCAAACTAATGCTTAGGGTGTCTTCTACATGCCTGAACCTTTATTTATACTTAAATATGTGAACGTAAGCCAAGACAATATTTAATCGACCCCTACTCCCAATTTAGATCGCCAGACGCCAATATTGACCATACCTACCCCGGATCTTTTCACCCTAAAGACCAAACTGAGCATGTCATTGGTCTATACAAGATGTCATTTTTACCGTAAAGGCCTTGGCTAACTTTAACATGTGTTTTCAACCTAAATAGGTGCCTCATTAAGCGGGAAACACGAAAAACAATCATAAAAGCCAAGAAAACCAACATAAAGGCAAATATCAATTATAGTGAAAATCTTCCCCCAGCACCGCCCAGACATGCCATTGAGGTATATTATAGCTCAAACTAATGCTTAGGGTCTCTACTTCATGCCTGAACCTTAATTTATACTGAAATATGTTAACGTAAGCCAACAAAATATTTAATCGACCCCTACTCCCAATTTGGATCGCCAGACGCCAATATAGACCATACCTACCCCGGATCTTTTCACCCTAGAGACAAAACTGAGCATGTCATTGGTCTATACAAGGTGTCATTTTTACCTTAAAGGCATTGGCTAACTTTAACATGTGTTTTCCAACATAAATAGGTGCCTTATAAGCGGAAAACACGAAAAACCATCATAAAAGCCTAGAAAATCAACATTAAGGCAAACATCAATTATAGTGAAAATCTTCCCCCAGCACTGCCCAGACATGCCATTAAGGTATATTATAACTCAAACTAATGCTTAGGGTGTCTACTATATACCTGAATCTTCATTTATATTGAAATATGTAAACGTAAGCCAACAAAATATTTAATCGACCCCTACTCCCAATTTGGACCGCCAGACGCCAATATAGACCATACCTACCCCGGATCTTTTCACCCTACAGACAAAACTGAGCATGTCATTGGTCTATACAAGGTGTCATTTTTACCTTTAAGGCATTGGCTAACTTTAACATGTGTTTTTCAACATAAATAGGTGCCTTATTAAGCGGGAAACATGAAAAACCATCATAAAAGCCAAGAAAACCAACATAAAGGCAAATATCAATTATAGTGAAAATCTTCCCCCAGCACCGCCCAGACATGCCATTGAGGTATATTATAACTCAAACTAATGCTTAGGGTGTCTACTACATGCCTGAACCTTAATTTATACTGAAACATGTGAGCGTAAGCCAAGACAATATTTAATCGACCCCCCACCCTCTATTTGGATAGCCAGACGCCAATATTGACCATACCTACCCCGGATCTTTTCACCCTAGAGACCAAATTGAGCATGTCATTGGTCTATACAAGGTGTCATTTTAACCGTAAAGGCCTTGTCTAACTTTTACCTGTGTTTTTCAACATAAATAGGTGCCTCATTAGGCGGAAAACACGAAAAACCATCATAAAAGCCTAGAAAATCAACATAAAGGCAAACATAAATTATAGTGAAAATCTTCCCCCAGCACCGCCCAGACATGCCATTGAGGTATATTATAGCTCCAACTAATGCTTAGGGTGTCTACTACATGCCTGAATCTTTATTTCTACTGAAACATGTAAACGTAAGCCAAAAAAATATTTCATCGACCCCTACTCCCAATTTGGATCGCCAGACGCCAATATTGACCATACCTACCCCGGATCTTTCCCCCCTAGATACCAAACTAAGCATTTTTTTGTCTATACAAGGTGTCATTTTTACCGTAAAGGCCTTGACTAACTATAACATGTGTTTTCCAACATAAATAGGTGCCTCATTAAGCGGAAAACACTAAAAACCGTCAGAAAAGCCAAGTAACAACAAAAAGGTAAATATCAATTATAGTGAAAATCTTTCCTTAGCACCGCCCAGACATGCCATCGAGGTATATTATAGCTCAAACTAATGCTTAAGGTGTCTACTACATGCCTGAACATTTATTTATACTGAAATATGTGAACGTAAGCCAAGACAATATTTAGTCGACCCCCACCCCCCATTTGGATAGCCAGACGCCAATATTGACATTACCTACCCCGGATCTTTTCACCCTAGAGACCAAAGTGAGCATGTCTTTGGTCTATACAAGGTGTCATTTTTACCGTAAAGGCCTTGGCTTACTTTAAAATATGTTTTCCAACATAAATAAGTGCCTCATTAAGCGGGAAACACGAAAAACCATCATAAAAGCCAAGAAAACAAACATAAAGGCAAATATCAATTATAGTGAAAATCTTCCCCCAGCACCGCCCAGACATGCCATTGAGGTATATTATAGCTCAAACTAATGCTTGGGGTGTCTACTACATGCCTGAATCTTTATTTCTACTGAAACATGTGAACGTAAGCCAAAAAAATATTTCATCGACCCCTACTCCCAATTTGGATCGCCAGACGCCAATATTGACCATACCTACCCCGGATCTTTCCCCCCTAGATACCAAACTAAGCATTTTTTTGTCTATACAAGGTGTCATTTTTACCGTAAAGGCCTTGACTAACTTTAACATGTGTTTTCCAACATAAATAGGTGCCTCATTAAGCGGAAAACACTAAAAACCGTCAGAAAAGCCAAGTAACAACAAAAAGGTAAATATCAATTATAGTGAAAATCTTCCCTTAGCACCGCCCAGACATGCCATCGAGGTATATTATAGCTCAAACTAATGCTTAAGGTGTCTACTACATGCCTGAACATTTATTTATACTGAAATATGTGAACGTAAGCCAAGACAATATTTAGTCGACCCCCACCCCCCATTTGGATAGCCAGACGCCAATATTGATCATATCTACCCCGGATCTTTTCACCCTAGAGACAAAATTGAGCATGTCATTGGTCTATACAAGGTGTCATTTTTACCGTAAAGGCCTTGTCTAACTTTAACATGTGTTTTCCAACATAATTAGGTGCCTTATTATGCGGAAAACACGAAAAACCATCATAAAAGCCAAGAAACCAACATAAAGGCAAATATCAATTATAGTGAAAATCTTCCCCCAGCACCGCCCATAAATGCCATTGAGGTATATTATAGCTCAAACTAATGCTTAGGGTGTCTTCTACATGCCTGAACCTTTATTTATACTTAAATATGTGAACGTAAGCCAAGACAATATTTAATCGACCCCTACTCCCAATTTAGATCGCCAGACGCCAATATTGACCATACCTACCCCGGATCTTTTCACCCTAGAGACCAAACTGAGCATGTCATTGGTCTATACAAGGTGTCATTTTTACCGTAAAGGCCTTGGTTAAGTTTAACATGTGTTTTCAACCTAAATAGGTGCCTCATTAAGCGGGAAACACGAAAAACAATCATAAAAGCCAAGAAAACCAACATAAAGGCAAATATCAATTATAGTGAAAATCTTCCCCCAGCACCGCCCAGACATGCCATTGAGGTATATTATAGCTCAAACTAATGCTTAGGGTCTCTACTTCATGCCTGAACCTTAATTTATACTGAAATATGTTAACGTAAGCCAAGACAATATTTAGTCGACCCCACCCCCCATTTGGATAGCCAGACGCCAATATTGATCATATCTACCCCGGATCTTTTCACCCTAGAGACAAAATTGAGCATGTCATTGGTCTATACAAGGTGTCATTTTTACCGTAAAGGCCTTGTCTAACTTTAACATGTGTTTTCCAACATAATTAGGTGCCTTTATTAGGCGGAAAACACGAAAAACCATCATAGAAGCCAAGAAACCAACATAAAGGCAAATATCAATTATAGTGAAAATCTTCCCCCAGCACCGCCCATAAATGCCATTGAGGTATATTATAGCTCAAACTAATGCTTAGGGTGTCTACTACATGCCTAAATCATTATTTATACTGAAATATGTGAATGTAAGGCAAAAAAATATTTCATCGATCCCTACCCCCAATTTGGATAGCCAGACGCCAATATTGACCATACCTACCCCGGATCTTTTCACCCTAGAGACAAAACTGAGCATGTCATTGGTCTATACAAGGTGTCATTTTTACCGTAAAGGCCTGGCTAACTTTAACATGTGTTTTCCAACATAAATAACTGCCTCATTAAGCGGAAAACACGAAATACCATAAAAAAGGCAAGAAAACCAACATAAAGGCAAATATCAATTATAGTGAAAATCTTCCCCCAGCACCGCCCAGACATGCCATTGAGGTATATTATAGCTCAAACTAATGCTAAGGGTGTCTACTACATGCCTGAATTTTTATTTAAAGTGAAATATGTGATCGTAAGCCAAAATAATATTTAAGCGACCCCTACTCCAAATTAGGATCGCCAGACGCCAATATTGAGCATACCTACCCCGGATCTTTTCACCCTAGAGACCAAATTGAGCATGTCATTGGTCTATACAAGGTGTCATTTTTACCTTAAAGGCCTTGACTAACTTCAACATGTGTTTTCCAACATAAATAAGTGCTTCATTAAGCGGGAAACACGAAAAACCATCATAAAAGCCAAGAAAACATTCAAAAAGGCAAATATCAATTATAGTGAAAATCTTTCCCAGCACCGCCCAAACATGCCATTGAGGTATATTATAGCTCAAACTAATGCTTCGGGTGTCTACTACATGCCTGAATCTTTATGTATACTAAAATATGTGAACGTAAGCCAAAAAAATATTTAATCGACCCCTACCCCAAATTTGAATCGCCAGACGCCAATATTGAGCATACCTACCCCAGATCTTTTCACCCTAGAGACAAAACTGAGCATGTCATTGGTCTATACAAGGTGTCATTTTTACCTTAAAGGCCTTGGCTAACTTTAACATGTGTTTTCCAACATAAAAAGGTGCCTCATTAAGCGGAAAACACGAAAAACTATCATAAAAGCCAAGAAAACCAACATAAAGGCAAATATCAATTATAGTGAAAATCTTCCCCAATCACCGCCTAGACATGCCATTGAGGTATATTATAGCTCAAACTAATGCTAAGGGTGTTTACTACATGCCTGGATCTTTATTTATACTGAAATATGTGAACGTAAGCCAAAAAAATATTGAATCGACCCCTATTCCCAATTTGAATCGCCAGACGCCAATATTGAGCATACCTACCCTGGATCTTTTCACCCTAGAGACAAAACTAAGCATGTCATTGGTCTATACAAGGTGTCATTTTTACCTTAAAGGCCTTGGCTAACTTTAACATGTGTTTTCCAACATAAATAGGTGTCTCATTAAGCGGAAAACACGAAAAACCATCATAAAAGCCAAGAAAACCAACATAAAGGCACATATCAATTATAGTGAAAATCTTTCCCCAGCACCGCCCAGACATGCCATTGAGGTATATTATAGCTCAAACTAATGCGTAGGGTGTCTACTACATGCATGAACCTTAATTTCTACTGAAATATGTGAACGTAAGCCAAGACAATATTTAATCGACCCCTACCCCCAATTTTGATAGCCAGACGTCAATATTGACCATACCTACCCCGGATCTTTTCACACTAGAGACAAAACTGAGCATATCATTGGTCTATACAAGGTGTCATTTTTACCGTAAAGGCCTTGTCTAACTTTAATATGTGTCTTCCAACTTAATAAGGTGCCTCATTAAGTGGAAAACATGAAAAACCATCATAAAAGCCTAGAAAACCAACATAAAGGCAAATATCAATTATAGTGAAATTCTTCCCCCAGCACCGCCCAGACATGCCATTGAGGTATATTATAGCTCAAACTAATGCTTAGGGTGTCTTCTACATGCCTGAATCTTTATGTATACTGAAATATGTGAAAGTAAGCCAAGAATATAATTAATCGACCCCTACCCCCAATTTGGAAATCCAGACGACAATATTGACCATACCTACCCCGTATCTTTTCACCATAGAGACAAAACTGAGCATGTCATTGGTCTATACAAGGTGTCATTTTTACCGTAAAGGCCTTGGCTAACTTTAACATGTGTTTTCCAACATAAATAGGTGCTTCATTTGGCGGAAAACACGAAAAACCATCATAAAAGCCTAGAAAACCAACATAAAGGCAAATATCAATTATGGTAAAAATCTTCCCCCAGCATCGCCCAGACATGCCATTGAGGTATAGTATAGCTCAAACTAATGCTAAGGGTGTTTACTACATGCCTGGATCTTTATTTATACTGAAATATGTGAACGTAAGCCAAAAAAATATTTAATCGACCCCTACTCCCAATTTGAATCGCCAGACGCCAATATTGAGCATACCTACCCCGTATCTTTTCACCATAGAGACCAAACTGAGCATGTCATTGGTCTATACAAGGTGTCATTTTTACCGTAAAGGCCTTGGCTGACTTTAACATGTGTCTTCCAACTTAATTAGGTGCCTCATTAAGCGGAAAACACGAAAAACCATCATAAAAGCCAAAAAAACCAACATAAAGGCAAATATCAATTATAGTAAAAATCTTCCCCCAGCAAGGTTTCATTTTTACCGTAAAGGCCTTGGCTAACTTTAACATGTGTTTTCCAACATAAATAGGTGCCTCATTAAGCGGGAAACACGAAAAACCATCATAAAAGCCAAGAAAACCAACATAAAGGCAAATATCAATTATAGTGAAAATCTTCCCCCAGCACCGCCAAGACGTGCCATTGAGGTATATTATAGCTCAAACTATTGCTTAGGGTGTCTACTACATGCCTGAATCTTTATTTATACTGAAATATGTGAACGTAAGCCAAGAAAATATTTAATCGACCCATACCCCCAATTTGGATAGCTAGACGCCAATATTGAACATACCTACCCCGGATCTTTTCACCCTAGAGACCAAACTGAGCGTGTCATTGGTCTATACAAGTTGTCATTTTTACCTTAAAGGCCTTGGCTAACTTTAACATGTGTTTTCCAACATAAATAGGTGCTTCATTTGGCGGAAAACACGAAAAACCATCATAAAAGCCAAGAAAACCAACATAAAGGCAAATATTAATTATGGTAAAAATCTTCCCCCAGCACCGCCCAGACATGCCATTGAGGTATATTATAGCTCAAACTAATGCTAAGGGTGTTTACTACATGCCTTGATCTTTATTTATACTGAAATATGTGAACGTAAGTCAAAAAAATATTTAATCGACCCCTACTCCCAATTTGAATCGCCAGACGCCAATATTGAGCATACCTACTCCGGATCTTTTCAATCTAGAGACAAAACTAAGCATGTCATATGTCTATACAAGGTGTCATTTTTACCTTAAAGGCCTTGGCTAACTTTAACATGTGTTTTTCAACATAAATAGGTGCTTCATTAAGCGGAAAACACGAAAAACCATCTTAAAAGCCAAAAAAAAACAACATAAAGGCAAATATCAATTATAGTGAAAATCTTCCCCCAGCACCACCCAGACATGCCATTGAGGTATATTATAGCTCAAACTAATGCTTAGTGTGTCTACTACATGCCTGAAACTTAATTTCTACTAAAATATGTCAACGTAAGCCAAGACAATATTTGTAGATGTTACATATGAGGGTGTAGTTCACCTCATGTAATACAGGTCTCTGGTGGATGTTACATATGAGGGTGTAGTACACCTTATATAATACAGGTCTCTGGTGGATGTTACATATGAGGGTGTAGTCCACCTTATGTAATACAGGTCTCTTGTGGATGTTACATATGAGGGTGTAGTCCACCTTATGTAATACAGGTCTCTGGTGGAAGTTACATATGAGGGTGTAGTCCACCTTATGTAATACAGGTCTCTGGTAGATGTTACATATGAGGCTGTAGTCCACCTTATGTAATACAGGTCTCTGGTGGATGTTACATATGAGGGTGTAGTCCACCTTATGTAATACAGGTCTCTGGTGGATGTTACATATGAGGGTATAGTCCACCTTATGTAATACAGGTCTCTGGTGGATGTAACATATGAGGGTATAGTACACCTTATGTAATACAGGTCTCTGGTGGATGTTACATATGAGGGTGTAGTCCACCTTATGTAATACAGGTCTCTGGTGAAAGTTACATATGAGGGTGTAGTCCACCTTATGTAATACAGTTCTCTGGTGGATGTTACATATGAGGGTATAGTCCACCTTATATAATACAGATTTCTGGTAGAAGTTACATATGAGGGTGTAGTACACCTTATATGATACAGGTCTCTGGTAGATGTTACATATGAGGGTGTAGTCCACCTTATGTAATACAGGTCTCTGGTGGATGTTACATATATGAGGGTGTAGTCCACCTTATGTAATACAGGTCTCTGTTGGATGTTACCTATAAGGGTGTAGTCCACCTTATGTAATACAGGTCTCTGGTGGAAGTTACATATGAGGGTGTAGTACACCTTATGTAATACAGGTCTCTGGTGGATGTTACATATGAGGGTATAGTCCACCTTATGTAATACAGGTCTCTGGTGGATGTTACATATGAGGGTGTAGTCCACCTTATATGATACAGGTCTCTGGTAGATGTTACATATGAGGTTGTAGTACACCTTATGTAATACAGGTCTCTGGTGGATGTTACAGATGAGGGTGTAGTCCACCTTATGTAATACAGGTCTCTGGTGGATGTTACATATGAGGGTGTAGTCCACCTTATGTAATACAGGTCTCTGGTGGATGTTACATATGATGATGTAGTCCTCCTTATGTAATACAAGTCTCTGGTGGATGTAACATATGAGAGTGTAGTACACCTTATATAATACAGGTCTCTGGTAGATGTTACATATGAGGGTGTAGTCCACCTTATGTAATACATGTCTCTGGTAGATGTTACATATGAGGGTGTAGTCCACCTTATGTAATACAGGTCTCTGGTAGATGTTACATATGAGGGTGTAGTCCACCTTATGTAATACAGGTCTCTGGTGGATGTTTCATATGAGAGTGTAGTCCACCTTATATAATACAGGTCTCTGGTAGATGTAACATATGAGGGTGTAGTACACCTTATATAATACAGGTCTCTGGTAGATGTTACATATGAGGGTGTAGTTCACCTCATGTAATACAGGTCTCTGGTGGATGTTACATATGAGGGTGTAGTACACCTTATATAATACAGGTCTATGGTGGATGTTACATATGAGGGTGTAGTCCACCTTATGTAATACAGGTCTCTGGTGGATGTTTCATATGAGGATGTAGTCCACCTTATGTAATACAGGTCTGTGGTGGATGTTACATATGAGGGTATAGTACACCTTATATAATACAGGTTTCTGGTAGATGTTACATATGAGGGTGTAGTACACCTTATGTAATACATGTCTCTGGTGGATGTTACATATGAGGGTGTAGTCCACCTTATGTAATACAGGCCTCTGGTGGATGTTACATATATGAGGGTGTAGTCCACCTTATGTAATACAGGTCTCTGGTGTATGTTACATATGAGGGTGTAGTCCACCTTATGTAATACCGGTCTCTGGTGGAAGTTACATATGAGGGTGTAGTACACCTTATATAATACAGGTCTCTCGTGGATGTTTCATATGAGGGTGTAGTCCACCTTATGTAATACAGGTCTCTGGTAGATGTTTCATATGAGGGTGTAGTCCACCTTATGTAATACAGGTCTCTGGTGGATGTTTCATATGAGGGTGTAGTCCACCTTATGTAATACAGGTCTCTGGTGGACGTTACATATGAGGGTATAGTACACCTTATATGATACAGGTCTCTGGTAGATGTTACATATGAGGGTGTAGTACACCTTATGTAATACAGGTCTCTGGTGGATGTTGAAGGCCGTACTTTAACCTATAATGGTTTAATTTTTAAATTGTTATTTGGATGGAGAGTTGTCTCATTGGCACTCACACCACATCTTCCTATATCTATATAGTACACCTTATATAATACAGGTCTCTGGTAGATGTTACATATGAGGGTGTAGTCCACCTTATGTAATACAGGTCTCTGGTGGATGTTACATATGAGGGTATAGTCCACCTTATGTAATACAGGTCTCTGGTGGACGTTACATATGAGGGTATAGTACACCTTATATGATACAGGTCTCTGGTAGATGTTACATATGAGGGTGTAGTACACCTTATGTAATACAGGTCTCTGGTGGATGTTACATATATGAGGGTGTAGTCCACCTTATGTAATACAGGTCTCTGGTGGATGTTACATATGAGGGTGTAGTCCACCTTATGTAATACAGGTCTCTGGTGGATGTTACATTTGAGGTTGTAGTCCACCTTATGTTATACAGGTCTCTCGTGGATGTTTCATATGAGGGTGTAGTCCACCTTATGTAATACAGGTCTCTGGTGGATGTTACATATGAGGGTGTAGTCCACCTTATGTAATACAGGTCTCTGGTGGATGTTACATATGAGGGTGTAGTACACCTTATGTAATACAGGTCTCTGGTGGATGTTACATATGAGGGTGTAGTCCACCTTATGTAATACAGGTCTCTGGTGGATGTTACATATGAGGGTGTAGTACACCTTATGTAATACAGGTCTCTGGTGGATGTTACATATGAGGGTGTAGTCCACCTAGTGTAATACAGGTCTCTGGTGGATGTTACATATGAGGATGTAGTCCACCTTATGTAATACAGGTCTCTGGTGGATGTAACATATGAGGGTGTAGTCCACCTTATGTAATACAGGTCTCTGGTAGATGTTACATATGAGGCTGTAGTCCACCTTATGTAATACAGTTCTCTGGTGGATGTAACATATGAGGGTGTAGTACACCTTATATAATACAGGTCTCTGGTGGATGTAACATATGAGGGTGTAGTACACCTTATATAATACAGGTCTCTGGTAGATGTTACATATGATGGTGTAGTCCACCTTATATAATACAGTTCTCTGGTAGATGTTACATATGAGGGTGTAGTACACCTTATATAATACAGGTCTCTGGTGGATGTAACATATGAGGGTGTAGTACACCTTATATAATACAGGTCTCTGGTAGATGTTACATATGATGGTGTAGTCCACCTTATATAATACAGTTCTCTGGTAGATGTAACATATGAGGGTATAGTCCACCTTATGTAATACAGGTCTCTGGTGGATGTTACATATGAGGGTGTAGTTCACCTCATGTAATACAGGTCTCTGGTGGATGTTACATATGAGGGTGTAGTCCACCTTATGTAATACAGGTCTCTGGTGGATGTTACATATGAGGGTGTAGTTCACCTCATGTAATACAGGTCTCTGGTGGATGTTACATATGAGGGTGTAGTCCACCTTATGTAATACAGGTCTTTGGTGGATGTAACATATGAGGGTATAGTACACCTTATGTAATACAGGTCTCTGGTGGATGTTACATATGAGGATGTAGTTCACCTTATGTAATACAGGTCTCTGGTGGATGTTACATATGAGGGTGTAGTCCACCTTATGTAATACAGGTCTCTGGTGGATGTAACTTATTAGGGTGTAGTACACCTTATATAATACAGGTCTCTGGTGGATGTTACATATGAGGGTGAAGTCCACCTTATGTAATACAGGTCTCTGGTGGATGTTTCATATGAGGATGTAGTACACCTTATATAATACAGGTTTCTGGTAGATGTTACATATGAGGGTGTAGTACACCTTATGTAATACATGTCTCTGGTGGATGTTACATATGAGGGTGTAGTCCACCTTATGTAATACAGGTCTCTGGTGGATGTTACATATATGAGGGTGTAGTCCACCTTATGTAATACAGGTCTCTGGTGTATGTTACATATGAGGGTGTAGTCCACCTTATGTAATACCGGTCTCTGGTGGAAGTTACATATGAGGGTGTAGTACACCTTATATAATACAGGTCTCTCGTGGATGTTTCATATGAGGGTGTAGTCCACCTTATGTAATACAGGTCTCTGGTAGATGTTTCATATGAGGGTGTAGTCCACCTTATGTAATACAGGTCTCTGGTGGATGTTTCATATGAGGGTGTAGTCCACCTTATGTAATACAGGTCTCTGGTGGACGTTACATATGAGGGTATAGTACACCTTATATAATACAGGTCTCTGGTAGATGTTACATATGAGGGTGTAGTCCACCTTATGTAATACAGGTCTCTGGTGGATGTTACATATGAGGGTATAGTCCACCTTATGTAATACAGGTCTCTGGTGGACGTTACATATGAGGGTATAGTACACCTTATATGATACAGGTCTCTGGTAGATGTTACATATGAGGGTGTAGTACACCTTATGTAATACAGGTCTCTGGTGGATATTACATATATGAGGGTGTAGTCCACCTTATGTAATACAGGTCTCTGGTGGATGTTACATATGAGGGTGTAGTCCACCTTATGTAATACAGGTCTCTGGTGGATGTCACATATGAGGGTGTAGTCCACCTTATATAATACAGGTCTCTGGTAGATGTTACATATGAGGGTGTAGTACACCTTATGTAATACAGGTCTCTGGTGGATGTTACATATGAGGGTGTAGTACACCTTATGTAATACAGGTCTCTGGTGGATGTTACATATGAGGGTGTAGTCCACCTTGTGTAATACAGGTCTCTGGTGGATGTTACATCTGAGGATGTAGTCCACCTTATGTAATACAGGTCTCTGGTGGATGAAACATATGAGGGTGTAGTCCACCTTATGTAATACAGGTCTCTGGTAGATGTTACATATGAGGCTGTAGTCCACCTTATGTAATACAGTTCTCTGGTGGATGTTACATATGAGGGTGTAGTTCACCTCATGTAATACAGGTCTCTGGTGGATGTTACATATGAGGGTGTAGTCCACCTTATGTAATACAGGTCTCTGGTGGATGTTACATATGAGGGTGTAGTCCACCTTATGTAATACAGGTCTCTGGTGGATGTCACATATGAGGGTGTAGTCCACCTTATATAATACAGGTCTCTGGTAGATGTTACATATGAGGGTGTAGTACACCTTATGTAATACAGGTCTCTGGTGGATGTTACATATGAGGGTGTAGTACACCTTATGTAATACAGGTCTCTGGTGGATGTTACATATGAGGGTGTAGTCCACCTTGTGTAATACAGGTCTCTGGTGGATGTTACATCTGAGGATGTAGTCCACCTTATGTAATACAGGTCTCTGGTGGATGAAACATATGAGGGTGTAGTCCACCTTATGTAATACAGGTCTCTGGTAGATGTTACATATGAGGCTGTAGTCCACCTTATGTAATACAGTTCTCTGGTGGATGTTACATATGAGGGTGTAGTTCACCTCATGTAATACAGGTCTCTGGTGGATGTTACATATGAGGGTGTAGTCCACCTTATGTAATACAGGTCTTTGGTGGATGTAACATATGAGGGTATAGTACACCTTATGTAATACAGGTCTCTGGTGGATGTTACATATGAGGATGTAGTTCACCTTATGTAATACAGGTCTCTGGTGGATGTTACATATGAGGGTGTAGTCCACCTTATGTAATACAGGTCTCTGGTGGATGTAACTTATTAGGGTGTAGTACACCTTATATAATACAGGTCTCTGGTGGATGTTACATATGAGGGTGAAGTCCACCTTATGTAATACAGGTCTCTGGTGGATGTTTCATATGAGGATGTAGTACACCTTATATAATACAGGTTTCTGGTAGATGTTACATATGAGGGTGTAGTACACCTTATGTAATACATGTCTCTGGTGGATGTTACATATGAGGGTGTAGTCCACCTTATGTAATACAGGTCTCTGGTGGATGTTACATATATGAGGGTGTAGTCCACCTTATGTAATACAGGTCTCTGGTGTATGTTACATATGAGGGTGTAGTCCACCTTATGTAATACCGGTCTCTGGTGGAAGTTACATATGAGGGTGTAGTACACCTTATATAATACAGGTCTCTCGTGGATGTTTCATATGAGGGTGTAGTCCACCTTATGTAATACAGGTCTCTGGTAGATGTTTCATATGAGGGTGTAGTCCACCTTATGTAATACAGGTCTCTGGTGGATGTTTCATATGAGGGTGTAGTCCACCTTATGTAATACAGGTCTCTGGTGGACGTTACATATGAGGGTATAGTACACCTTATATAATACAGGTCTCTGGTAGATGTTACATATGAGGGTGTAGTCCACCTTATGTAATACAGGTCTCTGGTGGATGTTACATATGAGGGTATAGTCCACCTTATGTAATACAGGTCTCTGGTGGACGTTACATATGAGGGTATAGTACACCTTATATGATACAGGTCTCTGGTAGATGTTACATATGAGGGTGTAGTACACCTTATGTAATACAGGTCTCTGGTGGATATTACATATATGAGGGTGTAGTCCACCTTATGTAATACAGGTCTCTGGTGGATGTTACATATGAGGGTGTAGTCCACCTTATGTAATACAGGTCTCTGGTGGATGTCACATATGAGGGTGTAGTCCACCTTATATAATACAGGTCTCTGGTAGATGTTACATATGAGGGTGTAGTACACCTTATGTAATACAGGTCTCTGGTGGATGTTACATATGAGGGTGTAGTACACCTTATGTAATACAGGTCTCTGGTGGATGTTACATATGAGGGTGTAGTCCACCTTGTGTAATACAGGTCTCTGGTGGATGTTACATCTGAGGATGTAGTCCACCTTATGTAATACAGGTCTCTGGTGGATGAAACATATGAGGGTGTAGTCCACCTTATGTAATACAGGTCTCTGGTAGATGTTACATATGAGGCTGTAGTCCACCTTATGTAATACAGTTCTCTGGTGGATGTTACATATGAGGGTGTAGTACACCTTATGTAATACAGGTCTCTGGTGGATGTTACATATGAGGGTGTAGTACACCTTATGTAATACAGGTCTTTTTTTTATACAACATTCATTCTGTGTCAGAAACCTATGCCATGTAATCACAATCAAAATTTAGAGCTGAATCCAGCTTGAATGTTGTGTCCATACTTGCCCCAACTGTTCAGGGTTCAACCTCTGTGATCATATAAAGCATCTGGTTCTCTTTGTTGAAGGCTGTATGGATGCCAAATATTTTAACTTTGGCAGATAGTTGTCTCATTGGCAATCATACCACATCTCCTAATTATTTATTTATATGTATACAGTATATAGTTAATTGTTCTGGTTGTATTGAATTAAAGGACATTTCCCAAATATCTGCATTCATGAGCAACTGTTAATGTTCTTATTTTTATTCTTTTGTAAAATTGGAAAGACCATCAAAAAGGTAAAAGACAGGAATAAAGGTTTGGTGTACATCATTGGTTCACCACAAATAGATAGTATTGTTACATGTATGTAGATGTCCATACTTTCCAAAGAGGCTATGTGAGCTAATAAAAAACAATGTCATAGCACACATATTGTGGAAATCACAAGAGTGCACACACTGAAATGTCTCGCCTTCTTTACAAATCATTGATATTATGTTGATAGTCCTAATAAAGCTTTATTACAACTGTCACATAAACTTAACATAAACCAAGACAAGAGTGCACACACTGAAATGTCTCGCCTTCTTTACTAATCACTGATGTTATGTTGATAGTCCTAAGTATAAAGCTTTATTACAACTGTCACATAAACGTTACATTAACCGAAATAACTAAACAAAGACCAATGAACCATGAAAATGGGGTCAAGGTCAGATGAACCATGCCAGGCTGACATGTACAGCTAACAAATATAAAACAAATATAGTTGACCTAATACTTATAGTTTAATAAAAATAGTCCAAAACACAAAAACTTAACACTGAGCAATGAATTGTGAAAATAAGGTCAAGGTCAAATAAAACCTGCGTGACTATTGTATA
This sequence comes from Mytilus trossulus, assembly GCF_036588685.1. Classification (NCBI taxonomy): domain Eukaryota; kingdom Metazoa; phylum Mollusca; class Bivalvia; order Mytilida; family Mytilidae; genus Mytilus; species Mytilus trossulus. The sequence goes on from NC_086380.1 coordinate 73,522,092, forward strand.
GATCATAAAATATTTCCATACACTTAATATAGTTCACCTATGGTGTATAGTATTTGATAAAATGACCAAAACTGAAAAAATTAACTTTGACCACTGAACCATGAAAATAAGGCCAAGGTCAGATAACATCTGTCCACTAGACATGTTCACCTTTCAATAATTCCATACAACAAATATAGTAGACCTATTGCTTAAAGTATGAGAAAAACAGACCAAACACAAAAACTTAAATATAACCACTGAACCATGAAAATGAGGTCAAGGTCAGATGACAACTGCCAGTTGGACATGTACACCTTAGAGTGCTTCCATACACCGAATATACTAGACCTATTGCTTATAGTATCTCAGATATGGAATTGACCACCAAAACTTAACCACTGATCCATGAAATGAGGTCGAGGTCATGTGAAAACTGTCTGACAGGCAAGAGGACCTTGCAAGGTACACACATACCAAATATAGTTATCCTATTACTATTAATAAGAGAGAATTTAACATTACAAAACTTTTTTTTAAGTAGTCACTGAAAATGAGGTCAAGGACATTGGACTGACGGAAACTTCGTTACATGAGGCATCCATATACAAAGTATGAAGCATCCAGGTCTCCCATCTTCTAAAATATAAAGCTTTTAAGAAGTGAGCTAACACCGCCACCGCCGCCACTGCTGTAGCCACCGCTACTGGATCACTATCCCTATGTGGAGCTTTCTGGGACAAAAGTAGCAGGCTCAACAAAAACTAGACTAGTATATTTTTTATTTCATCTTTATCAATTTAACTGTACAAAAAATATTGGTCATATTGCAAATGAAGATTCTATTTACAAACTATTTCCTGCATTATATATGTTTATATGTACATATGTGAAATAAGATAACTCAGCAAGTTGATCATGTTGGTTAACAAAATATATAACAAAACAGAAAAAATATAAACTTCTGTATTTCAAAAGAAGAGAATTCATAACAATATAAATAATTAAAATCAAATTCAAATTTTATGTTTATAAACAGAATAAATATAATAAAATTTGAAAGGGTTCTGCGGAACCCAGTGTCTCGCCTACTTTTGCTGTAAATTGCATGCTCAACCAAAATGAGGAAAAAAATCAATAAAAATATTCCTCTTGATACTATCTTATGACTGTAAGAAGCTTCTGTCCAAGTTTGATAAAAATCTAGGATAGTTAATGAATCTAATAAATGTTTTGAAAACTTTAACTGCAGACTGTATGTAATGTTAACTGGAAGAAAATCTAAGTCCATTTAAAAGTAAAATACAGAAAAAATGGAGTTATCTTTTTACAAAATTTACTTCTGGTTACCATCTTATGATCATAAATAAGCTTCTGTCCGAGTTTGGTACAAACCCAGGATAGTTTAAGAAAGTTACTAAAATTTTAAAAACTTTAACCACAGAGTGAATGTAATGTATCCCCGCAGAAAAACCAAGTCCATTTAAAAGTCAAATACGGAAAAAATTGATTGATTTTTTTACAAAATTTACTTCTGGATACTATCTCATGATCATAAACAAGCTTCTGTCCAAGTTTGGTAGAAATCCAGTATAGTTTAAGAAAGTTATTAAAATTTCAAAAACTTTAACCACAGAGTGAATATTTGTTGACACAACCGCCGCCGCCGGAATGCAGGATCGCTTAGTCTTGCTTTTTCGACTAAGGTCGAAGGCTCGACAAAAATGGAGGAGGTTTGATAGAGCCATTAGTTCATTTTGTAGTTTGACCATGAACTTCCAAATAACTACAGTAAAACTCTTGTTGTGTATTCAAAAGTTGATAATAAGAACTCAAAATGAGACTGTTTATGAGTTTTGATATGCACTTTTTACTAGAATGTGACCTAATACAGTTAACAACAAATAAGTAAGAAAGAATGCAACAATACTAAAGCTGATTTCTGAGACAATGCAAAATGGAAAGAAGTTGTTCTTTTTGACATTCAAATTATAGGTGCCAAAACAATGGCATTACAGTTACTATACCTTCACCTTTAGTCTACAACAATATTAAAAAAAAATAAATATATAAAAAAGATTTAATTGAAAACAACATGTAAAATTCAAATAAGACTCAATAAGGAGCAAATTCATTGAATGACATATCATATAAATGTATCTGAGAGTTTGAAATTTGAAATATTTACTGGCCACATTAAACAAGAGGCTCTCAAGATCCTGAATCGCTCACCTTAATTTTTTTGTTTAAATCTCTCATCAATGATTATTTTGGCTTTTCAATTTATTTAAATGTTCTTTGAATTGTCCTATTTTCTTCTAAAGCAAAAAAAAATCATTTTCTCCTATGTTCTATTTTAGCCATAGGAGCTATGTTTCTTTACATACAAGGAAATAAAATATAAAATTTATACTAGATACTCTGAAACTCATTTAGCTTAAGTTTGGTTGAAATTGATACAGCAGTTTCAAAAGAGAAGATTTTTTAAAGTAAGTCAACATGATGAACAAATTGTGAAAAAGTCTTTAAAGGGCAATAACTCCTTAAGGGGTCAATTGACAATTTTGGTCAAATTGACTTATTTGTAGATCTTACTTTGCTTAACATTTTTGCTATTAACAGTTTATCTGTATCTATAATAATATTCAAGATAATAACCAAAAACTGCAAAATTTCTTTAAAATCATCAATTCAGGGGCATTATACCTGAAAAACCAGTTACCCAATTTGGCTGAAAATTTCAGGACAGGTAGACCTTGACCTAATAAATACTTACACTTCTTGTCTTATTTGCTCTAAATGCTGGAGTTTTTGAGATATGAGCCAATAACTGCATTTTACCCTGTGTTCTTTTTTTAGCCATCACGGCCATGTTTTTTGTTCTTACTTTGATGATCATTTTTGCTGTTTACAGTTTATCTTTATCTATAATAATATTCAAGATAATGACCAAAAACTGCAAAATTTCCTTAAAATTACCAATGAAGTGGCAGCAACCCAACAATGGGTTGTTTGATTCATCTGAAAATTTTAGGGCTGATAGATCTTGAACATTTTTACCCAATGTCAGATTTGCTCTAAATGCTTTCAGTTTTGAGATATATTCCAAAAACTGCATTTGACCCCTATGTTCTATTTTTAGCAATGGCGACCATGTTTGTTTGTGATAGATCAAAACTTCGGATACAATTTATAAACTAGATACCCTAAGGAACATTAAGTTAAAGTTTGGACTGGCCTAGTAGTTTCAGAGGAAAAGATTCTTGACGACAGACGACGGACGCTAAGTGATGGCATAAGCTCACATGGCCCTTTGGGCCAGGAGAGCTAAAAACAAGATTATAAAGATTAACAAACAGGCTCAATTACAACATCAGATAAAACAAGTAATGATTGTAACAGGAAGATATAACAAAACCTTCCAAACAAGGTCCACATTAACATAAACCCTTTGGTCTCCCTATATTATTCATTCAATTCATCTTGCGTAAAATATATGGTTTAGAAGGAAAATTGACTATTTACTAGATAACATTAGTTATAAAGTGTGCTAGTGACCTAATACAGTATATATATAGGGTCAGTGAATTCCATATGGTGTGAGAGGGAAGCTCTAATCCAAATATGGAATTTACTGACCCCATATATCACGTATTACATCACTTGCACACTTATAACAAATTTATCTTACAGACTATCTTAACGTGTAAAATTTAGACAAAATGATCAAGTCTTCAATACAGTTAGCATTAACATGATTAAGAAACTACTTCCTTTGATCCTACAAAAACAGATGCCAACAATGACAACTTGCTAGATTTAAATGTGTTTTATGAATTTATTTCACTTTATCATCACTTTCTTAGTCTGTTGAAACCTTTAAGATATTTTCTCAGTACTGTTTTTTTTTTAAGGAATGTAGCTTCACTACTTACAGTGTATGAAATAAGCCACACCTACTTATTACCCGATATGGAATATAAAAGGGGCATAACTCCACTACTAAGGGTGTATGAAATAAGCCCTGCCTCACAACTAATTTAATTTTAAATATACACGGTTTCCACAAGGACCATTTTAACCAATCATATTCCTAGCAATGTTTGGGCTCTAGTCCCAAGAGGTCATCCCAATCCTTAGGGGTTCAAATATTTAAAAATTACAAGATATTTTGGATAGGAATGACCAAAAGGGCATACACTATTTAGCAATTTTACATGACACACAGGAGTGTATATGGTTAAGGGTGTGGGTACAAATGGACTTCTCACTACTAAAGACTGCTTGCACAGATTCAATTGAATCTGACAACTTTACAGAATTCTGTCAGATCATCTTTTCCGTGACTTGCTATCAAAGGTTGTCTTTTTTCCACTTTACACAATGTGTTTAGGGGTAAAGTACAATCAACAGGGCTCGTCACCAACTACAAAGGAGAACCAGACATACACCGACTGATACGCAGGGAAGCGGTTCTTCCACTCGTACCAACAGCAGAAGTAGAAGAGGTCTGGTTCCATGCACTGGAAGAGTTGGAAAATTCAGACTAAACTTCAAATACTACCCCTTTTACAGACTACGTCACTACATACTGGGTTGAGGCAAATAGACAACTATGGAATCATTTACAAACAGAAGGACTAAGGACAACAAACCACTTAAAAGAATGGCACAGTGGCTTGAAAAAGATGATCCAAGTGCCACATTCAAACATCTATATGCTACTTAAGTACCTCAAAGAATAGCAAGCGTTTAACGAGATAACTCTTATCCAGTACCATGCCGGGGAGAACGACCAACAAAGAGAATGAAATACACCAAACTGAAGCAGCGCCTTCAGCAACATGATGATCCACTTCAGAATGGTGATGTTACTTCTGACATTTTATGACTTTACATTATATTTTATGTTTGATGATATTTCATATTCATATGTGCAAAATAAAATATTTGATTTAATTTATATTCTTGGTTTTTTTTCATATTTTATAAGAAAAATTATTAGTTACCTGTAATTACCTACTGTTCATATTAAAACAGATTAATCACAATCAAAACAATTCCCGATTGTCCCACAATTAAACTTCCCAATTGTACCACAAACATCTTCCCGATTGTCCCACAAAATTTCACTACCTTTTTACCTGTAATTTCAAATAGTGGGATCAAAAACTTGTCAAAAACACAGAGACAGGTAGGGTTCACAGTATTTTCATTGGAAAATATCTTTATACTTTCAGAATTAAGTGACGAAATTGATTTGAAATTCTTTCCCCATTTAGAAAACTGTTTCGTAAATTATGAAAATAACAAGTGCTAGCAAAATCACTGCAAAAACTATTTCATTGTCTGTAAAAACATTTTTTTTAAATATCAACCTTCATTTAAAGACCCTTATTCATAAATGTGAATAAAGAATTGCCATAAAGTTTGTATATGAATATCAACTTTGTATAAAAACATGAAAAAAACACAATTATTAACTATATATGTAAAATAGATTAAGAAAATATAAATATAGTAATTTCTATTAATACATTTGTAGAATGAAATTTATATTTTTTACTTTATTTTCACTTCAATCAATGACAAGTTACTGGTATTGAGAAGTTTCTAATGACAAAATTCATTTTTTATAAACAGACATAATATATACATAACATTTTAAAATTAAACTTAACTAAGAAATAGAACATACCATCAAATACATTAAATTAAAATGACAATTTGATGACCATGGTATAAATCATTTTAAATATACACAATTTCAGTGTATGAATTTCAATCAACAATATTGTAAAGATTATAAATAAATAAGTGACAAATAATTGTACAAGTCCAGCATTTAAAGAAATAAATATAATAAAGATAAGTCCATAATTACCCCCAAACTCAATCACAGCTTTCCCTTTGTGATATGGAATCTTGTGGTACAATTTAAGAGAGATCCATACACTTAACTCAAGTTATTGAGATCCATACACTTAACTCAAGTTATTGTCCAATTACTTGATAATTTTCCCCAAAACATATTGTTCAATACACTTTTGCATTAAATGAGTACAAAAAATAGCTACTTCCAGTTTACACAAGGTCACTCCCGTTTGATTTTTCCATGGTCAAGTGTCTTGCAATGTAATGCAAAATGTCCCATGGCTTTATCATGAATACTCATAAATTTCAGTCCTCCCACCAGCACGATTTTTTTTTAGCAATCTGGGTGAATATCTACTCATTAATTTTAGTTGGCCTTACAGCCAATAACTGCTAGCAATTAAGAAGGGGTAAAGGGGTCGGGTGAGAATATTTCAGGGGAGATTACTCCAAAACAAGTATTATATTTTTTTGAAATCTTCATCAATAAAATATCTTGCTCATCATATTTAAAATATGCATTTTAAGCTAGCCTCTGTTCATAAAATAATGGCAAGTAAATGCTTATAATATAAATTTGAAGCTGAAATTTTTACAAAGAAATAACCATGGATAGATTTGCAAAAGACTAAAGACAAAGATTTGAAAACTAGAGGCTCTAAAGAGCCTGTGTCACTCACCTTGGTCTATGTGTATATCAAACAATAAACACATAAAATCATGACAAAATTGTGTTCCGGTGATGATGTGTTTTTAGATCTTTAATTACTGAACATTCTTGTTTCTACAATTATCTCTATCTATAATGAACTTGGCCAAATAACTACAGTGGAAAATATTTTCAAAAATTTACAAAATTAACTATAAAGGGCACTAACTCCTTGAGGGATCCACTGACCATTTTGTTCATGTTGACTTATTTGTAGATCTTACTTTGCTGAACATTATTTCTGTTTACAGTTTATCTTTATCTATAATAATATTCAAGATAATAACCAAAATCTGCAAACTTTTCTTAAAATTACTAATTTGTGGGCAGCAACCCAATAACTGGTTTTCTGATTTGTCTGAATAATTCAGGGCAGATAGATCTTGACCTAATAGACAATTTTATCCCATGTCAGATTTGCTCTAAATGCTTTGGTTTCAGAGTTATAAGCCAAAATCTACATTTTACCCCTTGTTCTAGTTTTAGCCATTACGGCCATCTTGGTTGGTTGGTCGGGTCATGCCACACAATTTTTAAACAAGTTACCCTAATGATGATTGTGGCCAAGTTTGATTACATTTGGCCCAGTAGTTTCAGGAGAAGATTTTTGTAAAAGAATACTAAAATTTTTGAAAAATGGTTAACAAGAGGCTGTCACAACGACAGCAAACCAGATTTATTAACATTAATTTTTGTCCTGGCAATATCACAATAACCATTACTGATGAATGGTGAAAGTGAAAATCGTCAATATCAAATTTGACCTCCATTTTGTCATCAGTATCAACATACTAAAATTTGAAAAGCTTAGATTGAATGGTTCATGAGTAAATGCAACAACGTGAATGGAAACGCCATTCTATGATCTTTCAAGAACCACAACTCCTGAATGGTAAAAGTCAAAATCGTCATTATTGAACTTGACCTCCATTTTGTCATCAGTAACAACCTACTTAAATTTGGGAAGCATTGGTAGAACAGTTCATGCGTAAATGCACGGACATGACTGGAAACTCCATTTTTCAATCTTTCAAGAACCATAACTCCTGAGCGGTAAAAGTCAAAATCGCCATTATTGAACTTGACCTTCATTTAGTTTTCAGTAACAACATATTAAAATTTTTTAAAAGCTTTGGTTGAACGGTTCATGAGTAAATGCACGGACACGACTGGAAACTCCATTTTTCAATCTTTCAAGAACCATAACTCCTGAACGGTAAAAGTCAAAATTGGCATTATTTAACTTGACCTTCATTTAGTTGTCAGTAACAACATATTAAAATTTTAAAAATGCTTTGGTTGATCGGTTCATGAGATAATGTAAGGACAACATTTGATTGCCGCCTGCCCGGGCACCCACCCGCCGTACCTCCCCAAATCAATAACCGACATTTTTGTCACAAAAATCCCGTAACAAATTGACTATAAAGGGCAAAAACTCCTTAAGGGGTCAACTGAAAATTTTGTTCATGTTGACTTATTTGCAGATCTTATTTTGCTGAACATTATTGCTGTTTACAGTTTATCTCTATTTATAATAGTATTCAAGATAATAACCAAAATCTGCAAAATTTCCTTCAAATTACTAATTTCGAGGCAGCAACCAAATAATGGGTTGTCCGATTTGTCTGAAAATTTCAGGGCAGATAGATCTTCACCTAATAGACAATTTAACCCCCATGTCAGATTTGCTCTAAATGCTTTGGTTCCAGAGTTAAAAGCCAAAATCTACATTTTACCCCATTGTTCTATTTTTAGCAATGGCGGCCATCTTTGCTGATTGGTCCGGTCATGCCACGCAATTTTCAAACTAGATACCCCAATGATGATTGTGGCCAAATTTGGTTAAATTTGGCCGAGTTGTTTCAGAGGAGAAGATTTTTGTAAAAGTTTACAGACGACGGACGAAGACGGACACCGAGTGATGAGAAAAGCTCACTTGACCTTTCAGGTCAGGTGAGCTAAAAAGGACAAGGATTTAAGGCCCTACATTTCAAATGGACATAATTTTCCAAATGACATAAAAACTGGACACAGATTTCAAAAAGGACATAAGGATTTAAGGCTTATATATATAAATAAATTTTGGCCTCAGATTTGGTGAAAAGAGTATGAGAGTTATTGCAACATACTGCTTTCTCTACAAAAGACTATTTCTTGCCTATCAGGTCTGAAAACTGACATAAAAAAAAATCTATTTTTTTCATTTCAGCTTTTTCCCCAAACTGGACACAAAATCTGAAAATCTACACCATTTTGACCACCCTGCTAGGTACTCTCGAGGATTAAATCTGAAATTTTAGCTATTCAAAGAAAAGAAGAAGAAATGGTATGTCATGCTTCTCTAAATGTGCAAGCTTGTAAAATAATTTTGTTACTCTTTCTTAATATTATGGATACTATTCAAACTAAAAAAAAACAGAAGTGTCCAGATCCTTATTTGTGTTTACATTGCTTTTTTATCATGTCTATTACAAACCATAATTTCTGCCAAAAACCTCACACATCTTTTTCATTTATACTTTTTCCGTATTTGTCATTCTTACAAATGCCTCAAGCAACATATCACGGTCTTCTTTCTTTAAAAAATCTCTCTGTTCTGAGTAGTATATGCAGCTTCTTCCTTTTTCAACAACACTTTTAGATTTTAATTCTCTGTGATGATCATAACTATAGTCGAAAAGAGTCAGAGTAACCTAAAATAAAAACAAAAATGGCAAGCTGACCAATGAAACATGAAAATAAGGCCAAGGTCAGATGAACCATGCCAGGCAGATTGATTGTTGTTTGCTTTACGCTGCATTATCACAAAAAGGCTATATATCACAGCCAGGCAGACATGTACATTGTACATCTTATAATTCTTCCATATAGTTGACCTATTGCCCATAGTTTAGAAAAAAGACCAAAGCTCAAAAACTAATCACTGAGCAATAAACCAATAAAATAAGGTCACGGTCCAATAAAACATAACAGACTAACATGTACATCATAAAATATTTACAATATGATATGCACATAGACCAAGGTGAGCACCACAGGCTCTTTAGAACCTGTAGTTCCTTAAACCTACAAGTTTTAAAGAGCCTGTGTCGCTCACCTTGGTCTATGTGCAATTTAAAAAAAATTATGACAATTGTTAACTAGAGGCTCTCAAGAGCCTGTGTCGCTCACCTTTGTCTATGTGCATATTAAACAATGGACACAGATAAATTCATAACAAAATTGTGTTTTGATGATGGTGATGTGTTTGTAGATCTTACTTTACTGAACATTTTTGTTGCAACAATTATCTATAATGAACTTGGCCCAGTAATAACAGTGGAAAATATTTTCTAAAAATCTACCAAAAGTTAAGAAAAATGTAAAAAATTGACTATACAGGGCAATAACTCCTAGAGGGGTCAACTGACCATATCCATCATGTTGACCTATTTGTAAATCTTACTTTGCTGAAAATTATTGCTGTTTACTGTTTATCTCTATCTATAATATTATTCAAGATAATAACCAAAAACAGCAAAATTTCCTTAAAATTACCAATTCAGGGGCAGCAACCCAACAACGGGTTGTTCCATTCATCTGAAATTAGCAGGCAGAGAGATCTTGACCTGAGACACAATTTAACCCAGACAGATTTGCTCTAAATGCTTTGGTTTTTGAGTGATAAGCCAAAAACTGCATTTTACCCCAATGTTCTATTTTTAGCCATGGCTGTCTGAAAGACCACGGGCGTATAAAAATAGCAAAAAAGACAACAATGACATTGAGGAGCAGCAAGAAGATAACAGGGAAAGTGAAGATGGTGAAAGTGACTCTACTGAAAGTTATGATCTTAATGAGGAAGTAGGTGATGAAAGTAAGGATTTCATTGATGATGAAGATAAAGATTACATTGATGATGGCAATGCGGATTTCATTGATGAGGATGAGGATTTCATTGATGATGAGGAGGCCTCTTCTGAGAATGAAAATGAGGATTTTTCTGATGATGAGGACAGTGATTACAGTGAAGAAGACACTGATGATTAAACCTAGTTCAGCTTTTCAATATTTAGCATAAACTAGAGGAGAGCCTGGGTCGCTCACCTTGGTATATGGACCATAATTTGCTATTGGGCTCCGTTTCCTATAACTATAGAAAAGTGATAAAATGTGAATTACTGTAAGAAAAGTTGCAACTACATCTAAAGATGCCATTATTTTTATCAACATACAAGTGTATGCTACTCTTCCCTAGAAAAAAAATTTAAATATACGAATTTCAAAGATTCTACAACCGTATTTTTGTGTCGTTTCTCGCGTTACTTATTGCTTCCGAAGAGCATAACGCTGACTGATTTATAGATAAACGTCACCGGCAAATTCGTAACTTTTGCTTTCAAATAACAAAGAACATCGACCAATAAGAATAGTGAGAAGAAAATGCAGAGAACTATAAGTATTTATGTAGCAGATGTAAGAACAGTGGCGTGATTTTTGAGTCCGATTTCGTAACGCAATTTTTAGATGATGTAATCTGCTTTGTTGTAATAGAATTCTTAAAAACAATATGCAAATATGAACTCTCGCGAGATGTTCAAACAGGTAAATCCGAGATGATTTACATCCTTGTTTTGATCTTCGTAATAATAAAGTAAGAAAATTATGTTGTCGTTATGCGTTACATTTCACACGAAACAGAAGTCCAGTTATTTATTAAAATTGTTTTTGTCCTTACGTTCTAACCATTTCCGGTCATACGTGAAACATGTGACTAACACGTGATAACGCCATTACGGCCGGATGTACGAAATACTAGGTCTAAACATTGTTTTTGTTTCCAACGGGATGTTAGCAAACATAATCTGTAGACTTGTTTCGTCTTGTTTAAAAGAGGAAAATACAATTGTCAAAGAGATTGCGCCGGTGGTCTGTTATTTTTCCTATGTGCATAATGTTACATACGATCCTGTGTGAAAATAAATGCCCAATGACTTGACAAAATCGATTTCATATTTGACAGACGTTAGAACACACTTCGTTTCCCGATAATGACGTGAAGAGTCCTTGGAAAAATCAATCAAAATTACGTCTCTTATCATTGTACCAATGCTCGTTGGATTGATTTAACTTCAGCAGTAAATATTACTGGATATTTTAGGTGAATAAATATAATTAATAACAAATACATGTTAATATACCGTTACACTTAGAATGTACAAAGTTGAAATCCTGTCACAGTTTTTAATTAATATTTTTTATTCATGTTCTGCAAACACTTATCAGAAACGCAATAAACTTGTCAAAGGAGAAGTAAACTTTTACCATGCATGACTTGAAAGGAAGTACTTTATTGATTTTAGCCCACTAAAGTAGGTTAAAATGTGGAAACCATGTAGATGGTGTACAGGCCACAAGTATCACATTGTGCCTATTTTAAAGATTTTAATTCCAAGTTAAAAGTTTTTTTCTTTACTGGATTTAAAGAATGTTACATTGCCAATGATTTGGAATAAATTGTATATAACTGGAATATCAAAACCAAATATAAATACATTTTTTTTGCTTAAACATCAAGATACAACGATTATGGTATCCTGTATCAATGGAGAAAATATGGAAAATTCTGAATAAATTGTACTAATTGTTTTCAAAACAAGCACATATTTAGGAGTTTTATAATACTGTTACATTTAAGATGGATTTTAAGAAAAAGTATACTGTTCAGATTATTTTAAGCAGATTTTGCAATAAAATAAAACTAAAAAAAAGCTTTCGGTTTCTTATGGTTTCCTGTCAGGTTTAAAAAAAACTTTAATATAACATTGAAAACAGATTTTAAATATTAACATGAAGCAAGTAACACTAGTAATGGTGTTTATTTATGCCTTTTGAATTATATTGTGCAAAATAAAGAAAATAAAGATTGGTTTCCTGTTTGGTTTCATGTCACGTAAACGGTGAATTAAAATGTATTAATTTTTTCTCGAAAAACTCAATTGTTCCATTCATACTATTCTAACACCAACACAACCCACAAAATAAAAGTTAAAATTTTAGAACTTATAAAAAAGGATACAAAAAGAAACCAAAGGCCGAATACCAAATTATGGTCCATATGTGAATTAAACAAAGGAAGCAGACAGTTCATGACAAAATTGTGTTGAGGTGATTGTGATGTGTTTGTACATCTTACTTTACTGAACATTCTTGCTGCTTACAATTATCTCTATCTATAATGAACTTAATGTTAGTAAAAATTTACAAATTTTATGAAAATTGTTAAAAATTGATTATAAAGGACAATAACTTCTTAGGGGGTTAATTGACCATTTTGGACATGTAGACTTATTTTTGAGTCTTAAATTGCTGTACATTATTGCTGTTTACAGTTTATCTCTTTCTATTATAATATTCAAGATAATAACCCAAAACAGCAAAATTTCCTTAGAATTACCAATTTAGGGGCTGCAACCTAACAACCAGTTTTCCAATTCATCTGAAAATTTTAGAGCAGATAGATCTTGACCTGAAAACCATATCACCCCCCCATCAGATTTGCTCTAAATTCATTGGTTTTTGAGTTATAAGCAGAAAACTTCATTCTACCCCTATCTTCTATTTTTTGCCATGGCGGCCATCTTGATTGGTTGGCAGGGTCACCAGACACAATTTCTAAACAAGATACCCCAATGATGATTGTGGCCAAGTTTGATCTTATTTGGCCCAGTAGTTTCAAAGGAGAAGATTTTTGTTAAAGATAACTGAGATTTACGATAAATGGTTAAAAATTGACTATAAAGGGAAATAACTCCTAAAGGGGTCAACTGACCATTTTGGTCCTGCTGAATTATCTTACTTGTAAATCTTACTTTGCTTAACATTTTTGCTATTTACAGTTTATCTTTATCTATAATAATATTTAAGATAATAAACAAAAAACAGCAAAATTTCCTTAAAATTACCAATTCAGGGGCAGCAACCTAACCACCAGTTGTCAAATTCATCTGGAATTTTTAGAGCAGAAAGATCTTGACCTCATAAACATTATCAAACATTATCAGATTTGCTCTAAATGCTTTGGTTTTTGAGTTATAAGCCAAAAACTGCATTTTACCCCTATGCTCTATTTTAAGCCATGGTGGCCGTCTTGGCTGATTGGTCGGGTCAACAAACACAATTTTTAAACTAGTAGCCCCAATGATGATTGTGGCCAAGTTTGATTTTATTTGGCCCATTAGTTTCAGAGGAGAAGATTCTTGTAAAAGATAACTAAGATTTACAAAAAATGGTTAAAAATTTACTATAAAGGGCAATAACTCCTAAAGGGGTCAACTGACCATTTTGGTCCTGTTGACTTATTTGTAAATCTTACTTTGCTGAACATTTTTGCTGTTTACAGTTTATCTCTATCCATAATAATATTCAAGATAATATCCAAAAACAGCAAAATTTCCTTAAAATTACCTATTCAGGGGCAGCAACCTATCAACCAGTTTTCTAATTCATCTGAAATTTTCAGGGCAGATAGACCTTGACCTGATAAACAATTTTATCCCCATGTCAGATTTTCTATAAATGCTTTGGATTTTGAGTTAGAAGCAAAAAACTGCGTTTTATCCCTATGTTCTATTTTTAGCCATGGCGGCCATCTTGGTTGGTTTGCGGGGTCACAATTTTTAAGCTAAATACCCCAATGATGATTGTGGCCAAGTTTGATTTTATTTGGCCCAGTAGTTTCTGAGGAGAAGATTTTTGTAAAAGTTAACGACGACGGACACAGGACGACAGACAACAACAGACGCCAAGTGATGAGAAAAGCTCACTTGGCCGTTCAGGCCAGGTGAGCTTAAAAAACTTTGATATTGCAATATACAATGTAATCATTAGTAATCTAAAGTAATCATGATTACTTTAAAGAAAAGTAATCTAATGTAATCGATTACATATAAAATAGGATGTAATCATAATGTAACCAATTACATTTAATTAGCAAAGTAATTGTAATTTAATCGATTACATTTCAAAGTAATCAACCCATCCCTGCGGACAAGTTTGATACAGCTTTTACCTTTCCGACCTTTTTTCCCTCTGGTAGCAGACATTAGGACAAGCGTTATTGTCGAGGCCTGCAGACACATTTTTAAAACAAGATACCCCAATGATGAATGTGGTCAAGTTTGATTAAATTTGGCCCAGTAGTTTCAGAGGAGAAGATTTTTGTAAAAGTTAACGCTGACGACGAAAGACGCCAAGTCCTGAGATTTGTCCAGGTGAGCTAAAAAGACCATAACACAAAAACTTAACTTTGACAACTGAACCAAGAAAATGAAGTCAAGGTCAGATGACACCTGTCAGTTGGAAATTAACACCTGACCATAACCCCATACACCAAATAAAGTAGACCTATTGCATACAGTATAAGAAAAAAACAGACCAAAACACAACCAAATGCTCCGCAGGGCGCAGCTTTATACGACCGCAGAGGTTGAACCCTGAATGGTTAGGGCAAGTATGGACATAACATTCAAGCTGGATTCAGCTCTTAATTTGGGTTGTGATTAAATAGTTGACACAGCATAGGTTTCTGACACAGAACGAATGTGGTCTAATGAACTTAAAATTTTGGTTTTTCCTTTGAGCAATTCACTATACTGTTGAATATTAATCCTCTCAAAAACATGTTTGAAGAAATTTTCTTTTTATTTATGAAATTTCAAATGAGAAAAATTGAACCCCCCCCCCCTTTTTTTCCACATCCCCCTATCCTTTATTCCAAAACTGATCTCAATTCAAATTTCTAATGGAGTTTGCAACAATAATTACTCATTTAAATACATAATAAAATATTAAAATGTAAAAAAGTGCTTGTTAGCACTGAATGGTAAAGATTGTTTTAATTTATCAGTTGGTTTAGTAAAAGTGAATATACATTGTATATTGTATAAAACAATGATTTAAGTTGATTCAACTACCTATTCTGGACAAATAAAGATAACTCCAATTGAAATTCTTGCTATTGCACAATATTGTGCAATTAGATATTTCTTTCTATTGCACAATACTGTGCAATTGAGAATACTTCCTATTGCACAATATTGTGCAATTGAAGATTTCTTGCTATTGCGCAATACTGTGCAATTGAAAATTTCTTGTTTTTGTACAATAGAAAGCAATTGAAGATTTCTTGTTATTGCCGAGGACTATGCAATTGAAAATTTCTTGCTATTGCACAATACTTAATATTAAATAATTTAAGATCCTGATTTGGACCAACTTGAAAACTGGGCCCTTAATAAAAAATCTTAGTACATTTTTAGATTCAGCATATCAAAAAACCACAAGGATTCAATTTTTGTCAAAAACAAACTAGAGTTTAATTTTGGACCCTTTTGACCTTAATGTTTGATGAAATCAAACAAAAAAAAAGTTTAATTTTGGACCCTTTGGTCCTCTTATTCCTAAACTGTTAGGACCAAACTCCCAAAATCAATACCAACCTTCCTTTTGTGGTCATAAACCTTTTGTCAAAATTTCATAGATTTCTAGTTACTTATTCTAAAGTAACGGTTTCGATCCAAGAAAAATGCTTATTTGGACCCTAATTCCTAAACTGTTAGAACCAAAACTCCCAAAATCAATCTCAACCTTCCTTTGAGGTCATAAACCTTTTGTCAAAATTTCATAGATTTCTATTCACATAAACTAAAGTTACTGAGCGAAAAACAAGAAAATGCTTATTTGGGCCCTATTTTGGCCCCTAATTCCAAAAATGCTGGAATCAAAACTCCCAAAATCAATACCAACCTTCCTTTTGTGGTCTTACACCTTGTGTTAAAATTTCATTGATTTCTATTCACTTTTACTATTAAAGTTAGAGTGCGAAAACTAAAAGTATTCGGACGACGACGACGACGCCAACGTGATAGCAATATACTACGAAAAAATTGGCAAATTTTGCGGTAGTATGAAAAATTAACCACTGAACCATGAAAACTGATGGAAACTTGGTTACATGAGGCATCTATATATACAAAGTATGAAGCATCCACATCTTCCACCTTCTAAAATATAAAGCTTTTCAAAAGTTAGCTAACACCACCACTGCATCACTTTCCCAATGTCTGCTACAAAAGTCAGAGGCTCGACAAAAACTACTAGTATTAGAGTTTTATGAAATAAATTTTCAATTTATATTTTTGGCTGATGTCATCAATTTCCTTCAAAATGCGTGTAAAAAAAATTACATTAGGAATCTTTCTCCAGTGTAGTCGTTATAGTTTCGGTTTGTGCCCTTTGAACTAATGACACTTAACTATGGCAACAGAATACACATGCTTGAAAATCTTTTCTGTGATTGGGCAAAATGCTGTCATGGTGGGTGATTTGGTTGTGTTTGAATAAACATCTCAAAAATAATATCGTGATGGAAAGCAAGTGAAAAACTATAAATATTTGAACTAAATGTTGCAAAGATTTAAATTTTAATTAAAATATTTGTTTCTCCAATAGCTCTTTGCATCCTTGCAGCTGTTCATTCGGGACAATAATATAATTTTTATTGTAAACTTTGTTGTACGAACGTACATGACTTTTAGAACGCACATGCGCATGTGAGATTTCTGCGGGATTTTGGTGAATGTAAACAGAAAGATACTACTTTTACTACCAATAGTTTCTAGCTTTGTTAACCATGAATTAAGTTTAATGTAGCAGTAGTAAATGTATATTTGTTTCTTGCTATTTGCACTGGATTTTTTTACAAATAAAAACAGTAGAAAATTTCTTCTAGTTACATTTAGATGGAGATTTTATCAAAGAGGTCCTGCATCATTAAGTGATTGTGCTTCTGAAGATTATTGAAATGATAGTTTTAAACATATACTCAAATTTAAATACGTCAGATACCATTTTTAAAGATAGTTCTTGTAATAATTTGTTTTATATACCATTATATACCTTATCTTTTTTATTTCTTTGAATTTGAACTTTCTTTTGATTACTGAAAAAGTTGAACAAACAATATGTTCAAGGTAGTTACTGGTGCACTTAAAAATGGAGATTTTCAAGTGTTTTTTATACCACATGCAAGTATATAATATGACCAATATATCAAATGCCACAAAAATTAGACTAAAACTGTGTATCTTAATTTTTTTACCTGTGTTCCAACCACTATCATTCCTGGACGATATTTTGACTTCTTTGTTTTGCAATCAAATTTATTTTTCCATTTGTTGTATTCAATTACATGCATAAGTAGTTCTCCACCATGCTGACTAAGAACTCTATCTCTTATTCTTTTAAAGATAAAAGGCTCCTCATAAAAAGATTCTTCACTGGATGTGGAATATGAAGATATATTTCTCCTTGGTCTTGTTCTCATTGGGCAGTCATTTTTTTCCTCTGTTCTATTCAATTGTGCAGTCATATTTTTGACCTGAATTAAAGACACACATATATATATAAAACTGTTTAATGTTTTCATATATTTCTGGAACTAGTTCAGTAGGATGCTTTTTAAACCTATTTAAATCTTATCAGCAAATTTCATCATTTTCAACAAAAAATGTCATACCTGCAAAAGGACAGGTTTGAATACAAATTTGATCTCAGTTTAAAAGAAGAATTGAATTCCTTTAAAGAAGTGTGTTAGGTACTTCCTGTTTTTGAACATATCACAGATACTTGATAAGCTGAATTCAAAATTAATAACAGGGTCAATAGTGAGTACAGAAACAGCCAGTCATTAATAACAGTTTAGTATTACTAGTAAAACTTGGGTTTAAGCCAACCCTGTATTACCTAAAAGTAACATTTTGAACAATATGATTGGGAAAAAATCAATTTATATTTGTTCAAATGAAATATGATTGATTAAAAACAGGTTTGTCTTTATAAAGCCATATAAAATGAGTTTCTTAAAATTTTAATGTTATCAAAATTATTGAACCAATGCATGCATAAACTAAACTAAGTCTTGCATGTACATGTATGTTTTTTAATATCTATTTTACATCTATAATGTACTTATATGTATTATCAACATATAATGTTTAATTTAGTGGATGATGATCGCTAACTGATGAAGTCTTTCCACTTTTCCATGGATAGAACCTATTGGTTTTGTTCTGATTATTATTTTTTTCTTTCTTCCACCTACTGTGAAAGTACTTTTATTCATGTGGAACCAATTTTCGTGGTTTTCGAGGATGACTTTATCCACGAATTTAAGTGTTCAACGAAATAAAACAACCATTGTCCAAATTAAAAAGACATGGAAGAACCCCATAAAAGTTTGACAACTGAAAGTACTGATATGATATAGAGAATATATTGAATAACCTTGAATCTAAAAATACTTTCATAGCAGTCACAGAACTACAACTGATGCAGGTTTATACCAATTTAATCTTTAGTAACCAAAACTGTACAACTTTTAATCTTTTAATTCCCCATAAAAATATTATTTTCGATGAAAGTCAGGTTTCCGGTATTGATAGGCTAGTATGATAAAGTGTTCATTTTATATCCTCATAGTTCTCATAAATATGAGAAATAATAATTTTATGCTGGACTTGATTTTGATAAGAATTATTTAACAATTCAAGATATGTTTATAGCATTCGTGTAATACAGTATGATACTAATTTCTTTAGGTGACATGTTTATGGCCTAATTAACACCTCTGCTGGTCCTTAATCTGTAACAGTTGATCACTATATCATGCATATCTTGACTAATTAGTGTTGTTACTACGATTTACAAATAATTATTATTTTTTTTTAGAAAACTAAAAACCACGAATTTAAAAACCCACGAACATGTAAATATTTCTCAAACCACGAAAATTGATACCCATGAATTAAAGTACTTTCACAGTACTATTTTTCTTGCACTGTTTTGCTGTTTCAAAAGATGTTGCTTAAGACTTTTGTATATGATATAGCATACAATTTATACAGTTTATACTCTTTTAATACTGATTTTGCCATTTAAGATATTAACAAAATATTTATACTAAATTGTTATATGCGGCATGTTATGTTAGTTTATTTTAATAATTTCTGTGCATTCCCATTTGTCAATCAAACTATTCCTTAACTGTTGTTAAATTATTTGCTGTATTATATTCCTTCTGAAAGAATCTTTTATTTCTATTTACAATTAAGAGCATGGGGGTATACAGTCTTTTGTCATGGTTTTTACCTTGCACTGTGCGTTTGCCTAACTTAATTTTTATGATTTTGTGAAAAATTATGTTAAATTCATATAAAAAAAGTTCAAAATTAGAGTTTAAATTATTGCGATTATAACCCTGTCGTATATTAGTGCATATTTGGCAATAATAAAAACATTGCAATAATTTCTGAATTAACAGTTATGTTAACATTCACTTTTTCTAGAGAAAAATCTTAGCAATTCAAATATATAAAGCATGTTAATCTTTTTTTTTTTAAATTTGAAGTTGTATATGACCTTAAGAAATGATCAGAAATGAAAGTAAACAACTGTAGCTATATTTTCACCTAGACACAACTTACTTCTACAACAGACACTACACACATTGTATTTAATGGAGAAAGTGTGGATTCCAGTGAGTCAGTAGTGGTTAGTATTACATCTGCTTCTGAAGATACAACAGACTGTAAAATGTTTTGTTTTGATTTCCACTCAGAACCACTTCTGGCAACAAAAACAAACAAAAAATAAATTAAAGTAAAGTTATGCAAAATGATCAGATCTGAAATTCTCTCATACAAATTTTAAGTAATATATACAGAACTCATGATGATTCAAATGCATAAATCCACAGGGAAAATTAAAGGATTTAATGAAATGACTGACCACAATCAACAAAATATCTATGATATGGCATCTATTTACAAAGTAGGAAGCATCCAGGTCTTCCTCTTTCTTAAATATAAAGCTTTTAAGAAGTTAGTGAACACCGCTGCTGGATTACTATCCATATGTCAAGCTTTCTGCAACAAAAGTTGCAGGCTCAACAATAACAATTTATAAAAGTAAACCTTTATAGGTCGATGTACAGCCTTCAACACGGAGTCTTGACCAACACCGTACAACAAGATATAAAGGGCCAAATTAATTAAAAATTGTTAACTCCAACCCCCCCATCCCCCCCCCTCATTTGTGCAGTTATCTCTTTTTTTCTATATTCATGATCTTTCGGTCTCATTCGTCATGAGACTTTGAGTGAAACAGGACCAACATCAGAAACGTTATGGTAATCTCGGTTCTTTTTTATCATCTAAATATGTTAGAATTATAACTAGAGGCTCTCAAGAGCCTGTGTCGCTCACCTGTTACTGTATTTACTGATGTCAGTCATCTTGGTTGATAGGTGGGGTCATTAGACACCTTTTTATTTAAATATATCCCTAGTAATGATTGGGGCCAAGTTTAGTTAAATTTGGCCCATAGAAAAGAAGATTTTTGTACAAGTTACAAAAATGACAAAAAGTTGTTCAATATTGGCTATTAAGGGCAATAACTTCTTAAGGGGTCATCTACCAATTTTGATCATTTGACTTTTTTGTAGATGTTACTTTGCTGAACATTATTGCTGTTTACAGTTTATCTCTGTCTATATATAATAAGATAATAACCAAAAAATTTCTTTAAAATTACCAATTTTAGTGCAGTAACCCAACAACGAGTTATAGGATTCATCTGAAAATTAGAGAGGGGATAGATCTCATTCTGATGGACATTTAAATCTTGAAAGATTTGCCCTAAATGTCTTAGTTTCAAAGATATTAATAAAAACTGCATTTTGCCACTATGTTCTAATTTTAGCCATGTCGGCTATTTTGTTTGGTAGGTGGGGTCATCAGACACATTTTTTAAACTATATACCACAATTATAAATGTAGTTTCAGAGTAGAAGATTTTTGTACAAGTTACAAAAATGATGAAAAGTTGTTTAAAATTGACTATAAAGGGCAATAACTCTTTAAGGGGTTGACTGACAATTTTGATCATGTTTAACTTATTTGTAGGTCTTACTTTGCTGAACATTATTGCTGTTTACAGTTTATCTCTATCTGTTATAGTATTCAAGATAATAACCAAAATCTGCAAAATTTCCTTAAAATAACCAATTCAGGGGCAGCAACCAATTAACAGGTTGTCTGATTCGTCTATAAATTTTAGGGGCAGATAGATCTTGACCTGATCAACAATTTTACCCCCATGTAAGATTTGCTTTAAATGTTTTGGCTTCAAAGATATAAGCCAAAATATACATTTTACCCCTGTGTTCTATTTTTAACCATGGTGGCCATCTTGGTTGGATAACCAGGTCACCGGACACATTTTTTAAACTAGATACCCCAAGGATGATTGTTGTGAAGTTTGGGTAAATTTGGCCCAGTAGTTTTCGAGTAGAAGATTTTTGTAAAAGTTTACGGACGAAGGACGCCAATTGATGAGAAAAGCTCACTTGACCTTTCAGATCAGGTGAGCTAAAAAGTACTTAATATGGACTTCGTCCCATTTCTCAGGTATCACCTGCCTCATATTATATAAATTCCCTTGCAGTTTATGTTTAAAGTACAATGTATAACACCAAATAAATCCTATAAATGTAATGGAAGCTGGTGACTTTTTAGATTATGTTCAAGAGTGAACTGTATTTACTTACACGGGAACTAATCCACACATCTTCACAAGAGACTTGAACAAATCGACAAACACTGCTTCTGATACTTTGTCTGGCTGAGGTCTCATCATTGCAGAGTACACCATTAGCACTGTATTTCGCAGAAAGTCTTCTACATATCTGAAAATTTACAAAAGTTACATTTCAGGATTCACATGTTCAATTTTGTCAAATGTCAAATGCATTTAAAAGTCGTTCCCAAATCTAAATACAAACATTAACTAGTAGACTATAGAAAAGTTTCAAAATCAATAAGAGCTTTAAAGAGGGGCTATATAATCTCCATAGAAAATATACTTGCAAATGCCAATAAATTTGCATACCAAATATCATTGACTTAACATTAGCAGTTCATCTCTGAATACAAATTTGATCTCAGTTTAAAAGAAGAATTGGATTCCTTTAAAGAAGTGTATGAAGATTTCTTGTTATTGCACAATACTTAATATAATAATTTTGGATCCTGATTTGGACCAACTTGAAAACTGGGCCCATTATCAAAAATCTAAGTACATGTTTGGATTCAGCATGGAAAAGGATAGTGCAAGTGGGACATCCGTGTACTTTGGACACATTCTTGTTGGTCCTGTTTTCAAATTGGTCTACATTAAAGTCTGAAGGGTCCAAAATTAAACTTAGTTTGATTTTAACAAAAATTGAATTCTTGGGGTTTTTGATATCCATGGACCATGAAATTTGGAAATAATCTAATTTGGCATTAAAATTAGAAAGATCATACTATAGGGAACATATGTACCAAGTTTCAAGTTAATCAGACTTCAGCTTCATCAAAAACTACCTTGACCAAAAACTTTAACCTGAAACTCCCACTTTCATTTTCTATGTTCAGTGGACCATGAAATTGAAGTCAAAAGTCTAATATGGTTTTAAAATTAGAAAGATCATATCATAAGCAACAAGTGCAGTAAGTTTCAAGTTGATTGGACTGCAGCTTCATCAAAAACTACCTTGACCAAAAACTTTAACCTGAACGGACAGACGGACGAACAGAGCCTCAGATCAGAAAATATAATACCCCTTTACTATCGTAGGTGGGGCATTAAAATTAAAAATGTACATACACAGTAAGATTTGGCATATCAAAGAACCCAATTTTTTCAATTTTTGATGTTTCATTTTGGACCCCGATTTGGACTAACTTGAAAACTGGGCCAAATAGTCAAAAATCTAAGTACATTTTTAAATTGACAGCTTATCAAAGAACCCCAAGGCTTCAATTTTTGTCAAAATCAAACTAAGTTAAATTTTGGACCCTTTGGACCTTAATGTAGACCATTTTGAAAACGGGACCAAAAATTAAGAATCTAAATAGACAGTTAGATTCGGCATATCAAAGAACCCCAATTATTCAATTTTTGACAAAGTTTAATCTTGGAACCTTTGGACCCCTTATTCCTAAACTGTTGGTACTAGAACTCCCAGAATCAATACCAATCTTCCTTTTATGGTCATAAACCTCGTGATAATTATTTAATAGATTTTTATTTACTTATACTAAAGTTATAGTGCGAAAACCAAGAAAAATTCTTATTTGGGCCCCTTTTTGGCCCCCAATTCCTAAACTGTTGGGACCTTAACTCACAAAATCAATACCAACCTTCCTTTTGTGGTCACAAACCTTGTGATCAAATTTCATTGATTTCTATTAACTCAAACTTAAGTTATTGTGCAGAAACCAAGAATAATGCTTATTTGGGCCCTTTTTTGGCCCTTATTCCTAAACTGTTAGAACCAATACTCCCAAAATCAATCCCAACCTTCCTTTTGTGGTAATAAACCTTTTGTAAAAATTTCATAGATTTCTATATACTTAAACTAAAGTTATTGTGCGAAAACCAAGATAATGTTTATTTGGGCCCTTTTTAGCCCCTTATTCCTAAAATGTTGGGATCATAACTCCCAAAATCAATCCCAACCTTCCTTCTGTGGTCATAAACCTTGTGTTAATATTTCATTGATTTCTATTTACTTTTACTAAAGATAGAGTGTGAAAACTAAAAGTATTCCGACGACGACGCAGCCAACGTGATAACAATATACGCCGGTGCTGTTGTATAAAAACAGGTTTTTGTTTATAAAGTCATATAAAATGAGTTTCTTAAAATTTTAATGTTATCAAAATTATTGAACCAATGCATGCATAAACTAAACTAAGTCTTGCATGTACATGTATGTTTTTTAATATCTATTTTACATCTATAATGTCATGAATGTACTTATATGTATTATCAACATATAATGTTTAATTTAGTGGATGATGGTCGCTAACTGATGAATTCTTTCCACTTTTCCATGGATAGAATCTATTGGTTTTGTTCTGATTATTATTTTTACTTTCTTCCACCTTCTATTTTTCTTGCACTGCTTTGCTGTTTCAAAAGATGTTGCTTAAGAAATTTGTATATCTATATGATATACATGTAGCATACAATTTATACAGTTGATACTCTTTTAATACTGATTTTCCATTTAAGAGATTAACAAAATATTTATACTAAATTGTTCTATGCGGCATGTTAAAATACATATATTTTGGTTGAACAGATATATGTTGACATTAAATGGGAGTTGTCTCCCCTCTCATATTTAAAACGAGCTGTATTGAGATATTACTTAAAAGGTGTTTCAACCAAAGAAATTGGAGGGGGTACAACTGTGTGTACTCAGTCAAAATTATTTTCAATATAGTTTTAGTTTTTACGTGAATTTACAAAATGTTTTTAAGTAGTTAAAGCTTTCACTGCAGTTAAAGAATTGTCTGCTCTTGTTCAATTCATTTTGTCATCTTATTATGTAAATAAGTACCTGTATAGTGAAACACCGCTTTATATCAATAAACATACTTACACCAGCAGCTACCTTCTTTTCATTCTAAACAACACAACAATGGGGTCAGGCAAAATAAATTTGAACAATGGCCTAAGACAATTTAACAATGGCACAGGTCATTTGACGATGGCAGGGCACCATCATTAAGATGGCTTTGGTGTCTTCCTCCATCTTGGATTTTAAATAAGCAGATATCTTTGGTCTATATATTTGATGAAATGTGCAAATTTTGAGAGTTGTATGTAAATTATGTAAAAGACTTTTGATATAAAATAGAAAATTGTGTGTTTTAACATAACTGCAGTTGTAATTTTGCAAAAACACCTTGTTTGTATTTGATAAGTTTTTTTCAAACTTTGCCAAATAAGGGGAGATAACTCCAATAAAGTAAATTTTACAATAGAAAGTGTTATGAATTTACATATTTCGATAAATAGCAAGAAAACAAGTTAGGTGACCCCTTTTTCTTTTGCTTATCTGAAAGCATGTTATAAAAGCAATATTCTCACATTTTATCTTAAAGATCTTATAGCTGTATAGTACATTTTCGTTTTATCACACAAAAGGAGTATGTTCAATAATGTCCTAAAATGGCCCCCTTTTTTAGCGTAAATTCAAATTCGGATTTATTGACCAATATCACGCTAAATTATAGCTATTACATTGACTAGATAGGATATAAGCCATTTTGTTGAAATTTTAGGTTTCTGTGTTTCGTTATGACGTCACAAGTTGTACTTATATTGATTTTTCACGAAAAAAATCAATGAAAATGAGTAAATTTCCAAAGATTATTAAAAATATTTGACAGG
Source organism: Mytilus trossulus (assembly GCF_036588685.1). NCBI lineage: Eukaryota > Metazoa > Mollusca > Bivalvia > Mytilida > Mytilidae > Mytilus > Mytilus trossulus. The sequence goes on from NC_086380.1 coordinate 73,547,983, forward strand.
ACACATAGAGCGCAAACGTCGGCAACAGAAATCTTTTAAAATAATCATGATAATGTTTGTGAAGACATTTAACATGTCTTATTTGAATATTGAGCTTGTGGACGCCTGCACTCTATGTTTCCTGGTCCTTTATTTGGTTGAAATCCAGCTGATTTTGTCAAATTTCGAACAAATCACTTATCTTCACCTTTTTGGGATGTAAAAATCAAAGTGTTAGAATTAAACTTTGACAAAAACAGCTCTGTTTAACTTTCTCACGTGTCTTTAAGGCAACTTACAACAATTATTGACTTGTAACCATGAACTTTATAATTGGGGCCAAATATGGCACTTACATGTACCAAACTTACTCCTATGATTTTCCATGAATAATCTATACAAAATCTGATAAAATCTTTAATTTATGAACCTACATTTTGTATATTTCACTTTAAATTTAAGTCCATAGAAACAGGTGTAAACGATACACGTGTATCACATCCTGAATCAAATATTATTTCAATTATTTACACAGTGTAATGGGGTTCTTATATCATGTATATGTTTAAAATCGTTATATACATGTAGGTAAGACTGTGATTATAAAAACAAGTATAAATAACTTTTGATAAGATTTACAAAAAATGGTGCGGGAAATGGACACGATTACATTTCCGGATGCGGGAAGCGGGAATATAAAAAAAATAAAAAAATTCTGTTTTGAAAAAAAAGTATTTTTTCCAAATGTCACAAAAAAGTGTTGCATTCCTGATATTGGCATCTTTTTTTAACATAACTTTTTTAATACTTGAGATTATCCAAAGAAATTTTGCAGGAATATTCAACACATGATCAAGCCACATCATTTGAAATCAAAAGTAAAAACACAAAAATACTGAACTCCGAGGCAAAGTCAAAAGGTCAAACACATCAAACAAATGGATAACAACTGGCATATTCCTGACTTAGTACAGGCAGTTTCTAATGTAGAAAATGGTGGATTGAATCCAATCAAATTATCAGCATGGTTGATAAATATTGCTATATACATGATATATGCAAGGAACCATTTATTTTGACTTTGCCCTGTTACATACATTTGTATTTGTTTTTTGTTATTTTTTGTTTGTTTTATTCTTGTTTGATTTGTTTTACATTGTCTTATGGGGGCCTTGTATAGCTGACTAACAATGTATGTGGTATGGGCTTTGCTCATTGTTGAAGGTTTACGATGACCTATTGTTGTTATTGTCTTTGTCATTTTGGTCTCTTGTGGATAGTTGTCTCATTGGCAATCATACCACATCTTTTTTTTTAATTAAGAAACTTCCAGCTATTTTAACTGACCTATCAAAATTGAGAAGAAAAAAATACCCCTTGAAATTGCAGTAAAATGTTTAAATGGAAAAGCATCTAACACGCATTACAAACATTTATCACTGATAAAGAAAATTTATACTGTTAACAGGAACATATATCATGTATATATTGTTAGATAAACTGTTCCCAGCTGTCGCGTTGTAATGGATTTTGATATTTAAATTGGTGTACAAAATATTTTCTTTTAGGCAACAACCATTTGATTTTCTAGGGAGGGGGGCTATGGATTGTTTTGGAAAAAAAGTTTGTTTCCAGTTTTTGGAGAAAAATTTGTTTGAGTCCCTGAGAAAAAAAAAATTGTTTGTTTCACTCTCAGCTGCCACTATTTGTAATGCTAAAATTGAAATAAAAAATTGCTTTCAACTTGTCGTAAAAAGATAGATAATTGTTAGCCAGTGGCGAAAAAAAAATCCATAGCCCCCCTCTAAAAGTCAAATGGTTGCTTCCATATATCTTTTGGTTTTCAATTCTAGTGTTTATATTTATTTACCATGCATAGATGTATTTTGTCACCTGTCTGGATTTTTTTAGTTGATATCCAAAACCTGGGATTACCCTTATCCGCTTCAGGAATCGGATGCGATATTGTAATTGTCTTCTCGCGGCAGCCATTTTGTTTTCACTGTTGTATTTGACAGATAGTGAGATACGATTTTACTCAGATTTACACATTATTTTTCAGCGATTTTCTGTATAAAGCTAGCAGTTGAACAAATTGAACATCGCTGTCATCAATAGTAATGATGAAAATAAGTTTGAGATTGTTTATTAGGAAACTTTGGTAAAAATGTTTGCAAAGTTATTTTTTTATTTTCTTTCAAGGTCGGTCTGGCATGTCTGGAGTAGCTAGTAACCAAGTAGAAAATCTGACTGTAAAAGTGGAAGGTTGCAGACCTAGGACCATTGAATCCATGCGTCCAAATTAAAAAGATACGAAAATTTTGTCTTCTAATTCAAATTTGCCACAAACAGTGTGATCAGTTGAACTTATATTAATAGACTACTGATGTAGTTGACTACGTATTGACGACAAACAATATTCCTACGACTTTCGCAATTTGGGAAATCTTAACTACTTGTCTTTAGAGAATGTGCTCTACTTCCTATGTGCAACTTCAAAACTTTTGGGAAAATCGACAATAATTTAAACTTCCAAAAGACAAGCCGTCAACTGAAATATATAGAATAACTACTAGTCTAAGAACAATGAAGAACAGGATATTGCAATTTAAACTTTTACAAATCAACAATATGCCCAGCACTCATCGACAAATGCAGCTGTGGACAAGTAGAAACAGTTGACCCATACCTGTCAACCTGTGACGATGAAAATGCAGGTCATGACCTGCATTGAAGAATCAAATCTCAGGTCATAACGCGTACGAACTTTTTCGAGCTGAATTTCAGTATTAATGGTACATTTTCTTATTATGTATATGGAAAATACCAAAACATCAATGCATGTTCACTTGGTTAAGTCATTTTATTCTAATTAATTATTATTTCATTGCACTTTTAAAGATTTTAATAAATTTGTGTAATACAGTTTTATGTTCTTTACTTTTGGTAATTTTGAGATACTAGAATTTTTTTTCAATTGTAATTTAAAATGTTTGAGACTTTTGGCTCACACAGCAACTCTGAACAACAAATGGAAGTTTTTAACGACTTTGACTGGCTATACAGCCCTTGCACGGTCGGCAACTCTGAACAAAGTAGGAAATTAGACTAAGAGAAAATATAGTAATACAGTTAAAGGCAGTATAAATGTAAAAAATAATGTTCAACTTTTTTTTTTTAAATTGTATAAAAGTATTAAAATAATGAAAAGTTATTTTTCAAAATGTATTTGAATTCTAAATTTTTTATCATTTTATCTTTTTCAACCATAAAACGTAAATATAAGGAATAATTTTGAATGGTGACAAATTAGGGGAAGTAACTCTAACTCTATTTGTAAACAAATGTAGAGCAGTTTATTTATGACCTAAAGCTAAGGTAATTGGTGTTAATTAACAGTGTGTTTGACACCAAAGCTGTCAAGTAAAGCCATGCACTTAATGGGTCACTTAAATTGACAGTTTACATAGCTAGATGAACTTCCTGTTCATGGAAGAATTACGAATTTGCCGGTATTTCAAAAGAATATTACTTATGAAATCAATCGCAAGGCTAAGAAATACGGGTGAAATCGGGTCATTTTCGGAATTCCCGGGTGATTTCAATGACCCGGCGGGTGTCCCGGGTGATCCCTCAGAATTGTGAAAATCTCGGGTCACACCCGCAGAAAACGGGTCAGTTGACTGGTATGTTGACCATTACCTACTGGATTGTGAAAATTATGAGGAGGCTAGAGAAAAACTCCGCTCAGCACTCTACTTCATAACAGCAAAACTAACACTTGAATCTGAAGTATTGTTAGCAACAACAGAAAATGATAATTACAAACATCACATAGAAGATATTCAACATTTGTTAGGGGTCTTTATTAAAGATACTGGAAGGTTCACAAAATAGATGGTTAAGGTTTTATAAGGGTTAATTATTTATTCAATTTTAATTTAATTTTTTGGGGTAATTAATTATTGAATTATTTATTTAGTTATATATTTTTTTCTGCAGTGCCACATTATAAATACAAATGTACCAATGAGTTTTATACAAAAGTGACGTAAATTTACCAGTGTGATTCAAAATTACAGAGAGATTATAGTGTCAAGTTGACACTTCTAAAGACTTCTGGTCATATTTTTTGTAATCCAGAATGAAAAGTATAAAAAAAACTGTTGAATTAGTTATAAATATTGTAGTAGCCAGCTAGATGATAACAATGGCACGTATTTCAGCATTTATTGGGTAGAGCAGAAACCCAGGGTGCTTGCATAAGGCAGCTTAAGGGCATACGATACAGTTTTGATCCTGTATTTACAAGTTCATGAAAATTTGCATATAGGCTACTTTTTACCTGATTAAATCAAATATGTAATGAAAAATATACCTTCATGTGCTACTTTTTGAGTAAAATGAGGTTGAAATTTTGTATATTTGCTCAAAATTCAGATTTGTTGTCGTAATTTCTTTTTCGAAAGAAAGACATAACTTTTTTGTTATAAAAGATAAACACAAATTGTTTTTTGTTAAATAATCGGTAATTTCTGTATTTTATGAATATCCTAAAAACTATGCAATTTTTTATTCAGAAATAACTCATATTTATCAAATGTTCATGAATTGAGGAAAAAACGTCATTTTTTACTGCATGTTTATCAAAATAAAAAAAAATCCTCTATTTACAGTTTTATGAAATTTGGGTCACATAATCTCCCTGCAAAATGAAACAAAATGCAGTTTTGAAAAATAGGGGTCCATGAACTCGTTTTCAAATTAAATCAGTTTGAATGATAAAAATCAGTCGAAAAATGCATCTTTTCCCGATATCTCACAGTTTGACGTCGCGAAAATAACAAATTACGTTAGCAACGCCATCACCTTCCCTGTAACTGTATCGTATGCCCTTAACTGCCTAAAAACCCAGGGCAAATGCCTTAATCTGTTAATGGACCCTGGCCAACAGTAATCAGGGTATTAAAACAGACATACTGTGATTGTCTGATTGACAGTATACTTCCCCATTTTCTTACACCATTTTCTTTTGTTTGATTGTATTCAAATTCTTTTGAGTCTCGCCCAGACAGTCATCTCCAAAGGTAATATCATCCATAGAATAGTTAAAAAATATTTGTTTCTGTAGACTTTCTACTATTTCCTTCTGTTCGATTGTTAAGCTTCCAAACATCCCTGTTTGTTCGTATACCATATCCAATAGTTTCATAAGAGGTGTATATTTAGGGTGATAAAAAACACCAACTGTTTGCAGATCGGATATCTCCCATTTACTTGTGCTTGTCTGGAGGGGACAACTTGACGCACTACTAGAGCATCGAGTGGAATTAGCTTTAGGTATAAAGTTTTCTGGATCATCTTCTTTTACCGAAAGTCTACTAAAATCAGCGGCTGTCACTTCTGTTTGGTTAGATAACATTATTACTTATTTTAAAAACAATCGAGGGTTCAAAATCAAATAAGGCGGGTGGTGAAAAATATGTCCTGGTTCCCGATACTCACTACGATCGAGGTGCTATCCAGCAACGTTAGAGCCTACATGTGCGTGTAACATAGTAATCAAATCACGATCGGGAACCAGTCTTTGACAATCCAGTGGATCGCATAGGTTCGCCCCCAATAAGAGGTCGCCATACTTTTATTATATAAATAAAAACACGATAAATATTAATGGTAACGCTGGTCGGTAAAAGTGGTAACCCGAACCCGGACCCGAACCGGAATTTGCCGGATTTTTACCTCAAGGAGACAAAGCCGGTCCAAAGTTTTGATGGCAATACATATCAATATTCATTATATTTGAATATAGGTAGATTAAATTGGTCTTAACTTGAGGTACAATTGATGTGTCCCTCAATTATACAAGGCCTGTCGAAAGTTTTGATGGTAGTACACATCAATATTCATCATAGTTGGGTGTATGTAGGTTGAATTGATCTGTACATGAGGTACAGTTGATATGTACTTCAAGTAGACAATTCAAAAGATTAAAAGGTAACACTCATAAGTATTCATTAGGGTTGGTTGTATGTAGATTCAATCGGTCTGCACTTGAGGCACAGTTGATGTGCACCGCAAGTAGATTAAGCCTTTCGAACATTTTGAAGGTAACACACATAAGTATTCATCAGAATTGGATGTACGTATCTTGAATAAGTCTGTACATGAGGTATAGTTGATGTGTACCTCAAGTAGAAAAAGCCTGTGGAAAGTTTTGATGGTAATACACGTCAATATTCATCAAAATTGGGTGTATCTAGACTGAATTAGGTTGTTTGTAGATTGAATTTGTTTGTACTTGAGGCACAGTTTATGTATACGTCAAGTACACAAAGCCTGTCGAAAGATTAAATGGTAACAGACATTAGTATTTATCAGTTTTTGTTGTTTGTAGATTGAATTAGTCTGCTGAATGTTTTGATAGATATACACATCAATATTCTTCAGAGTTGTTTGTATCTAGACTGAATTGGTCTATACTTGAGGCACAGTTTATGTATACCTCAAGTAGACAAAGCCTCTCAAAAGTTTTGATGGTAATACACATCAATATTCATTATATTTGAATGTATGTAGATTGAATTGGTCTTAACTTGATTTACAATTGATGTGTTTTGATGGTAATACACATCAATATTCATCAGTATTGGTTGTATGTAAGTTGAATTTGTCTGTACTTGATGTGCAGTTGATATGTACAGCAAGTAGACAATTCCAAAGATTAAAAGGTAATACTCATAAGTATTCATTAGGGTTGGGTGTATGTAGATTGAACTGGTCTGTACTTGAGATACAGTTCATGTAATACGTCAAGTACACAAAGCCTATCAAAAGATTAAATGGTAACACACATTAGTATTCATCAGTGTTGGTTGTTTGTAGATTGAATTGGTCTCTACTGGAGGCACAGTTGATGTATACCTCAAGTAGATAAAGCCTCTTAAAATTTTAATGGTAACAGACATTAGTATTCATCAGGGTTTGTTGTATTTAGATCCAATCGGTCTGTACTTGAGATACAAATGATGTGTACTTCATGTAGACAAAGCCTTTACGAAGTTTTAATGGTAATATAATTAATTTGTTTAACATGTTTGGTTGTATGCTGATTAAATAATCTGTACTTAAGGTACAATTGATGTTACATCAAGTTGACAAAGCCGGTCGAAAGTTTTGATGGTAATACACATCAATATTCATTATATTTGAATGTATGTAGATTGAATTGGTATGTACTTAAGGTACAGTTCACCTATTCCTCAAGTAGACACAGCCTATAGAAAGATTAAATGGTAATACACATCAATATTCATCAGAGTTGGGTGTATGCAGATTGAATTGGTCTCTTCTTGAGTTTATTTGTACGTCAAGTAGAAAAAAACTGTCAAAATTGATGTTGGTAATAGACATTCCTGTTCATAAAGGTTGGGTGCATGAAAATTCAATTGGTCTGTACTTGAGGTACAAATGATGTGTATCTAAACTAGACAAATCCATTCGAATGTTTCAATGCTAACACACATTAGTATTCATCAGGGTTAGTTGTATGTAGATTCAATCGGTCTGTACTTAGGGTGCAGTTGATGTGTACCTCAGGTAGACAAAGCCTTTTAAAAGTGTTAGTGGTAACGCACATTAGTATTCATCGGGGTTGGTTGTATGTAGATTCAATTGGTCTGTACTTGAGGTACAGTTCATGTGTACGTCGAGCAGAAAGAACAAGAATATCATTGTAAGATGACCAGGGTGAAGGCTATTCAATCTCTGTGAAAGGTAATCAGAGGTAACCAAAGTCAAAGTTTGTGTTAGGTGACCAGAGGTAACCAAATCAAATATCTGTGTAATGTGACAGGAACATCATTGTAAGGTAACCACAAGATACCATAGTCAATATATGTGCAAGGTGACCAAAGGTTACTAACGTCAATATGACTAGAGGAAACGAACGTCAATATATGGGTAAGGTGACCAGAGGTAACCAAATTGAATAGTTGTGTAATCTGACCAGAGTATAATTGTAAGGTGACCACAGGTAAAGATAGCCAATAACCTTTCAATGTTACCAGAGATAACCAAATTAATCATATGCTTAAAGTGATTAGAACATCAGTGTTAGGTAACCAGAGGTAACCAAAGTCAATGTATGTGTAAGGTGACCAGAGTTATACAAAGTGAATTTACGTGTAGGGTGACTAGAGGTAACCAAAGTGAATATATGTGTTAGGTGACCAGAGGTTACCAAATTAAATATTTCTGTAATGTGAACAGCAGGATACGGTCAACAGAGATAACAAAAGTCAAAATGTGTGTATTGTGATTAGAGATCAAGGAATCTATATCTCTGATAAGTGATGTTGTGTAACTAAAGTTATCATATGTGTAAGTAAGGTGACCAGAGACAGTCAATCTGTCCAAAAAAAAACCCAGATGATCATTGTAAGATGACCAGGGGGAACATAGCCAATATCTGTGCAAGGTGACTAAAGGTACAGCTGATGTGTACGTCGAGAAGACAATGCCTGTAGAAACTTTCGATGGTAATACACATCAATATTCATCAGAGTTGGGTGTATGCAGATTGGATTGGTCTGTACTTGAGGGACAGTTGATGTGTATCTCAAGAAGGCAAAGCCTTTCGAAAGTTTTAATGTTAACACACATTAGTATTCATCACGGTTTGGTTGTAAGAAGATACAATCTGTCTCTACTTGAGGTAGAGTTGATGTGTACGTCGAGTAGACAAAGCCTGTCGAATCTTTTCATTGTAATACACATTAATGTTCCTTAGGTTTTGGTTTAGGTAAACGGAGTTGGTCTTTACTTGAGATTCAGTTGATTTGTACTTCAACTAGAAAAAACCTGTCAAAATTGTTGTTGGTAATGGACCTTCCTCTTCATTAGGTTCGAGTGTATGAAAATTGAATTGGTCTGTACTTGAGGTACAAATGATGTGTACTGCATGTAGACAAAGCCTGTCCAAAGTTTTGATGGTAATATACATTAATATTTATTGTATTTGGGTGTATGTAGATATAATTGGTTTGTACTTGAGGTTCGGTTGATGTGTATCTCAAGTTCACAAATCCTTTCGAATGTTTCAATGCTAACACACATTAGTATTTATCAGAGTTAGTTGTGTGTAGACACAATCGGTCTGTACTTGAGGTGCAGTTGATGTGTACCTCAAGTAGACAACGCCTTTCAAAAGTTTTAATGTCACATTAGTATTCATCGGGATTGGTTGTATGTAGATTCAATCGGTCTGTACTTGAGGTACAGTTGATGTGTACGTCGAGCAGAAAGACCAAGAATATCATTGTAAGATGACCAGGGTGAAGCCTAGTCAATCTCTGTGAAAGGTCATCAGAGGTAACCAAATTTAATATATGTGTAAGGTGTCCAGAGGTAACCAACGTCAAAATATGTGTAAGTTGACCAGAGGTAACCAAATCAAATATCTGTGTAATGTGATAAGAACATAATTGTAAGGTAACCACAAGATACCATAGTCAATATCTGTGCAAGGTGACCAGAGGTAACCAAAGTCAATATGACTAGAGATAACCAACGTCAATATATGTGTAAGGTGGCCAGAGGTAACCAAATTGAATAATTGTGTAATCTGACCAGAGTATAATTGTAAGGTGACCAAAGATAACCAACGTCAATATATGTGTAAGGTGACCAGAGGTAACCAAATTGAATAATTGTGTAATCTGACCAGAGTATTATTGTAAGGTGACCAAAGATAACCAAATTAATCATATGCGTAAGGTGACAAGAACATCAGTGTAACGTAAGCAGAGGTAACCAAAGTCAATGTTTGTGTTAGGTGACCAGAGTTATCCAACGTGAATTTCTGTGTAGGGTGACCAGAGGTAACCAAAGTGAATATATGTGTTAGGTGACCAGAGGTAACCAAATTAAATATTTGTGTAATGTGAACAGAATACCAGGTCATGGTGATCAGAGACAACCAAAGTCAAAATTTGTGTATTGTGATCAAAGGTAAAGAAATCGATATATGTGATAGGTGATATTATGTAACTAAAGTTAGCATCTGTGTAAGTGAGGTGACCAGAGATTATCACAGCCATATCAATCTAAAAAGAACCAGATTATCATTGTAAGATGACCATTGGGAAACATAGCCAATATCTGTGCAAGGTGACTTGAGGTACAGTTGATGTGTACGTCGAGTAGACAATGCCTGTAGAAACTTTCGATGGTAATACACATCAATATTCATCAGAGTTGGGTGTATGCAGATTGAATTGGTCTCTACTTGGGGGGCAGTTTATGTGTATCTCAAGTAGGCAAAGCCTTTCGATAGTTTTAATGTAAACACATATTAGTATTCATCAAGGTTTGGTTGTACAAAGATACAATCTGTCTGTACTTGAGGTACTGTTGATGTGTACGTCGAGTAGACAAAGCCTGTCGAATCTTTTCATTGTAATACACATTAATGTTCCTTAGGTTTTGGTTTAGGTAAACGTTGTTGGTCTGTACTTGAGATTCAGTTGATTTGTACTTCAACTAGAAAAAACCTGTCAAAATTGTTGTTGGTAATGGACCTTCCTCTTCATTAGGTTCGAGTGTATGAAAATTGAATTGGTCTGTACTTGAGGTACAAATGATGTGTACTGCATGTAGACAATTTATTCTTTTTCTCCTACTTCACTTGAATGCATTATGATAATATAAAAAAAAAGTTTGCATGTTTGGTAAGGACAACCTTATATACATTTTGGACTAGCCGACATGATAGAGGATGGGCCTAGTCCCTCCAATGTTTTAAAGGCGCTTCAGTACGTCGTTTTTGAGATTGACCAACTACTATGGCGATTTATTCCAAGTTAAGCCGATATTGCTGATACATCATATTGTCTAGTACCTAAAGGATAAAGTATAAAAGATTTAAGAACAGCTTAAGGATTCAGTCACAACTACTTTATTGAATGGAATGAAAATCGGACATTAAGAACGCAAAATCAAACAAAAGGAATGTGCCGCCACTTACAGCTGTTATCTTAATGCTAGCAAGTTGAAGGTTTGGTTTGTTTGCTTGCTTGCTTTGTTTGTTTGTATTAGTGTTTGCTCAATAGATATAGGAAGATGTGGTATGCGTGCCATTAAGACAACTCTCCATCCAAGTCACAATTTATAAAAGTTAACCATTATAGGTAAAGGTACGATCTTCAACACGGAGCCTTGGCTCACACCGAAACAGCAAGGTAAATAGGGCCTTAAAAAATACAGGTGTATAAAGTGTCCTACATCTATGATACATCTACCAGGATACCTACAGTATATCATGTGTCCTACACCTATGATACATCTACCAGGATACCTACAGTACATAATGTGTCCTACATCTGATATATCTACCAGGATACCTACAGTATATAATGTGTCCTGTACCTAAGATAAATCTACCAGGGTATATACGGTATATAATGTGTCCTACAACTATGATAAATCTACCAGGATACATACAGTATATAATGTGTCCTACATGTATGATACATCTACCAGGATACAAACAGTATATAATGTGTCCTACATCTATGATACATCTACCAGGATACCTACAGTATATAATGTGTCCTACATCTGATATATCTACCAGGATACCTACAGTATATAATGTGTCCTACATCTGATATATCTACCAGGATACCTACAGTATATAATGTGTCCTGCACCTATGATACATCTACCAGGGTATCTACAGTATATTATAATGTGTCATACAACTAAGATAAATCTACCAGGGTATATACGGTATAAAATGTGTCCTACAACTAAGATAAATCTACCAGGATAAATACGGTATATAATGTGTCCTACAACTATGATAAATCTACCCGGATACATACAGTATATAATGTATCCTACATGTATGATACATCTACCAGGATACAAACATTATATAATGTGTCCTACATCTATGAAACATCTACCAGGATACATACAGTATATAATGTGTCCTACACCTATGATACATCTGCCAGGATACCTACAGTATATTTTAATGTTTCTTACAACTATGGTGCATCTACCAGGATACGTACAGTATATAATGTGTCCTTCACCTATGATACATCTACCAGGGTACATACAGTATATAATGTGTCCTACACCTATGATACATCTACCAGGGTTTCTACGGTATATTATGTGTCCTAGATCTATGATAAATCTACCAGGATACCTACAGTATATAATGTGTTCTACACCTATGATAAATCTACCAGGATACCTATGGTATATAATGTGTCCTACATCTATGATACATTTACCAGGATACATACAGTTTATAATGTGTTCTACACCTATGATAAATCTACCAGGATATATAATGTGTCCTACAACTATGAAACGCATCTACCAGGGTACATACAGTATATAATGTATCCTACACATATGAAACATTTACCAAGGTGCCTACAATATATAATGTGTCCTACACCTATAAAACATTTACCAAGGTGCCTACAATATATAATGTGTCCTACAACTATGATACAACTACCAGGGTACCTACATTATATAATGTGTCCTACACCTACGATACATCTACCAGGGTATCTACAGTATATACTGTGTCTTACAACTATGATACATTCACCAGGGTATCTACAGTATTTAATGTGTCCTACAACTATGATAAATCTACCAGGGCATCTACGGTATATAATGTGTCCTGCACCTATGATACATCTACCAGGGTATCTTCAGTATATTTTAATGTGTTCTACAACTAAGATAAATCTACCAGGGTATATACGGTATATAATGTGTCCTACAACTATGATAAATCTACAAGGGCATCTACGGTATATAATATGTCTTACACCTATGATACATCTTCCAGGGTATCTACGGTATATTAAGTGTCCTACAACTATTAGAACAGACTCTACAGGCGAAAGGACTCAGGCGAACATGTATCAGGGCGAACGAACCCGATACCAATTAATGTTAACGTCAAGTAGACACAGCCTGTCGAAAAGTTTTATTGTAATTTCTATGATAGAAAAAGAGGATGAAATTGCTGTTCATTTAATGATAAAAATTAATCTATGTGTTTTGCAAACTGTTTAACAACAAAATTTAAAACTGGTTTCATAAAACCATGAGTAAGTCTGCTTCCCTCTTGTAGGTCTCTAATATTTTCTAATACGTCAACAGCTTTAAGTAAAATTCATTCCATTCAGTGGTTCTCTTAAAGAAGACATTTGTATGTATTTCCCGTGGGGTCTTATGTTAAACTAAGTCCCCCACTGGCGACCATCTTGGATGATGGATCGGCTACAAAGTAAGAACACTTGGTCAGTACTTCATAAGGAACATTCATGCAATGTTTGGTTTCATTCCATTCAGTGTTTTTTTTAAAAGAAGACATTTGAATGTATTTGCCAAAGGGTCCTATGTTAATATAAGTCCCCCGCTGGCGGCCATCTTGGATGATGGATCGGCTACAAAGTAACAACACTTAGTCAGCACTACATAAGTAACATTCATGCTATGTTTAGATTCATTTCATTCAGTGGTTCTCTATAAGAAGACATTTGAATGTATTTGCCAAAGGGTCCTATGTTAATCTAAGTCCCCCGCTGGCGGCCATCTTGGATGATGGATCAGCTCCAAAGTAACAACACTTGGTCAGCACCTCATATGGAACATTCATGCTATGTTTTGTTTCATTCCATTCAGTGGTTCTCTAAAAGAAGACATTTGTATGTATATCTCATAGGGTCCTATGTTAAAATAATTCCCCCGCTGGCGACCATCTGGGATGATGGATCGGCTACAAAGTAACAAAACTTGGTCAGCACCTCATATGGATCATTCATGCCATGTTTGGTTCCATTCCATTCAGTGGTTCTCTAGAAGAAGTTTAAAATGTAAAAAGTTAACGGCAACGACGACGGACGACAGACGCCAAGTGATGAGAATAGCTCACTTTGCCCTTTGTGCCAGGTGGGCTAAAAATACAACTTTTTTTTCAAGTAGTCACTGAACCACGAACATTAAGTCAAGGACAATGGGCATGTGACAGACGGAAACTTCGTAACATAAGGCTTCTGTATAGAAAGTATGAAGCATCCGGCTCTTCCACGTTCTAAAATATAAAGCTTTTAAGAAGTTAGCCAATGCCGCCTCCGTCGTAGCCGCCTCGACAAAAATCAGAAATTCAATTCTCAAAGTATGGTCTGATACCCCAAATCAACAACAACATTAGATTCAGTATACAAACAAAATGCATAAACATTTGATCTTCAATGTAATCAAACAAAGTTTAATTTTAGACCCTTCAAACCTTAATATGTACTAATTTCAAAACAGGATCCAAAATCCTAAATCTAAATACACAATGAGATTCAGCATATCATATAGCCGAAATTATTCAGTTTTTGATAAAATCAAACAAAGTTTTTTTTTAGAAACTTATAGATTAATTTCTTTTCAGGAAAAAAGTACAATTTCAGAGAGTTTCATCAACTTTTACACACATTATCGCCTGGAAACCAAAAACTTCTTTAGGACTGAACTCCTTGTTTCTGCAATGAGATTTATTTGTTTATCTTGTCTTATATTTTTTTTTATCTGTTTTGGAAATAATCGTCCTTTAAAATAAATAACTGCTCTTAGAAGTTTCTGACAGTTTTTTTGTGAATGGACAGTTGATACATCTCAAGATTTTGAACTCATGTCTCATTTCAGATTGTTGTCACTTTATTTGTAAATTCATTTCTAATTCATTTAGTGTTGTAGCAAATACATATTGTACATAATTCAATAAAATAAATAAACAAAAGATTCCATGAACAATAATGCCTAACAGCAGACAAATTACCATGTTTTAAAAGTTATTTATGATGTAACAAAATAAAAGATTAACACTGAATCAATCTACAAGCATCCAACCCTCGTGAATACTAAGGTGTGCAACCATAAAAACTTTCAAAATGCTATGTCTACTCGATGTACACTGTAGTACACCACACTGTAAAATTATTATTGAGAAAGAGCAGGTGGGATTTTTTTAATTTCCATTTAATGTCTTAAAGAAATGCACTTCGAAATAACTGTGTTCTCCGGCCTATTAGTTGAAATGACCCGAGGTATTCAGAGTCAATATATGTGTTTGGTGACAAAAAGTAACCAAAGTGAATGTTTGTGTTATGTGAGCATTATTGTAAGGTGACCAGAGGTCAACATAGTGAATATATGTACAAGGTGATTAGAGGTAACCAAATTAAATGAGTGTGTAATGTGACCAGAGCATCATTGTAACTGGACCAGAGGTTAACATAGTCAATATGTGTCCAAGGTGACAAGAGGTTACCTAAGTCAATATATGAACAGCGGTTTAGGGTGACCAGAAGTAAGCAACGTCAATATATGTGTTTGGTGACCAGAAGTAACCAAAGTGAATGATTGTGTTATGTAAATTTATTGTAAGGTGACCAGAGGTCAACATAATGACAGTATGTACAAGGTGACCAGAGGTAACCTAAGTCAATATATGAACAACGATGTAGGGTGAGCAGAGGTAACCAACGTCAATATATGTGTTTGGTGACCAGAAGTAACCAAAGTGAATGATTGTGTAATGTGAGTATTATGTTAAGGTGACCAGTGGTCAACATAGTGAATATATGTACAAGGTGACCAGAGGTTACCAAATTAAATGAGTGTGTAATGTGACCAGAGCATCATTGTAACTGGACCAGAGGTAAACATGGTCAATATATGTCCAAGGTGAGCAGAGGTAACCTAGGTCAACATATGAAGAGCGGTGTAAGGTAACCAGAGGTAACCATAGTCAATATTGGTCTGGGAACACAGTTATCGTCCCTTGATTTTCGTTGTCTACGAATATCGTCCCTAGTGTGAACAGTGTGTTACTTGCTATTTTTTTATACCCTTTCCAAATTCATTTCTTCATGTTTATGCCTCAAAAGGCAAGTAGGGGATGAAACTACACTGTAAAAAAATTTGGGTCATGGATTTTAAAGTAAAGATATCACTTCTTTCGTTATAGCAACGTTGACACTTTTGTGAATTTAGGACGAACAGACTCTACAGGCGAAAGGACTCAGGCGAACATGTATCAGGGCGAACGAACCGGATACCAATTAATGTTAACGTCAAGTAGACACAGCCTGTCGAAAAGTTTTATTGTAATTTTTATAAAATTGCTGTTTGTTTAATGGTTACCAGATGCAAGGCAAAGCTTTATACGACTGCAGAGGTCGAACCCGAACAGTTTGGGCAAGTATGGACACAACATTCAAGCTTGGTACAGTTCTGAATTTGGATTGTAATTAAATAGTTGACACAGCATAGGTTTCTGACACAGAATGAATGTGGTCTAATGAACTTAAACATTTGTTTTTGCGTTTGAGCAAATCACTATGCTGTTGAATATTGATCCCCTCAAAGAAAAAAATTGAAGAAAGTTTCTTTTTAATTTCTGAAATCTGAAATGAGAAAAATTGCCCCCCCCCCCATTCTTATTTACCCACCCCCACCCCCAATTTTTTCCCCTTCCCCTTTCCCTTGTTCCAAAAATAATCTCCATTCAAATTTCTAATGGAGTTTGCAACAATAACTACTCATTTAAATATATCATAACATATTGAAATATAAAATGACATACAGTCATGGTTAAAATTAATATTAATTAATAGTAACTTCTAAAAAAAGATTACAACTAATCATCTCAAGACAATATCATTCCTTAATACATAATTTGCAAGCAGTGTAATCAAACATATATATAACAGTATTCTTTAAATGGAATTGGATTACCTCCCTTACACTGCTTTTAAATTGTATAAATTGTCCTTTAACCAGAAAAACCCTTGTTTTTCCTTCTTTTTGCCCCTAATTGCTAAATGATTTGAAGCATAACCCCCCATAACCATTCCTTGGTAGTATGGAAACTTGTCGTACAATTTCAGAGAGATTTATACACTTAAACACAAGTTATTGACTGGAAACTACAAAAATGCTTATTTGGGCCCCTTTTTGGCCCCAACTTTTAGAAACCATCCTTGGAGCAAGAACCCCAAAATTCAATTCCAGCCTTTCCTTTGTAGAAAGAAACCTTGTAGTATAATTTTAGAGAGATCCATACACTTAAACACAAGTTATTGTCTGTAAACTAGAAAAATGCTTCTTTTTGGCCCTTTTTTGGCCCCTCATTCCTACATGTTCGGGGAAATTAACCCCAAACTCAATCCCAGGCTCTCCTTTGTTATATTGAACCTTGTAGTACAATGTCAGAGAGGTCCATACAGTTACACACAAGTTATTGTGCGGAAACTAGAAAAATGCATGTTTTTGGGCCCTTTTTGGCCCTTAATTCCTATGCTCCATAACCCTTAAATTAAATCCCAACCTTCTACTTATGGTATTAAACATTGTGGTACAATTTCAGAGCAATTGAATTACTTATACACAAGTTTTTGTCCTAAAATTATATAAATGCTTGTTTTGGGCCCCTTTGGGCACCTTATTCCTAAACCTTTGGGACCATAACCCCAAAATCAATCTCAACCTTCCTTTTGTGGTTATAAACATTGTGTTAAAATTAAATTAAAAAATACTTTTGCGGTCGTATAAAAATTAATCTATGTGTTTTGCCAACTCTTTAACAACAAAAGTTAAAGCTGGTTTCATAAAACCATGAGTAAGTCTGCTTCCCTCTTCTAGGTCTCCAATATTTTCTAATACGTCAACAGCTTTAAGAAGAACATCTCTGAAAAAAAGAATAACTGATGTGTTAGTCTTTGTTAACAGAGATATAAAAAGACTTATGTCTAGGGGGATGGTGACGTATTGATAAAATGAAACAATCTGTTCATTAAGAACAAGTTTTTGACTGAGCTACCAATGTGCCACTCGACTATAGAGCAAATTACTGTGTCTGAAGTCGATTGGCACACTAATAGTATACATAGATATAGGAAGATGTGGTGTGAGTGCCAATGAGACAACTCTCCATCCAAATAACAATTTAAAAATTAAACCATTATAGGTTAAAGTACGGCCTTCAACACGGAGCCATGGCTCACACCGAACAACAAGCTACAAAGGGCCCCAAAATTACTAGTGTAAAACCATTCAAACGGGAAAACCAACGGTCTGATCTATATAAACAAAACGAGAAACGAGAAACACGTATATATTACATAAACAAACGACAACTACTGTACATCAGATTCCTGACTTAGGACAGGTGCAAACATTTGCAGCGGGATTAAACGTTTTAATGGGCCCAAACCTTCTCCCTTTTTCTGAAACAATAGCATAACATCACAACATAGAAAAACATACGATAAAATATCTATTGGCAGACTTAACTCAATAAAAAAACGTATGATTACACAATGAACGAATAAATTTGATCTGCGATATCTGAATACAAATGCACAGTTAATTAAATATTAGAGACAAACATTCATGACCAAAAGGCTAACAAACAAATTCAAACACACTGAGAAATATTTAACCAATCAATGTTCACTTTAGAAAAAAACCGTTTTTTTATAATCTTGAAGTTTATACAAATGTTGTAAGAATAAGTGAAAAATTGAAGATATTACAAATAATCCAAGCTGGTATACAGACAAGATCCATATAAATAAAAAATGACAAAAAAGCATTATAAACAGTATCAACAGGTCAAATTAACAAGAAAATACGATTTGAGAGTACTCGCAGTTACTGACAGCTAGTTAAAAGCCAAAACCAATTAATAGTAAAAAATCATGCATCAGAGACTAAAATCGACTAAAACACATCACATGGCATGCATATTTGAGTACAATATTGCATATTGGAATGCAAATGCAACAAGTAATCAACAACAAATGGAAAACTAACGATTAAGTATAATAACGATGGAAACACGAAATTGATATTTGTGTCGGGTCCTATCAGCAATATGGGATGCGTGGTTGCATGGGTGTTTTATTATAACAAGACAAAACTAAGCATGGCATTGGTCTATTCAAAGTGTCATTTTTACCTTAAAGGCCTTGGCTAACTTTAACATGTGTTTTCAAACATAAATAGGTGCCTCATTAAGCGGAAAACACGAAAAACCATCATAAAATCCAAGAAAACCAACATAAAGGCAAATATCTATTATAGTGAAAATCTTCCCCCAGCACCGCCCAGACATGCCATTGAGGTATATTATAGCTCAAACTAATGCTAAGGGTGTCTACTACATGCCTGGATCTTTATTTATACTGAAATATGAGAACGTAAGCCAAAATAATATTTAATCGACCCCTATTCCCAATTTGAATCGCCAGACGCCAATATTGAGCATACCTATCCCGGATCTTTTCACCCTAGAGACAAGACTAAGCATGTCATTGGTCTATACAAGGTGTCATTTTTACCTTAAAGGCCTTGGCTAACTTTAACATGTGTTTTCCAACATAAATATGTGCCTCATTAAGCGGAAAACACGAAAAACCATCATAAAAGCCAAGAAAACCAACATAAAGGCAAATATCAATTATAGTGAAAATCTTCCCCCAGCACCGCCCAGACATGCCATTGAGGTTTATTATAGCTCAAACTAATGCTAAGGGTGTCTACTACATGCCTGGATCTTTATTTATACTGAAATATGAGAACGTAAGCCAAAATAATATTTAATCGACCCCTATTCCCAATTTGAATCGCCAGACGCCAATATTGAGCATACCAACCCCGGATCTTTTCACCCTAGAGACAAAACTAAGCATGTCATTGGTCTATTCAAGGTGTCATTTTTACCTTAAAGGCCGTAGATAACTTTAACATGTGTTTTCCAACATAAATATGTGCCTCATTAAGCGGAAAACACGAAAAACCATCATAAAAGCCTAGAAAACCAACATAAAGGCAAATATCTATTATAGTGAAAATCTTCCCCCAGCACCGCCCAGACATGCCATTGAGGTATATTATAGCTCAAACTAATGCTTATGGTGTCTACTACATGCCTGAATCTTTATTTATACTGAAATATGTGAACGTAAGCCAAGGAAATATTTAATCGACCAATACCAATTTGGATAGCCAGACGCCAATATTGACCATACCTACCCCGGATCTTTTCACCCTAGAGACCAAACTGAGCATGTCATTCGTCTATACAAGGTGTCATATTTACCGTAAAGGCCTTGGCTAACTTTAATATGTGTTTTCCAACATAAATAGGTGCCTCATTAGGCGGGAAACACGAAAAACCATCATAAAAGCCAAGAAAACCAACATAAAGGCAAATATCAATTATAGTGAAAATCTTCCCCCAGCACCACCCAGACATGCCATTGAGGTATATTATAGCTCAAACTAATGCTAAGGGGGTTTACTACATGCCTGGATCTTTATTTATACTGAAATATGTGAACGTAAGCCCAAACAAAATTTATTCGACCCCTACCCCCAATTTGGATAGCTAGACGCCAATATTGACCATACCTACCCCGGATCTTTTCACCCTAGAGACCAAACTGAGCATGTCATTGGTCTATACAAGGTGTCATTTTTACCATAAAGGCCTTGGCTAACTTTAACATGTGTTTTCCAACATAAATAGGTGCCTCATTAAGCGGGAAACACGAAAAACCATCATAAAAGCCAAGAAAACCAACATAAAGGTAAATATCAATTATAGTGAAAATCTTCCCCCAGCACCGCCCAGACATGCCATTGAGTTATATTATAGCTCAAACTAATGCTAAGGGGGATTACTACATGCCTGGATCTTTATTTATACTGAAATATGTGAACGTAAGCCCAAAAAAAATGTAATCGACCCCTACTCCCAATTTGGATCGCCAGACGCCAATATTGAGCATACCTACCCCGGATCTTTTCACCCTAGAGACAAAACTGAGCATGTCATTGGTCTATACAAGGTGTCATGTTTACCTTAACGGCCTTGGCTAACTTTAACATGTGTTTTCCAACAAAAATAGGTGCTTCATTAAGCGGAAAACACGAAAAACCATCATAAAGCCAAGAAAACCAACATAGAGGCAAATATCAATTATAGTGAAAATCTTCCCCCAGCACCGCCCAGACATGCCATTGAGGTATATCATAGCTCAAACTAATGCTAAGGGTGTTTACTACATGCCTGGATCTTTATTTATACTGAAATATGTGAACGTAAGCCCCAAAGAAATTTAATCGACCCATACTCCCAATTTGGATCGCAAGACGCCAATATTGACCATACCTACCCCGGATCTTTTCACCCTAGAGACAAAACTGAGCATGTCATTGGTCTATACAAGGTGTCATTTTTACCGTAAAGGCCTTGGCAAACTTTAACTTGTGTTGTCCAACATAAATAAGTGCCTCATTAAGCGGAAAACACGAAATACCATAAAAAAAGGCAAGAAAACCAACATAAAGGCAAATTTCAATTATAGTGAAAATCTTCCTCCAGCACCGCCCAGACATGCCATTGAGGTATATTATAGCTCAAACTAATGCTTAGGGTGTTTACTACATGCCTGAATCTTTATTTATACTAAAATATGTGAACGTAAGCCAAGGAAATATTTAATCGACCCATACCCCCAATTTAGATAGCCAGACGCCAATATTGAGCATACCTACCCCGGATCTTTTCACCCTAGAGACAAAACTGAGCATGTCATTGGTCTATACAAGGTGTCATTTTTACCTTAAAGGCCTTGGCTAACTTTAACATGTGTTTTTGAACATAAATAGGTGCCTCATTAAGCTGGAAACACGAAAAACCATCATAAAAGCCAAGAAAACCAACATAAAGGCAAATATCAATTATAGTGAATTATCCAAATTGGGGGGTAGGGTCGATTATATATAAATATTTGTTTGGCTTACGTTCACATATTTTAGTATAAGTAAAGATTCAGGCATGTAGTAAACACCCTTAGCTTTAGTTTGAGCTATAAAATAACCCAATGGCATGCCTGGGCGGAGCTGGGGGAAGATTTTCACTCTTATGGATATTTGCCTTTATGTTGGTTTTCGAGGCTGATATGATGGTTTACCAAGTTTTCCGCTTAATGAGGCACCTATTTATGTTGGAAAACACATCTTAAAGTTAGACAAGCCCTTTACGGTGAAAATGCTACCTTGTATAGACCAATGATATGCTCAGTTTGGTCCCTAGGGTGAAAAGATCCGGGGTTGGTATGGTCAATATTGGCGTCTGGCTATCTAAATTGACGGTAGGGGTCGATTAAATATTTGTTTGGCTTACGTTTACATGTTTTAGTATAAGTATAGATTCAGGCATGTAGTAAACACCCTTAGCATTATTTTTAGCTATAATATAACCCAATGGCATGCCTGGGCGGTGCTGGGGGAAGATTTTCACTCTTATGGATATTTGACTTGATGTTGGTTTTCTAGGCTTTTATGATGGTTTATCGTGTTTTCCGCTTAATGAGGAACCTATTTATGTTGGAAAACACATCTTAAAGTTAGCTAAGGCTTTTACGGTGAAAATGACACCTTGTATAGACCAATGATATGCTCAGTTTGGTCCCTAAGGTGAAAAGATCCGGGGTAGGTATGGTCAATATTGGCGTCTGGCTATCCAAATTGGTGGTAGGGGTCGATTAAATATTTTTTGGCTTACGTTCACATGTTTTAGTATAAGTAAAGATTCAGGCATGTAGTAAACACCCTTAGCTTTAGTTTGAGCTATTATATGTCCCTATGGCATGCCTTAGCGGTGCTTGGAGAAGATTTTCACTCTTATGGATCTTTGCCTTTATGTTTGTTTTCGAGGCTTATATGATGGTGTATCGAGTTTTCCGCTTAATGAGGCACCTATTTATGTTGGAAAACACATCTTTAAGTTAGCCAAGACCTTTACGCTGAAAATGATACCTTGTATAGACCAATGATATGCTCAGTTTGGTCCCTAGGGTGAAAAGATCCGGGGTAGGTATGGTCAATATTGGCGTCTGACTATCCAAATTGGGGGTAGGGGTCGATTAAATATATTTTTGGCTTACGTTCACATATTCTAGTATAAGTTAAGATTCAGGCATGTAGTAAGCACCCTTAGCTTTAGTTTAAGCTATAAAATAACCCAATGGCATGCCTCTGAGGTGCTGGGGGAAGCTTTTCACTCTTATGGATATTTGCCTTTATGTTGGTTTTCGAGGCTTATATGATGGTTTATCGAGTTTTCCGCTTAATAATGCACCTATTTATGTTGAAAACACATCTTAAAGTTAGCCAAGGCCTTTACGATGAAAATGACACCATGTATAGACCAATGATATGCTCAGTTTGGTCCCTAGGGTGAAAAGAACCGGGGTTGGTATGGTCAATATTGGCGTCTGGCTATCCAAATTGGGGGTGGGGTTGATTAAATATTATTTTGGCTTACGTTCACATATTTTAGTATAAGTAAAGATTCAGGTATGTAGTAAACACCCTTAGCTTTAGTTTGAGCTATAAAATAACTCAATGGCATGCCTAGGCGGTGCTGGGGGAAGGTTTTCACTCTTATGGATATTTGCCTTTATGTTGGTTTTCGAGGCTTATATGATGGTTTATCGAGTTTTCCGCTTAATGAGGCACCTATTTATGTTGGAAAACACATCTTAAAGTTAGCCAAGACCTTTACGCTGAAAATGATTCCTTGTATAGACCAATGATATGCCTAGTTTAGTCCCTAGGGTGAAAAGATCCGGGGTAGGTATGGTCAATTTTGGCGTTTGGCTATCCAAATTGGCGGTAGGGGTCGATTAAATATATTTTTGGCTTACGTTCACATATTTTAGTATAAGTAAAGATTCAGGCATGTAGTAAACACCCTTAGCATTATTTTGAGCTATAATATAACCCAATGGCATGCCTGGGCGGTGCTTGGGGAAGATTTTCACTTTTATGGATATTTGCATTTATGTTGGTTTTCTAGGCTTTTATGATGGTTTATCGTGTTTTTTTGCTTAATGAGGAACCTATTTATGTTGGAAAACACATCTTAAAGTTAGCCTAGGCCTTTACAGTGAAAATGACACCTTGTACAGACCATTGGTATGCTCAGTTTGGTCCCTAAGATGAAAAGTCCCGGGTAGGTATGGTCAATATTGGCGTCTGGCTATCCAAATTGGCGGTAGGGGTCGATTAAATATTTTGATTGCTTACGTTCACATATTTTAGTATAAGTATAGATTTAGGCATGTAGTTAACACCCTCAGCATTATTTTGAGCTATAATATAACCCAATTGCATGCCTGGGCTGTGCTGGGGGAAGATTTTCACTCTGATGGATATTTCCCTTTATGTTGGTTTTCTAGGCTTTTATGATGGTTTATCGTGTTTTCCGCTTAATGAGGCACCTATTTATGTTGGAAAACACATCTTAAAGTTAACCAAAGCCTTTACGGTGAAAATGATACCTTGTATAGACTAATGATATGCTCAGTTTGGTCCCTAAGGTGAAAAGATCCGGGGTAGGTATGGTCAATATTGGCGTCTGGCTATCCAAATTGGCGGTAGGGGTCGATTAAATATATTTTTGGCTTACGTTCACATATTTTAGTATAAGTAAAGATTCAGGCATGTAGTTAACACCCTTAGCATTATTTTGAGCTATAATATAACCCAATGCCATGCCTGGGCGGTGCTGGGGGAAGGTTTTCACTCTTATGGATATTTGCCTTTATGTTGGTTTTCTAGGCTTTTATGATGGTTTATCGTGTATTCCACTTAATGTGGCACCTATTTATGTTGGAAAACACATCTTAAAGTTAGCCAAGACCTTTACGCTGAAAATGATACCTTGTATAGACCAATGATATGCTCAGTTTGGTCCCTAGGGTGAAAAGATCCGGGGTAGGTATGGTCAATATTGGCGTCTGGCTATCCAAATTGGCGGTAGGGGTCGATTAAATATTTCTTTGGCTTACGTTCACATATTTTAGTATAAGTATAGATTCAGAAATGTAGTAAACACCCTTGGCATTATTTTGAGCTATAATATGACCCAATGGCATGCCTGGGCGGTGCTTGGGAAAGATTTTCACTCTTATGGATATTTGCATTTATGTTGGTTTTCTAGGCTTTTATGATGATTTATCGTGTTTTTCGCTTAATGAGGAACCTATTTATGTTGGAAAACACATCTTAAAGTTAGCCAAGGCCTTAAAGGTGAAAATGACACCTTGTATAGACCAATGATGTGCTGAGTTTGGTCCCTAGGGTGAAAAGATCCGGGGTAGGTATGGTCAATATTGGCGTCTGGCTATCCAAATTGGGGTAGGGGGCGATTAAATATTTTCTTGGCTTACGTTCACATATTTTAGTATAAGTAAAGATTCGGGCATGTAGTAAACACCATTAGCATTATTTTGAGCTATTACATAACCCAATGGCATGCCTGAGCGGTGGTGGGGAGAGATTTTCACTCTTATGGATCTTTGCCTTTATGTTGGTTTTCTAGGCTTTTATGATGGTTTATCATGTTTTCCGCTTAATGAGGAACCTATTTATGTTGGAAAACACATATTGAAGTTAGCCAAGGCCTTTACGATGAAAATGACACCATGTATAGACCAATGATATGCTCAGTTTGGTCCCTAGGGTGAAAAGATCCGGGGTAGGTATGGTCAATATTGGCGTCTGGCTATCCAAATTGACGGTAGGGGTCGATTAAATATTTGTTTGGCTTACGTTCACACGTTTTAGTATAAGTAAAGATTCGGACATGTAGTAAACACCCTTAGCATTATTTTGTGCTATAATATAACCCAATGGCATGCCTGGGCGGTGCTGGGGGAAAATTTTCACTCTTATGGATCTTTGCCTTTATGTTGGTTTTCGAGGCTTATATGATGGTTTATCGTGTTTTCCTCCTAATGAGGAACCTATTTATATTGGAAAGCACATCTTAAATTTAGCCAAGGCCTTTACGGTGAAAATGGCACCTTGTATAGACCATTGATATGCTCAGTTTGGTCCCTAAGAAGAAAAGATCCCGGGTAGGTATGGTCAATATTGGCGTCTGGCTATCCAAATTGGGGGTGGGGTCGATTAAATATTTGTTTGGCTTATGTTCATATATTTTAGTATAAGTAAAGTTTCAGGCATGTAGTAAAAACCCTTAGCTTTAGTTTGAGCTATAATATAACCCAATGGCATGCCTGGGCTGTGCTGAGGGAAGATTTTTACTCTTATGGATCTTTGCCTTTATGTTGGTTTTCTAGGCTTTTATGATGGTTTATCGTGTTTTCCACTTAATGAGGCACCTATTTATGTTGGAAAACACATCTTAAAGTTAGCCAAGACCTTTACGCTGAAAATGATACCTTGTATAGACCAATGATATGCTCAGTTTGGTCCCTAGGGTGAAAAGATCCGGGGTAGGTATGGTCAATATTGGCGTCTGGCTATCCAAATTGGCGGTACGGGTCGATTAAATATTTCTTTGGCTTACGTTCACATATTTTAGTATAAGTATAGATTTAGGCATGTAGTTAACACCCTCAGCATTATTTTGAGCTATAATATAACCCAATTGCATGCCTGGGCTGTGCTGGGGGAAGATTTTCACTCTGATGGATATTTCCCTTTATGTTGGTTTTCTAGGCTTTTATGATGGTTTATCGTGTTTTCCGCTTAATGAGGCACCTATTTATGTTGGAAAACACATCTTAAAGTTAACCAAAGCCTTTACGGTGAAAATGATACCTTGTATAGACTAATGATATGCTCAGTTTGGTCCCTAGACTGAAAAGATCCGGGGTTGGTTTGGTCAATATTGGCGTCTGGCTATCCAAATTGGGGGTGGGGTCGATTAAATATTTGTTTGGCTTATGTTCACATATTTTAGTATAAGAAAAGATTCAGGCATGTAGTAAAAACCCTTAGCTTTAGTTTGAGCTATAATATACCTCAATGGCATGTCTGGGCGGTGCTGGGGGAAGATTTTCACTCTTATGGATATTTGCCTTTATGTTGGTTTTCGAGGCTTTTATGATGGTTTATCCTGTTTTCCGCTTAATGAGGCACCTATTTATGTTGGAAAACACATCTTAAAGTTAGCCAAGGCCTTTACAGTGAAAATGATACCTTGCATAGACCAATGATATGCTCATTTTGGTCCCTAGGGTGAAAAGATCCGGGGTAGGTATGGTCGATATTGGCGTCTGGCTATCCAAATTGGCGGTAGGGGTCGATTAAATATATTTTTGGCTTACGTTCACATATTTTAGTATAAGTAAAGATTCAGGCATGTAGTAAACACCCTAAGCATTATTTTGAGCTATAAATTAACCCAATATCATGCCTCTGCGGTGCTGGGGGGAAAAAATTTCTCTTATGGATATTTGCCCTTATGTTGGTTGTCTAGGCTTTTATGATGTTTTATCGTGTTTTCCGCTTAATGAGGAACCTTTTTATGTTGGAAAACACATCTTAAAGTCAGCCAAGGCCTTTACGATGAAAATGACACCTTGTATAGACCAATGATATGCTCAGTTTGGTCCCTAGGGTGAAAAGATCCGGGTTTGGTATGGGACCTTCGGCCGAATTCAATAATAAAAGTAGTTTCTTCATCAGAGTTATTTCTTTCCAATATTCTATTTAATTATTAGTATTGTATCAAAAAAGGACAATAATATGTTCTTCATTTGTCACTTGTTATTTAAGGTAACTTTGTGTCTTTATTTTTCGAACACCACTTTCATATGACCTTTCTTCTTAAAAGGGTGAGGCGTGAGGCAAATGTCTTGATTCATTGTTCCGCTTTCAAGATGGTGAGTTTTCCTTTATTAGCAAATTCTCCAGGTCTTCCATTTCTG
This sequence comes from Mytilus trossulus, assembly GCF_036588685.1. Taxonomy (NCBI): domain Eukaryota; kingdom Metazoa; phylum Mollusca; class Bivalvia; order Mytilida; family Mytilidae; genus Mytilus; species Mytilus trossulus. The sequence continues at coordinate 73,575,813 of NC_086380.1, forward strand.
ATCGGATATGCCTTTGTATTTAAATAAAAACATTTTGGTGTAAACAACTTAAGAACAATCTGTGCTTCAATATGAAAATATATTCTAGTGCGTATAAGCAATTAATTATCTATATACTACACTATAATATTAGTAAAATGCTTATCATTAATGGCAGCATTATGCTTTATATGAACCTTTCTTCTTAAAAGGGTAAGGCGTAAGGCAAATTTCTTGATTCATTGTTCCGCTTTCAAAATGGTGAGTTTTCCTTTATTAGCAAACTCTGGATGTCTTTCATTACTGATTGGATATGCCTTGTTATTCAAATAAACATTTTTGTGTAAATAACTAAAGAACAATCTATGCTTCAATATGAAAATATATTCTAGTGCGTATAAGCAATTTATTATCTATATACTACACTATTATATTAGTAAAATCCTTATCATTAATGGCAGCATTATGCTTTATATGAAAGAAGGTTAAAATTCATGCAACTAAAATTGATAAACATAAGTTGGTCTTTGCCTTAAGGTTGATAATTTTTTGATAAATAAAAGGGACCTTTGGTTGAATAAAATAAGTAAATATGGGACCTTTGGGCGAATTCAAAAATAAAAAATAGTTTCTTCATCGGAACTATTTCTTTCCAATATTCTATTTAATTATTAGTATTGTTTCAAAAATGGACAATAATATGTTCTTCATTTGTCACTTGTTATTTAAGGTAACGTTGTGTCTTTATTTTTCGAACACCACCTTCATATTTTCTTTCTTTTTTAAAAGGGTAAGGCGTAATGCAAATTTCTTGATTCATTGTTCCGCTTTCAAGATGGTGAGTTTTCCTTTATTAGCAAATTCTCCAGGTCTTCCATTTCTGATCGGATATGCCTTTGTATTTAAATAAAAACATTTTGGTGTAAACAACTTAAGAACAATCTGTGCTTCAATATGAAAATATATTCTAGTGCGTATAAGCAATTAATTATCTATATACTACACTTTAATATTAGTAAAATGCTTACCATTAATGGCAGCATTATGCTTTATATGAAAGAAGGTTAAAATTCATGCAACTAAAATTGATAAACATAAGTTGGTCTTTGCCTTAAGGTTGATAATTTTTTGATAAATAAAAGGGACCTTTGGGTGAATAAAATAAGTAAATATGGGACCTTTGGGCGAATTCAAAAATAAAAAATAGTTTCTTCATCGGAACTATTTCTTTCCAATATTCTATTTAATTATTAGTATTGTTTCAAAAATGGACAATAATATGTTCTTCATTTGTCACTTGTTATTTAAGGTAACGTTGTGTCTTTATTTTTCGAACACCACCTTCATATTTTCTTTCTTTTTTAAAAGGGTAAGGCGTTATGCAAATTTCTTGATTCATTGTTCCGCTTTCAAGATGGTGAGTTTTCCTTTATTAGCAAATTCTCCAGGTCTTCCATTTCTAATCGGATATGCCTTTGTATTTAAATAAAAACATTTTGGTGTAAACAACTTAAGAACAATCTGTGCTTCAATATGAAAATATATTCTAGTGCGTATAAGCAATTAATTATCTATATACTACACTATAATATTAGTAAAATGCTTATCATTAATGGCAGCATTATGCTTTATATGAAAGAAGGTTAAAATTCATGCAACTAAAATTGATAAACATAAGTTGGTCTTTGCCTTAAGGTTGATAATTTTTTGATAAATAAAAGGGACCTTTGGGTGAATAAAATAAGTAAATATGGGACCTTTGGGCGAATTCAAAAATAAAAAAATAGTTTCTTCATCGGAGTTATTTCTTTCCAATATTCTATTTAATTATTAGTATTGTATCAAAAAAGGACAATAATATGTTCTTCATTTGTCACTTGTTATTTAAGGTAACTTTGTGTCTTTATTTTTCGAACACCACTTTCATATGACCTTTCTTCTTAAAAGGGTAAGGCGTAAGGCAAATTTCTTGATTCATTGTTCCGCTTTCAAGATGGTGAGTTTTCCTTTATTAGCAAACTCTGCATGTCTTTCATTACTGATTGGGATGTGCCTTGTTATTCAAATAAACATTTTTGTGTAAATAACTAAAGAACAATCTATGCTTCAATATGAAAATATATTCTAGTGCGTATAAGCAATTTATTATCTATATACTACACTATTATATTAGTAAAATCCTTATCATTAATGGCAGCATTATGCTTTATATGAAAGAAGGTTAAAATTCATGCAACTAAAATTGATAAACATAAGTTGGTCTTTGCCTTAAGGTTGATAATTTTTTGATAAATAAAAGGGACCTTTGGGTGAATAAAATAAGTAAATATGGGACCTTTGGGCGAATTCAAAAATAAAAAATAGTTTCTTCATCGGAACTATTTCTTTCCAATATTCTATTTAATTATTAGTATTGTTTCAAAAATGGACAATAATATGTTCTTCATTTGTCACTTGTTATTTAAGGTAACGTTGTGTCTTTATTTTTCGAACACCACCTTCATATTTTCTTTCTTTTTTAAAAGGGTAAGGCGTAATGCAAATTTCTTGATTCATTGTTCCGCTTTCAAGATGGTGAGTTTTCCTTTATTAGCAAATTCTCCAGGTCTTCCATTTCTGATCGGATATGCCTTTGTATTTAAATAAAACATTTTGGTGTAAACAACTTAAGAACAATCTGTGCTTCAATATGAAAATATATTCTAGTGCGTATAAGCAATTAATTATCTATATACTACAATATAATATTAGTAAAATCCTTATCATTAATGGCAGCATTATGCTTTATATGAAAGAAGGTTAAAATTCATGCAACTAAAATTGATAAACATAAGTTGGTCTTTGCCTTAAGATTGATAATTTTTTGATAAATAAAAGGGACCTTTGGGTGAATAAAATAAGTAAATATGGGACCTTTGGGCGAATTCAAAAATAAAAAATAGTTTCTTCATCGGAACTATTTCTTTCCAATATTCTATTTAATTATTAGTATTGTTTCAAAAATGGACAATAATATGTTCTTCATTTGTAATTGTTATTTAAGGTAACGTTGTGTCTTTATTTTTCGAACACCACCTTCATATTTTCTTTCTTTTTTAAAAGGGTAAGGCGTAATGCAAATTTCTTGATTCATTGTTCCGCTTTCAAGATGGTGAGTTTTCCTTTATTAGCAAATTCTCCAGGTCTTCCATTTCTGATCGGATATGCCTTTGTATTTAAATAAAAACATTTTGGTGTAAACAACTAAAGAACAATATGTGCATCAATATGAAAATATATTCTAGTGCGTATAAGCAATTAATTATCTATATACTCTACTATAATATTAGTAAAATGCTTAACATTAATGGCAGCATTATGCTTTATATGAAAGAAGGTTAAAATTCATGCAACTAAAATTGATAAACATAAGTTGGTCTTTCCTTAAGGTTGATAATTTTTTGATAAATAAAAGGGACCTTTGGGTGAATAAAATAAGTAAATATGGGACCTTTGGGCGAATTCAAAAATAAAAAATAGTTTCTTCATCGGAACTATTTCTTTCCAATATTCTATTTAATTATTAGTATTGTTTCAAAAATGGACAATAATATGTTCTTCATTTGTCACTTGTTATTTAAGGTAACGTTGTGTCTTTATTTTTCGAACACCACCTTCATATTTTCCTTCTTTTTTAAAAGGGTAAGGCGTAATGCAAATTTCTTGATTCATTGTTCCGCTTTCAAGATGGTGAGTTTTCCTTTATTAGCAAATTCTCCAGGTCTTCCATTTCTGATCGGATATGCCTTTGTATTTAAATAAAAACATTTTGGTGTAAACAACTTAAGAACAATCTGTGCTTCAATATGAAAATATATTCTAGTGCGTATAAGCAATTAATTATCTATATACTACACTATAATATTAGTAAAATGCTTATCATTAATGGCAGCATTATGCCTTATATGAAAGAAGGTTAAAATTCATGCAACTAAAATTGATAAACATAAGTTGGTCTTTGCCTTAAGGTTGATAATTTTTTGATAAATAAAAGGGACCTTTGGGTGAATAAAATTAGTAAATATGGGACCTTTGGGCGAATTCAAAAATAAAAAAAATAGATTCTTCATCGGAGTTATTTCTTTCCAATATTCTATTTAATAATTAGTATTGTATCAAAAAAGGACAATAATATGTTCTTCATTTATCACTTGTTATTTAAGGTAACTTTGTGTCTTTATTTTTCGAACATCACTTTCATATGACCTTTCTTCTTAAAAGGGAAAGGCGTAAGGCAAATTTCTTGATTCATTGTTCCGCTTTCAAGATGGTGAGTTTTCCTTTATTAGCAAACTCTGCATGTCTTTCATTACTGATTGGATTTGCCTTGTTATTCAAATAAACATTTTTGTGTAAATAACTAAAGAACAATCTATGCTTCAATATGAAAATATATTCTAGTGCGTATAAGCAATTTATTATCTATATACTACACTATTATATTAGTAAAATCCTTATCATTAATGGCAGCATTATGCTTTATATGAAAGAAGGTTAAAATTCATGCAACTAAAATTGATAAACATAAGTTGGTCTTTGCCTTAAGGTTGATAATTTTTTGATAAATAAAAGGGACCTTTGGGTGAATAAAATAAGTAAATATGGGACCTTTGGGCGAATTCAAAAATAAAAAATAGTTTCTTCATCGGAACTATTTCTTTCCAATATTCTATTTAATTATTAGTATTGTTTCAAAAATGGACAATAATATGTTCTTCATTTGTCACTTGTTATTTAAGGTAACGTTGTGTCTTTATTTTTCGAACACCACCTTCATATTTTCTTTCTTTTTTAAAAGGGTAAGGCGTAATGCAAATTTCTTGATTCATTGTTCCGCTTTCAAGATGGTGAGTTTTCCTTTATTAGCAAATTCTCCAGGTCTTCCATTTCTGATCGGATATGCCTTTGTATTTAAATAAAACATTTTGGTGTAAACAACTTAAGAACAATCTGTGCTTCAATATGAAAATATATTCTAGTGCGTATAAGCAATTATTTATCTATATACTACACTATAATATTAGTAAAATGCTTATCATTAATGGCAGCATTATGCTTTATATGAAAGAAGGTTAAAATTCATGCAACTAAAATTGATAAACATAAGTTGGTCTTTGCCTTAAGATTGATAATTTTTTGATAAATAAAAGGGACCTTTGGGTGAATAAAATAAGTAAATATGGGACCTTTGGGCGAATTCAAAAATAAAAAATAGTTTCTTCATCGGAACTATTTCTTTCCAATATTCTATTTAATTATTAGTATTGTTTCAAAAATGGACAATAATATGTTCTTCATTTGTCACTTGTTATTTAAGGTAACGTTGTGTCTTTATTTTTCGAACACCACCTTCATATTTTCTTTCTTTTTTAAAAGGGTAAGGCGTAATGCAAATTTCTTGATTCATTGTTCCGCTTTCAAGATGGTGAGTTTTCCTTTATTAGCAAATTCTCCAGGTCTTCCATTTCTGATCGGATATGCCTTTGTATTTAAATAAAACATTTTGGTGTAAACAACTTAAGAACAATCTGTGCTTCAATATGAAAATATATTCTAGTGCGTATAAGCAATTATTTATCTATATACTACACTATAATATTAGTAAAATGCTTATCATTAATGGCAGCATTATGCTTTATATGAAAGAAGGTTAAAATTCATGCAACTAAAATTGATAAACATAAGTTGGTCTTTGCCTTAAGATTGATAATTTTTTGATAAATAAAAGGGACCTTTGGGTGAATAAAATAAGTAAATATGGGACCTTTGGGCGAATTCAAAAATAAAAAATAGTTTCTTCATCGGAACTATTTCTTTCCAATATTCTATTTAATTATTAGTATTGTTTCAAAAATGGACAATAATATGTTCTTCATTTGTCACTTGTTATTTAAGGTAACGTTGTGTCTTTATTTTTCGAACACCACCTTCATATTTTCTTTCTTTTTTAAAAGGGTAAGGCGAAATGCAAATTTCTTGATTCATTGTTCCGCTTTCAAGATGGTGAGTTTTCCTTTATTAGCAAATTCTCCAGGTCTTCCATTTCTGATCGGATATGCCTTTGTATTTAAATAAAAACATTTTGGTGTAAACAACTTAAGAACAATCTGTGCTTCAATATGAAAATATATTCTAGTGCGTATAAGCAATTAATTATCTATATACTACACTATAATATTAGTAAAATGCTTAACATTAATGGCAGCATTATGCTTTATATGAAAGAAGGTTAAAATTCATGCAACTAAAATTGATAAACATAAGTTGGTCTTTCCTTAAGGTTGATATTTTTTTGATAAATAAAAGGGACCTTTGGGTGAATAAAATAAGTAAATATGGGACCTTTGGGCGAATTCAAAAATAAAAAAATAGTTTCTTCATCGGAGTTATTTCTTTCCAATATTCTATTTAATTATTAGTATTGTATCAAAAAAGGACAATAATATGTTCTTCATTTGTCACTTGTTATTTAAGGTAACTTTGTGTCTTTATTTTTCGAACACCACTTTCATATGACCTTTCTTCTTAAAAGGGTAAGGCGTAAGGCAAATTTCTTGATTCATTGTTCCGCTTTCAAAATGGTGAGTTTTCCTTTATTAGCAAACTCTGGATGTCTTTCATTACTGATTGGATATGCCTTGTTATTCAAATAACCATTTTTTTGTAAATAACTAAAGAACAATCTATGCTTCAATATGAAAATATATTCTAGTGCGTATAAGCAATTTATTATCTATATACTACACTATTATATTAGTAAAATCCTTATCATTAATGGCAGCATTATGCTTTATATGAAAGAAGGTTAAAATTCATGCAACTAAAATTGATAAACATAAGTTGGTCTTTGCCTTAAGGTTGATAATTTTTTGATAAATAAAAGGGACCTTTGGGTGAATAAAATAAGTAAATATGGGACCTTTGGGCGAATTCAAAAATAAAAAATAGTTTCTTCATCGGAACTATTTCTTTCCAATATTCTATTTAATTATTAGTATTGTTTCAAAAATGGACAATAATATGTTCTTCATTTGTCACTTGTTATTTAAGGTAACGTTGTGTCTTTATTTTTCGAACACCACCTTCATATTTTCTTTCTTTTTTAAAAGGGTAAGGCGTAATGCAAATTTCTTGATTCATTGTTCCGCTTTCAAGATGGTGAGTTTTCCTTTATTAGCAAATTCTCCAGGTCTTCCATTTCTGATCGGATATGCCTTTGTATTTAAATAAAAACATTTTGGTGTAAACAACTTAAGAACAATCTGTGCTTCAATATGAAAATATATTCTAGTGCGTATAAGCAATTAATTATCTATATACTACACTTTAATATTAGTAAAATGCTTACCATTAATGGCAGCATTATGCTTTATATGAAAGAAGGTTAAAATTCATGCAACTAAAATTGATAAACATAAGTTGGTCTTTGCCTTAAGGTTGATAATTTTTTGATAAATAAAAGGGACCTTTGGGTGAATAAAATAAGTAAATATGGGACCTTTGGGCGAATTCAAAAATAAAAAATAGTTTCTTCATCGGAACTATTTCTTTCCAATATTCTATTTAATTATTAGTATTGTTTCAAAAATGGACAATAATATGTTCTTCATTTGTCACTTGTTATTTAAGGTAACGTTGTGTCTTTATTTTTCGAACACCACCTTCATATTTTCTTTCTTTTTTAAAAGGGTAAGGCGTTATGCAAATTTCTTGATTCATTGTTCCGCTTTCAAGATGGTGAGTTTTCCTTTATTAGCAAATTCTCCAGGTCTTCCATTTCTGATCGGATATGCCTTTGTATTTAAATAAAACATTTTGGTGTAAACAACTTAAGAACAATCTGTGCTTCAATATGAAAATATATTCTAGTGCGTATAAGCAATTAATTATCTATATACTACACTATAATATTAGTAAAATGCTTACAATTAATGGCAGCATTATGCTTTATATGAAAGAAGGTTAAAATTCATGCAACTAAAATTGATAAACATAAGTTGGTCTTTGCCTTAAGGTTGATAATTTTTTGATAAATAAAAGGGACCTTTGGGTGAATAAAATAAGTAAATATGGGACCTTTAGGCGAATTCAAAAATAAAAAATAGTTTCTTCATCGGAACTATTTCTTTCCAATATTCTATTTAATTATTAGTATTGTTTCAAAAATGGACAATAATATGTTCTTCATTTGTCACTTGTTATTTAAGGTAACGTTGTGTCTTTATTTTTCGAACACCACCTTCATATTTTCTTTCTTTTTTAAAAGGGTAAGGCGTAATGCAAATTTCTTGATTCATTGTTCCGCTTTCAAGATGGTGAGTTTTCCTTTATTAGCAAATTCTCCAGGTCTTCCATTTCTGATCGGATATGCCTTTGTATTCAAATAACCATTTTTGTGTAAATAACTAAAGAACAATCTATGCTTCAATATGAAAATATATTCTAGTGCGTATAAGCAATTTATTATCTATATACTACACTATTATATTAGTAAAATCCTTATCATTAATGGCAGCATTATGCTTTATATGAAAGAAGGTTAAAATTCATGCAACTAAAATTGATAAACATAAGTTGGTCTTTGCCTTAAGGTTGATAATTTTTTGATAAATAAAAGGGACCTTTGGGTGAATAAAATAAGTAAATATGGGACCTTTGGGCGAATTCAAAAATAAAAAATAGTTTCTTCATCGGAACTATTTCTTTCCAATATTCTATTTAATTATTAGTATTGTTTCAAAAATGGACAATAATATGTTCTTCATTTGTCACTTGTTATTTAAGGTAACGTTGTGTCTTTATTTTTCGAACACCACCTTCATATTTTCTTTCTTTTTTAAAAGGGTAAGGCGTAATGCAAATTTCTTGATTCATTGTTCCGCTTTCAAGATGGTGAGTTTTCCTTTATTAGCAAATTCTCCAGGTCTTCCATTTCTGATCGGATATGCCTTTGTATTTAAATAAAAACATTTTGGTGTAAACAACTTAAGAACAATCTGTGCTTCAATATGAAAATATATTCTAGTGCGTATAAGCAATTAATTATCTATATACTACACTTTAATATTAGTAAAATGCTTACCATTATTGGCAGCATTATGCTTTATATGAAAGAAGGTTAAAATTCATGCAACTAAAATTGATAAACATAAGTTGGTCTTTGCCTTAAGGTTGATAATTTTTTGATAAATAAAAGGGACCTTTGGGTGAATAAAATAAGTAAATATGGGACCTTTGGGCGAATTCAAAAATAAAAAATAGTTTCTTCATCGGAACTATTTCTTTCCAATATTCTATTTAATTATTAGTATTGTTTCAAAAATGGACAATAATATGTTCTTCATTTGTCACTTGTTATTTAAGGTAACGTTGTGTCTTTATTTTTCGAACACCACCTTCATATTGTCTTTCTTTTTTAAAAGGGTAAGGCGTTATGCAAATTTCTTGATTCATTGTTCCGCTTTCAAGATGGTGAGTTTTCCTTTATTAGCAAATTCTCCAGGTCTTCCATTTCTGATCGGATATGCCTTTGTATTTAAATAAAACATTTTGGTGTAAACAACTTAAGAACAATCTGTGCTTCAATATGAAAATATATTCTAGTGCGTATAAGCAATTAATTATCTATATACTACACTATAATATTAGTAAAATGCTTACCATTAATGGCAGCATTATGCTTTATATGAAAGAAGGTTAAAATTCATGCAACTAAAATTGATAAACATAAGTTGGTCTTTGCCTTAAGGTTGATAATTTTTTGATAAATAAAAGGGACCTTTGGGTGAATAAAATAAGTAAATATGGGACCTTTAGGCGAATTCAAAAATAAAAAATAGTTTCTTCATCGGAACTATTTCTTTCCAATATTCTATTTAATTATTAGTATTGTTTCAAAAATGGACAATAATATGTTCTTCATTTGTCACTTGTTATTTAAGGTAACGTTGTGTCTTTATTTTTCGAACACCACCTTCATATTTTCTTTCTTTTTTAAAAGGGTAAGGCGTTATGCAAATTTCTTGATTCATTGTTCCGCTTTCAAGATGGTGAGTTTTCCTTTATTAGCAAATTCTCCAGGTCTTCCATTTCTAATCGGATATGCCTTTGTATTTAAATAAAAACATTTTGGTGTAAACAACTTAAGAACAATCTGTGCTTCAATATGAAAATATATTCTAGTGCGTATAAGCAATTAATTATCTATATACTACACTATAATATTAGTAAAATGCTTATCATTAATGGCAGCATTATGCTTTATATGAAAGAAGGTTAAAATTCATGCAACTAAAATTGATAAACATAATTTGGTCTTTGCCTTAAGGTTGATAATTTTTTGATAAATAAAAGGGACCTTTGGGTGAATAAAATAAGTAAATATGGGACCTTTGGGCGAATTCAAAAATAAAAAAATAGTTTCTTCATCGGAGTTATTTCTTTCCAATATTCTATTTAATTATTAGTATTGTATCAAAAAAGGACAATAATATGTTCTTCATTTGTCACTTGTTATTTAAGGTAACTTTGTGTCTTTATTTTTCGAACACCACTTTCATATGACCTTTCTTCTTAAAAGAGTAAGGCGTAAGGCAAATTTCTTGATTCATTGTTCCGCTTTCAAGATGGTGAGTTTTCCTTTATTAGCAAACTCTGCATGTCTTTCATTACTGATTGGATGTGCCTTGTTATTCAAATAAACATTTTTGTGTAAATAACTAAAGAACAATCTATGCTTCAATATGAAAATATATTCTAGTGCGTATAAGCAATTTATTATCTATATACTACACTATTATATTAGTAAAATCCTTATCATTAATGGCAGCATTATGCTTTATATGAAAGAAGGTTAAAATTCATGCAACTAAAATTGATAAACATAAGTTGGTCTTTGCCTTAAGGTTGATAATTTTTTGATAAATAAAAGGGACCTTTGGGTGAATAAAATAAGTAAATATGGGACCTTTGGGCGAATTCAAAAATAAAATATAGTTTCTTCATCGGAACTATTTCTTTCCAATATTCTATTTAATTATTAGTATTGTTTCAAAAATGGACAATAATATGTTCTTCATTTGTAACTTGTTATTTAAGGTAACGTTGTGTCTTTATTTTTCGAACACCACCTTCATATTTTCTTTCTTTTTTAAAAGGGTAAGGCGTAATGCAAATTTCTTGATTCATTGTTCCGCTTTCAAGATGGTGAGTTTTCCTTTATTAGCAAATTCTCCAGGTCTTCCATTTCTGATCGGATATGCCTCTGTATTTAAATAAAATCATTTTGGTGTAAACAACTTAAGAACAATCTGTGCTTCAATATGAAAATATATTCTAGTGCGTATAAGCAATTAATTATCTATATACTACACTATAATATTAGTAAAATGCTTATCATTAATGGCAGCATTTTGCTTTATATGAAAGAAGGTTAAAATTCATGCAACTAAAATTGATAAACATAAGTTGGTCTTTGCCTTAAGGTTGATAATTTTTGATAAATAAAAGGGACCTTTGGGTGAATAAAATAAGTAAATATGGGACCTTTAGGCGAATTCAAAAATAAAAAATAGTTTCTTCATCGGAACTATTTCTTTCCAATATTCTATTTAATTATTAGTATTGTATCAAAAAAGGACAATAATATGTTCTTCGTTTATCACTTGTTATTTAAGGTAACTTTGTGTCTTTATTTTTCGAACACCACTTGCATATGACCTTTCTTCTTAAAAGGGTAAGGCGTAAGGCAAATTTCTTTATTTATTGTTCCGCTTTCAAGATGGTGAGTTTTCCTTTATTAGCAAACTCTGCATGTCTTTCATTACTGATTGGATATGCCTTGTTATTCAAATAAACATTTTTGTGTAAATAACTAAAGAACAATCTATGCTTCAATATGAAAATATATTCTAGTGCGTATAAGCAATTAATTATCTATATACAAGTGTGGACACAGATTAGTGTGGATAGTATGTTTGGATGTTTGACAGTGTCTTATGACAATAAAGTTCTATGTTTTTCCTATATGGTGTTAATAACTGTGTTGCACGGTGACAACCGATCTGAGCATTAGGAGTGTTATTTATTTGATATTTTTTATGTTCAATACAGACATGGGGAGACAGTAATTACATTAGTTACCAAATGATTATGATAGAACATGTTCTACATCTTTGGTTTTGGATACATTTTGTAGCTGGGAGAGCAATTGTTAATTTCTCTGTCGATTTGGTCTCTTGTGGAGAATTGTCTCATTGGCAATCATACCTCACCTTTTTTATATGTATTTGCTTACTATTGGTATGGTTCTATTTACATTACTTTGTGGTGGATCGTCAGTATCATTAGTAAATTTTTTTGTTATAATGTCGAATTTCTTCCTCAGATTAGAATACATTTATTGGTTTTAAGTAATGACAATGGCTTATGTCTGACATGCTTATTGGGGCTAAATAAGATAGGAAGATAATATCTGAATAAAATAATATTTCACTTAGTTTTGACAATAAAATTTTATGAGTAGCACCAATTTTGAAGGGTCGGTCGGGATTGGGGAAACAAACAATATTTTATTTAAGGCCTAAGAACTTCAACTTAAAAGTTTTAAATTGGACATTTACCTATTTTGGTCCAATATCCAAAATCTAAATACATGGTTAAATTCAGAATATCATAGAACCTGAAGAATTTAAATTTTGATGAAATCAAATAATGTTTAATTTTAGACCCTTTAGACCTCCATGTGGACCAATTTGATAGCCGGGTCCAAATATTAAAAATCTAAATACACGGTTAGATTTGGCATATTGAAGAACCCCATATATTCAATTTTTGTTGAAATGAAACAAAGTTTAATTTTTGACCCCTTGGATCTTAATGTAGACCAATTTGAAAACGGGACAATACTGTGCAATTGAATATTCCTGGCTATTGGCAATACTGTTAAATTGAAAATTTCTTGCTATTGGGCAATATTGTGCAATTAGATATTTCTTGCTATTGTGCAACAGTGCAATTAAAAATTTATTGCTATTGCACACTACTGTGCAATTGGAGATTGCATGCTATTGTGCAATACTGTGCAATTGAACATTTCTTGCTATTGAACAATACTGTGCAATTAAAAATTTCTTGCTATTGCAGAATACTGTGCAATTGAAAATTTCTTGCTATTGCACAATACTTAGTATAATAATTTTTTAACCCGATTGGGACCAACTTGAAAACTGGGCCCATAATCAAAAATCTAAGTACATGTTAAGACTCACCATATCAAAGAACCCCAAATATTCATTTTTTGTTAAAATCAAGCTAATTTTAATTTTGGACCCTTTGGACCTTAATGTAGATCAATTTAAAAACAGGACCAAAAAATGAAGAATCTTAACACGGTTAGATTTGGCATATCAAAGAAGCAGGATAATTCATTTTTTTGATGAAAGCAAACAAAGTTTAATTTTGGCCTCTTACTCCTTGGGACCAAAACTCCCAAAAAATAATCCAAACCTTCCTTTTGTGGTCATAAACCTTTATAGATTTCTATTAACTTATGCTGAAGGTATTGTTCAAAAAACCAAGAAAAATACTTATTTGGGACCTGTTTTTGGTTCCTAAATCCTACAATGTTGGGACTAAAACTACCCAAATCTATTCCAACCCTCCTTGTTTGGCCATAGACCTTATGTTAAAATATCATAGATTTCTGTTTACTAATACTTGAGTTATAGAGCAAAAACCAAGAACAATGCTAATTGGGCCCTTATTCCTAAACTATTGAGACCAAAATACCCAAAATCAATCCCAGCCTTCCTTTCATGGTCATAAACCTTGTGTCTAAATTTCATATATTTCTATTGACTTTTACATAAGTAAGAGTGCGAAAACCAAATTTCTTTGGATGAAGACTATGACGCCATCGTGATACCAATGTACAACCAAAAAGTTTTCAATTTTTGCAGTCGTTTAAAAATGATCTCAAATCAAATTTCTAATGGAGTTTGCAACAATAATTATTCAACTTCTCATTTTAATAAAACATAAAGTATTAAAATATAAATGTCATACATTCATGGAAATGATGCCCCCGCTAGCATATAATGTTAAAAAGGTACATAAAGTGAAGCTGCCAAAAATTGAATGGCTATTAAAGACTGCTTAAATTTATCAGTTGGTAGTAAAGTGAATTTTGCATTGTATATTGTATATACATGTATATCATTATTTTAAGTTGATTCAACTACTATTTTGGACAGAGAAATCTAAACTCCAATTTTTAAAGAAGATTTCATAAAGCATTGGTTTTAGGTAATTCAACAACCATTCTGGACAAAGAAATAACTCCAATTTATTGTCTGGAATCTACAAAAATGTTTGTTTTTGGCCCTTAATTCCTAGACTGTCTGCCCCATAACCCACAAAATAGACCTCAACCTTCTACTTATGGTATTCAATATTATGGTACAATTTCAGAACAATTGAAATACTTATACACGGCTTTTTGTACGGACACTAGATTAATGCTTGTTTTGGTCACCTTTGGAACCCTTATTCCTAAACCTTAGGGACTATATATCTACCCCCCCCCCCAAAAAAAAAAACAATCCCAAGCTTCCTTTTATGATTATAAATATTACTGTGGATTCATTATTATTCTTTGGATACCAATTTTCATGGCATTCGTGGGTAGAGTCTTACCACGAAATTAAATGTTCAACGATTAACAAATTTTCTATAGGCTTGTATGCAGACTTCGGCAAAACCACGAAATTAAATATCCACGAAAATGCAAATTTTCTTTAATCCACGAAAATTGGTACCCACGAAAATAAATGAATCCACAGTACGTTATAATTTTAAGGCTTCCTTTTTACTTATACTGAAGTTATTATCTGGAAACCATCCCTCTTGGGAAGACGACGACAGGATACCTACATGTATTTCAACTCCAAAAATTTCTGTGGTTGTTTAAAAATTTCAAACATGTACAATGAAATATTGTTTTAGAAATTGATAAGCCTAGATATGCCTTATAATTTTCCCCCGCATAGTTGAAGGACCATTTACACTCAGAACCGAGTCATCAGTAGGCAGCTTGTACAGATGTATTAAAACAACCTAGCATCATATTGCTAGTAGTGGTAGTAGCATTCTCGGGTAAATTTGTTCTTTTTTTTTATAATATGTTTGGTTCAAATCAAAATAGAATGCTTTTATCTCCCTAATACTTACATTGTAAATAGAGGTGATACTACTTTGACAAATCCTTGTACATGAGAGTTTTCTGTCAAATCTTTATTTCACTAAGAATGATTTGCATAACAATGAACTGAGCTCAAAGCAAAGTATTCAATAATACACTTAGACAAAGAGCTAAATTCAGTGATATACTTTGTACTACAGGTCCTTCATTAACATCCATCGACCAAAACCACATCTCAAAAACATTCAATACTACATGGTTGGATTCAGAAGTCCTGAAAAAGACATGATTTTTTTTTATCATATTTTAAGTATATATACACTGGTTAAAACTTTCTTATGGTACAATCATTCCGTATCTAGCAACTATCAATTTGCGTCATGCACATATTGATATGTGTTGAGTTTTTCTCTGTTGGAAATAAGAACACACAAACCTCCACCTAATTTTAGTCAAAGAACAAAACATTCAAAACTATAAAATATTATCTAAGACTTGTCAGTGTCTATTTACCATTGCAACGGAATCAGTGATATATGTACACATAATTATGTACATGCAAGACTAAAATTATAAAGTACATATATAAGACTAAAACTGACATTCAGTCTTTACGATATCTTTATTCCCAAAGTCATTTTCAAATCTGACTTCATGGTAAAATAAGATTCAATATCTACAACCAATGAAAAGGAAATATCCTTCTAATAGACTAGCATTTAAATCACAGTTTTCGAAAATGGAAGCTAGGTCACAGTGGAACCTAGAACTAAAAATATCGAAACAATATATCTTAAATATTTCAAATGCATGTACATGAAATAATATTAATCTCTAAAATTCACCAGATTGTTCCCTTTTTAATCTTCTGTTCGATACTGTATATCCAGTGGCGGTTCCAGAAATTTTCTAAAGTGGGGGCCCACTGACTGACCTAAGAGGGGGCTCGCTCCAGTCACGATTCAGTGATTCCCTATATAAGCAACCAAATTTTTTCTCAAAAAGCAGGGGCCCGCCCCCCCCCCCCCCCCCCCTAAATCCGCCTCTGATATCAACCTCTATATGTCTTTCAATTACATTCAGTTTAGTGTGGGTTAATGTTTGATTGTTGTACATGTTACAATGAGCAAAGCCAATACCGCAGTCAGCTATAAAAGGCCCTGATAAGACATTATGTAAAACAATTCAAACGAGAAAACTAACATGTCTGTTTAAGGTTACATCATCAAAATATGTAGGGTAGTAGGAAGGTCGGTATTTGCTTTTTATTATTTTGTCCATTTTATTTTTTGAGCTATTATTTTGAATTGTGTGGTCCGTCTTGCATGGTCCGAGTTGTCCATGGGGCGAAAGTTCCCCTATTTATAATGATTGGATTATTTCTTACGACGGCAATAAAATGGCTTAGGGTGGGTGCTCAAAATAGGATCGGTCAGGTACCCGTAAACAAACATATATTTTTTTGGCCTTACCGAGAGCACCATTGAAATATATACAAATCACGGATCGGATACGCATTAACTATGTAAGACCTAATTTCAACACCCCTAAACAGTGAATATTTTTTATCGCAAACAGTAGAATTTTATTACATAATCTGAAAGATGAAACCTTGAACTACACAGGAAAAATACTCCCATTGCTAGGAAAAATCATTGAAAAAAGTATCAGTTCAATATATAAAGCCATTATTATAGCATTTTTTCAAATAAAATAGAATTTTCAGCTAAATGATAGCATCAAAGGCATACACCTTGCTACTTAAAAGTAGCAAAAAGTGTTTTTTTTTTTTTAAATGTACATGTACTAAATAAAAGATATCATTTAAATCTATTTGTTTTAAGTTTTTAAAAACTACAAAATCCCAATTTGTGACTAAACCTTGCAAATTGAATTTTCTACTAAAAAAGTGATTTAAAAATCACTTATTTCAGTAAGTCCCCTGCATGACTGAACATGGCAATTTATGAGCTGCCATTTTATCACACCATAACAGACAGATAAACAAAAAAAATGACAATTGTAGGATACGTTTCTGTAAAATATGATAAAATCATGTTTTTAAATTAATGAATAATACCAAATAGATACACCAAACAGTGGCGGATCCAGAAATTTTCATAAGAGGGGGCCCGCTCCAGTCACGCTTCAGTGATTCCCTATATAAGCAACCAATTTTTTTCCAAAAAAGGGGGGGCCCGGGCCCCCCCCCCCCCCCCAAATCCGCCTCTGCCAAAATTTAAATCACATTTACAGGAGGGATATACACAATCATTGCTAAACTATACATTTCATACTCTATGGATTTATAAATAAATATTGGTTTAAAAAAATAAATATTGATGTGTATGCCAGTATGGCTATCATGCTTATCGTATGTTTTTCTATGTTGTGATGTTATGCTATTGTTTCAGAAAAAGGGAGAAGGTTTGGGCCCATTAAAACGTTTAATCCCGCTGCAAATGTTTGCACCTGTCCTAAGTCAGGAATCTGATGTACAGTAGTTGTCGTTTGTTTATGTAATATATACGTGTTTCTCGTTTCTCGTTTTGTTTATATAGATTAGACCGTTGGTTTTCCTGTTTGAATGGTTTTACACTAGTAATTTTGGGGCCCTTTATAGCTTGTTGTTCGGTGTGAGCCAAGGCTCCGTGTTGAAGGCCGTACTTTAACCTATAATGGTTTAATTTTTAAATTGTTATTTGGATGGAGAGTTGTCTCATTGGCACTCACACCACATCTTCCTATATCTAATTTTTCCAAATTGATGGTAAATTCCATGTCAGCATTGTATTTTGGGAATTCCCAGGTAAATGCCATGTCTAAATACAGCTGCTTCATCTATACTATAGCTGTCTGTAAATATATTCTTCCAATCAAGGCAAACCCAGATGAGTACAGTATATCAAAATACACTGAATATCCTCCACCAGTATTTACATGTGTACAGTAAATCCGTTAAAGAGTAAACCCCTCCTATCCCCCCTCATTAGATGGACCAAGAATTTCAGGGCTGTAATGTAAGTCATTTATACACACCAAAATTGTACAAAAAACTTATGTCAGGTTTCTGTACATACCAAATTATCATGAAATTGAGCTGTTTCCTTCAACATATACAAAAATGTAGAAATAATGTACATCGTTTTCATTAAGATACCAGATACGACTACACATGTAAACAACCCGTGATGTTATATGGAATCGTCCATAATGTAAACCCCTAATATACAATGTTGTATGGAATCGTCCATAGCAGGCGAAAGACAGAATTCGCGAATACACGGTTTTCCGCTGTTAATGCCAGTGTTATCATGACTGACATTAGGGGACAGCTGATAAAGTCTATTCAATAGTAACGTTTTTGTTTTCGTTGAAATGTGTGGGATTGTGCAGCACGTGTCATCATGACATGTGTCCCTTCGCGGCCTTCAGTTTAGATTATAGACTAGAGAAGAGACTAAATGCGTACAAACCTGATGTGAAATGAAGATATATATACGGAATTTAAATAACGTTGATCCTTTAAATGTACGAAACACAAACACATATGACAATTGTTCACATAAAAGATAGTAAAATTTTCCAAATGAACAACCATTAAAATTAAGTCTCTGATGAATTTTTCCCGCGCAAATGTCATGGAATAGACCAAAACGAATTTTAGGTGTGTGTTGTCATTATAACATTCGGGTCAATCAACACAGTTAGATTAAATATATAAATATGTTAACTATATTTATATTGGTTTTTCAGTAAAGTGACTTTACCAGATTTTTTTGTGGCAATCAACGGTAAATAGCCTATATCATCTTGACATGACATATGAAAACCCCTTAAGGAGGCTCGCGGGTATAAAAATTTCAGAAAAAAATCAAACGTTTATTTTTCATTACAAACTTTATCAATTACCTTAAGAAGTTGTTACTTTATTATATGGTATAAGAATTATTCCAAAAAATCAATAGGTGTTGGCCCAGGTGACTTTTAAAATGTAGATATCATTGAAAAAGCTCCAAATTATCTCCCTTTGGTGCAAAAATGGCATTTTTTGGCATTAAAATTTAAGTCTTTTTAACTCATCGGTGACCTATATTTTTTATTGTTCTTTTCGAAAAAGCTGTACATAAACTAAATAATTGTAAAATTTTAGCCATTTCTATAATTTAGTTCTTTTTTAATTTCTATATTACCACTTTTTCCCCTATTAATTCAACAGAAAAAAAGGACATTAGCAAAAATGTATGCTTTTTTCGAAGGCAGATTGTGAGCGTAAATGAACGGTGACCCCATTTTTTTATTTCATTTTTCTATTAGGTCTAAAATAAAGTTAATTTATAGAAAAATATAGCGAAATCTTATATTAAATAAAAAAATAGATTTAGACCCGCGAGCCCCCTTAAGCATAATGGTGTGTGTATGGAATTGTCCAAACCGATACAGGTGAAATACGTAGAATAATATTGCTGTGTCTATTGTGGAAACAGCAATAAAATCAGATTTAAGATCCTTATGAGCCCATAGTAAAGTAAAAAAAAACTGTAAAAAGCCTTATTTAATAAAATTTGCTCTATTAACCTTGGAAGTGAAGACTAATAAAAATTTGCGTGTATAGTGAACCCCCTAAATAAAATAATACTGTGTTCTAGACCACTTCCCCTTTCGGTGATCTACAGAAATGATTTTTTACTATATAGTATGTTAACTATATAGTATGTTAACTACACTATTATATTAGTAAAATCCTTATCATTAATGGCAGCTTTATGCTTTATATGAAAGAATGTTAAAATTCATGCAACTAAAATTGATAAACATAAGTTGGTCTTTGCCTTAAGGTTGATAATTTTTTGATAAATAAAAGGGACCTTTTGGTGAATAAAATAAGTAAATATGGGACCTTTGGGCGAATTCAAAAATAAAACATAGTTTCTTCATCGGAACTATTTCTTTCCAATATTCTATTTAATTATTAGTATTGTTTCAAAAATGGACAATAATATGTTCTTCATTTGTCACTTGTTATTTAAGGTAACGTTGTGTCTTTATTTTTCGAACACCACCTTCATATTTTCTTTCTTTTTAAAAGGGTAAGGCGTAATGCAAATTTCTTGATTCATTGTTCCGCTTTCAAGATGGCGAGTTTTCCTTTATTAGCAAATTCTCCAGGTCTTCCATTTCTGATCGGATATGCCTTTGTATTTAAATAAAAACATTTTGGTGTAAACAACTTAAGAACAATCTGTGCTTCAATATGAAAATATATTCTAGTGCGTATAAGCAATTAATTATCTATATACTACACTATAATATTAGTAAAATGCTTATCATTAATGGCAGCATTATGCTTTATATGAAAGAGGGTTAAAATTCATGCAACTAAAATTGATAAACATAAGTTGGTCTTTGCCTTAAGGTTGATAATTTTTTGATAAATAAAAGGGACCTTTGGGTGAATAAAATAAGTAAATATGGGACCTTTGGGCGAATTCAAAAATAAAAAATCGTTTCTTCATCGGAGTTATTTCTTTCCAATATTCTATTTAATTATTAGTATTGTATCAAAAAAGGACAATAATATGTTCTTCATTTGTCACTTGTTATTTAAGGTAACTTTGTGTCTTTATTTTTCGAACACCACTTTCATATGACCTTTCTTCTAAAAAGGGTAAGGAGTAAGGCAAATTTCTTGATTCATTGTTCCGCTTTCAAGATGGTGAGTTTTCCTTTATTAGCAAACTCTGCATGTCTTTCATTACTGATTGGATATGCCTTGTTATTCAAATAAACATTTTTGTGTAAATAACTAAAGAACAATCTATGCTTCAATATGAAAATATATTCTAGTGCGTATAAGCAATTAATTATCTATATACTACACTATTATATTAGTAAAATCCTTATCATTAATGGCAGCATTATGCTTTATATGAAAGAAGGTTAAAATTCATGCAACTAAAATTGATAAACATAAGTTGGTCTTTGCCTTAAGGTTGATTATTTTTTTATAAATAAAAGGGACCTTTGGGTGAATAAAATAAGTAAATATGGGACCTTTGGGCGAATTCAAAAATAAAACATAGTTTCTTCATCGAAACTATTTCTTTCCAATATTCTATTTAATTATTAGTATTGTTTCAAAAATGGACAATAATATGTTCTTCATTTGTCACTTGTTATTTAAGGTAACGTTGTGTCTTTATTTTTCAAACACCACCTTCATATTTTCTTTCTTTTTAAAAGGGCATGAAGGGTAAGGGGTAATGCAAATTTCTTGATTCATTGTTCCGCTTTCAAGATGGTGAGTTTTCCTTTATTAGCAAATTCTCCATGTCTACCATTTCAGATCGGATATGCCTTTGTATTTAAATAAAAACATTTTGGTGTAAACAACTTAAGAACAATCTGTGTTTCAATATGAAAATATATTCTAGTGCGTATAAGCAATTAATTATCTATATACATATACTACACTATAATATTAGTAAAATGCTTATCATTAATGGCAGCATTATGCTTTATATGAAAGAAGGTTAAAATTCATGCAACTAAAATTGATAAACATAAGTTGGTCTTTGCCTTAAGGTTGATAATTTTTTGATAAATAAAAGGGACCTTTGGGTGAATAAAATAAGTAAATATGGGACCTTTGGGCGAATTCAAAAATAAAAAAATGTTTCTTCATCGGAGTTATTTCTTTCCAATATTCTATTCAATTATTAGTATTGTATCAAAAAATTCTTAAGGGTTCCGCGGAACCCAGTGTCTCGTCTACTTATGCTGTTAATCGCAGGCTCAACAAAAGAGGAATAAAATCAATAAAAATATTCCTCTTGATACTATCTTATGATTCTAAGAATCTTCTGTCCAAGCTTGGTAAAAATACAGTATGTTTTAAAAACTTTAACTGCAGAATATCTGTAATGTAAACTGGAAGAAAAACTAAGTTCATTTATAGGTAAAATACAGATACACAGGTACAAAATTTTAACAAAATGTTCTTATATATACTAGCTTTTGATCATAAACAAGCTTCTGTCCAAGTTTGGTACAGGTCCAAAATAGTATAAGAAAGTTATTAAAATTTTAAAAACTTTAACCACAGAGTGAATGCGTTGTTTCCTGGCAGAAAATCTAAGTCCATTTAAAAGTAAAATGCACAAAAAAATGGATTTATTTGTTAACAAAATTTACTTCTGGATACTATGTTATGATCATAAACAAGCTTCTGTCTAAGTTTGGTACAAACTCAGGATAGTTTAAAAAAGTTATTAAAATTTCAAAAACTTTAACCACAGAGTGAATGTAATGTTTCCTGGCAGAAAAACTAAGTCCATTTTTGAGTAAAATATGGAAAAAATGGAATTTTATTTTTCCAAAATTTCCTCCTGGATATTATCTTATGATCATAAATAAGCTTCTGTCCAAGTTTGGTACAAATACAGTATAGTTTTAAGAAAGTTGTTCAAATTTCAAAAACTTTAACCACAGAGTGAATGTAATGTTTCCTGGCAGAAAAACAAAGTTCATTTATAAGTAAAATACGGGAAAAATGGAATTTTATTTTTCTAAAATTTCCTTCTGGATACTATCTTATGATCATAAATAAGCTTCTGTCCAAGTTTGGTACAAATACAGTATAGTTTAAGAAAGTTATTAAAATTTCAAAAACTTTAACCACAGATCTAGAGTGAATGTAATGTTTCCTGGCAGAAACACTAAGTCCATTTGTCATTAAAAAAGGAAAAAATTTGTAAGGGTTCCGCGGAACCCAGTGTCTCGCTTACTTTTGCTGTAAATTGCAGGCTCAACAAAAAATGAGGAAAAAAATCAATAAAAAAATTCCTCTTGATACAATCTTTTGATTGTAAGAAGCTTCTGTCCAAGTTTGGTAAAAATCTAGGATAGCTAATGAATCTAATTAATGTTTTGAAAACTTAAACTGTCGACTGTATGTAATGTTAACTGGAAGAAAATCTAAGTCCATTTAAAAGTAAAATACAGAAAAAATGGAGTTATCTTTTTACAATATTTACTTCTGGATACTATCTTATGGTCATAAATAAGCTTCTGTCCAAGTTTGGTACAAACCCAGGATAGTTTAAGAAAGTTATTGAAATTTTAAAAACTTTAACCAGAGTGAATGTAATGTTTCCCTGCAGAAAAACTAAGTCCATTTAAAAGTAAAATACGGAAAATATGGATTTATTTTTTTACAAAATTTACTTCTGGATACTATCTTATGATCATAAACAAGCTTCTGTCAAAATTTGGTTCAAACCAAGGATAGTTTAAGAATCATGAATCCCATTTGAGAAAACGGACGGACGGACGGATAAATGGACGCACAGACCAGAAAACATCATCTCCCTCTCCTATCGTAGGTGGGGCATAAAAATAGCAGGGCAATTTGATATGTGCTTTTATATAACTATCTGAAAAACCCATAAATTTGATTGCATATTTGGTCTCATCAGTCAGGGAATGCATCAAATTTACAATTTGTGAGGAACATAACATACTAATCTGACTTTTCCCTGAGACCTTCCTGGTTCTATATGCTTGTAAATGTGATTATATACAGCACTTCTAAAAATCATCATAGATTTAAAAAAAATAAATAACAAGCCAATGATCGTGTTTTTATCTAAACAGCATATTCAAAATTTAGAGTGATATTAAAAAGTAGAAAACAACCCACCACATTATTTTATTTTTTCTCTTTCTTAATCAGGGTCCAACAAAACATAATTTTGAACTGAACCAGAAAAGTTTCGACCTACCAGATAGTTTTAATTGCATTCCATGCAAAATACCACACAAACTACTACAATGATCAGTCAATGAGTACTAGAACTAAATTGAACAAACAATAATTACATTAAAAATCTTTTGATTTTAAGCACTGATAAAATATATTATGATAGCATATGTTAACAATGCCTAACTTTTAGTATAACTAATTCAACACAAACTTATAAGCCTAGTATGTTTGATGAATTATTTTGATCTCAATTATCTTTTGTTATCTTGATTGTAAAAAAGCAGAACACTATCTAAATCTTAAAGTAAATAAATATATAACGGGAATGCAATTCAAATATAATCTATAATTCATCATTTATCAGATAACTATGATTAATTCTTCAAAATTATTTTTAAACAGGATAGCAACTCCTCTTAAAAAAACAAGTTTTTAAAGCTCATGAATCCCATTTGAGAAAACGGACGGACGGACGGACGGATAAATGGACGCACAGACCAGAAAACATCATCTGCCTCTCCTATCGTAGGTGGGGCATAAAAATAGCAGGGCAATTTGATATGTGCTTTTATATAACTATCTGAAAAAAACATAAATTTGATTGCATATTTGGTCTCATCAGTCAGGGAATGCATCAAATTTACAATTTGTGAGGAACATAACATACTAATCTGACTTTTCCCCGAGACCTTCCTGGTTCTATATGCTTGTAAATGTGATAATATACAGCACTTCTAAAAAATCATCATAGATATTTTTAAAAGTAAATAACAAGTCAATGATCGTGTTTTTATCTAAACAGCATATTCAAAATTTAGAGTGATATTAAAAAGTAGAAAACAACCCACCACATTATTTTATTTTTTCTCTTTCTTAATCAGGGTCCAACAAAACATAATTTTGAACTGAACCAGGAAAGTTTCGACCTACCAGATAGTTTTAATTGCATTCCATGCAAAATACCACACAAACTACTACAATGATCAGTCAATGAGTACTAGAACTAAATTGAACAAACAATAATTACATTAAAAATCTTTTGATTTTAAGCACTGATAAAATATATTATGATAGCATATGTTAAAAATGCTTAACTTTTAGTATACCAAGGTATCCACTTCAGGGACTCTACCAAAACGATGTCACAGGCGTTGGTTCACCTCGCGGAATTTAATTTTAGTATAACTGATTCAACACAAACTTATAAGCGTAGTATGTTTGATGAAATATTTTGATCTCAATTATCTTTTGTTATCTTGATTGTAAAAAAGCAGAACACTAAATCTTAAAGTAAATAAATATATAACTTTAAGACGGGAATGCAATTCAAATATAATCTATAATTCATCATTTATCAGATGACTATGATTAATTCTTCAAAATTATTTTTAAACAGGATAGCAACTCCTCTTAAAAAACAAATTTTTAAAGCTCATGAATCCCATTTGAGAAAACGGACGGACGGACGGATGGACGGATAAATGGACGCACAGACCAGAAAAAATCATCTCCCTCTCCTATAGTAGGTGGGGCATAAAAATAGCAGGGAAATTTGATATGCGCTTTTATATAACTATCAGTATCTGAAAAAACCATAAATTTGATTGCATGTTTGGTCTCATCAGTCAGGGAATGCATCAAATTTACAATTTGTGAGGAACATAACATAGTAATCCGACTTTTCCCTGAGACCTTCCTGGTTCTATATGCTTGTAAATGTTTTTATATACAGCACTTCTGAAAAATCATCATAGATTTTTTTTAAAAGAAAATAACAAGCCAAATATAGTGTTTTAATCTAAACAGCATATTCAAAATTTATAGTGATATTACATTGTAGAAAATAATCCACAACATTATTACATGTTTTATCTTTCGTAATCAGGGTCCAAAAACGTAATTTTGAACTGAACCAGGAAAGTTTCGACCTGCCAGATAGTTTTAATTGCATGCCATGCAAAATACCACACAAACTACTATAATGATCAGTCAATGAGTACTAGAACTAAATTGTACAAACAATAATTACATTAAAAAACTTGATTTTAAGCACTAATGAAATATATTATGATAGTATTTGTTAAAAATGCTTAACTTTCAGTATAACTGATTCAACACAAACTTATAAGTCTAGTATGTTTGATGAATTATTTTGATCTCAACGCTTTCTAAATCTTTTAGTAAATAAATATGCAAACTTTAAGACTGGAATGCAATTCAAATATAATCTATAATTCATCATTTATCAGCTTTCTATGACTTATTCTATTAATAGTAAAAACTTAATTTAGATGATTTACATTGTTGGATTGAATTTAATAACTCTAAGTTTCAAAAGTGGTGTAGTACTCTTTGAAAACAGAGACAGACATTCGCCTCTGATGCAAGCCTTCAGTGATTAATATAAGATTTAAGACAACTATGAAAAAAAACAGAAAAACAGACTTTAAATTCATGCTACAGAAAGGAGGAACTCATGCCTTGGCAAAAGAGAAGCATAGATGCCAACCCCTTTTGAGACAATCAGTAACAAACTATCAAATGTTCCGTATTTTTGAAAAGTTTTCAGTAATCATTCAAAAACTTGCATTTACCAATAAAAATTACTGACGAGTGGTTGCAAAATGATGTGCACTAAAATTTGTCGTTCAACATGTTGTCTGTAGTATGAATTCCATTCATTAATTGTTTAGATGTTCTCGACTCGTACATTTTTGTCAAGGAGAAGTAGAGAAAGGGGGAAAGCTACTTCATAAAATGCAAGTTTTCCTCTTCGGAAGTCAGTTAGTTCCCATCAATAGGTTTATAACTCCCAAGAAACCGGAAACATTACATTGTCGTTTTCTAAATACCGGACTAGGACGGAAAAGTAATGATAAAAATCCGCGATTTACAAAATTGAACGGCGATGATTGGGAATCCGTAACTATTCGACTTTGACCGTAATAGCGTAGTTTGTATCGCAAAATCGGAAAAACTACGGAAAAATCGTAATGGTTGGCATCTATGGAGAAGTGAATTTTGCAAAATAATCTGAAATCCAATCATCAATACACAGAGCAAATGCAGAGAAAGAAAAACATGTACAGTATATTATTTTTTTGCTTTTTTGTTTGCTGCATTGTGGATTGTACCACAGGATTGTGTACGATCTTGCATCCTAGGCATTATAATAGAGGATCGCAGAGCAACTATGACCCTAGGAATGCAGTCTGTAGTGCCATCGTCGCATGGACATCTCTTTGCATTCATCAACCTTGTCCCTGCTTTAATAAATAGTACCACTGCCTTGATGTAAGATCTTGGAATATCTAAGGCTATGGAAGCAGACCCAAAAAGAAAAGACAGTAAGACAGAGATTGTCAGCCATCGTAGGAATAGTTTATGGGAAGTAAAACAGAGACAGTAAAATCTAATTTAACAGATAGGTTTCATGCATGGCTTATTGGCAGGCAAATCTAACAGAAGCTGAATATGGACACAACACAAAATACAACACTAAATTGTGTGAATGAGGACATACTTAGTACGTCATACAGATGACCTTTCTTTTTGTTTTTGCTTAAAAAGGTACTGAATTTGAAAGAGCTTTTCAAGGCAAAACCCTCAGTTCAAGGGAAGGATCATGTAATGCGAATGTTGAAATCATCTCCAAATCATGGCAATTTGTAAGCAGCTTTTCTTTGCCATCAGTGTAGAAAAGATATACATAAACTGCGAATTGACAAGCTTAGGATCTAGTGTTACAATAGACACTATGCTAACTGATGAATACTAGAATGAAGAAGAAAGCTTAAATTGTAAGATGTAGTTTGCTTTGTAGGTGAACAAGAAGACGAGCGTGTAAGTCTTTCTGCCAGTACATAGCCTCTTACACTATTCAAGACCTCTATAATGCTCCCTGCAACAGCATATTGTAACTACACTCTTGCATCCCAGGCATTATTGTAGAGGACCAGAGAGAAACTAGGACCATAGAGAGGCAGTGTGTAGGGCCATCGTCGCATGGACACCTCATACAGATGACCTTTCTTTTTGTTTTTGATTGAAAAGGTACTGAATTTAAAAGAGTTTTTCAAGGTAAAACCCTGAGTTCAATGTAAGAATCAGCAACACGAATGTTTGAATCATCTCCTCCAAATCATGGGAATGATTTGTGCTTAATTTATAAGCAGCTTTTCTTTGCCAACAGTGTAGAAAAGATATACATAAACTGCGAATTGACAAGCTTAAGATCTAGTGTTACAATAGACACTATGCAAAGGATGAATACTAGAATGAAGAAGAAAGCTTCAATTGTAAGATGAAGAAACATCATAAGTAATTTGTGTGGAAATATGTTTTAAACGACTTCATTCCTGAAAAGCCACTAGAGGACACACACTGAAGAAAACCTATATAATCGTGATATTTGTAACACAGCTTTCTCACAGTCACTATTTCTGAACACCCACAAGCAAATAAAGCAATCCAACCAAAAGCAATATGATTGTAACATATGTGGGAAAAGATTTGCAATAAATATATATGTTAGTGACAATAAGTGAAATTAGCCATTTAAAGCTTGAATCCTAGAGAATAAGCTAACGCCTAGGCATTAAGTTATTGCCTGAATTTTTAGTCATTGAGCTTATTTCCTGAGATCTGATGATGATTATTCATCGTGTTGCTAAACATAGTTTTATAAACTACAAACAATATTATTTCACAGATATCAGAAAGTCACAAATTGATAGGAATAAAATCACAAATAATAAGTTTACAATTGTTAGAAGATGTAACTTTGAATAGAAATTTCGAAGATCCCAAAAAGTCCCAGATCTGTCAGATAAAAGTATCAGTATCAGATTTGTAAAAATCAATAGAAGGCATGTGCAACAATCTGACAAAGGCTTGAATTTGTATTGCTCAACTTAATTTTAGTGATCTGTGTAGAATGCAATTAAATGGTACGAAAAGACTAGATACAAGACTGATAAAACCTGAAGTTATAAGAATATCTCTTGAGATTATAGCACAAAGACTTCAATATCTTGCCAAAGCAAAATATATCAATACAGAAAATAACCTTTTTCAAATATATTTTAATACCACAATTCATTAACCATATGTTAATAGTTACAACACAAATTTATAAGACTTAATTCATTAAACCTAAATGTTAAAAAAAATATATAAGACAGTCATTGTAGTTATTGGACTTAGAATTGTTAATATTTTGTACCTTCATTTTGATATATATTATAAACTTATACATAGCATCTGGTAGGTTGATATTACCAACAATTTCATCTAAAGAAATTTCAAACTATTTTTAAGACTATATAAAAAATTAGTCATGCATGCCTCCTGGAAATATATTGTTATCAAAAGCATGGTATTTTTGTTTATTTTTTCTTAGCATGCAACAATACATAATTTGTCAATATTTTTTTGTTAATCAAGGCAGATCAAAATAATTAAGAGGCACAAGAAACCAAATGAAAATTCAATCCATCTGACTGCTTAGAAGGAGTTGTGCTTACAAGAAAATGGACAAACAGACAGATGGACAGGGTGATTCCTATATTCCCCTCTAATACTTTGTTTGTGATGGGTATACTAAGATTAATGTTAAAGTCATATCAAATATATATATAGCAGATATTTCATTAAAACCTTGAGTCATTTTGAAAGCCAAAGGATCCAAAATTAAACTTTTATATGATTTCAACAACATCTGAATTATCAGGGCATTTTGTGTGAAACTTAAAGACTTACAACATAAATTCAATGATTAGTTTACCTACTTACAAAATTTTGATATTTTAAATAAGATGAAAAATGTCATTGACAGTAAAATCTGATCTGACTTATTTAACAATCTGTATTAATACATTGAGTTTTGATTTATACATTAACCATTATTTTTCTACAATTCATAAAAAAGTTGGATATTAGGATTGACTACTAGTAAATCAGAGGCGTCCTTCATACCTACTTACAAAATTTTGATATTTAAATAAGATGGCAATCGCCATTGACTTTAAAATATAATATGACCCATTTACCATTTTACAATTAATATTGAAACATTGAGTTTTGATTTTATACATTTACAATTATTTTTTTTTACAATCCATAAGAAAGATAGATATAAGGATTAACTAAATTTTTTTACATTATTTGTTCATTAAGATGTTGAGGAACCAAAGTCCAAGAAAAGGAGGAGAGCACCAGATAACAGCTGTAATAGAAAAGCTGATTAAATAGAACTGAAGATGACGAAGGAGAACTTACTAAGGTAATAAAATTAAAACAATGATCACAAAAAAATGTCTACTTTAAAAAATTGACCAAACACCATGTACATAAAATTACTGTATATGTTATAACATAAATTTGTCATTTGTTTGTTTATTTTGATCAACTGTACTGTACTTGTTCTATGAATGAATAAGCAAAACAATTAGTCAATTAATCTATCCAATAACAAAAGCTTCAAAAGAGAGCAACATTGCGTGGACTTAATATACCTTTCATAAAAAGGGAGATAAGCAATGAAAGTTAAAATGCCAAAAAGACCATTAACAAAGCTCAATTATTAAAGAAAATATCATTTATATTGCTAAAAGAACATATATGCTTATATATCTTCCTAAAGGCCAATTGGTGAATGGTAGTTTTCTGACAAGAGCTATGTTTAAACAATATTCTAATTTCTGCATTGTAGGGGGGGGGGGGGGGGGGA
This sequence comes from Mytilus trossulus, assembly GCF_036588685.1. NCBI lineage: Eukaryota > Metazoa > Mollusca > Bivalvia > Mytilida > Mytilidae > Mytilus > Mytilus trossulus. The sequence continues at coordinate 73,606,524 of NC_086380.1, forward strand.
AGCCTAGATCATCTTGAGATAATAAAACCAAAATCAAACAGAAATATATTTTACATTCCGTGATTAATTCAGTTTCATTGATATAGAATCTATATTTTTATTTAACATATGTTTGTAACTTCCCTTGTAAATACAAGTTATTGAAGTCACAAAATATAAGTTTAACAAGGTTAATTTTTTAGTCATTAGCATATAGCACTTAGCTATTATCCAGTGTTGTCAGTGAGAGAAACTCACGATACACACATTCATTTACGTTAAGTTAAAATTATTAACAATTGAGCAAATACTTCAGTTTTAGTCAGGAAACTATATTTGTGGCCGATAATGTTGAACAGCAGCAAGACCGCCAAAATTTATGGTCATATAAAAATAGGGTTTCAAATTTTTTGTATGTACTATTTTAACAATAATCCTTAAAGCTAATTAAAACAAAACTTGCATTTTACGCCAACATTTAAGCGTCAATTATAGTACCTTTAAACAAAATTTTATATAAGCTGTGGTAAACCTTTAATCATATATATTATAAGCTATGGTAAAGCAGTAAAATACTTAGCATTTTCTGAGACTCTTCAGCTGCAGGGCTTTACAATGGTGAAATATTGACTAAAATATCTGCTGCAGGTCACAACTAAAAGTGTAGGAAAAATAAACTGCAATGAAAAAAAGTTGAATTATGAATCATTAAAAATATGATTTTGACTTAAACAAAATTATTACTCTAGTACAGGAGCCTGTAATTCAGTGGCTGTCTTTTGTTTATGTATTACATATTTGTTTTCTTGTCACTTTCTGTACATTAATTAAGCAGTTAGTTTTATTGTTTGAATTGTTTTACATTGTCATGTCTTGGCCTTTTATAGCTGGCTAGGCAGTGTGGGATTTGCTCATTGGTAAAGGCTGTACAGTGTTAATTTATGTGCCAATTGGTCTGCTGTGGAGCCTTGTCTAAATTGGCAATCATACCACATCTTTGGTGTATAAGATCTTCAGAAAAAATGAAACATTTATTTTTCATTACAAGTTTTATTTATTACCTTAAGTAGTTGTTACTTATCATATGGCACAAACATCATTCCTAAAAGTCAATTCTTGTTGGCTTCAGCTGAAATTTAAAATGTAGATATCATTAAAAAAGCTCCAAATTATCTCCCTTTGGTGCAAAAATGCCAAAATTGAATTATCTTTTTTAACTCATCGCTGACCTTTATTTTTTATTGTTTGTTTTCGAATATGCTGTACATAAACTTAATAATTGTAAAATTTAAGAGATTTCTGTAATTTACTTCTTTTTTTTATTTCAATATTACCACTATTTCTCCTATTAGTTCAACAGAAAAAAAGGACATTTACAAAAATGTATGCTTCTTTCGAAGGGAGATTGTGAGTGTAAATGAATGGTGACCCCATTTTTTTTATTTCATTTGTCTATTAAGTATAAGACAAAGTAAATTTTAAAGAAAAATATATCCAAATCCTATATTAGATAAACAAAAATAGATTTAGACCCATGAGCCCCCTTAATAGCTCAGAAACCACAAAACCTAGGAAAAAATCTGATTAATTAAGAACGTTAAATAAACAGCTGCCCCGTAAGCATATGATACATCTGTCTCATTTTCAAAGAATAACGTTTGATTACTTCTCAATGTCAATTGGTGAAAATCAAAAAGGAGCGTTAATCAATAGAATAATCAATTCAACCAAGTTTAATGAGAACTGCTTAAGGCATTTTTGAGAAATTGTTCCTAAACTGGAAAATAACCCTTTTTTAATTGAATAAAACCCAACAACTCGGATACTTTAAATTAAAACTGTCTGTTGGTTGAGAAATCAGTAGTCTGATTAAATACACACCTGTTTTTTCTGTTGGTGGAGGGATGATGATGCTGATTAATAACACACCAGGTTGTTTGTTGGTTGATAGATGAAAAGCTGTTTCAGTACAAACCATGATATCTGTTGATCACGAGATATGGAGGTCTGTATCAGTACACACCAGGCTATCTGTAAATGGAGCGATGAGGATGCTGATTCCGTACAGACCAGGCTGGCTGTTAGTTTTTAGATTAAAAGGCTGTTCCAGTTTAGACCAGGCTGTCTGTTGGTGGAGAGATGTGTAGGCTTATTAAGTCGATACTAGATTGTCTGTTGGCTGAGAGATGATGATGCTGATGAAATTTAAACATGGTTATCTGTCATGGAGAGATGAGAAGGCTGATTCAGTTCACACAAGTATGTCTAATAATGAGATGTGCTAATGTTGATTCAGATCACACCATGCTGTCAGTAGTTGGAGATATGATGATGCTAGTTCAGTACACATTAGGCTGTTTTTAGCTTAAGAGATCATGATGTTGATTCAGTACCCACCAGGCTGGTAATTCGGTATATGCCAGACTGTTTGTTCGTAAAGAGATGATGATGTTAATTCAGTACGTACCAGATTGTTTGTTGGTTGAGAGATGAAGATGCTGAATTTATATATACCAGACTGTTTGTTGGTTGAGACATGAGGATAGTCATTTAGTACATCCCAGACTGTTTGTTGGTATAGAAGATAATGCTAATGGAATATATGCCAGACTGTTACTTGGTTAAGAGATAATGTTCCTTGTTTAGTTTATGCCAGACTGTTTGTTGGTTGAAAGATGATGATGCTAATTAGGTATATGCCAGACTGTTTGTTGGTTGAAAGATGATGATGCTAATTAGGTATATGCCTGACTGTTTGCTGGTTGAAAGATGATGATGCTTATTCAGTATATGTCAGACTGTTTGTTGGTTGAAAGATGATACTAATTCAGTATATGCCAGACTGTTTGTTGGTTGAGAGATGATTTTGCTATTTCAGTATATGCCAGACTGTTTGTTGGTAGAGAGATGATGAGGCTTGTTCAATATATGCCAGACTGCTAGTTGGTTTAGAGATGAAGATGCTAATTCAGTACACACTATGCTGTTTGTTAGTTGAGAGATGATGATGCTAATTCAGTATATGCCAGACTATTGTATGTTAAGAGAAATGGTGCTTATTCAGTATAAGCCAGGCTGTTTGTTGGTAGAGAGATGATTATGCTAATTCAGTATATGCCAGAGTGTTTGTTGGTTGACAGATGATGATGCTAAATTCGGTATAAGCCAGACTTCTCGTTGGTTGAAAGAGTATGATGCTTATTCAGTATATATGCAAGACTGTTGTTGGTTGAAAGATGATGATGCTTATTAGGTTTATGCCAGACTGTTTGTTGGTTTAAAGATGATGATGCTTATTCAATATATGCCAGACGGTCTGTTGGTTGAGAGATGATGATGCTTATTCAGTTTATACCAGACTGTTTGTTGGTTGAAAGATGATGCTGTTTCTTCAGTTTATGCCAGACTGTTAGTTGAAGGATGATGATGCTTATTCAATATATGCCAAACGTTTTATTTGTTGAAACATGATGATGGTTATTCAGTATATGACTGACTGTTGGTGGAGAGATGATGATGCTTATTCAGTATATGCTAGACTGGTGACTTGTTGAGACATCAGGATGGTAATTCGGTATATGCCAGACTGTTTGTTGGTAAAGAGATGATGATACTAATTCAGTAAGTTCCAGAATGTTTGTTGGTTGAGAGATGAAGATGCTGAATTTATATATACCTGACTGTTTGTTGGTTGAGACATGAGGATTGTCATTTAGTACATCCCAGACTGTTTGTTGGTATAGAAGATAATGCTAATGGAATATATGCCAGACTGTTTGTTGGTTAAGAGATAATGTTCCTTGTTTAGTTTATGCCAAACTGTTTGTTGGTTGAAAGATGATGATGCTTATTAGGTATATGCCAGACTGTTTGTTGGTTGAAAGATGATGATGCTTATTCAGTATATGCCAGAGTGTTTGTTGGTTGAAAGATGATACTAATTCAGTATATGCCATACTGTTTGTTGGTTGAGAGATGATTTAACTATTTCAGTATATGCCATACTGTTTGTTGGTTGAGAGATGATTTTGCTTATTCAGTATATGCCAGACTGTTTGTTGGTAGAGAGATGATGAGGCTTGTTCAATATATGCCAGACTGCTAGTTGGTTTAGAGTCGAAGATGCTAATTCTGTACACACTATGCTGTTTGTTAGTTGAGAGATGATGATGCTAATTCAGTATATGCCAGACTATTGTATGTTGAGAGAAAATGATGCTAATTCAGTATAAGCCAGGCTGTTTGTTGGTAGAGAGATGATTATGCTAATTCAGTATATGCCAGAGTGTTTGTTGGTTGACAGATGATAATGCTAATTCGGTATAAGCCAGACTTCTAGTTGGTTGAAAGAGTATGATGCTTATTCAGTATATATGGAAGACTGTCTGTTGGTTGAGAGATGAAATTGTAATTCAGTATAAGCCAGACTGTTTGTTGGTAGAAAGATGATGATGCTGAATAAAAATATGCCAGACGGTCTGTTGGTTGAGAGATGATGATGCTTATTCAGTATATACCAGACTGTTTGTTGGTTGAAAGATGATGCTGTTTCTTCAGTTTATGCCAGACTGTTGGTTGAAGGATGATGATGCTAATTCAGTATATGCCAAATGTTTTATTTGTTGAAACATGTTGATGGTTATTCAGTATATGACTGTTTGTTGGTTGAGACATGAGGATTGTCATTTAGTACATCTCAGACTGTTTGTTGGTATAGAAGATAATGCTAATGGAATATATGCCAGACTGTTACTTGGTTAAGAGATAATGTTCCTTATTCAATTTATGCCAGACTGTTTGTTGGTTGAAAGATAATGATGCTTATTCAGTATATGCCATACTGGTTGTTGGTTGAAAGATAATGGTGCTAATTCAGTATATGCTAGACTGTTTGGTGCATGAGAGTTGAGAATGGTAATTCAGTAGAAGCCAGACTGTCTGTTTGTAGAGAGATGATTATGCTAATTCAGTATATGCCAGACTGTTTGTTTGTAGGATTATGACGATGCTAGTTCAATATATGCCAGACTGCTAGTTGGTTTAAAGATGAGGATGCTAATTCAGTACATACTATGCTGTTTGTTGGTTGAGAGATGATGATGCTAATTCAGTATATGCTAGACTGTTTGGTGCATGAGAGTTGAGAATGGTAATTCAGTAGAAGCCAGACTGTTGTTTGTTGAGAGATGATCATGCTAATTTAGTATATGCCAGACTGTTGTTTGTTGAGAGATGATGATGGTAATTCAGAATATGCCAGAGTTTTTGTTGGTTGGGAGATGCTGATGCTTATTCAGTATATTCCAGACTGTTGTTTGTTGAGAGATAATGATGATAATTCAGTATATGCTAGTCTGTTGGTTGGTAGAGAGATGATGATTATAATTCAGGATATGCCATACTGTTTGTTCCTTGATATATGATGATGCTTATTCAGGATATGCTAGACTGTTGGTTGGTTGAGAGATGATGATGGTAATTCAGGATATGCCATACTGTTTGTTCCTTAATATATGATGATGCTTATTCAGTATATTCTAAACTGTTTGTTGGTAGAGAGATGGTGATGCTGATTCAGTTAATGCCAGACTGTTGGTTTAGAGATGAGGATTGTAGTGCAGTACAACTAGGATGTTCGTTGGTTGAGAGATGATATTCCTTATTCAGTATATGCCAGACTGTTTGTTGGTAGAGAGATTACGATGCTCATTCAGTATATATGCCAGACTGTTTGCTGGTAGAAAGATGATTATGCTAGTTCAATATATGCCAGACGTTTGTTGGCTGAGATATGATGATGCTTATTCAGAATATGCCAGACAGTTTGTTGGTTGAGAGATGATGATGCTAATTCAATATACGCCAGACTGTTTGTTGGTAGAGAGATGGTTATTCAGTACACACTAGGCTCATGATTGGGTGAAAGAAGATGATGCTTATTCAGTGTATGCCAGACTGTTTGTTGGTAAAGAGGTGATGATGCTTATTTAATATATGCCAGACTGTTTGTTGGTTATGAGATGAGGATAATAATTCAGAATAAGCCAGCAGGTTGGTTGAGAGATGTTGTGGCAATTCAGTTTACAGAAGACTGTCTGTTGAAGGGGATATGATGATGCTGATTCAATTTACATAAGACTGGCTGTTGGTGGAGAGATGATGATGCCGATTCAGTTTACATAAGACTGGCTGTTGGTGGAGAGATGTTGATGCTGATTCAGTTTACATAAGACTGGATGTTAGTAGAAATATGTTGATGCCGATTCAGTTAACATAAGACTGGCTGTTGGTGGATAGATGATGATGCCGATTCAGTTTACATAAGACTGGCTGTTGGTGGATAGATGAGAATGCCGATTCAGTTTACATAAGACTGGCTGTTGGTGGAGAGATGATGATGCCGATTCAGTTTACATAAGACTGGCTGTTGGTGGAAGATGATGATGCTGATTCAGTTTACATAAGACTGGCTGTTGGTGGAGAGATGTTGATGATGATTCAGTTTACATAAGACTGGCTGTTGGTGGATAGATGAGAATGCCGATTCAGTTAACATAAGACTGGCTGTTGGTAGAGAGATGATGATGCTGATTCAGTTTACATATGGCTGGCTGTTGGTGGAGAGATGATGATGCCGATTCAGTTAACATAAGACTTGCTGTTGGTGGAAATATGATGATGCAGATTCAGTTTACATAAGAGTGGCTGTTGGTGAATAGATGAGGATGCCCATTCAGTTTACATAAGACTGGCTGTTGGTGAAAAGATGATGATGCCGATTCAGTTTACATAAGACTGGCTGTTGGTGGATAGATGATGATGCTGATTCAGTTTACATAAGACTGGCTGTTGGTGGAGAGATGTTGATGCTGATTCAGTTAACATAAGACTGACTGTTGGTGGAGAGATGTTGATGCTGATTCAGTTTACATAAGACTGACTGTTGGTGGAGAGATGTTGATGATGATTCAGTTTACATAAGACTGGCTGTTGGTGAGGAGATGAGAAAGCTGATTCAGTTAACATGAGACTGACTGTTGGTGGAGAGATGTTGATGTTGATTCAGTTTACATGAGACTGGCTGTTGGTGGAGAGATGTTGATGTCGATTCAGTTTACATGAGACTGGCTGTTGGTAGAGAGATGATGATGCTGATTCAGTTTACATGAGACTGACTGTTGGTGGAGAGATGATGATGCTGATTCAGTTTACATGAGACTGGCTGTTGGTGGAGAGATGTTGATGCCAATTCAGTTTACATAAGACTGACTGTTGGTAGAGAGATGTTGATGTCGATTCAGTTTACATAAGACTGACTGTTGGTAGAGAGATGATGATGCTGATTCAGTTTACATGAGACTGGCTGTTGGTAGAGAGATGTTGATGGCGATTCAGTTTACATAAGACTGGCTGTTGGTGGAGAGATGTTGATGCCAATTCAGTTTACATAAGACTGACTGTTGGTGGAGAGATGTTGATGTCCATTCAGTTTACATAAGACTGACTGTTGGTAGAGAGATGATGATGCTGATTCAGTTTACATGAGACTGGCTGTTGTTCGAGAGATGTTGATGATGATTCAGTTTACATAAGACTGGCTGTTGGTGGATAGATTTTGATGTCGATTCAGTTTACATGAGACTGACTGTTGGTAGAGAGATGTTGATGCCGATTCAGTTGACATAAGACTGGCTTTTGGTGGATAGATGATGATGTCGATTCAGTTTACATAAGACTGGCTGTTGGTAGAGAGATGTTGATGCCGATTCAGTTGACATAAGACTTGCTTTTGGTGGATAGATGATGATGTCGATTCAGTTTACATAAGACTGGCTGTTGGTGGAGAGATGAGGATGCTGTTTCAGTTTACATAAGACTGGCTGTTGGTGGAGAGATGTTGATGCTGTTTCAGTTAACATAAGACTAGCTGTTGGTGGAGAGATGTTGATGCCGATTCAGTTGACATAAGACTGGCTTTTGGTGGATAGATGATGATGTCGATTCAGTTTACATAAGACTGGCTGTTGGTAGAGAGATGTTGATGCCGATTCAGTTGACATAAGACTTGCTTTTGGTGGATAGATGATGATGTCGATTCAGTTTACATAAGACTGGCTGTTGGTGGAGAGATGAGGATGCTGTTTCAGTTTACATAAGACTGGCTGTTGGTGGAGAGATGTTGATGCTGTTTCAGTTAACATAAGACTAGCTGTTGGTGGAGAGATGTTGATGCCGATTCAGTTAACATAAGACTGGCTGTTGGTGGAGAGATGAGAATGCCGATTCAGTTAACATAAGACTGACTGTTGGTAGATAGATGATGATGCCGATTCAGTTTACATAAGACTAGCTGTTGGTGGAGAGATGTTGATGCCGATTCAGTTTACATAAGACTGGCTGTTGGTGGAGAGATGATGATGCAGATTAAGTTTACATGATACTGGCTGTTGGTGGAGAGATGAGGATGATTACAGATTAAGAGGCCTATTACAAGTCAATCTATTATATGGAATGCATGATATTCAGAATGCTCACATACTTTGGAGGGTTTTCTTAAGTTTCTTTGAAATTTTTTCTCTGTATACTTTTCTATCATTGAAGATTTTTGTCTTGATGGCTGTTATCCTTTTTTTAATTTCAATATCTTGAAGGATTGGATGCTTCTGAAGAAACTCTCTTACATCTTTTGATCCTGAAAAAAACAACAATCTTTGTTCATTGGCATAGTTATTCATTAAGCATACAGAAAAAAAAATTGTTGGAATTTATTTTACAGTTACCCATAATGTGCATTTGATAAGGCAGTGTCTATTGAAATGTGGCTGACTTTTATATTTGATGTTATATTTGTTTACTTTTTTCTCCTTTTTGCTTTATTTTTATTTTTTTATTCTTTGGGCTACTTTTACAATCTCTTAGTGTTGTAATTTAGTTCTAAGGTATCCATGCCTTTCCCCTGTAGAAAAAAAAGTTGAGGGCCAGTTGATGGCCATGTGGTGGACAGTTGAGGGTTAGCTGTTATAGGTTGCATTTCTGTAAATATTGACAATGCAATTTCCCATAGGAACTCCTTTTACGGCTAAAACTGTACTACTTTTACTATGAAGTTTTGTTTATCCTAGAATTGAAAGTTAATATTCACCAAAATTTTTTTCAAAGGTCAAGATATAGAGCTGTGCGGCATATTTTCAACTTTTCTTTGCCCTGAACTTTTCAGAGTTTTAACTAACACTAATTTTCTTAACTACCCCCACCTCAAATGAAAGGTTACAACAGATTTTAATGTAAACAATATGCACAAGTTTATTTACTGCTAACATTCCCAAGTTATGTCTCTGTGAGGTGGATCACAGAGAACACAACTGGGAACCAGTATGTAAGCAAAATTAATTTTCTACAAGTATTCAAGATCTCCCCAAAAGAGGCATGTTTTGAATCCAGGTAGCCCTCAACTGGCCCTCAACTATTTGCTCAACTGATAGCCAGCTAGCCCTCAACTCTTAGTTCAACTGGGGTCAGCAGGCCTCTACGATACCCTTTTTTCAACTTGTCCTACCAAAATTTACTTGTCCCAATGATATTGTTACTTGTCCAAAAAATTTCTATTAAAAAATAACCTTTTTACATTTTTAGTTGATAAAAGGAACAAAACGAATTTAAACAATAGACAGGATTTGATGTATTTCTTTTGATTTGAAATACTTTTCAAAAATACGAGTCAAGTACAACTAAATCTAGTCATGTCACGGGACTAAGGTTCTAGTTTTTCATCAATGTGAGTCTCATCAGACTCTAAACAAGAGGCACCATCTGATAGGCCTGTACACTCATTGGATTTGTATCCTGCTTTTTTTTTAAGTTGAAAAAAGTTTATTGAAATGCAATCAATAAAAAGAAGATAAGGTCTGATTGCCAATGAGACAACTCTCTGCAAGTGACCAAATGACACAGAAAACTATAGGTCACCATATTGTCAGTATTGGTTTTTTTTCTACTTATGATCAAATATGAGTTTGTGAATTTAATGGTAAATTAAAAAAAATATTTTTGTGAAAAAATTACTGGTATGGTATTTCTTATAAGGAACAGAATAATGTAGCAAAATGAGGTACTGATTTGTCTTGATCCCAAAATATCTCCTGCCTTGCCAAACTGTCTATCAATCATGTCTACTAAATATGTTTTCTCAGTGCCAAACTGTCTATTAAAACTTGAGGTGACGAACTGTCCTGTTAAGTTACCTGATCTACAAAACGCATCATTGATTCGGATCAGTAAATACCTTTCACCTGTTAAAAAGTATCTGACAAAGAACCAGTTGAAAATAATCAATTGCAAGTAAACATGTTGAAGAAAAAAGTTTTGCATTTAAATAAACAGAATGCAGAAACATGTCAAATTAATATTTGTTTTCGTGTTTTTTGTTTATAATAACTTTGTTCTTCAAAGTTGGATTACATTTATTTTCTGCTGAATAATTGTGCTTGTCCTTCGATACAGCTTTTACTTGTCCGACTTTTTTCACCTCTGGTACCGGGCAATCGGACAAGCGTTATTGTCGAGCCCTGGTCCAGTTGAGCAATGCAGTTGGCTTAGTGATCATTTTTCTGTATAGGTTTTGTATTTGATAATCGATAATGCAAAAGTTTACCTGGCAATGACCCTTTGTTGTCCAAGCTAGATGTATCTGTAATGTATCTCTTAAAATAAACATCCACTACTTTAGTATTCTCTTCAGTCCATAATTTATATTTTCTTTTTGTTCCTATAAAATATTCAATTACAAAGCTACTTGTTTAATAATTGTAATCACTCATAAATCAAGTTACCTAAAATCTCCATAGATTTTGGGTTTGAAATAAATAACAATTTGGACATCAACCTTTTAATTTCCATGAATATAAATTCTGAAAACCTGCAAAATATTTATTCTAATTTATAATTAAATGTTGATGTTCAAATTCTAATGTATATCCATATCGTTCATCAGTTGCATAGACAAATTCCAATACAATATTAATTATCACTACAGTAGTCCCTCTATGAAACAGCCCCACCCTAGAACGGCCACCTCCCTTATTGGTCCACGTTAGGCTTATAATTCTGCAATTATATGCAGAAGTACCTCCCATGTATAGCCAATTCCTTTATCTGGCCAGTGGCTAGGTGTTTTCATGCTAGATTTGAAAAAATTAGGCCAGCTAATGTTCTCATGTAAAACAGGCTTTGGTATTTTGTACAGGCACATAACATTGACAAGAAAGATACTTCCTATAGTTTGATAAAAAATTTGTGTATGATTGTAAATTCAACAGTTCAGGGAAACTTGCAACATCATTTGGTGTGGGGGAAACATAGATCAATGATATTGTAATATATAGAAAATCAGATGGGTCAGCTATTCAAAAATTGCATCAACAGAAAAATTGTAAAATTGCTATGAATAATGATGAAACCAATAGGAAAACTAACATGTTCATGGATATTTAATTTCATGGTTTTGCCAAAGTCTGCATTCACACTTATGGATTTTTTTTTTATTTGTTGAACATTTGATTTTCTGGATTACCTGTACCCACCAAATTCACAATGATTTGTATCCAACAAATAATAATGCATCCACAGAAGTTCTAATTGAATAAATTTGACAGGAAAAATTTAAAAGTTTAAAACAGAGGGAAACTTGTCAAATTGTTAACATAATACTGTGGATTCATTATTATTCGTTAGATACCAATTTTCGTGGGTTTTGTGGGTACAGGTGAACCACAAATTTCAATGTTCATATTATCATTAGGCTCTGTATACAGAGATTGGCAAAACCAAGAAATTAAATATCCACGAAATTGCAAGTTTTCAGCAATCCACAAAAATTGATACCAACGAAAATAAATGAATCCACAGTACGCGTTTTTGCCACAAAACAAATGTCAAGAACTTGCAAATCTACTGCACAATATTGTGCAATGGAAGATTTCTTCTTCTGAATCATTTGACAGGAATTTGGAATACACAGGGTCCATTTTACAAAGGGTATTTTAAGAAAGACTTTGAAGTGAAAAAAATAGGACTTTAGTTTTAGCTGAATGAAGAGGAAACCAGTTTATTCAGTGTCAGTTTACTAAGGTTTGACTGTTTGAGATAAAATTATTATTGCAGCTTTAGTGTCAATGTTATAGAAAGTTACCTTTTTCTGCCTCAGGTTTAGTTGGAACTTTCTGAAGTTTTGCAGCCTTGTTATCATCATATGTTGAACTTTTCCCTAAAAATAACAATAACTCAACTATATAGTATGATGCAATCTATAATACTCTTTCTCAGTCATAAGAACTTTCCATCATTACTGAACTGAACAAAGAAATAACATGATGGGTGTCGTATACGGTGCAGGAAATGCTTACCCTTCTAGAGCACCTGATTTCACTCCCGGTTTATAGTGGAGTTCATGTTGTTTCTTAATTATTATTTATAACTGTTGATGTAAATGTCCTTTGGTTTTGTGAGTCTTTGTTTACTCCTTGGTTTTGATTGTTATTGTCTTCCTTTCTTATCTATGTTTAAGAAATAAGCTCCGTCTTGAGGTTTTTTATATTACTGCTGAGGTCAAACTCTAAACAGTTGGAGCAAGATTGGACAAAATTTTCAAGCTTGAAATGGTGTGAATTTGGAATGTGATCAATTTGTCAAATAGACCTCTGTAACATCAGTCTCTGATTTGACACTTTCCCTTTGTGTTCATTGTTTCTTTTTGCATTAGAATCCTTGTGTTATCTGAGTTGTGACACAAGAGATTAGTTTTGACAAGTAATAATTGATGTAAATAAGAGTATTGAGACTAAATCATTAGACAGGAATTTGGAATACACAGGGTCCATTTTACAAAGGGTATTTTAAGAAAGACTTTGAAGTAAAAAAAATAGGACTTTAGTTTTAGCTGAATGAACAGGAAACCAGTTTATTCATGGTCAGTTTACTAAGGTTTGACTGTATGAGATAAAATTATTATTGCAGCTTTAGTGTCAAAGTTATAGAAAGTTACCTTTTTCTGCCTCAGGTTCAGTTGCAACTTTCTGAAGTTTTGTAGCCTTGTTATCATCATATGTTGAACTTTTCCCTAAAAATAACAATAACTCAACTATATAGTATGATGCAATCTATAATACTCTTTCTCAGTCATAAGAACTTTCCATTATTACCGAACTGAACAAAGAAATAACACGATGGGTGTCGTATACGGTGCAGGAAATGCTTACCCTTCTAGAGCACCTGATTTCACTCCCGGTTTATAGTGGAGTTCATGTTGTTTCTTAATTATTATTTATAACTGTTGATGTAAATGTCCTTTGGTTTTGTGAGTCTTTGTTTACTCCTTGGTTTTGATTGTTATTGTCTTCCTTTCTTATCTATGTTTAAGAAATAAGCTCCGTCTTGAGGTTTTTCATATTACTGCTGAGGTCAAACCCTAAACAATTGGACCAAGATTGGACAAAATTTTCAAGCTTGAAATGGTGTGAATTTGGAATGTGATCAATTTGTCAAATAGACCTCTGTAACATCAGTCTCTGATTTGACACTTTCCCTTTGTGTTCATTGTTTCTTTTTGCATTAGAATCCTTGTGTTATCTGAGTTGTGACACAAGAGATTAGTTTTGACAAGTAATAATTGATGTAAATAACAATATTGGGACTAAATCATTAGACAGGAATTTGGAATACACAGGGTCCATTTTACAAAGGGTATTTTAAGAAAGACTTTGAAGTAAAAAAAATAGGACTTTAGTTTTAGCTGAATGAACAGGAAACCAGTTTATTCATGGTCAGTTTACTAAGGTTTGACTGTATGAGATAAAATTATTATTGCAGCTTTAGTGTCAAAGTTATAGAAAGTTACCTTTTTCTGCCTCAGGTTCAGTTGCAACTTTCTGAAGTTTTGTAGCCTTGTTATCATCATATGTTGAACTTTTCCCTAAAAATAACAATAACTCAACTATATAGTATGATGCAATCTATAATACTCTTTCTCAGTCATAAGAACTTTCCATTATTACCGAACTGAACAAAGAAATAACACGATGGGTGTCGTATACGGTGCAGGAAATGCTTACCCTTCCAGAGCACCTGATTTCACTCCCGGTTTATAGTGGAGTTCATGTTGTTTCTTAATTATTATTTATAACTGTTGATGTAAATGTCCTTTGGTTTTGTGAGTCTTTGTTTACTCCTTGGTTTTGATTGTTATTGTCTTCCTTTCTTATCTATGTTTAAGAAATAAGCTCCGTCTTGAGGTTTTTCATATTACTGCTGAGGTCAAACCCTAAACAATTGGACCAAGATTGGACAAAATTTTCAAGCTTGAAATAAAGGTGTGAATTTGGAATGTGATCAATTTGTCAAATAGACCTCTGTAACATCAGTCTCTGATTTGACACTTTCCCTTTGTGTTCATTGTTTCTTTTTGCATTAGAATCCTTGTGTTATCTGAGTTGTGACACAAGAGATTAGTTTTGACAAGTAATAATTGATGTAAATAACAATATTGGGACTAAATCATTAGACAGGAATTTGGAATACACAGGGTCCATTTTACAAAGGGTATTTTAAGAAAGACTTTGAAGTAAAAAAAATAGGACTTTAGTTTTAGCTGAATGAACAGGAAACCAGTTTATTCATGGTCAGTTTACTAAGGTTTGACTGTATGAGATAAAATTATTATTGCAGCTTTAGTGTCAAAGTTATAGAAAGTTACCTTTTTCTGCCTCAGGTTCAGTTGCAACTTTCTGAAGTTTTGTAGCCTTGTTATCATCATATGTTGAACTTTTCCCTAAAAATAACAATAACTCAACTATATAGTATGATGCAATCTATAATACTCTTTCTCAGTCATAAGAACTTTCCATTATTACCGAACTGAACAAAGAAATAACACGATGGGTGTCGTATACGGTGCAGGAAATGCTTACCCTTCTAGAGCACCTGATTTCACTCCCGGTTTATAGTGGAGTTCATGTTGTTTCTTAATTATTATTTATAACTGTTGATGTAAATGTCCTTTGGTTTTGTGAGTCTTTGTTTACTCCTTGGTTTTGATTGTTATTGTCTTCCTTTCTTATCTATGTTTAAGAAATAAGCTCCGTCTTGAGGTTTTTCATATTACTGCTGAGGTCAAACCCTAAACAATTGGACCAAGATTGGACAAAATTTTCAAGCTTGAAATGGTGTGAATTTGGAATGTGATCAATTTGTCAAATAGACCTCTGTAACATCAGTCTCTGATTTGACACTTTCCCTTTGTGTTCATTGTTTCTTTTTGCATTAGAATCCTTGTGTTATCTGAGTTGTGACACAAGAGATTAGTTTTGACAAGTAATAATTGATGTAAATAACAATATTGGGACTAAATCATTAGACAGGAATTTGGAATACACAGGGTCCAATTTACAAAGGGTATTTTAAGAAAGACTTTGAAGTAAAAAAAATAGGACTTTAGTTTTAGCTGAATGAACAGGGAACCAGTTTATTCATGGTCAGTTTACTAAGGTTTGACTGTATGAGATAAAATTATTATTGCAGCTTTAGTGTCAATGTTATAGAAAGTTACCTTTTTCTGCCTCAGGTTCAGTTGGAACTTTCTGAAGTTTTGCATCATATATTGAACTTTTCCCGAACAATAACAATAACTCAACTATATAGTATGATGCAATCTATAATACTCTTTCTCAGTCATAAGAACTTTCCATCATTACCGAACTGAACAAAGAAATAACACGATGGGTGTTGTATATGGTGCAGGAAATGCATACCCTTCCAGAGCACCTGATTTCATTCCCGGTTTAAAGTGGAGTTCATGTTGTTTCTTAATTATTATTTATAATTGTTGATGTAAATGTCCTTTGGTTTTGTGAGTGTTTGTTTACTCCTTGGTTTTGATTGTTATTGTCTTCCTTTCTTATCTATGTTTAAGAAATAAGCTCCGTCTTGAGGTTTTTCATATTACTGCTGAGGTCAAACCCTAAACAATTGGACCAAGATTGGACAAAATTTTCAAGCTTGAAATGGTGTGAATTTGGAATATGATCAAGTTAGTTATACATTACTATAGACTCGTGACACAATAAATGTGGTCGGAGAACTTTATTTGAGTTACCATATAGCAACTATCTATTTTGTCCCTAGCAACTTATTCCAAATTCATTAGTGTTAATTAGTTTAACTTCCATTTAGAACATACATGTGTAAGTAAAACTTCAAAACACTTAACAAAACAACTGTTGAGCTGCATGGAAAGTTTGTATTTCGGATGTTCAACCTGACAGGATTTAAAAACATTGGCACCTGATGTTCAAGGGACTTGTTCTTTAAATAGGCCAATTAGATGTGCAACATTGAAAAGTAGCAAAATTGATTACAAGAACACAGCTTGACTCACTATCACATTATTTACCCATTCATTTAAAAAAAATTAATAACAAGTTATACAAGACAGCCATTGTTCTAAGTTTAAACTTACTTTTGTTTGTTCTTCTCTCTACTTGCTCCTCTGTATCACCAGATATCATAGAATCATTTGAAGAACATGGTTCATCTTCACAATCTCTTATATCACTTACATCTGTTGTATTTAAAATCTAAACAGAAAACAAACTTAAGACTTGTTGACTATTTTATTAATTGTGACTGTTTATTTAACGCATCATGTAAATGTAGCGGAATTTGATGAGACTGTTATTAAAGTGAGAGGGTTAGCGCTATAGAACCAGGTTTAATCCACCATTTTCTACATTTGAAAATGCCTGTACCAAGTCAGGAATATGACAGTTCTTGTCCATTCGTTTTTGATGCGTTTTGTTTTTTGATTTTGCCATGTGATTATGGACTTTCCAAATTGATTTTCCTCTGAGTTCAGTATTTTTGTGATTTTACTTTTTAAAGGATGTACATTGACCTATAACGGTTTACTTTTATAAATTGTTATTTGGATGGGGATTTGTCTTATTGGCACTCACATCACATCTCCCAATATCTAAATACTCTCAAAACTTTCCTGTTTAAGATGTATAAAATATTTTATGGAAGAACCTGCAAAATCTGTTATGAAAGTGCGTATGTATTCTGAAACATAGCAATTGCAGTAAAGCCTCCACTTTCAAGATTCATAGCATACAAGACATCCAAATATACTTAATACTTTTGAACTTGACATAAAATGTAAGAAAGAATGTTTAAACAACAGCTGTCAGAATGACAAGAAACCAGACTTTTTTTACATCTATTTGGGTCCCAGCATTTTTCAATATCACAAGGACCAAAATCCTGCACAGGAATAGTGACAATCATCAATACAAAACAGTTGTTTTACATTGTCTTATCAGGCCCTTTTATAGCTGACTATCAAGTATGGGGCTTTGCTCATTTTTGATAGCCGTATGGTGACCTATATTTGTTGATGTCTGTGTCATTTGGTCTCTTGTGGACAGTTGTCCCATTGGCACTCATACCACATCTTCATTTTTATATTGACCTCCATTTTATCATTACTAACAACATATTAAAATTTGAAAAGCTTTGCTTTGAAGGATTTATGAATAAATGCACAAATACAACTGGATATGCCATTTTTCAATCTTTCAAGAACCATAGCTCATGAACAGTGAAAGTGAAAATCCTTCATATCAAGCATGACCTCCATTTTGTCATCTAATGAGTAAAAATATTTTAAAATTCTACAAGCTTTTTTAAAAGGTTCCTCAGTTTATGTATGATCCATCTTTTTTTCAAAATCACTATAAAACATTTATGTACCTTGTAAATATCAAGTACTGACAAAAATACAACATGTATTATTAACTAGCTATAGGGTGATATTTACCATGTGGGATCTCTCAGATTCATCATCACTACAGTCTGAAAAAAACCACCAACAGTTTGATATCTAAATGTTCAGAATAACATATTGGAGATAAACACAAATAAATGGAGATTGTCATGTTGTGTCCATAAATGATGCCCCTGTTTAAAAATTATAAAGTGACATAGCTCAAGAACTTGAAAAGTGACACTACCCAAACATGTACTTGTTCTGGTTTTTTTTGGCAAACAAGTATTGTAAATTGTGTATAGGTCTCATAATGTTTGGTAGGGACAAACTTAAGTAATAGAACAGAAACTAAAAATTATGCAATTTTTCCATTTTTAACCAGATTATGTTTCAAATGATGCAACCAAATTTCATCTGTGTTTGTGGTAAAAAGTATTGTGTATAAGTTTTCTAATGTTTGGTTTAAGCAAACTCAAGTCAGAAAACAGAAACTAAAATTTTTGCTATTTTTCTATTTATAAAGGGCCATAACTGTGAACGGTAAAAGTGACACCACCAAAAGTCATACTTGATCTGTGTTTTGTGTAATAAACATTGTACATAACATTTGGTAGAGGCAAAGTTATGTTTAAAATTTTGTAATTTTCCCATTTATAAAGGGACAGAACTCTATAATGGTTAGAGTGACACTACCATCATTCAAACTTGATCTGTATTTTGTGATAATACACCTTGTGTACAAGTTACATAACATTTGATTGAGGCAAACTTAAGTTAGAGAACAGAAACAAATTTTGAGAGGTACGTAGGTACATTCAGACAAGGGTAAAATCAAATGTCCCCCTGCTATAGTTTGGGCATACAAATTACCAAGCAAAGTTAACATTTTTATGTCAACTTACAGGTATGGATTTTTAAAGAAAGTATTGACTCTTACACCTTTTGAAATGTTTAACCTTCCAAATCCCACTCACAAAATTCACATGCACGATTAACCACTCCATTGACTTATACACTACCCAAATGGAATTAAATGGAAAAAATTTATGCATGCATGATCATCCCAAAAAATGTGCACTACTAGGGTGACTACATAAATACAGATGTCATATCACGGAGATAATGCATATTCCAATTAAAAACAGGCCCATTTAAAAAAAATCACCAAAAGCACCAAAATTAAACGTCCTGAAGCTCCTGACATTGAAGTATACAAATTTTCAGTAGGTCCCACTATCCAGTTTGAGAGGACAAAAAAAATTATGGATGTTTATATAGAAGATGACGCCAAATTAAAAGAAACTTGACCTATTGGATAGAAGGCGCTTAAAATAGATTTTTGCATGAAACATATTATTTTCATTCTTCATACCTGGAAGTAAATCAAAAACTGATTCAGCTGCCAGCCAAGCATCATCTGTGAAGTATTCTTTTGCTGCATCTTGTAGCATCAGATCTTTCATGCAGCTTGCAGCTCTTATTTTTTCTGGTCTTTGTTCTACTTCATCTTCCTCTATCAATCCTTTTCCTGATATTGCCCTTACTGCAACATTATCATCCACCAGTTCATTCAAAAAGTCTGAAATCAAAAGTAATCAACATTTAAATATTTCTGTTATTCATTAACAACATAATATTTTTGATCTTATTGTCTATGGACAATGAATGAACCTGATATTGCAATCTGGCAATTACTACAAGCATTAATCATGTTAAGGACAGTCACAAAAACTATTATTTTATCATTCCTCAACCTAATCAGTTTGTAAAAACGGGTACATATTCAGTGGTTAAGAAAAAAAAATCTGTTTAAACCACATTATTTATTAATGTATAAAGATTTACAACAATTGACTGTTTACATTTAAAGGTTGCTGATCTTTTTTTTTTTGTGACTTCTGTTGATCATCTCATTAAGTATTATAATCACTTACAATGCATAATATAAATAACATAAACTACCAAATTTATTGCAACATATGTGCATTTCAACAAATTATGTCTCTTCAGTGATGTTCAAGGCTGAAATATTTAAACCAAAACACTAATACAACTGATTTTGAATAATTTGAAGATCAACTCAACAGTTAATTATTTAGGTGGCATCTAGGCTTATGTACACAAATAAAACCGCTGTAAGCACTGTAGGCAGATAACCAAAAACCAAGGCAAACATAATTATGAAAACTGTGGTAATATTGCTTCAATTTATTTTCAAAGATTTAAAAGAACAAACATTAAACATTCATATATAATTGTACATTTATGCAAATAATTCATAGTTTATCAAGGTTTTCAAAAGCAACACATATATCAAGTATATTTTTTTCGCTGTCATGAGTCTGCAGTGGTACAAATTCGCAATGATTGCAGTTCTTCTAGTTTATAGTTAATGTCCATATAAGTTGACTGTCAGTATTTCAATTTGACTTTAGTACGAGCTTGTAAAAGTATGAATGGACTTGCTTTCCTGAAAAGAAAACTGAGTTTGTGTTCTACAGTACAAAAGGTATGAGACACAAATCAGACAAATGTTTACTACTACAGGGATCAAAGGTGAGGTCTGACTGACCAGTTCATAGTAAATGTAAATGACCCCCACCTTCACCCCAAGTCTATGATGTCTAAGTTTGGAATAAAATGACAGGTAATTATAACGAGATTGTGTCCAAAGTACACGAATGCCCCACTTGCACTATCATTTGTATGTCATTCAGTCTTTTTTTAAATGAAAAACAGGAATGAATATGGTTTAGGAGTTGGTATTTCAATCTTTTACAAGTTCTCAAAACACACACAATAGGGGGTGGGGTGATCCTAGGGACTACGCCTATATTTCAATTATTTTTTTATCTTGTCATATGAATTAATATGGTTTGGGGTGGGGATCTCAACTGTTATCAAGTTTTCAAACAGGAATGAGTGGGTGATCCTAGTGACTTCCCCTATATTTCAATTGATTTGTTATATTGTCCAATGCATGAATATATATGGTTATGGGATGGGGATCTCATCTGTTTCTAAGTTATCAAACAGAAGAGGGTAAGGTGACCCTAAGAACTCTCCCTATATTTCATTTGATAAGTTCTCATACATGAATATATATGGTTTAATTTAAAGTTGGGGATCTTGACTGTTTCCAATAACTCCATCAGGAGGGGTGGGGTGACTGCATTGACTCCCCCTATATTTTATTTAATTTAGAGGTTGGGATCCCCACTGTTTCAAAGTTCTCAAACAGGAAGGATGGGGTGACCACAGGGACTTCCCCTATATTTAATATGATTTGTTATATTGTTCCATACATGAATATATATGGTGTAGGGGTGGGGATCTTGATGGTTATGAAGTTCTCAAACAGGAGGAGTGGGTGACCCCCAGGGACCCCCCTATATTTCATTTGATTAGTTACTAGTATATTGTCCAATACATGAATAATTATGGTTTAGGGTTGAGGATCTCAAATGTTTCCAAGTTCTTAAACAGGATGGTATACAGTTACCCTAGAGACCCCCTTATAATTCATTTGATTCCTTCAACTTTTGCCATTAGGGAAATCTAAACTATTTGTCTTTAGAGATTTTCAGCGATTAAATATTTCATACATTTGTTTTTGACATCTTAGCCAAAAGCTCAGGGGATAATAAACTACATATGTGCTCTACTTCCTATGTGCAACTTCAAAACTTTTGGAAAAATCGACGATCATTTAAGGTGTTTCTTGTCATATTTTTTGTAAATCAGAATTAAAAGTATGAAAAACTGTCCAATAAGTTATAAATAACATAAAATCCAGCTAGATAATAACAATGGCAAGTATTTCAGCAATTATTGGGTAGAACACAAATCCAGGGTGCTTGTATAAGGCAGTTAAACTGCCTAAAAATAAAGCTACATATTTTGAGCAAATGTACGGTAAAGTGTTAATTTTAGACTTTTTATAATTTGGATAAATGTTTTACATAGTTATAAATCCCAAATGAGAATTTGATTCAAATCAGAGAACATGAATTCAATTTTACAGCTAATGTCCCTTTAAGATAAATTCCAAATCATATATCAGACTAACAGCAAATTAATTAAAACAATATCTGTATTTTAATGCCAGTACCAAGGTTAAGTTTCATCAAAACATTGTTAATGTGAGAAAGAGTTGCACTAAAAAAATGTATTGACCAACAGATAGACATCCATCTACAGGCAGACTGAATGAAATTCATATATAATAAGTAGTAAAAGACATAATAGGATATATTAGAGAGCAACTAAATGGAAAAGACCAGTCAGCACAACAATACAAATACTATATAAAAATATGAATAACAAAAGAAAACTACATAAAATATAAACACTCCTCTGATAATGTACCATAATAAAAAAACATAATTTACGCAAGGAAACCACTTTACACTATAACTTAATCACTTTTGGTCATATATAATTAGTAAACTGTGAAAGTACAGAATATTATAAAAAAAAAAGTCACAGGGCAAACACACTATGAACTACAACTGCATGCAGAATGATACCCATTTAATATTTAATAATCTAAACTGCAACTTTTAATCTTTTAATTATTATAAAAACAAAATTTTGATAAATGAAAGTCAGATTTCTGGTAGTGAGATGCTAGTACGATAAAGTGTTAATTTTATATCCTCATAGTTCTCGTACATATGGGAAATAGTAATTTTATCCTGGGCTTGATTTTGATAAGAATTATTTTAAAATTCAAGATACATTTATATCAAAAGTTCATGTTACTGTTTTCTTTAGGTGACCTAATTAACACCTTTGATGGTCTTTAATCTGTTGATCACAAGATCTCAGGGTTTAAGTGAGTTTGTTATAACTTACATGGGTCAATGTTTACTTTGCAGTTTCTGTCAATTCAAACAATTTGTAATCTTCATATGTAATGGCTCAGTGTTCTCCCCAGGCCCTTAAAGGACCACGGGCCCGCGATGTATAATTTTCTACCGCGGTGGTATCGTTCTTGCCGCGATGTATAATTTTTCTCCGTGGTGCTAAAGTTTTCGGTAAAAAAATCGTATTAAAATCGGTAAAGTTTCAGATGACTTCAACTTTCAGTGAGCAGGGTTAAAATTTTACATGAAAATTGACCAGTTCTAACCAGTTTAATCCAGTATTGACAAATAGATTGTTTACACCACGTGATCGATTTACCTGTTGAGGTTAACCTTGTTGATGATTGGACTTAATCGATGTACATGATTCTCTTGTGTTTTAATTAATTAAGAGATCATAATTTTAATATCAGGATTGTAATAAGGGACAAGCAGACATTTGTAAATAAACTATTACGCCAGTCTTTAGTCAAAATAATTTGCCTGTTAGAAATTAATTGCGGAGTTACTTCCCCTGATTTTGCTTATTACAAATAAATGCTCCTCACATATAATTTCTCATTGAAAATTAAAATAAAGTATAAATTGAATGCAAAATTGTATTAGAATGTTACATTAAGGATAAAAACTTTCTTAGAATATACCAACAAAAATGTTTTGCAATTTATTTTAGAGAATCATACCTTTATTGATACACAGACATTTTATATTAAGATGGTAGATTTTCCAAAATCAGTTAGGATGAAAAGCTTGATGCCTAATCATAGTAGGAATGGAAGTTATAAAATTACTTTTACAATAGATACAACATATTTTTTAAAACTATAAAATAAATTAAAGTAATAAATAATATGCATGAGAAAATAAATAACTTTTTTGATGCCATAAAGAATGGAAAATAGTTTATAATTTACTGAAGGTTCTGTATCAAAAATTGATCTTGTTCAAAGTTCAATATTATGTGTCAAATCTAACATGGGGAATGTGTAGTGTAACTACAAGTATTGGGACAAAATGGCTTGATCAAAAAGAAGTGACTAATTGTGCTTTCTTTTCCTTTTCAAAGATATTAAAGTATACAAACTGTTTTATTGCTTTACTTTTTCTACCAATAATCATGATAATGTTCTGACCTAAAGTCTATATAACACAGTACCACAGTTAACAAAACAAAGGCAAACAGGTAATGACAAAAACTAACAAGAAAAAAATAAGCGACGCAACGCGACACAAAATATTGCAAAATTCATTTCGCCACGCGTTACCCTGTTGCTATCCAAAAATCCTGGGGAGAACACTGATGGCTTAA
This sequence comes from Mytilus trossulus, assembly GCF_036588685.1. Classification (NCBI taxonomy): domain Eukaryota; kingdom Metazoa; phylum Mollusca; class Bivalvia; order Mytilida; family Mytilidae; genus Mytilus; species Mytilus trossulus. Next base: position 73,630,495 of record NC_086380.1, read on the forward strand.
ATTTTTCAATTTTTTTTTTTGAAAAACTAAAATCAATGAATCTAAAAACCAATGAAGATGTAAATGTTGCTCAAACCACAAGAATTAAAGTACTTTCACAGTACTGTATGTACCTAACCATTTAACTAATTAAATTTGACTAACCTTTAAGAGAGAAGGTAATTTCTGGATTTTTTGGACCAGTCTCTGCAACTTTTGATGAGGAAGCTTTCATGTTTCCTGCAAAAAAAATTGAACTTTCAGCATTAACATTTAACGCAAAGGCAAACCTCAATCAGAGTTGAGAACCACATCTGCTTGCAAAAATCTTAAGACACTTATTTTTCATCTATAGGTTTAATTTGGTTCAGGATATATATTTGTCTTCATCATTTGACAAGTGTAACTAGTAGGTTTTCATTAAAATTGATTGTTTTGGCTCCAGCATCTTCAGTTATATTGTATCTCTTAATTCTGATTTTTAGACCTTTATAGTTTATGTATATATATATATCTTATGTTTAATTGTGTCATATAATATTTCATTATGGCGTTTTAAATAAATCTGACTGTGTGTTTGTATTGCCTGAATTGTTTTATAAAAGTTATTTTAGGGCCATTTGTAGCAAAGTGAGTCAAGGACTCATGCTGAAGGTTGTACTGTGACTTTTAATTGTTTATATTTACTACTTACTGTTGGATGGAGAGTTGTCTCACTGACAATATATCACATTTTATTTTTATGAACATGTAAAACTCTAATGTTGGGACTTACCCCCATTATTGTCTTGCTTCTTATATCTATACATACGACGCCTAATCTTGTATGCAAAGTTTCATGGAGTGCATGGATAGAATGAATGACAAGACTGATTTTATGAAGGAGGGGAGTTATTATAAAAACTATTGTAATTATATGACATCAAAAACTCAACTACATCTTTGCTAGCCAAGGGTTATGATCCTTAACAATGTACTTACCCCTGTCTAAACATTGAAGAGCTTTCCCAACAGATGTTGTTATCCTCACGGATTCAGGGCACTGGTATACATCTCTATTCATGTCTGCACTGTGCCCCATGTGTAAATAAAATAATCGGCGCTCTTTTTCTGGGATGTCCATTGCAGCATATAAAGTTGCAGCCCTGTGTCGCATATCAGTAGCAGTGATGTCCTTGCTAAGTCTGGCTTTTTTGCAACATTTTTTTACACAACTCCATCCAATTACATGTTCATCTTTACCAGCAGTTGTGGGAAATAAAAATTTATTTCCTTTCCCAATGCCGGCATCATCTCGAACTTTTTCATCTGCAAGGATTCTAATGGCATCCCAACAATCCTGGGGTATTAACAGTGACACAAGCTTTCTTTTTCCTGCTTGGTATGCAATCTTTAATTCACATAATAATTTTTGCTCAATGGGGTCCTCCACCTTTTCCACTGAATCTTGCGAAAACCAGACCCCATTTTCTGCATCATCCCATTCTGATAGTAAAAGCCTAGCAGGTTCGCCTCCTCTTCGAGCATTAAATAGTGTTAATCTGCATACAAGTAAATCTCTAATCTCAGCATATTCATTAGAAGTTATAAATTGGAATTTCGTTTTAATGTCTTTAATTTTATTTTCCAGCCATTCTTTCAACATCTTAACATCATCCTCATCTGGAAGGCGAGATGGCATCCTCAATTCTTTCTGTCTTAGTACAGTTATTTTATATTCTGCATCCCCAAATATACCTGGCCAGCAAAATTCCAATAGATCTCCGAAGCGCTTAATCTCATCAACTTCAGCATCTTTTTTTTGGATGAGAAATTCTCCAGTGAGATATTTGATAACTCTCTTTATGAGATAGCCATATCCGATTTTTAGCCCTGCTTTTGTGTGCCCAGTTTCTTCATTTATTGTTAGGGCTAAAATGGATGACTCCAACGAATGAAAATTGCCTCTGTCAAACATGTTTACAGCTGATTTAGCCTCAGCATCACCATTTATCTCACATTGTTTTCTAAATTCTAACAATAAATGTGCCAGTCTCCTCATATCTGACATAACTGATTTTCTTTTTTCTTCTTTTTTACTTTTCTTAGCCTCCACATTTCTATACATCTGCAGCCCAAATGATGTTATAAGATTGTCTGTTCTACATAAATTTCCTACCTCAGAATTATGGAATTTTGCTAGAACATCAAAGTTAAATGAAGAAGTAAACTTTGGAGATGCAATATGCACTGGATCTAAGGCTTTCGCTGTAGTTGTTGTAGATTCAACTGCAGTGCATGTGGATCTGTGTCTCTTATAGTAAGACTTTGTTAAAAAACCTTTACATAAAGAACAGTAAGCAAGTTGACCTGCTCCATGCTCCCTCTCTTTAAAATATTTTACTTCTGCTTGAGATCCTTCATCCTCCATTTTTTTCACCTGGTCTAAATTAGCTTTCCAAATACCTTCTTTCCTCAGGTTAGCCATTTGCTTTACTTGATCTTGATGGGGCAGCCTTTTTAAAACTTTGACCTCAGGAATATCTTTGTGTTTGCGAAGGATGTGATTGGACAATCTAGCCATAAGGAGACCACAGAAAGGGCAGGGTCTGTAAGGTTTTGACCTTGTTGATTTGCTTTTTTCTCCTGAAAGAAACATTTAAAAGAATCAAGTTAATAAAAACTCATTCAATAAAAGAGAGCCACTCATGACTTTAATTTAATTTTTCTGTTTAGGGAATAATGAAAGCAGGAGATGTGCTGAGGACTGTATTCCGCCTACAAAAATAAAACTGTTTCTAAGCTTAAAAATAATTGTTGAGCATGTGCTTTTTTACCAAAAACAAAGACATTGCACTTAACAGTAAGATAGGTTTAACTTAGGATTTTCTACCTTCAGGAAAAGATTACCATAGATTATTTTGGGCCAGGTGAGCTAAAAAAAAATAAAAAATTACTGTTAATTACTAGCTCAGGGGCAGCAACCAAACAATGTGTTGTAGAACTGGTCAGTGTTTACTCTAAATGCTTTGGAGATAAACTAAAATCTACATTTTCCCCCTATGTTCTGATCTTAGCTATGGCCACCATTATTGTTGGCAGGTGGGGTCATTCGACACATTTTTAAAACCAAATAACCTAATGAGAATTGTGGATAAATTTGACACATATGTTTCAGAGAAGAAGATTTTTTTATAAAAGATTACATACATACTTCAAATTATCATACTATGACCCAACATATAAATTTGGAATGATGGTTCATGACACCCCCCTCTTTTTTCTGTAAGTGAATTACTCAATTGCGTACAGTATTCATTTATAACTTCAAAAATGGCAGGACAACCCTTGTGGTCCAAAAAATGATAAGTAAAATCATCATTACGAAAGCTAATTTCACAAGGCAGATAGTCTATAGATTAAGGAAAAATATTAAAGTCATTTTGTTTATTTTCTTTTGTTTCATATTCTGACATCAAATTCAGACCTCTCTTACTAGTTTTACTGTGCATATTGTGCGTATTGTTGAGCGGTTTTTTATACCTGTCCCAAGTCAGTATGATCTATATTGCTTATATTCACTACTTTTGGATCTTGGATGGAGGGTTGTTTCATCATTACAACATATTTTTTGTGTTCATATTATAGGCTATAAAAGTATATGTTATCAATTTCAAATTCATTTCTGTAGTATATCAAATATCTCAAATTTATTGCTTCGCAAACAGACCATCCAATCTAATGAGGGCTGTTCCAGAAAATACTATGTCCCCCCCAGGGAAGGCAATTTTTTAAAATATTATGTGGGTGGTTGTATTTGAAATACCAAAATGTAAAGGGAGTGCTGTTCTAATTAAATTTTATTTCTGTGGGTGGTGGGGGTTAAAAAAAAGTGCCGTCCCTGGGGGGGACATAGTATTTTCTGGAACAGCCCTGAAATAAATATACCAGTAGATGATTTCACTGGTCTGCCTCTAGCTTTCTTTGGTCCTTCACTGCAACTGGCTGTCTCCTGACAATTCATCTTATTTTGTGCAGGTATGCGTATTGAAGTATCATTGAATGCAGGTGATATTCTTTCAATATTATCTGTATGAAAATAAAAATATATCAAACAGATATTTTGGACATTGACTGTCATTTAAAACAATTTGACATTTTTAAGAATAAGTGACTTGGGGAAGAGGTACTTTAATTGTCCTAGATAAAAAAAAAAATAATCTGGTCACCCTCATAAGGCACATTCCTGCTATGTTTGGTTTAATTCCATTCAGTGATTCTCTAAAAGAAGACATTTGTATGTTGGACCTCAAAGATGACAATTTGAAAACAGGCCCAAAATTAAATAGCCTCTCACAATATTAATTTTGACCCTTTGGACCCTAATGTGGATCAACTTAAAAACAGAGCCCAATATCCAAATCTAAATAGCTGTTGAATGTTTTATGCAATTGTAATGAACACTATCCTAGTAATCACTTCTGTTTATGCTATTAAAAAAAATTTATTGTTATGAATAACAATGGACTGTACTTTCTGGATGTAGAAGCAAATGTTTCGAGAAACCCTGCTCTTCACACCCTGTGGTAAAAATCTATTCTTTTTTGTAACAATAGATTTATTCAATTTAAAATTGTTTCAGAGATAGATGTGACATCAAAGTTAAAAGAAAAGAAAATATGATTGCTTGGAATAAGTAGAACAGTTTTTTATTCTATGTTCTATAAAATAAAAAATAAATGTTATGTCAGTTTGAAAGAACTTGTGCATTTCCACTGCACACAATTATACCATCATAACATATATGAGAAGAACATAACCCGTGTCATGCCAACAACTGGTATATTATAGTAAAAGTGTTAAGTTCCGATGCAAAGACCCTATTAGCGAATCAATTAAAAATTATTCAGCTTTAATTGGTAAAGTAGTTTGAGAGTAAAAGATCTTTGAAATAGTCTACACTGAAGGACGGACAACAGAAGCGACAAAAGACACCAAGTTATTGCAAAAACTTAATAGATATAGGATGATGTGGTGTGAGTGCCAATGAGACAACTCTCCATCCAAATAACAATTCATAAAAAAATAAACCATTATAGGTCAATGTATGGCCTTCAACATGGAGCCTTGGCTCACATAAACAACAAGCTATATAGGGCCCTAAAATTACTGATGTAAAACCATTCAAAAGGGAAAACCAACGGTCTAATTATATTAAGGGAAAGGTGAGCTAAAAAGCTTTCAAGGAACTCTGTTAATATTAATCAATACAATTGAAATCACTGCAAAATTGACAAAAAAGCATAAATTTGTTTACCTCCATCTTTACTGTAACTTTCATTTTGCCTGACATCTCCTGCATCTAAACCAACTGCCATAAAAAAAAAAAATATTATAAATCACTGAAATTTTGCAAATAAGCTACACAAATAATTGTAAAAACTAGGATTACACCCAAAAATTGTCTAAATATCTTCTTAAAAGGGCAATAACTCTTATAAAAGATGGTTGACAATTTCAGTCATTCTTACTTTTTTGTAGATTTTAATTGCTTATTTTTTTTTTACTTTTTTCAATTTCACTTTTCCTGTAGATAAATTCAAGACAATAATTGAAACTGTAAAATAATCATCATTACAGGGTCGGTAACCCAACAATATGTTGTCAATTTGTTATGAAATTTCAAGAATACAAAGATTTGGACTTGTTTACATTATTCATTAAATAAATTCATAAATTCAGATCACTGAAAAAAATACATTCTTAACTTCATAAAAAAGCCTAGTTTAGATAATTACTAAAATCTACTCTTAATGTTCTACAAACCCTACATAAAAAATGATTCAAATAAATATACCCATAGAGGATTTAAGTGGTGGGCCTCTATCCTTTTTTGGTCCTTCACTGCAACTGGCTGTCTCTTGACTATTCATTTCAATTTGAGCAGGTATGTGTTCTGTAGTATCATTTGATTTGGGTAGCATTCTCTTTACATTATCTATAGAAATATAAAATCAATAGCTATTGTTATTTATTGTTTTGTACATGTATATGGTAGTGGCAAAAAGTGATCTTAAGTATGAAGCCTAAATCGTAGTCAATAAGCTAACACCTAGGAATTGAGTTATATGCCTGCACATATTTTTCAGGATTTAAGACTAATGCCTAACATTATGTAGGCAATAAACTCACTGCCTAGGTGCTACTTTATTGCTAAGGATTTAAGCTGAATGCCTTATTTCCAGGATAGCGTCTGTCATACAAACTATTATCTTTAGAATAAAAAGTGAAATCAGATAAATGTTTCAAAAACACAACATCTCTAATCTAAACAGTATTCAGATGCTTCACAGGGCACAGCTTGATACGACCATAGAGGTCGAAACCCTGAACAGTTTGGGCATGTATGAACATAACATTTAAGCTTGATACAGCTCTGAATTTGGATTGTGATTAAAAAGTTGACACAACATAGGTTTCTGACACAAAATGAGTGTGGTCTGAGAACTTTAAACTTAAAAACTTAAAAAATTTAAATTAGATATTTACCTATTAAGTCCAATATCCAAAATCTAAACACATGGTTAGATTCAGCATATTATAAAACCCTAAGAATTCAATTTTAATGAAATCAAATAATGTTCTATTTTAGACCCTAATGATCTCAAATTAAGGTCCTCAATGTGGACCAATTTGATCTGGGCCCAAATATTAAAAATCTAAATACATGGTTAGATTAAGCACATTGAAGAACCCCATATATTCAATTTTTGTTGAAATCCAACAAAGTTTAATTTTTTACCCTTTGGACCTTATGCAGACCAATTTGAAAATGAGACAATACTGTGCAATTGAATATTTCTTACTATATAGCAAAACTGTGCTCTTAGAAATTTCTTGCTATTGCGCAATATTGTGCAATTAGATATTTCTTGCTATTGCGCAATACTGTGCAATTGAAGATTACTTGCTGTTGCGGAATACTGTGCAATTGAAGATTTCTTGTTATTGCTGAGTACTGTGCATTTGAAATTTTTTTGCTATTGCACAATACTTAACATATTAGTTTTGGACCATGATTTGGACCAACTTGAAAACTGGGCCCATAATCAAAAATCTAAGTACATGTTTAGATTTAGCATAACAAAGAACCCCAAAAATTAACAATCTGAACACACAGTTAAATTTGGCATATTAAAGAACCCCAATAATTAATTTTTTTGATGAAATCAAACAAAAAAGTTTAATTTTGGACCCTTTGGGCCCCTAATTCGTTGGGACCAAAACTCCCAAAATCAATCCAAACTTTCCTTCTATGGTCATAAACCTTGTGTTAAAGTTTCATAGATTTCTATTGACTTATACTAAAGTTATTGTGCAAAAACGAAGAAAAATGCTTATTTGGGACCTGTTTTTGGCCTCTAATTCCTAAACTGTTGGGACCAAAACACCCAAAATCAATCCTAACCTTCCTTTTATGGTCATAAACCTTGTGTTAACATTTCATAGATTTCTATTTTCTTTAACTAAAGTTAGAGTGTGAAAACCAAATGTTTTCGGACGAGGACGCCGCCAACATGATACCAATATACAACTAAAGGTTCCTGACATGGCCCTCTAAATTGGGTATCTTTAAAAACAGTGCAAATATTGGAAATAAGACATTTTTGTTGGTGCTTTCAAAGTGAAATATTTGTGTTACCATGACATTACACAACATATCAATTGACTTAATGTTCAGAAGAATATTACAAACTTTAATTAACTCTATACCCTTACCAAGATTGGCCTCAGGGGCTTCAAAGAAATGTAAAATATCCTATATGAGCAGTATTAAATTAGTTTATCATAATGAAATATTATCTAATTGAGTCACTTTTACAAAAGTCTAAAATTAAAGACTTTTGTAAAAGTGGCTAAAACTTCATACCTATTGATGTAAAAACTTTAAAGAATAACATTTTGTATACAGTTCAAACAAGAGCTGTCTGACAATAAACTGGCTTTTATAACATTTATTTGAGTCCCCAAATTTTTCAATAACACAAGAACCAAAACTGCTGAACAGTAATAGTGAAAATCATCAATACTGATCTTGACCTCCATTTTGTCACCAGTGTCAACATATGTTGATTTTTCTAATAAAATATTACACTTTCACACATACCTCAAATATCAAATACATTTTTGTTCCAATTTGCAAAATACAGTTATTCTTATTTTTCAAATCATAAATGTCCCACTCTCACATTAAATCAATGACAGTGTAAGTTGCAACTTAAAGTAAACCTAGCGTTAAATTCTTAATTCATTTCACATTAAACAAGAATGTGTCCACAGTACACGTATGCCCCACTTGCACTATCATTTTCTATGTTTAGTGGACCATGAAATTGGAAAAATTCTTTAATTTGGCATTAAAATTTGACTGATGTTATCAAAGGAACATGTACACTAAGTTTCAAGTTGATTGGACTTCTACTTTATCAAAAACTACCTTGACCAAAAACTTTAACCTGAAATTTGCACTATCATTTTCTATGTTCAGTGAACCGTAAAATTGGGGTTAAGACTCTAATTTGGCATTTAAATAAGAAAGATCATATCATAAGGCACATGTATACTAAGTTTCGAGTTGATTGGACTTCAACTTCATCAAAAACTACCTTGACCAAAAACTTTAACCTGAAGCGGGACAGATGGACAGACGCACAGACGGACGAACGAATGGAGGCACAGACCAGAAAACATAATGACCCCTCTACTATTGTAGGTGGGGCATAAAAAAATCTAAATACACCAAATTCTTACCAGTGAAATGCACACCCATATGGCTCAGAAATGATTCTCTACTTCTTAGTTTTTTATCACATAGGGCACATACAAATAGCTTTTCAGTTTCCCCTTCAGATTTTTCTGCAATAAATAACAAAAGAAAAAATAAATAATGCTTCTATAATTGTTTTACAAAATTTTGGAAAACAAAATAAGGAATGCCACTTAGAATAATCTCAATACATGAAGAACAAATCAAACATAGTAAAATGACTCTGTAAAATAACATGTGCCTTTGAAGTGTGAGTACCTAACATCATGCATATGTCCTTTACCATGTCAATTGATCATTAAAGTGATGTTTTGTACAGTCTGGCTTTACAACTCTTCATGTACCAATCATTGTTTTTTAAGTGAGGTTCTGAAATTTTGGCATATATTGTCAACAGTATACTAGCAGTTAAATTTATCTGAAGTTTGATTTTCATATGAATTTGAGTACATGTCTTCCAGTATATTTTTTTTTATTGTTATCCATATATATGAGCTGCAACTCTTAATACCCAACTTTATCTTTCCTTCAAATAAACCCAAAACAAGAATGTGTCCATAGTACACGGATGCCCCACTCGCACTCTCATTTTACATGTTCACTGGACCGTGAAATTGGGGTCAATACTTTAATTTGGCATTAAAATTAGAAAGATCATATCATAAGGGACATGTGTACTAAGTTTCAAGTTGATTGGACTTCAACTTCATCAAAAACTACCTTGACCAAAAACTTTAACCTGAGCTTCACACTATCTTTTTCTTTGTTCAGTGGACCATGAAATTGGGGTCAATACTTTAATTTGACATTAAAATTAGAAAGATCATATCATAGGGAACATGTGTATTAAGTTTCAAATTGATTGGACCTCAACTTCATCAAAAACTACCTCGACCAAAAACTTTAACCTGAAGCAGGACGAATGAACGAATGGACGAACAGACGAACGGAGGCACAGACCAGAAAACATAATGCCCCTCTACTATCGTTGGTGGGGAATAAAAATATATCAGCCTGTGAAATCGATTTTTTTTAGATATAAGCCAAAAACTGCATTTTACACTTATGTTCTATTTTTAGCCATGACAACCATGTTTGTCGATGGATCAAAACTTTGGATACAATTTACAAACAAGATACCCTAAGAATATTTAGTTAAGGTTTGAAGGTATTTGGCCCAGTAGTTCCAGAGAAGAAGATTTTTTAAATAGTTTACGATGACAGACGACAAAGACGACAGACGTCAAATTATGGCCCCCCTGAGCTTAAAAGCCAGTATAATGGTTTGCTGTTTGAATGACAGAAAGACAGACAAGGGTAAACTATATGGCCCAAACCACTTTGTGACAGGGTCATAAAAAAAGTAAATACAGCCAAGCAAATTTATACTAAGGACAAAGCTCTGGCTTGATTTAGACAATTAATGTCCGAAACCCATTAACAATCGGAAATATACCTGAACAACAGTTCACATTACCTTCTTCAACCTCAATATTACTGCCCTCTTCCTCATCTTCTAATGGTTGTATCAAAACTAAAATAAAACAGGAAACATCCTAAGGATCATTTAAAATAAGTTTGGCTGCAAAATGTTCAGTAGTTTCAGAGGAGAAGATTATCTAAAGTTAACAAACATGATGAACAAATTGTTTAAAATTGTCTTTAAACGCTAATAACTCTTTAAGGCAAATTAACAATTTAAGTTATATTGACTGAATTGTAAATCATACTTTGCTGAACATTTTTGCGTTTTACAGTTTATCTACATCTATGATAATGTTTAAGATAATAAGGGTGGAAACAGAATGGCATGGATAGTATCCAGCACACTGAGAGTATTGCATAGCAATACAAAATTCATTGTTCCCAAAATAAAATTTGAGCATGATTTTTACAAAGTTCACATTACCTTCTCTAACCCCAATATTACTACCAACTTCCTCATCTTCTGGTGGTTGATTCAATACTAAAATTAAACAGGAGAAATATAATGACATATGATAAATCATGGCTCCAGATTCAAATATAAATGTGGCCTTGAACAAGGATAGCACACTTATCAGTCCCAATATTATAAGTTATATGGTTTGTTACTGACTCCCTACAGATCCAAAGAGGGTTAGTAAAATACATAGGTGATGAGGCAGGCGGATTTAATATCCCTCTATGGTTTTGTACAGGTCAGTAGTAAACTGTATGAAGAAAATATTGCAAACAGGACTTTTCCTGCTGGGTTCCAAAGAAAAATAAACAATGAAACCCAACAACATCAATAGATGAAGTCACCATTGACAGAAGTTACAACGTAGCTAACCCCCTACAAATCCATAGGGGGTAACCATGTGACAGTGTTTAACCAATCACAACATGATAATTTACCTGCAGTGTGATAATGATTTTTAGGATGTAGATGATTGAAAATGATACAAAAAAAGAACACAAAAATTCAAACTTTACACTCAATTAACAGGAAGAACATGCATATATATGATATAGTAAAACATCTTAAACAAGCTCAGCAAATGATGCTATTGCTTCGAACGAATTCTGTAAATATTCTATGAAATGTTCTCTAGATTTCGTGAATTAATTGAACCATGTAGGAAAGATGTATGGATACACTTAATTATTCAAAGTTACCTTGTTTATTCTCATTACTTAGGTCTAATTCTTGTTTCTCCTCATCTTCATCATCAGATGGTAGTTTCAAAACTAAAAAACAAGAGTGTATGCAATGTTTTGCTAAGGGTTTATCTCAATTAAAACTAATCAAAAATAAATATGGGGTCTGGCAGTTTGAAAATAGGAGACATCCCAATGTCAAAGCTTTATTCCAATCTTATGATACGCTTTTCACATGAAAGAAAATTTAAAGCTTTTAAGGTTAAGGTTTTATATTTTGAATATTTATATTCTTAAATGAAATCAACTAGTTGCATGAGTTACTTGATTTTTATAGTACTATGGAAGATAATATTCCATTTGCTATCTACATGTAAGTATATTTTTTTTTTTTTTTTTTTTCCTTTATGTAAGTATTTTCAAGTTATCTGAAAAATTCATTAGTGGCAGATCCAGAAGTTTTCATAAGTGCTACAGTCTACAGTCATGCTTCAGTGATTTTCAATATAGTCAACCAAAATTTTCCTAGAAAAGGAGGAGCGGCCCCCTCTAAATCCACCTCTATTTATCTCAATTGCCACCTGGAGATTTTAACCAGGTAAGCTAAAAACTTGATATTAACAATATATAATATACTCTTTCATATGAAAGTAACTCAAGTCATTAGCAAGATGTAGGAAGATGTAGTATGAGTGCCAATGAGACAACTCTCCATCCAAATAACAATTTATAAAAGTAAACTATTATAGGTCAAGGAACAGCCTTCAAAATCGAGCATTGGCTCACACAGAACAACAAGCTATAAAGACATGTAAACAGACAGACTGAACGAATGAACAAACAGGCACACAGACCAGAAAACATAATGCCCCTCTACTATCCTAGGTGGGGCATAAAAATAAAAGCTTGACTGAAAAACTCTGATGATTAACTCATGTGGTAGGCACATTCATGCATTTATGTGTTGGTTGGTCACATATTGAATGTTTTTCTTAATTTTAATTCTTGGATTAATTATTCCTTAAACATTCAGTGTTATGTGTACAAATGCAAAAGGTTATTACTAAATAACTTTCACTGGGGCATACAATTACTATGCTTCTAACTAGGTCCAATACCAAAAAGTAAAATCACAAAAAAAAAACCACATCAAAAACGAATGGACAAGAACTGTCATATTCCTGACTTGGTACAGACATTTTCAAATGTAAAAAAATGGTGGATTCAACCTGGACCTATAGCGAATTGATATTGAATACAATTTCAAAAGGAATGTGGTATTATCAGATTATCACATGGCATTTTTCATATCGCATGTATTATCAGCCCTAGGTTCAATATCAGCCCAAGAGTTGCATGGCTCGAGGGCTGATATTGACCGATGGCTGATAATACATGCGATTGGCAAAATGACATGTTATGATCTTTTTATCATATGCTTCAACCATGGAGAAAAAATAACTGATTCGTATATTGATCCTTTTACATGGTTCTGTAATAGAAGTTTAAAGATTGAAAAGTTCACGGACGTCAGACCCCAAATTTAGTAAATTCGATATGAAATTTTTCTATCATTTGCCTCAATAGAGAAGAAAAACATTTTAATATGGACGAATCGACAAAAACAAACAAAAATTAACAATACACATAATGAAGACTGTTTGGCAACTTTTTAAAGTAACTTTCTAAATTATGTTTGAAACTTTTAAACAATGCATTTATTTAATAATTTGTTGGGTTTTTTTATTTTTGTTTTTATTATTTCACAAAATATACTTTCCAGTATCCAAATGATTGTTTTGTACACTACTTTGTAATAGTTTTCACAAAAAAACGTAGCATTGAAGTGTATTTTCCGGAACTTTTCATATCAGCCCGCTAAGGACCAATTCGAAAAATATGGAATTTACGGTAATTCAATGATATTATCATACAGTAAAAATCATATGTTATTTAGTCTAAGTATATGATAATAAAAGACATACCTCTATGTTTCCTTGTCAAGTTCTCAATATCACTATCACTGTCAGAATATGCCTCTCTATTGCCTATGAATAATTGAGATTATGAAAGAATTAACAATATATGCATGCTGTTTTACTCAACATATCAATTTAACCTAACCAAACTCAATCTTTTTAAGAACAAAATAAATAATATGTGCAAAATATGTGTTATGTGTAACTCATTAACTTTTAGATTTCTCATCAGTGAAACTTGTATGTTAGAATTTTACATTTTGTAATATTTATCACCAGTACCCTTGTAGCCAGTACTTCGGAAAAAAATATTGATATTGTTATATTGTAATGTTTCATAATAACCTTCAATCATAACCGAACTGAACAAAGAAATAACATGACAGGTGCCATGTACGGTACAGGAAATGCCTACCCTTCCAGAGCACCTGATTTCACTCTCGGTTTTTAGTGGAGATCATGTTTTTTCTTAATTATTATTTAATGTCCTTTGGTTTTGTGAGTCTTTGTTTACTCCTTGGTTTTGATTGCTATTGTCTTGTTCCTTGTTTAATGCTCTTCTGCTTTATATTATCAATTCTAAATTCTAGACTTTTTAAATTTCACCCAAGTACATTCTTTAGCTCAGAACTTCTATACAAATTCATATAACATACATGCCACTTTATGACTATCATCTTTAATCTCCAGTCTTCTTATTGAAACACAACATTCTTTCAATGTCTGTAAGATATACATTTAATTTTACAAAGTTTACAAAGTTTACACATAAATAAAGTAAATATCAACAAAGTATCATTTGTTGGGATATAACACAATTCATACAAGTGAATACCTGCATACTTTGAAAAAGCCCAGCTTGCATGAGAATGACACATATTATAGGGAAATAATAAAATGTAAACACACATTTTCAGAATCCTGTTAACAGTGCAGAACTGAGAGTATAAGTAAAGAATTGAACTATGTCTTACTTAAGTAACTTTGTAATACACATGAAATCACTCTGCCACACAGCAAATGCAGATAAATAAATGGATGATTGCTTAACACACATTCATATTGGAGAAATGTTAGAGCCTGTTATCACTTGCTCTGAATTAAATTGATCTTTAAAAAAAACAGCTTGCGTTTAAATTTGAACAATCAAGATAGATCGGGAACTAGTGCCTTAACATTGCAATTTTATCTTAAAATGATAGGTTTAACAATTTCAATAACAAACAAGAATGTGTCCCCAGTACAAGGATGTCCCATCCACACTATCATTTTCTATATTCAGCAGACTGTGAAAATAGGGGAAAATTTCTTATTTGGCATTAACATTAGCAAGATCATATCATAGGGAGCATGTGTACTAAGTTTCAAGTTGATTGGACTTAAACTACATAAAAAACTACCTCAACCAAAAACTTTAACCTGAAGCGGACAAACAGACAGACAGAGGAACGGACGTACAGACCAGAAAACATAATACCCACATGTCACAAGTCATTAACCAAAGAAATGTGAAAATAATATTTTGATTGAAGACAAGGGAAACAGGATTTATCTTTTCAGAAAAATGACATGAAAACATGGAATATATTTCTTTGTTTTTTATCTTCAAGTTCTGCCAAATTATTTGAGAATATGGATGAAACCCCAAAAGGCCGTCATTTCGAAGAATATATATACCAACGCAACCGTATGTAGATTTATTTTTATATCTAAGTATAACACTTTCACTCTCAGAAAAATCACAATCGATCTAAGAGTTAACACTTAAAGAAAGATAAATTCATAAAAAAAATCACAAGGGTTCCACAAGGGTTCCGTGAACCCTGTGTCTCACCTACTGCAAGATTTGTAGAAATCTGGGATAGTTGAAAAAAGTTATTTTAATTTAAAAAACTTTCACCACAGAGTGAATATTTGTGGACAACAATGGAATGTAGGATGGCTATGTCTTGCTTTTGCAACTACAGTTGCAGGGTAGACAAAAACTGTGTGTCTGTTATAACTGAAACCTAAGTACCAATTTGTATATAATATCTACACCACTTATGATGTAAAAAAGAATGACAAATGATTATAAAAGGACTGTAAGTCTTTATCTTTGTTTGGCGGTAACAGAAACATATTTATATGGGACCGTTTTTTTCAATTCAAATTGAAATTACCGTATTTTTTTTTTCATCTGTTAGTGGTCTCTTTCTCCATGGGAGGTTTCGACTAACATCACCATAGTCATATCTGATTTCATCTCCTATATATATATCCCTTCTGGCAAATAAAACTAAATGTGGGCTCCCATCCACAACAATTCTTTTCATTAAAGCATTCTCATCTGCTCCAACTCCATCATTAACAAACCTTCCCATTTGTTTAGAAAAAGTAGCATCTATGCTAAAATAATGATTGAGATACAAAAATGACAATGTTTGTTTCAAGGTAAAATTCAAAATTTTCAGATGACTACTTGTATGTCAGTATGGGTGACATTGACCTTTGACCTATATATAACTACTGACACCAAAATCCAAAAATCAACAGTCCTCTTCCCTACCTAAAAGTCTTCACCTATCATGCCTATGTAATTTTCTTATTAGCCATGAACATGATGAAGACTGTTAGAACTGAAAATTAAACTATTCTACTTTTGTATCTAAAATCATTTCTAATAAGATAAGCAAAAAATTATGACTGCTTAACATTTTAATGAAGAGAATGAACTTAAATGACTAGTAAAACAATTGCAAGAATTCAGAACAAAGCATACTACATGTAGTTTACTTAAACTTTCCCAAAGTAATTCATAGTTTATTCAGTGATATCATAAAAGAACTATATAGAAAAAGAATGATAGTAAGTGGGATGTTTTCTTTATGTCATAATATTCAAGAACAATTTTGCTGTGTAACAAAGGCTTAAAGAACTTATGCATCTGAAACAAATTTTCAAAAGAAACATTGTATTTCATCCAGTAAGTGTGACCATGACCATTTGACCTGCTGACTAATCAAAAACAAATTCAAATAAAGGTGTCTTCACTGCTCCTAAATATATGCATGATTAACAATGGTTGCGGTAAAATTGTGAATATTTCAATCTCATTTTTACCCCTAGTTTCATGCATAAAGTGTCTGAGTATCATTATTCAAATACTTTTTTTTTATGTTTTCTGATTGCCATGATCACTGCATATTGAAACAAATTGTTAGCTAAATAATAAACCTAACAGATAAACACTATTTCTTTAATATGTAATGAAATATTCTTTATACAAATTAAATTATGTTGGCCTACAGGAAAAGTATGTACAACTATTTTTTCAAAATATACTTCAGTCTAAATCCCGTAGTTTCTGTTAAAATCTTCAAAGCAAAACAAAGCCTACATATTTGGCAAAATTCATTAGAGCAGAACAAAACATAAACTTTATCTGTAACTCATCATGGTAGACTCACATGTAGCAGAGGAGATGTTTGACACTCGACAGACGACAGGTATATTCCATGGACGCCAAGTGATGGCAAAAGCTCACATTTCCTTTCAGGAAAGCTAAAAGTAAAAAAGGCTAAACACCTACCTTAAACTTTTGCCTCCATACTTGAAAAAAAACACATAGCAGCCAAAGGTATTGCTGTGTTCCTCCAATCTCCTAGTTCCCTCTTTGTTCGAAACAAGATCCCCATCATATTCCAAAAGAAATTCACCTTTGCTAAAAGATCTTTCAGCAAACACCCCTTTTCCTGTTTAAAAACCATAGAATTGAAAAGGTGTTAAGAAAGGGAAATCCAAAAGGTTCCTTAATGATTAAGCATTAGAGGTATAGATGAACAAAAAGAAAATGTACAGACTCTAATAATTGTCCAAGCTTGATATATCTCTGAATATAGTTACACAGCATAGTTTCTGACACAGGATAAATAAGGTAAAGGTGGTAATATGACTAAGTGGTAACAAGTGTTTAACAAAATATATATAAAATCTCAACCGTTACCAACCTTACAGTAAAAAGAAATCAAGAGGCTCTCAAGAGCCTGAATTGCTCACATTTAATTTTCCTTCTTATACTCCATCATTTTTTTCAAATTAAGAAAAATTGTCTTAAGGAGGTTTGCGGGTGCAAAAATTGCAGCAAAAAGCTAAACATTTCTTTTTCATTACAAATTTTATCTATTACACCATCAGTAATAACTTTATGATATGGAACAAATATTAACCAAAAGAATCAATTGGACCTAGATGACTTTTAAAATGTTATAACATGATAAAAGCTCTAAATTATCTCCCTTTGGTGCAAAAAAATCCATCAGCAGTGTATCTTAAACTGATCTAATCACAAACTAATACATGTAAACTAAGATAAGTTCCAAAATTCTTGGACTAAGGGGCAAGGCCATATATTCTCCATGGAAATGAGATGTGCCAAAGCGTATACAACTGCATACCAAATATCATTGACCTACCATTTGTGGTTCCCCATAAACTGACCTTATCACTAACTAATACATTTGTACATGTAAAATAAGCAAAAGTTTTGAAGTCAATAAACCATAACTGAGGGGGCAGGGTCAAATAATCTCCATGGAAATGAGATGTGCCAATGCTTATACAACTGCATACCAAATTTGGTTGACCTAACCCTTGCCGTTCTTCATAAACTAAACTAAAATCACAAACTTATACATTGTTGACACCATTACGTCGCCGCTGACGCTGGAAACAGCATACCTATGTCTCACTTTTAGACTCCATCAAGGCAACATAAAAATAATCTACTTTAAAAGTACAATAACTCCTTAAGATGTTAATCAACAATTTTGTTTCATACTGACTTATTTGTAGATCTTAACTTTGCTGAACATGTTTGGTGTTTACAGTTCATCTTTATCTATAATAATATTCAAGATTATAACTAAAAACTGCAAAACTTTCTAAAATTATCAATTCAAAGGCAATACCCAAAAAAAATCAGTTTTACCCCTATCTTCTATTTTTAGCCATAACTGCCATGCTTTTTGACAAAACAGTTAAACTAGATACCCTAAGAATCATTTAACTAAAGTTTGGTTAAAATTGGTTCAGAAGTTTTTAAAGGAGAAAGTCTTTAAAATTGTTAACACTGGACGGATGATGGACAAGGGCAACGGACACCAAGTGATTGAAAAAGCTCACAAGTCCTTTCACGAAAGGTGAGCTAATAACTACAACCTATGAAAATATATATCCTTACCAATTGTATCATCTATATATCTTACAACAAAACCGTCTTTGTCTTTCTTCAACCTGATATATTGTTCAGCCTGATTTTCAGGAAATGTTTCCTATAAAAAGATAGAGAATTAAAAGCTTTTTATTCATCAGATAGTTTAGAAATAGAAATTTCTACAAAGCTGTTCCTCAACCTTCAAATAAAAACAAATATTCTATAAAATTAAAGTATTAATGATTATGAAAATTACGATTTTTGCTTTATCCTACATATCAGTCTTTTAATGTTTTTTTAATTTCTGTAAAACTTTAAAGTCTTGAATAACAATGAATCTATTTTATTTGCTTTGAGACCATAATATTGTCGAAAAAATTACTAAAAATGATTTGCATTTCTATTTAAGAAGGAGTCAGGGAAACGCTTAGAATACACGATTTTGAGTTATTTTTCTCAGAGCTTCCCCTTACCAAAAAAATTTCGCCTCACCATGCTTGGCAAATATATTTTGCCTCAGTAATAAAAGGGGCTAGTTACAGCCCTGAAATTTAGTTGAATTCAAACAAAGTTTAATTTTTAACTCTTCAAAGCTTCATATGGACTAATTTCAATTCAGGGTCCAAAATGTAAATGCACAATAAGGCCAGGGTTTTAAAACTTTTTGGTTTACGGATTTTTCCTATGAAAAACTCAGGTTGGTCAGTTCAAAAAAGAAAAGAAAAAAAATCTTCCAAAAAATATATATTTCACCTTTCTAACAAAATGTTTGATATGCTATTCTGAATTCATGACATTTCTTAAATTTTTATTTAGATGAAATATTATTGCTCAGCTATCATAAACATTGCATTACATCGTGTCCACGGACAAAGAAGAAATTAAACCATTATTTCCTAAACAGATCAGACTGAGGTTGCTCATTGTCAATTTCAGGAAACTAAAGTGAGTAATAATATTCAAGAACAAAAACTGATAAAAAATGCAAACATGTTGTACAGAAATAATTTTTAACATGCATTTATGTAAAAAACATAATAGACTGGTCCACTAGAATAAAGAGGTTTCAGCTCTAAATTTGGATTGTGATTAAATAGTTGACACAGCATAGGTTTCTGACACAAAATGAATGTGGTCTAATGAACTTAAAATTTTCGTTTTACCTTTGAGCAATTCACTATGCTGTTGAATATTAATCTTTTCAAAAAAATGTTTGAAGAAATTTTCTTTTTATTTATGAAATTTCAAATGAGTAAAATTGACCCCCCATTTTTTTTTACATCCCCCTTTCCTTTATTCCAAAACCAATCTCAATTCAAATTTCTAATGGAGTTTGCAACAATAATTACTCATTTAAATACATCATAAAATATTAAAATGTAAAAGAAAGTGCTTGTTATCACTGAATGGTAAAGATTGTTTGAATTTATCATTTGGTAGTAAAAGTGAATATACATTGTATATTGTATAAAACAATGATTTAAGTTGATTCAACTACTATTCTGGACAAAGAAAGATAACTCAATTTGAAGTTTCTTGTTATTGCACAATATTGTGCAATTAGATATTTCTTGCTATTGCGCAATACTGTGCAATTGAAAATACTTGCTATTGCACAATACTGTGCAATTGAAGATTTCTTGCTATTGGGCAATACTGTGCAATTGAAAATTTCTTGCTATTGCACAATACTTAATATAATAATTTTGGATCATGATTTGGACCAACTTGAAAACTGGGCCCATAATCAAAAATCTAAGTACATGTTTGATTTCAGCATATCAAAGAACCCCAAGAATTCAATTTTTGTTAAAATCAAACTAAGTTTAATTTTGGACCCTTTGGACTTTAATGTAGACCAATTTGATAACAGGACCAAAAATTCAGAATCTACATACTCAGTTAGATTTGGCATATCAAAAGAACCCCATTTATTCAATTTTTGAAGAAATCAAACAAAGTTTAATTTTGGACCCCTATTTGGACCAACTTGAAAACTGGGCCCATAATCAAAAATCTAAGTACATGTTTGATTTCAGCATATCAAAGAACCCCAAGGCTTCATTTTTTGTCAAAATCAAACTAAGTTTAATTTTGGACCCTTTGGACCTTAATGTAGACCAATTTGAAAACAGGACCAAACATTTAGATTTTACATACACAGTTAGAATTGGCATATCAAACAACCCCAATTATTCAAATGTTGATGAAATCAAACAAAGTCTAATTTTGGACCCTTTGGGCCCCTTATTCCTAAACTGTTAGGACAAAAATTCCCCAAATTACTACCAACCTTCCTTTTGTGGTCATAAACCTTGTGTCAAAATTTCATAGATTTCTATTTACTTAAACTAAAGTCATTGTGCGAAAACCAAGAAAATGCTATACATGTACTATCAAGTATAATAATACTTGCAGCTCTTTTGTGCATTTTAAGATTTTTTTTATATCCATCCTCATAGCAATTTCGAATGATTTTTGTATGACATTTTGTCAGTCTGACAGAGTTTATGATACACTGTGAAAAGGGTGAGAAATTTTTCCATTGCTCGATTTTATCATAACATGCATAAGTATCTGAAACTTATCAGATGTCAGTATACATTTTAAATACAGTTAAACCACCTTTAGAAAGGCATATATATTTGTCAAACCAATTAATCTTTCTTCATTTTCTGATGTGGTATTTCCACTGAAACTAGACATAGATGCTATAAATACAATTATTTTTGACATTTGCACCAAATTTTACATTAAAAAGATTACATGATCACAATTTTATCAACAGAAATTCCATAATGTCAGTGATCTTTCAAGTATTCATTAAAAGATTTTGAAAGTTCAACTTTTTGTCAATGTGCATATCTTTCAAATAGAAAGTCTGACAAGAATGGCAGAAAAAAATGAACTTAACATTTGATAATCATTACTTTTATCCAGAAACGAATACACAAAACTCATTCACAGATAATCTTAAATGTCAGCTGGAAGTGTGCTGAAAACCAATTTTAATTATAAGAAAATTAAAGAATTGCCAAAAAGTGGGCACAATTTTAGTTAGAAAAGAAATTGTGAAATGATCAAACTTACAGTATTCTGATTTGCTGTGTTATTTAATCTTGTACTTCTTCTTTCCCTGGAATAATCAATAAGTTATCATAATCTACAAATTTAATTGATAGGCTTAATACTACAATGTATATTCATGTATAGGCACATATTTTGTATATATATTAATTGTTAGTAAGCAGACATAAAGAGCTAGTTTTTACACTTTCCATTTTGGGGCCCTGGTATAGCTTAATTACTGTTGATGTGAGCCAGGGCTCTGTGTTGAAGATCTTCCTGTGGTAACCTTACTTCAAATACAATTGTGACTTGTATGGAGAGTGCTATTTTCATTTACTGGTCATAAAACATTGCAAAATCTTTCGATTGGTAAGCTGGAAGCTCAAAAGATAAGGAAACTTTGTATAAGATTTTTTTTATATATTTGGTATAAATTAACTGATGTTTAAAATAAGTAATTGCTAGTTTAAAAGTTTTCAACAAAGAGGAGGTGGGTTCTGTTCACAGTGTGAATATTTTGACTCTTCCATCTTTGCCTTTTGACCATTAATAGGGTTGTAGAGGGTTTAAGTTTGTGCCAAATTAGCTCAAAACCTGCTGAACGATGTCTTAGATGGCAACAAAACAAAAGATGTCATGTATTTTATCTATTAAACCAAAGGTTAAAGAAAATATTCTAGCTGATACAGATTAGTAAATTTAGGTTAACAGTGAAGTAATTATTCATGTAGGCAACAATAGGGTACATTGGTAGCTTAGAGCCTTTTGGGTTCTGTGTTTATGATATAAGAATAACACCCATAAATTACCAAATACTTAACAATGCCTTTAGGTGTACATAAAAAACATCACATATGATAGTGCAGCCTTCCTTGATCAAAACAAGTATTCTTAAGGGTACTATTAAATGCTATATGACTACAGGAAAGAAATATAAACATGACAAATGAAGCATAACCAGCTTAATCTTACGATGAAACTTTGTAAATTACAAAAGAAAAATTCTGGAAAATTTCTTGATATATTTGCATTAGCCATGTTAGCAGCTGTTGTTTCAATTTACAGCAATTACCTTTTTACATAGTGTCACTGTCAGTTACCTTTAAGTTCAGAAGACTTTTATAGCAACTAATACACCCAGGGCAGGTGTTGTACAAGTTTACAATTCTTGTAAAAATAGGTAATTCAAAGTCTCAAATGACCATCATGAAATGATACAAGAGTGCACATGTACACATTGAAATGTCTCTCCTTCTTAACTAATCACTGATATTACAGTCAGGGGTCCTACTTGTACAAGTGTATTTTATTTACTTGAAGAGGTAAAAAAAAATATACACATATGAGTAAATTTGTAGGATACTTATACAAGTGAATTTTATTTACTTGTATAGGTAAAAAAAAAATTGGCTAAGTTATGTCCCTTTGGCATTCAGAATTTTTTACTTGTATAGGTAAAAAAATCATCCTTTCTTCTTTTCTTGAATTCTTAAGATTTCTTTGCTCTAATAGAATTTTGAATTGTGTACCCTTTGTAGATGTCTTTACTAATCATTTAAGTGTAATTTCATGGACTATGAAAGTCCCATTTGTCTGTTATCTTCTTAACACTGCTTATTTACAAGCCCCAAAGGAGCAATTTTTGAATGCCTTGCGCAAATATACAAGATCTTTGCTCAATCAGTTTCTTTGATGAATTAATGAGATGAAACATTGAACTTTAATGAAAAAATTTGAGCAAACCTGGGAAAAATCATTAAAGGCATGATTTTACATCTCAAAACTTGATGATTTTTGTGGGATTGTAAGAAAAATTTACTTATACAAGTAAATTTTCCGAAAATTAAGGGGAGATTATTCAAACATTATTTATTTACTTATATGTGTATATTTTTTTTCACTTCTTCAAGTAAATAAAATACACTTGTACAAGTAGTACCCCTGACTGTATTATGTTGATGGTCATAAATATAAAGGTTTTATTACAACTGTCACATAAACTTAACATCAACCAAGAAAATCAAACATTGACAAATGAACCATGAAAATGAGGTCAAGGTCAAATGAACCATGCCAGACAGGCATTTACAGCTAACAATTCCTCCATACAAGTAACAACAAATATAGTTGACCTACTACTTATAGTTTAACAGACCAAAAGACAACCAGGTGCTCCGCAGGGCACAGCTTTATAAGACCCCAGTGGTTGAACCTTGTACAGTTGGGGCAAATTTGGTCACAATATTCAAGCTTGATTCTGTCTGAATTTGGATTGTGATAAAATTTTTGACATAATATAGGTTTTTGTCACAAAATTTATGTGGTCAAAGATCTAAAAAAAACTACATGTATGTGCACAATTAAAGATTTCTTCTTAAAACGAAGTTCAAAATTTTTAAAAATTAAAAAAAAGGAAGCCCTTCAAAAATGGTAAAAATCCATTGCAGGATTGAACCTTGTAGTACAATTTCAGAGAGATCCATACACTTAAAACACAAGTTATTGTCTTGATTGTTTTGGAACCAGAAACATGCTTCTTTTTGGCCCCTAATTCCAACATATTTTTGTGGTATTGAATCTTCTGAAAAAATTTCATGAAGATCTATTCACTCAAACTAAAGTTATTAAACCAATGTGTCTCCGGACAGCGACCACACAGTCAGACACACAACATCATACCATTATACAATCCAAAAATTTTTTTGGAGTCTTATAAAAACTTAACAATGAGCAATGAACCGTGAAAATGGGGTCGAGGTCAAATAAAACCTACACGACTGACATCATGGACATAGAGATCTTTAAATATTTCCATACACCAAATACAGTTGACCTATTGGATTTATATATAGTATGAAGTGCCGTTAGTTTTCTTGTTTGAATTGTTTTACATTGTCTTATCTGGGCCTTTTATAGCTGACTATGTGGTATGGGCTTTGCTCATTGTTGAAGGCCATACAGTTACCTATAGTTGTTAATGTTTGTGTCATTTTGGTCTTTTGAGGATAGTTGTCTCATTGGCAATAATACCACATCTTCTTTTTTATATGATAGTAATTTTCAGTATCATAAAAAAGACAATTTTTTTAAAACTTAGCTTTCATCATGAAAATGAGGTCAAGATTAGATGACAACTGCTAGTTAGACATGTACACCTTACCATCATTCCATTCACCAAATATAATAGACCTATTGCATAAAGGAAAAACAGACCAAAACACAAAAACTATTATTCCACTGAACCATGAAAATGAGGTCAAGGTCAGATGGCACCTGTCATTTGGACATGTACATCTTACAGTGCTTCCATACACCAAATACACTATAAATATTGCTTGAAGTATCTGAGATATGAGACTTGACCACCAAAACTTAACCTTGTTCACTGCTCCATGAAATGAGGTTGAGGTCAAGTGAAAACTGTCTGATGGACATGGACCTTGCAAGGTACACACATGCCTAATATAGTTATCCTGAAAATGAGGTCAAGGACATTGGACATGTGACTGACAGAAACTTCTTAACATGAGACATCATATGAACAAAGTATGAAGCAGTGACTTTAACCTGAACTTGGCTGAAGCTGGATAGACAAACAAATAGACGGATAAACAGACGCACAGACGAGAAAACATAATGTCCCTCTTCTATCATACAGTGTAGGTGGGTAAAAAAAAATGTGTGCAAAACATATGAATACCTGGGAAATATAAACTTTGGTTCATAATTTGAAAGATATATTTTATAGTCTAAGGCAATATTAAGATCTTATCTTTTTGAAGCATGTCACAGACAAAATAACTTTGTCAAATCATCTTTGATTGTGTAACCGGAGAGCACGAATTTCATTACAAAATTGCTTGTCTCCATCGGGACTCGAACCCGGGACATCTGTGGTACAAGGCAGCGCGCTAACCAACTGAGCTAAAGAAGTACTTCCTTAGCTCAACCGCTTACGGCTGACTAAGTATCTACTACGTTTTCTAAGGGAAGCAATCCTGCCACAAATGTCATGAATTAAAACTTGCCTTTCATCAATATTATATATACATGTACTATTCTTACAAATTACAAAGTAATTACTCATTTGTAGTATTTAGTTTATCACTGTCAAACCTACATGTATTTTAATGTATCAAGAAATAGTACTTACCAAAAACTACAATTTTCAGTATGGATTAAATACAGATAGAGTTAGACCAAATACATGAAATAATAATGATGTCTGGCAATGCTCTGGGATGGTTTTTTTAAAGTTACGATACTGGCACCAATATTATATATACATTATACAAGGTATACCAGTATTGCGATCTGTCCAAGGAACTGTCCTTGGGCCTATACTCTTTTTAATATACATTAATGATTTTCTAGAATACCTGGAACACAGCAAACTACGACTCTTCGCTGATGACAGTATTATATACCGAGAAATTACATGTCAACAAGACTGCACAAATTTACAAAAAGATCTTAATGCAGCAGCGAAATGGGAGGCTGATTGGCTCATGGCCTTCCATCCTGGAAAATGCACTATCTTAACCATCACACAACAAAAACAACCATTTAAACACGATAACATCCTTCATAACCATACTTTAGAATTAGTAACATCTGCAAAATATCTTGGCGTAACCCTACAGTCTAACTTAAAATGGAACATTCACTACAACAACATCGTATCAAATGCAAATAAATCTCTTGGCTTTCTTAGGCGAAACTTAAAAATTTCTAACTCCAGTATCAAATCCCGTGCTTACCAATCAATAGTGAGACCAAAACTTGAATATGCCTGTAGTCTATAGGATCCACACACAGCAGATTATAAAAATAAGCTAGAAATGGTACAGAGGACAGGTGTGCGGCCCGATATGTATGTAACAATTACCACAACACCAGTAGTGTAACATCCATGTTAAATGAACTACAATGGCCCTCACTCAGTGACCGCCGTCTCAAAACCAGACTTATCATGTTCTACATTGTACAAGGTCATCCATGGACTCATTGCAATCCCAGGGATCTCCATGACCTGTTTAACGATGGCGCCCCGCCATCGTTCAAATGTCTTCCGCCATGGTCAAATGACTTGCTCCATCGTTCAATTGTCTTCCGCCATCGTTCGAAACTGTGGTCGTTTTTATAGCCTGACGCCATTTTTGTAGCAATTTTAATCAAATGCATGTAATTGCATAACACTCAGGCTTTTTTTTATAGTATAATCCACTACAGTTCTCACGCCTAGGGGATATCCGGATTAAAATCGCTAATCATTTGTACCTGAGCTTGTACAGGTAGATCAACAAACCAGAAAGGAGAATAGTATCTGAAGATAGACGATTCATTTGTCGAATTATTTAACTAAGTTTCTGCAAATGCTTATGATAATTTAGATTAAATAAATAAATTAATAATCCAGTTACAAATTTTAACAAGTCGAACACGTGCTTTTGTTTTGACTTACGCAATCAGCATCCCCCTTTTTAAAATTTACAAAATAAAACGTAAAACAGTAATTATTATTTCATTTCAAATAGCTCGAGTACTGCTGTATTGTAACGATAATATAGAATTACTTTAAAAGTTAAAAATTATAAACTTTTAATATTTCCTGTAAAGAAATATCGTATCGTAATTCCGAATTAATTTCCTAGTTTACAATGAAAATGATACATCCGCATTTCCGGTTTCTATTCAGACTTGAAAGATGCATGTTGCATAGCATGGATTTGCTAAATAAAGTCATTAAAAACCTTTTCATTTGACAACGTTTGTTAAAAAATACATTTTTTTTTAACCCGTACGACTCGTTTTGTCGTTGCTGCAAATCAACCATACCGGTAATGGTTTCATGACTTCTGAATTTGACAGTGTCCGTGAAAAATAATCTCCACATGATTTTTAACCCCCATACCAATTACCAAAAATAGCAAGAAAACTACATGGTGACCTTTGTGATAGTTATTTGTCATTCTAAGGGAAAGGGAGGGGGCATGAGGGCTTGTCCTTTGAAGAGTTACAAACGGCAATTATGGAAAATACATATACTTCTATATATAGTATTTATAATGAAAATATAATTTAAATAAGCAATGAATTAGCATGTTCACCTATCCTTATGTGGAGGAATGAAATACTTTCGATACCGCTACACTGTACGGCGTAGATACAATTTATGATGGTGAAAGTTCCTCCATGGTTCAATTTTCATCCATGGAGATCCCTGAATCCCATCACTAGTCCTCATACCATCAGATACTAGAACAAGAAAATTCCATACTCAAACATTTCGGCAAATGTCCACCTCTAAAGACATTTACAAATGGTCATTCTTTCCGCAAACAATCATTCAATGGAACATGTTGCCACAAGTTGTGGTAGCAAGTCAAACCATTGAAATTTACAGAGATCAGTTGACACCAACTGTTCTCCACAACATAATTTAATTCTATAAATAACAATGTACATATTTTTAATCCCTTGTTGTTTTCTTTCATGTAAATATCACCAAGTATTCTACTAAGTAAAAGATAATTTTTTGTTCATATCATATACTCCGCGCATGCAACAGTTCGTAATCTTCAATAATAATGAAGCTGTAACTGTATATCAGAAAATGAAGAAGAAGAAGATCACCAATTACAGGAGATCCGTATGTTTTAATGAGCATCATATTGAATTACCTAATCTAGTACTTGCGTGATGGGTCTTAGACCCTTTGGCTTTGCATATCAACGGGGTAGGAGATGTCGGAAATGATGAATTGGTACGTAATTTCAGAGCCAAACGTCGTGAAGGATGGTCGATCCGAACTGGCATTTTTTCCGATTTTAATGATCATGAAATGAACGAGCCTGAACACATGTTAAACAGAAGCAAGTTAACTCGTACCAAAAAAGTTAACTCGTACCACTGGGATGTCGTCAGGGAGTTCATAAATCCACGAAGCTGCTATCTAAATTCCCGATGACTTGTTTTTTTTTACGTCAACTTTCAAAGGTGTCCACCCAACTTGGATGTTCCAGCAATAGCAGGCCCGTAGCCAGGAATTTC
Organism: Mytilus trossulus; assembly: GCF_036588685.1. Lineage (NCBI taxonomy): Eukaryota > Metazoa > Mollusca > Bivalvia > Mytilida > Mytilidae > Mytilus > Mytilus trossulus. The sequence continues at coordinate 73,659,197 of NC_086380.1, forward strand.
CAAAGGGGGGTTCGTTTGACTCACAAACTCGACTTTAACAGTCACAATTCGAACAGAACATCGACTTTAACAGTGCTTATTTGTTTTCAAGGGGGGGTTCGTCCGAACGAACCGAACCCCCCTGGCTACGGGTATGAATAGGATATCATATGACGTGACTATTCGTGTCTACCTTTGGCGGTCACTAGTCGCGTCCTTGTCGTGTCCATTTTAGATGGTAGAATGGTGAATGAATCACTAAGGTTTGACGTCTCTTTATCACCCTTGGAGGGTGGTTTATAGAATTCAAAGGAGTGGTGTTAGCGTCCTGTGTCTAGCTTTTAAGATTTCTACGCATTATATTTTCACTACTAAGAACAACTACATGTATCAATAGAACGAACCTTTCTTGCTTTACAAAGGTATCTGCCTCTTTTGTTAAAATGTTGAATAAATGTTTTTCTACCCGTTCTTATAATTCTCTCAAAAGTTAACTTTTAAAAAGCAGGAATCGTGTTTAACTATCCGAAAACATATATTTGTAGGTCATGTGCTGCTATTTATTGGCACATACAAACAACATCTCTAATTTGTCTAAGTGAAAAATAAATTCAAAAGAGAATAAAATGCATAAATGTGATACAGTTTGATCTATGAGCTCAGGATACATTGGTTCACCAATTTCGTGAAATAGTTTTATAGTGTACTATGCAACCAATGAAGAGTAATGAACAATGGATTGATAAATTAATAAATACTCACATTTTGGATATTCACAAAAACCTTTTCTTCTAACTTTCACACAAATTTCAGAAATATTCGGATAAAAGTCTCACAAAAAAGCAAATATCAATAATTAACTGTCGTGTGTTCAAAACAACGTAGCTTTGAATGTTACAAATATCACGTGTTATGCGAACACCACTGCAGTAATATGAGAGTTTTATGTCAAACCTGATTGGATGATGTCTGGAAAGATGCATCCATCGGAGTATTGTACCGCAATAATATGGATAAAATTATGCTCACTCTATTGAAGATGTCTATATTTTCTATTAGAGAGGGTCGTAAACAATTTGTACATGTTGTAATAAGACAACTTTCATGAAATTTTCGGTTTTCCGAAGGTACCTAATGTATATAAACATACAAATGTAGGTGGTTATAGTTGAAAATTTAATATCATATCTATAACACTTTATTGTTTATCGATAAAAAAAAACAACATACAAACAAAAAATTAGTTGTATAAACGAAGGAAGATATTAATGTAGAGAAAATTCATATTTGATGTAATATTAAAAACTATATCTCTAAAAATACCCCTTCCCTTTTTTGGTACACAATAAGAAGAATTTTCACTTGTAGAAAATTGTTTTGCGTATTCCGCGCATTTTGAGAAAGTATAACGCAACACTATATTAATCCCACAATTCATGTAAAGTTTCATGTCAATCATACTAACAGATGCGCCAAAAAGCGCAATTGTTTCCTAAACGGAGTGGCTATTTATCCAGCTAGCCGGACGAATAATGCCAGGGCTATTTGTCCGGCCATTGGAATGCGCATGGCATATTATGTGCGTTTGGGAGTGCGTTTGACATTTGTGATATTATCTTCAGTAGCACAAGGAGGGGCGCGCTTAATTCGATCACTGATTTTCAATTTTAAGATCACGACTGAATTCGGCGATATCAACGTTTGTGATAAATTTTGCAGTTTTCAGAATTTGACAACGGCATACGAAAGTATGAACTTCAAAGAATGATATAATCTATAAAAAAAAAGAGAGAGACTCAAGAATAATTGAAATCACAAGGAAAATGGGAAATAAAATGTAATTGCTCGTAGAACTATAGTTTTACTAAATAATTCGACTCGAATCAGCCGAATGAATGGTGTAAATGATTTTCAAATCAAGAGTACTAGTTGTTGAGAAAGGCCTTAACAATGGCATGTCTAACTTAATAAAATATAATTATATTCCAAAAATGAATATTGCAAGTAGCCCTTGGAATGGGATATATATTAAGGGGAGGGGTTTGAGGATACATGTGCAAAAAGTGGGGATGTTGGATATATAAAAAGTGGGTTATGACATATAGGGGACATTAAAGGTGGGGTTTGGAGAAAAAAGAAAAGAGGTATTTGGGAAAAAGAGCACACCGTGTCACCTCGACCACATCACGGAAATAAAATAGATGAAGTAATAAATATGGAATATATATGATTTGTTTTTATTATTCGTAATCCAGATTGGACTATGTACTAGTATATAAATTAAGAAAGAAAAAACTATTACAATTACCAGTAACAAGATAAGGCCCTTACAATAAAGATTACAAACATATATGCTACCCCCTGGTGCTACTGAAGATAATATTACACGCACACACAAATAGTGACATGCGCATTGTACTGGCCGGACAAATAGTCCTGGTTCTTTCCTAAAAATGTTTTATACCCGTAAATTTGATACTCTGTTTCGGATACTAAAAGTATGAACAGATTATTGTTTGTTAGTGGCTTTGAACTAGCTGTCAGTTAACTGCGAGTACTCTCAGATCTGTTCCTGTCAGTGAACTGCGAGTACTTTCAGATCTGTTCCTAGTGTCTTTTTGTTGTTGGGATGTACAAATACCCGGCCACGTTCTCGTGTATTTTTGTCCATCTGATGAGTTAAGCCTTTTTCAACTGAATTTTATAGTTCGTTCTTATGATGTATTGTTATACCACTGTCCCAGGTAAGAGGTCGGGATAGCTGGGATCCCGCTAACATGTTTAACCCCGCCACATTATGTATAAATGTGCGGCCTGTCCCAAGTCAGGAGCCTGTCGTTTGTTTATGTTTTACATATTTGTTTTTCGTTCATTTTTTTGTATAAATAAGGCCGTTAGTTTCCTTGTTTGAATTGTTTTACATTGTCATTCCGGGGCCGTTTAGAGCGTACGGTTACATATAATTGTTAATTTCTGTGTCATTTTGGTCTCTTGTGGAGAGTTTTCTCATTGGCAATCATACCACATCTTCTTTTTTATATAAAATTGTTGACGCCGTTCACGCCAATCGAAGTTACACGACAACAGTTTTCACTAAAGCATAAATGACTTTAGCTTTAGGTAAGTCCTATTTTTTGGAAACTCTTGGTTCTATTTCCAACAAGATGAGGCCTGAATCATTCACGAAACGTTCGGGGAGTGGCAAACCTGATACCACAAGTTTTTAAAATATTAATTATAATAAGACGCTGCATGGACACCAAATTTGGAAGAGAAATCTTCTCCGGACTGAAAGAAGCGCATTGCGACAAACAAACTAGCATACTAGGCATGACACATTATTTGACAGTTTAAATTAAATTCTCTATTTTTCCAAAATATCTTATTGCCATAAAATTGAGAATGGAAATGGGGAATGTGTTGAAGAGACAACAACTCCATAGAACAGACAACAGCAGAAGGTCACAAACAGGTCTTCAATGCAGCGAGAAATTCCTGCACCCGCAACCAGTTTATATACATGTATATACGCCCCATATGTGTTTTCTCAGTATGCCTTTTGTTGATTATTAAACTTCTTTCATATTTTTATCGAATTTATATTTCATTATGGTCCTATAATGAGACTACTATAACACTATATGTGTTATAGTAGATCAGTCTTAGGGATGACATCAAAAGTTCAATGAAGAATAAAAAAACTTAATTCACATAGTTTTTTTCACTGACCCCCACACCCCCCTCTCTTAACTTAATTTTGGAAAAATTGATTGACCAATAGGGATATATGTAAAATCGATTTTAGATTAACAAAACTTGCAGCAATGTTGACCCCCACCCCCAAACTATTTGAATGAAGTTTTTTTGTCCTACATCGATCTTTTGATGTCGTCCCTTATTTAACAAATTATAATCTAACACTGAACGACATTTTTTTTTACATTAATGGGATTTTATTTGACACTGTGAGTTTTACAAGTTTTTTCCGGTATATATATATATCAACTAGTTTTTTTCTCTTTTGCATGACACTAAGTTATTCCATTCTTACATTAGACACCACATGAAACCCAAACAATAAGGGAAACAGTTTCATTTTTAACTGCAGTACGCAATATATGAAAATGTTTACATTTATAAAGTTTTAGATTATATAAAAAGGTTGGGGTAACAGAGCTCTAGCGAAACCCTCTATCAATTAAGTATTGAAGCAGCCCCCTTCCCTTCCAAACAAAGCTGCACATCGTTTATCGGTTTATGGTACAACATCGTTAGTGATCGGTATAGGAAAGAACAGTTTATAAGGTTCTCAGGAGCAAGTCTGAGAAGTTTGACTGATTTTTGGGGGTTTTCAACCGATCTATAAAAATCATAGATATGCGGACACTATGGTTCATGTTGACCTTTTGGCTAAAATGGCTGCATTTTCACCTCAAAATTTACTATGAACTAGTACAGACAAACCTGTGCATCTGGAAAAGTTTGAATACAAAGCATGCCTAGATAACTAGAATTCAAAAGCATTGTATAATTCAGAAAATTTATAACTCAACTGGATTTTGCAGTGTACTTTTTTTTGCTTGATATGGTCCACTCCGGTACACAGTTAAGTCACCAATTATTGTCATGTAATGTACATATATATTGTCCATCTATTGCCCATTTCAAACAAAACAGTTCAATCCAATAATTACCTGTGGGGAAGATCTTAAATCTCTTTCTCAACTTAGTTTATTTTGGTACCTTCTGGAGAAATGAAAAAAGAGCACTGCAAAATCCTGTTAAGTTTTTATTTTTGAAATTTATTTATCTAGGGCATGCTATGTCTTAAAACTTTTCTAGAAGTACAGGTTTGTCTGCACACAGAGTGAATTGTGATGTGAAAATACGGCCATTTTAGCCAAAGGGTCCACATGGACCCTATCTAGTGAAAAATAACATTCCTTATCGCTTGTTTTAAATTTATTTTTTCAATTGATATATTCCCATAAAAAAAAATTTTTAACACAAATTAATGATATGAAAATGTTTTGTCGTAAGAAATGTATATAAAAGTAAGAAATTTAGATAATATAACTGGCTCCCGGTAATGAACGGTAACTCTGTTATTGTTTTTTCGGGGGGAAATGAATGGTTTATCATATCCAATCGTTTTGAAAAATCGATTTTTTTTTCAGGATAGTTGCCACCGTGCACTTGCACGCAAACTAATTGTTATAATAGTATAATTGAATGATATATATACAAATGGATGAAAATTATATATACTATATATACATGTAACTATGTAACTGTTATGTTACTATAGTATATAACAACAAACCAGTGTATAATTCTCTTGGACTATTATTATATAAGTATAATTATAGTACCAAATATACTAATGTGTATCACTACAATACCATGCATGTAGTTATTACGGTGCGGTTAAATTTCCTGTCATTTATGCATCTTCCACGCACGAACTTGTATCAGAAAAAAAGTATCTCTGTACATTAAACTCAATTTCAGGTATAGAGATGTGATCTTTTTCTGTGACATTTACTTTTGACAATCCACAAGAACTTGTGGTCATCCGATGTTCAGTACTTCAGTACTTTGATTATAAGTTGGTTTTTTCTTAGAGAGAAACGTAGAATATACTTTGGTTTGTATTAAATAGTTTGCTGTTAGCCCTTATACATAGCAAAACCAGCAGATTTCTCTAGTCTCAATTAATTGATAATTTGACTTGTAGCAGAAAAAGAAGAAGGTATGGCCAAGTCACCACCTTTCGAAGCAACATTACATCACAATGTACTGAGAGCATTTAAGCAAACATGGAATACTTATATAAAGTGCAGACTCTGTTAGGTCACCGTCATTGCTCAAATGATGGGGAGACAAGGAATGTCTTGTTCCAGTTTTTATTCAGGGACAAATGTCATCTCTTCATGCAAGATCTCTTCAAGTTGTTCAGCTGCGAAAATCAATTTTTTTTAAAAGCTGGGTTTGTTTTGAATGGAACATCTCGTGAACAGGTCGTTGTCCATGTTTAAAAAAAAAAAAGATGAATTAAAACAATGGTTTTGAGATTCTCAGATCTACAATGTTGCCATGGAAACTGTTCAAAAATATCGAAATTATAAATATTCTTCAAAAATGTATAAAACTTTACAGAAATGTATACTGGCAAATACAGATGTGGCATTTTTTTTAAAACTCCCTCAAGACGAACTGTAGAGAGTGAAAGAACATCACTCAGATGGAATAGCTGGACTAAAGAAAGAATAGCAGCTAAATAGATATAGGAAGCTGTGGTATGAGTGGCAATGCGACAACTCTCCATCCAAATAACTATTTATAAAAGTAAACCATTAATTATAGGTCAAGGCACGGCCTTCAACACGAAGCCTTGGCTCAAACCGAACAACAAGCTATAAAGGGCCACACAAGTACGAGTGTTTAAAACTATTCAAACGGGAAAACCAACGATCTTATCTATATAAGAAAACGAAACACAAAATAATTACCTTTGCAACATATTGCACAGCGAAACATTTTCTTGGTACACTTAACTTATAATGCAAGCTAAATGATGTATTGAGTGTACTGGCATGAGATACATGTGCAATTGTAGGCATGACTGTTAAGTTCTACAGGATAAATCGATAGAAATGGACCAAAATTTGTATCTATGTTTTATGTGATATTCCTCATTCCCGTTTACTGGCATGGCCCTGTATTTAGGCATACTAGTAAACTTGTCATGGAAAAAAATCAAAAGAGTGTGTCTTGTTTTTCTTCATGTCTTTTGGAATAATTGATCAATCATTTTGTCCTTTTAAATTAGTTCATATGTTCATCTTGAACTATATTTTTTTTTTCTGAAAGATTTTTCTTATTTTTGTCTTTTCTGTCTCAAAAGTGGGACTGTCATTTTGATATTTTTAACGTATATGATGAAACATTTGCTAAGGTCCACAGTCCCAATTGGACGATTTACATTTAAGGAATAACAGTACTGTAGTTGAAGAGTTTCCATCGTCAATTGTAGATTTACTAATGTATGTGCCTGTCCCAAGTCAGGATCCTGTAATTCAGTGGTTGTCGTTTTTTTATGTGTTACATATTTGTTGTTCGTTCATTTTTTTACATAAATAAGGCCGTTAGTTTTCTCGTTTGAATTGTTTTATTGTTTTATTGAATTGTCTCATCGGGGCCTTTTATAGCTGACTATGCAGTATGCTCATTGTTGAAGGCCTTACGGTGACCTATAGTTGTTAATGTTTGTTTCATTTTGGTCTTTTGTGGATAGTTGTCTCATTGGCAATCATACCACATCATTTTTTATATTGATGATCGCAAATGCAGTTTTACTGGCGACGCGTAGCGGAGACAGTAAAACGGAGATTTGGGACCGTCAAATCAAAACCTGTTCACAAACCCAGAACTAATTTCACCAGGTAATTAACACATCTCAAAAACCTGGAACATATTTCACTAAGCAAGGAACAAATTTCACCAACCCTGTACTTATTTCACCAGGTAAAGTGTGGAACTTATTTTATAGAGATGGAACAAATTATTTTAAAATTATTTATGAAAAACGTTCTCCCAGGACAAACTCCCTGTGATATAAGTTCCACTGAAACTTTTTTCACAGGAACAAATTTTGGCTCACACCAACATTTGCAGCGGAATTAAACGTTTTAATGATTATGGAACCAAACCTTCTCCTTTATTTTCTAAAACAATAGTATTATAACATCACAACATAAAAAAAAAACACGAAAAAATATCAATTGGAAGCCTTAGCTCAATAAAAAACGTAAATGAACTCACTAAAGACCGTGTAAAATGGAAAAGTGTATAATGGCCATAAATGCCGACCGGCATGAAGAGAAAAGGTGAGGTTAGGTGACATATGTGGCATTCGACTTTCTAAAATGACTGCCGCTACCATTAGTGGAGCGGCGGAATGGACAATTTTAGAAATTTAAATTACCTAAATACCTCATGGGATTTTAATAGCTCATTGGAAAGCTGAAATCCTGTACTTTTTGAAAATATGTGTCGTCAATATCAAATCTGGTACAATAATATCGAAAATCAAGGTCAAAGGTAATCACTTAAAAAATCCTACTTTCATCTAGAGAAACAATACCATTGATATTTTTCAAAATTAATAATCTATTCAATAAATTATACGAGTAGTATTATGTAGAAAAACGTTAGTTCATACACAATCTTTTTCATATTTGCACATGACGTCAGAACAACGTTTTATTTATCTTTTTTGAGGGTATTCCATGGTACATACAAATGTTAATGCCTAATGGAAAACAGGAACATATTAACATTGATAATTGACATCGACAAATAGCATTTCTTGAATACTTTAATAGTTTAAAAGTTTTCAAATAGTATCTGAAATGCATAGCTAATGAATCAAACCATGCAACCATGAACAAATTCGTTTCAGTTTTCAAGGATTCGACGTGTCACTGAGTTTTCTTAAAATGAATTCAAACCATCTCAATACAAGATACCTTTTTATTGATATAGTTATTGGAGTTTGATATATTACTCAATTAGTGCAAGCGTGTTGTAGAACAACTTCCTGAAATTGAGACATGCCCGTTATGGTATCTATGATGAGTTTATTTTCATACCAAATGAAACGTCGAAAAGATTATAGTAAATTAAAATAAAGTTACCAAATATTACAAGAACCATTTTCATGGTATTTCATTACAACTACCTACATTTTGACAAAAAATATAAATCAGTGCAAGGATGACCCTGCCCATTGCAAACACGTGCTGCCTAGCATGTTTTCCCCCTTACATGAACTAATTAGATCTTGTAGAAAGTCCGATGCCATTTGTCCCTCAAAGAAAACTGGCTCTTACTTGTCATGTTGCGCAGTTTTCCAACAAAAGCACATGGGGAGCCATTACTTCGGTTGGCTAGATTTGCCGACAACCAAACTTTGCTTTGCGTAGTACGTGATTCTTAAATACGAATGCACATGCCGAAAGCTTTTCGTTTGAATTGTTTTACACTGTCTTATCGGGGCCTTTTGTAGCTGACTGCGGTATGGCCATTTGGGTTTTGCTCATTGTTGAAAGCCGTAAGGTGACCTAAGGCTACAAGATTACCGAAACGGCTTGGTTTTGTCCTAAAGAGGTTGAATACCGACTTTTAACCGATTCCAAAAAAAAAACTTGAAGTGAAGTCACACCCACCCAGACCGGCATAATAAGACTTTAAATGGAGTAATTATGTCATGCGAAATATTAATTGATACTGAAGAAATGTTTCAAAAGACTTTGTCAAGAGACAAGTAACAAATCTCATCAAACAGGTTGACAACATTGCTTCTGATATTTCCAACGATATGCATTTGTACTTGGTTATTTGCACGATGATAATCCCTAGATATATAAACATTTTCCATTTTTTGTCATAAAATTGAGGCTGCTTCATAAAGTACATGCATACTGATATGTCGTTGGTTTTGGTGGAGCTACATGTACTTAAGTCGGCTTTTATCTCAACCATTTTTAATTATGCTTTGATGTTATTCGCTGTCTTAATAGCGTCTCCAATGGTAATATCGCTAGCAAATACAATGCTAGATTTATATTGTCCTTGTTAAGCGAAAAAAGGCCATGGCATCCCTGTAGTACCTCTCAAGTTTAGCCTTATGTTTAGAGGAATTACAGTATGTCTTACTTATTTTATCAGGTAAAAAAGACTGATACCTTTTGTCAAATGTGATGATAAAACAAGAGACTTTTTGTCAAGAATAAGGTCTCTGTATGCCAAATCATACGCAGATTGATCAATGGATTTTGGTCTATATGCCAAGTTTGTGGTCAGACATGCTGCGTGATACACTGCATTATTGAGCAAATTATCTTGCTCTATTCGATTAATCACTTCACCGTCACATGCTCTAAAAGCAGCATCTATAAAATTGACTAACCTTTAAGCAGATGAAATTGCTTGTAATGTTTTCACCCTTTTATGAGATTTTTTTTGCAAATAATACACTTTTATGCATTGTAATCATTTTTTCAGGCACCAAACAATTTATAGATAAATCGGAATCTATATCTGGTGATTCCTTTCAGCTGATACTGATTTTAAATTCTGCTTACTTGTGTAGCTTTTACAACATAACCTATGATACCTAAATACGGCTAATTCATTTGCTGTTTCATTGCAGAATTCATTCAAATAACTGAACAAATCATCATCAGTCTCTTTGCTGCAGCAGTAATCAGATTTTTCTTCCAGATTCTGTTGAGGTTATTAATAGTTCATCAACAACAGAATCGCAGATAACGCATTTGTCAACACAAACTTTCTATTTCCTTTTTTTTTGGCATCTAGCGGGACCAGTTTTAACTGTCCATGTGATTGAATAAAAAAAACAAATCAAACACACCTGAAAACCAAACGAACCCTAAAATGAAATTCACTTTCCCAGTTCAATTTAACAAAAACGAGTATACAACAATACCAAACAACATAAATTAATCACAAGGCTTTGGAAATTATAATATAAACAAGAAATATGCTTAAAAATGACTAAAAATGACCTTCACTAAATCGCTGAATGTGTGACTATAACTAGAAACCACAACAATGTCGGTAAATCTGTGACAAATATTCGGACTTGAAATCTGAATAAAAAGCAGATATTCAGTCAGATATTTATATTATTAGGAGCTAACTTCAAAAAATAAATCGGGTCGATTGAAGTATTATACGGCGGCTTCATTGTTGTGCCTTTAGAATACACCTATACTGCACGTGCAAATAATGCTAGATGAAAAACGATGATTTTTACAGTGATATTTTCAACCATTTTCAGATGCATTAAGCATTAAATTTAGGAATATTTGGAAATACCCTTACATTGTATGAAGTTCACGAAAAACTACATTTACCAATTTCATTCAAAAATTATTTTTTAGAACGGGTTTGTTGTGAAATTTGACTACCGAATCGGCAGTGGGGTATTCGATGCAAGTTGGGTAACGTCAGTAAAGGCTATTTTTAACGTCATTTGTACCACATTTGATATTGACGACAAATATTTTTCTAAAGCTGAATAATCGATACACATTTTAGGACCTTAAAATTCCATGAGGTATTTAGGTAATTTAAAATCGTTAACTAAGCGACTTTTTCAACATTCGCCGCTCCACTACATAGACACAAGGCAAAAATGTCAAAATGCTCAAAACTTCATAAAACTTTACAAAAGTGTTAGACGCCTTACATAGACGTAGCATTTTTTTTTTATTTTGAAAATGGCTGCCGAACAGAATAAAAGAAGAAAATGTAAAATCAACCATACGCTATGTTGAACTAACAGAAAGATCGGTTGTCATGCTAAAATCATAGAATTGAGGGTCCTACAAAAATGCGCCCGGGAAAAGAATATGCGCCGGGGAAAAGTATATAGATATTTTACTGGCATGAGACAACTTTGTGTTGATGAAATAAGTTAAGCACATTAATTTTTATTAATTTTAGACAAGGAATTTTCAAATTCAGATAATAGACATTTGTAATAAAACAAGTATGAATGTTTCAATTTTAACAAAAAAAAATGTATGCATACCATTGATACATTTAGTTTCATAAAAAAAATTATAATAAATGTATATCAGCATCTGCATAAAAAAGTGTTCTCCATGCAATTGCGAACATATTAGATTTTAGGCATCATAGGCCACATTTATATTAAGGACAAAACAACCAATGATTATTTTTTTTAAGGAAAAACATTATTGTTATAAAATATTATTATTTTAACCCCCCCCCCCCCCCCCCCGGGTGCCAAATTACCTTCCTCTAGAAAGGGCGCTTTTTCCTTTCCCCGGGAGGTTTTTCTTCTCCTGGGCGCTCTCGAGCGCTTCCGGACGCTTTTTAGTTGGAAAGAGAATTGAGAATGGAAATGGGGGTTGTGTCAAAGAGACAACAACCAAACAATAGAACAGACAACAGCAGAAGGTCACCAATAGGTCTTCAGTGTAGCGAGAAATTCTCTCACCCGGAGGCGTTCTTCAGTTGACCCCTAAAAAAATATATATAAATACTAGATTTACTGATGAAAAATCCCGAAATGGCTGCATTTTAGTGGCAATCGGCGGAGCATATAAGTTAATTTTTATGGCACGAAAGGATGAATTGAATTGATATGCAACCTTTTTTTTCTAATTTCAGACACGGTTATAAACCTGATAAGCAAATAAGTTTAGCACACAAATATATGTGTTGTAGGGACCATACATTGTGTTTTAGATTGCCACAATAAGCTTAATTAACCCTTGTCAACTTGTTCATCACTAAGAAATTTCAATTTCGAAAAGACAATGTAAAATACTAAATAGATATATGTAGCCAGTGAACTAAACTTATGACAAATTACACCAATTGCCATTCCTTTCTAAAAAAAGCTGACGTAAACACATTCTTAAAATAAAAAAGGATCAAAGGTCAACATATACTCTGATTAATAGCGACAATTACAGGAAGTTGTAACCGCAACGAAAATAAAGACTGACATCTGCTCTTGATAAAATCCAGCATGTGAAAATCTCAGTCTATAATGACGAAAGGCAGTTTCCGTTTTCATATAAAATTAGTGACGGATTTTAAGGCAGCAACCATTTGATTTTCTAGGGGGGGGGGGGAGCTATGGTTTTTATTTTTTAAGTTTTTCTCCAGTTTTGGGAGAAAAAAAAATAATTTGTTTTTGATTCTGAAAATAAAAAATGTTTGTTTCACCCTCAGCTGCCCTAAAAATACTAAAAAGGGTTGATTAGAACTAATGTCATTGATTATTTTCTGAGGGTCGATACATGGTGCAACGAATTTGTACTAATTAAAAAATATTATCTTGCCAACTTTTCTTGGACGTAGCAATTTCTAAAATTTATTGGGTAACTTACAGTTTTACTGGTGAACTTACATGCTCTAACGGTACATAAGTTGGGGAGTGACTAAGATTAATTGGGCTGGAAATCGTATTCGTTGGAAATACGCTCTTGTCCATATATTCTACACGTACCTCTGGTCGCAGGAATTTTTAATGACCGCTTTACGTAAACATAACATTCGAATTTTTATTTTTTTTAAAAAAAAATTCAGAACCTTCGTTCGATAAAATATTTTTTTCTTTTGAGAAGGAAAGCAAACATGTTTTTCCTATCATGTGGAACAGAAACTTATTTTTTTTCTCTCAAAACCATAAAATTTACATAGAATTCATTTTAATTTTTTAATTGATATAAATTGTAAAGTGCATGGCTCTATCTATATCCTGACATTGGCTGTTGTCTCTGTAGTTTTTTTAACCCACTTTCTACATATTGATATTCTCTGAGTCCGTCTTACAGGAACCTCAGTCCTTGAATTTTAATACTGCAATTGAAGTGGCCACCATTGCCATATGTAATGGCAAAGAGTGAGTAGCTCCAAATTATAAACATCCACTGTTTCCAACTATGATAATTGACATTCCATTCAAAAAAGAGGTATAACGAATAACCGGTATACAAGTATGTGTCCTACACAATCGAAGGCCTTTAAAAGACTGCTTATTTTACTTTATCTATCCCTGTTACAAAAGGACCATTATTTTATAGCTGACTATGCGGTATGGGCTTTGCTCATTGTTAAAGGCCGTACAGTGACCTATAGTTGTTAATGTCTGTGTCATTTTAGTCTTTTGTGGATAGTTGTCTCATTGGCAATCATACCACATCTTCTTTTTTCATATTTCATGTTTATAACTGTTGTTATACTCAAATTCAGCAGTGCACATTTTTTTTTCAAGCAGGTGAAAGCACGCATTTTTTTTCAGCTACAGTGCAAAACATTTTTTTTTCTTTCAGCTAGGCCATCAAAATATTTGTTTCCAAAAAATCCCAGCCCATACCCCCCCCCCCCCCCCCCCCCCCATAAGAAAATGGTTGTTGCCTTAGTCGAGTATCATTTTGGTCCTTGTAATCAATACTCTGGTACTCGAGTACTCGTTGACATCCAGTAGAAAGTAATGAAAAAGTTAAGCAGGGTATGGATGAAAATGACCAAGGGGAAAGTGTCAAAGAGACAACAAACCGACCATAGAGAAGACAACAGTCGAAGGCCACCAATGGATCTTATAAGCAGCAATAAACTCCCGCACCCGGAGGCGTACTTCAGTTGGCCCTTAAACAAATATGTATACTACTACAGTAATGATTGACGTCATACTAAACTCCGAATTATACACAAATAAGAATGTGTCCCCAGTACACGGATGCCCCATCCGCACTATCATTATCTATGTTGAATGGACCGAGAAAATGGGGGATCTATAATTTGGCATTTAAATTAGAAAGATTTGTTCAGGGAACATGTGTACTGTGTTTCAAGTTGATTGGACATCAACTTATTTCATCAAAAGCTACATCGACCAAAAGCTCTAACCTGGAAGGAACGGACGAAGAGACGGACGGACGAACGAACGAACAGACGGGCGCACAGTCCAGAACTCATAATGCCCATTTACCGTAAGTGGACCATTAAAACAAAAAAAATAAATCTAACAAGACTACCAAAGGCAAGAGGCTGACTGAGACTATGTTTTTGAAACACAAGATCCCAGGATAGATAACTACGTTGTTTTTGCGATCAGTATTCTAGAAACTATTCAAACAAAAATGATCAGCAAGACAAGATCTACAAACAAGTTAATATTTCTGATATAATACATGTAAGTAGACTTTTCAGAGTAATGATGGACCTTTACTGACGGACGACTTTTCATCTTCTCTTGTGTTTTTGGTTGAAACTAGAGAAGGTAGAGAGATTTTTATCATGAACTTTTTAAGTCTACAATGTTGAAGAGTTCTCATTGTTGAACACATCTACCTAGAGCAGAAGAATGCCACGTGGTCTTTATAGCATTTTTGGGTTTTAGCTGTCAATGTTGTGTATTTCCAAAACTGTTTGCTATTGTCTTTGATATATAGCTCCTATTCTATTGTCAAGATAGTTGTTGTGTGATTTTATTTGTACCTCAGTCGTTATTCATTTTCATAGTTCTTTCCATTTTACCCCTTATGTTCTGTTCATATAATTATTTCTTCCGTTTCCGTCTCCGTTCAGTTTTCCGTTTCCGCCGTACAAATTATTCATATTCAAGATAGAACAGTCTTTTTTAATTGGATATATACGTTGAAGTTACACGCCATTATTTCGACAGCCCATTAGTCCGACACCCATTTGTCCGACACCTCATTAGTCCGACAACCCAATAGTCCAACAACTCATTGCTCCGAAAGCCAAATACCCCGACGACCCATAAGTCCGACACTTATCAAGTCAAGTATCAGGGTATACGTATCGGGGTAAAATAAAAAAGTGTCTGTCTGTATTATTACGTTGATGTAATAACATACTTCAAGAAATAACTCCGTTCATATTACATACGACTAAGGTAATTCGATTACTTTCTGCATGCTCAATTCAAAATCTATATATAGATTAGAACAGAAAAGAGAGGCTCCCACATGGTACCCCCCCTCAGGTCGCAAGGTCGCTTATAAATTCGTCGCAAGGTCGCGAGGTCGTTTTTAAGGGAAATGTACATGTCGCAGGTCGTTTTTTCCAACATAGAGGCCGGATGTCGTTTTTATATTTAAAGGGTCTATTTAAGTCATTGATGTGCCCTTGGGCTGGGTTGTTCTTGTTTTGTTTGAGGCCATCAAGAGATGGTCGTCTGTAAGCGAGAAGCTCCTGCTCTATTGAAGTTCGTGTTGTCAGCTCTAGATTTATATTTTGTGTGGCATTTAATGATTAATATGTGATGTCTTCGTGCCATTAACCCATATCCGTTCTTTTCCATATTGAGACCAAAAACAGGACTTGAACTTTTCGATTTTTCAGAACAGTAGTTTCAACCAAACATTCAGTATATCACTAATCCAAACCAATATTCATATTGAGCAAGTTCCCAAAATCACCGGGGATGTAGAGCTGGATTTACCTACTGATACTTTGAACACGATCTATAGACTGATGGCAACAAGGAAATGTCTTGAAGACAGATGTGTCCCGCTCGGCACTCATGTCCATTTTATATTGGACTCCCCAATTTTTACACAGTTGTTAGTCAGGCCATGCTATGATAAATACAAAGTACGGTTCAAATTTTCATGAAGATTCGACTTAGGGGACGACCATTAGATATCCTGGGGGGGGGGGGGGGGGGGGGGGGAGTATTTTTTTTTTGTAAACTAACAGGAAAGTTTATTCATTTTCTGCACTATTGAAGCAAGATTTTTCATTTTCATTAAAGCAAGGAACTGATGGTTCATTTTCACAACTTTATTTGTAATATTCGAAAACATCAAATTTTTAAATGATTTATTTATTAAATAATACATGTATAGTCAATTCACTATGTACCATTTAATCATCATCGTCTGCAGAAATGATTCTTTTATATTCCCAACTGCATATGCATGTATTTCATACGTACATAGAATTTTTTTTTTGTTGTAACTTGCTTCTTTTAAAAGTATTGGCCAAGATATTTCGCCGAGCGGAGCGAGGCAACATTTTTTAAGGCGTTTTGGAGCCACTGAAGGCCCAAGAAGCTATAGAACAAATGATGCAAATTCATGCTTTCTGGGTGTCCTGAAGACCCTTTCATAATTTGAAAATGCAAGTTTTGTTTTAATATTTTTTTACTATATTTTGGTCTCAAAGCAAAATGTATAAATTCAGTGACTTTCTAGAGAATACACAAAAAGACCAAGGTGCATGATTAAGCAAAATTGGAATTCACATAGTTAAGTCTGTGGCTGCTATTTTTTTAAACTCATGATCAAGTTCATAACAAAATTACTAGATTAAAAAGGGAATGCAACAGAATGCAGAAGGGCAATCAACGAACAAAAGACAAATAAATAAGAAACATTGATCCTGAAACTGAAAAAATAAGAAACATTGATTCTGAAAAATCAGGGCTATGTCTGAGTGAAAACAGAACTTGCTTCTTGCAAGGCATTCGCCGTGAACACAATTTGATATGGAGACAAGCGTTTCGTTTTGAAATTTCCTACATGAGGCATTTGTCTCAATGTAGTTACGGCCCTGTTAGAATAAAAGTGAGGTAAGGTTTCCTGAGACAATATATCTCAAGTTAAAAGAAACCAATTTTCAGACATTTCAAGTATATTTAAGAAATATTTATACTTTTATTGTTAAAAAAAATTGTGAAGTGTTTCCCGATTTTTTTTGGGGTAAAAAGATGAATTTATGAAGAATCTTGTGCCATCTCATACTTTCGATAAACCCTGCCGAGTTATTTATTTACAATACATTGCAAGTCAGGTAATTTATTTTCAAACAACCACAGAACAAACCATTTATTTTTGTGATTATCAAGGCTGAGTTATTTATTTTCAAAATCCTCTCTTTTTTAAGAAACAAGGCATAGTACGATTCTAGCACGCCCTTGTCGTCCTCATCACACTCTCCATACGACCTGACTACTTTCATACTACGACCATCATTCTCATTGTCATTTGCACATAAAAATATTACATATCCAGGTTTTGTTTGTCTGTATGTAGTTCTTGTCCCTTTTTTCTAATGGCTCAACCATATAATAGATTATACCGTTGGTTTTCCCGTTTGAATGTGTTCTTTCAGTTTGACATTTTGGTGGCATGAATGTATAATTGTTTCCAAGAAATCTATGTACATGTATTATTCAGAAATAGAAGGAATGGAATGGTGTTGATATGGAACACGAGTTTGGCGTTATTACATATAACAGAGTAAGATCGCGGTATGAACGTATGTAATAATCGCAGTAAAAGCGTTGTAAGATCGTGTTGCAATCGCATAACTCGTGGTATGGTCGTAGTGAGAACGTGATGAGCGTAGAAAGATCTTGATAAGCGTAGAGATCGCAAAATGAGCGGAGAACGAGGTCTAATCGTAGCGGGATCGTTGTAGAAGCGTATTAATGAGGACGTAGAAGCATATCGTGAAAGCAACGAAAATTTACATTTCAAGCCGCTCATACCGCGACCTCACCACGATCTGAATTTATTTTTGATCGCGGCGAGCGGAGGGCGATCGTGGTCTAGTAGGACTAGGGCTTAAACAAATGGGAACAAACGATATAAATCTTTGATCCGTTCTGAAGTTTTCATCTGGATACCACTATGGGACGGTACTACAGATGAAAGTATGGACGGACATCAAACCATCATGCCATGTAAAACTTCTCTACTGTGTGTAGTGGGGTATAATACAGACTACAGTAGACACAATTGTGACTGAGATGGCCGGAAAAACAGTATGGCTGATCATGGTTGGTGGGACCAACAGTTAGCAGTTTATGTTTAATAACAGACATGTAATTTGGGCATTTTATTTCATCAGATCGGTCCGATGACGCAAGCCGATTGTTCATCCCGATTTAGTTCTACATGTGGGAAGAACGTACAGTCTTGGGGGAAGGGGGGAATAGGTAGCCTGGGGTCCTGGCTAATCTTCTCAGTATAGCCAGGCGTGTATCAATGTACTGCCTGTCAATGATTGGTTAATACTAATTTTGTCCTCAATGTTTGTTTTACATCTGTATCCAATCAATTCTTGTTTAACATCAATTAGTAACTAGAGGCTCTCAAGAGCCTGTGTCGCTCACCTGTTACTGTATTTACTGATGTCGGTCATCTTGGTTGGTAGGTGGGGTCATTAGACACTTTTTTTAAATAGATACCCTAGTAATGATTGTGGCCAAGTTTGTTTAAATTTGGCCCATAGTTTCAGAAAGGAAGATTTTTGTACAAGTTACAAAAATGACGAAAAGTTGTTCAATATTGACTATAAAGGGCAATAACTCCTAAAGGGGTCCTCTAATAATTTTGATCATGTTGACTTATTTGTAGATCTTACTTTGCTGAACAGTATTGCTGTTTACAGTTTATCTCTATCTATAATAGTATTCAAGATAATAACCAAAAACTGCAAAATTTCCTTAAAATTAACAATTTTAGGGCAGCAACCCAACAACGAGTTGTCGGATTCATCTGAAAATTTGTGAGGGGAAAGATCTTATTCTGATGGACATTTAAATCTTGAAAGATTTGCCCTAAATGTCTTAGTTTCAAAGATATAATTCAAAAACTGCATTTTACCGCTATGTTCTAATTTTAGCCATGTCGGCCATTTTGTTTGGTAGGCGGGGTCATCGGACACATTTTTTAAACTATATACCACAATGATAATTGTGGCCAAGTTTGGTTAAATTTGGCCATGTAGTTTCAGAGAAGAAGATTTTTGTACAAGTTACAAAAAATGACGAAAAGTTGTTAAAAATTGACTATAAAGGGCAATAACTCCTTAAGGGGTTGACTGACAATTTTGGTCATGTTGACTTATTTGTAGGTCTTACTTTGCTGAACATTATTGCTGTTTACAGTTTATCTCTATCTATAATAGTATTCAAGATAATAGCCAAAAACTGCAAAATTTCCTTAAAATAACCAATTCAGGGGCAGCAACCCAACAACAAGTTGTCCAATTCGTCTGAAAATTTCAGGGCAGATAGATCTTGACATGATCAACAGTTTTACCCCATGTCAGATTTGCTCTAAATGTTTTGGTTTCAAAGATATAAGCCAAAATATACATTTTACCCCTGTGTTCTATTTTTAGCCATGGCGGCCATCTTGGTTGGATGGCCAGGTCACCGGACACATTTTTAAAACTAGATACCCAAAGGATGATTGTGGCCAAGTTTGGTTAAATTTGGCCCAGTAGTTTCAGAGGAGAAGATTTTTGTAAAAGTTTACGGACGACGGACGACGGACGACAGACGACGGACGCAGGACGACGGACGCAGGACGACGGACGACGGACGCCAAGTGATGAGAAAAGCTCACTTGACCTTTCAGGTCAGGTGAGCTAAAAATTAGACTGTAATAATTTTTCTTTATGAATTGATGTATAGTGTTATCATATCTAATTAGTAGTATGATGATAATTAGTAAGCAGAAAAGGGTTAATTCTTATCAGCAATCGCCTGGTGAGAAAGTTAAAAGTTTAAAATTTCACATGTCCAAGGTGTCAATTGGAATCCAATTGCGCTGGTTTACATCAAACATCAAAAATTTATGCAAAGATTTATTCAGCCTCACTTTAGATTCAGAGTCAAATGGGTATTTGTTCCCCACCCGGCCATTACGACGCGCAGCTAGATTGGGCCGGATCCCAGGCTAGGGAATAGGCTGAGACAGAGAACCAGTAATCGCGCGCAATTTTGCAGATCTGTCAGATAACAGAAGTAGCGACAAAGAACCACATAGGAAAACATCGCGATAAAAATGGCAAGGTCGCAGGTCGTTTTTAGAAGGCCCTCAGGTCGGAAGTCGCCTCTAAAAAGCCCGGAGGTCGGAGGTCGTTTTTTACCCTGCGGGAGCCTCAAAAGAATATTTCATTTTCCAAATTACAGGGTCTATAAAGAGCAAACAAATTAAGACCAACTAGTGATGGTGCGAGCTACTGATGATACCCTGTCAAATATCTTGGTAGACAGGAAGTTGTTGTGTTGTGATTCTAAAATAGCACCACACAGTATAACTGACTTATATAAACCTTGATACAAAAGTTCAGAAAATGTCATGTCATAATCTATAAATATATCAAGAGGAGGACTGCACTTCTAAAGAGAAGGTGCACTCTCTAGTATATAAATAATTTGCATGAGGACGCATGATTACTTATAAATATATTGAAAGGAGGACTGCACTCCAAAGACTGCATGTGCTCTCTTGTATATGCCACTTAAATCCTCTATGGGTATATTTATTTGAATCATTTTTTTATGTAGGGTTTGTAGAACATTAAGAGTAGATTTTAGTAATTATCTAAACTAGGCTTTTTTTTATGAAGTTAAGAATGTATTTTTTTCAGTGATCTGAATTTATGAATTTATTTAATGCGGGGTTCACACATTGCCGATTTTTGCTCCCGTTTGAGATCAGACAGCAATACGACACGAAAAGTGAAAAAGTCGGATTAGTATCCTCAATTATCTGGAATGTCCTATCATTGTCTGAACGCAGTCGTTTTAGTTCGTAACAGATTCCTACGGGTCGGGAAGGGTCCGAATAGTTCGGCCAAGCATCCCGACAGTAAGGTGCGTCCCGTAACATTCGGGGCAACTCAGCCGATTTTGTCTAGTCGGATTACAATCGTGGCTATGTCATGACAGATTCTGCTGTATCGGATCGAATTCCGAACAATGTCTTGTGTATTCTGGACGGTGTCCTGTGGAACGGAAATGATCTGGAGTAATTTTTCATAGCTTTTTTTCTGCCGATTGAGTCCAGATTGCATCCAGGTCTTGTTGATTGCGAACCGTTTTTGCCGAAACCGTTCCGAAACCGTCCCGTTATTAATACGAAATTCGTCAATGATACCCACGTCGGAGTCCCGACAATTACAGAATACAATACGACTGAGACCAGACAAAGCCGTTTGCAATGCGATGGAGCGGACCGTGATAGGATTACGTTCCGACAGTACCTGATCATCCAGAATATGCCGACAGTTTTCGAACGGATAACTTCCGTCAGTGTCGGTTCACTGTCTGGTCACTGTCTGATCTCAGTCGGATTACATTCGGTAAAGTCGGAACGGAATCGTGAAAGACTCGGTCGAATTTTACCCGGCGAAAAATACAAATCGGATTAGAAGCGGATTCAGAACGGGATTATCGGGACTAATTCGCTTTGAAACGGTTGAATATCGACGTTTCCTGAACACTATCTGATTGTTGTCGTGATCAAATTTTTTTTTTTACAAATTTAAATTTAAGTTTGAATTTCCATCCACGATTCACAGGATCTTGATCAGACTTTTAATAAATTTCAATCGGGAATGGTCCTGTCAAGGACGGTAGTAAACATCGTGAATGTGTGACCCCAGCTTAATGAATAATGTGAACAAGTCCAAATCTTTGTGTTCTTGAAATTTTATAACAAATTGACAACATATTGTTGGGTTACCGACCCTGTAATGATGATTATTTTTACAGTTTCAATTATTGTCTTGAATTTATTTACAGGTAAAGTGAAATTGAAAACAGTAAAAAAAAATCAACAATTAAAATTTACTTAAAAGTAAGAATGACCGAAATTGTCAACCATCTTTTATAAGAGTTATTGCCCTTTTAAGAAGATATTTAGATAATTTTTGGGTGTAATCCTAGTTTTTACAATTATTTGTGTAGCTTATTTGCAAAATTTCAGTGATTTATAATATTATTTTTTTATGTCAGTTGGTTTAGATGCAGGAGATGCCAGTCAAAATGAAAGTTACAGTAAAGATGGAGGTAAACAAATTTATGCTTTTTTGTCAATTTTGCAGTGATTTCAATTGTATTGATTAATATTACCAGAGTTCCTTGAAAACTTTTTAGCTCACCTTTCCCTAAATATAATTAGACCGTTGGTTTTCCCTTTTGAATGGTTTTACATCAGTAATTTTGGGGCCCTATATAGCTTGTTGTTCGATGTGAGCCAAGGTTCCGTGTTGAAGGCCATGACCTATAATGGTTTATTTTTATTAATTTTTATTTGGATGGAGAGTTGTCTCATTGGCACTCACACCACATCATCCTATATCTATTAAGTTTTTGCAATAACTTGGTGTCTTTTGTCGCTTCTGTTGTCCGTCCTTCAGTGTAGACTATTTCAAAGATCTTTTACTCTCAAACCACTTAACCAATAAGCTGAATAATTTTTAATTTATTCGCTTATAGCCCGGGGTCTTTGCATCGGAACTTAACACATTTACTTTTAATATACCAGTTGTTGGCATGGCACGGGTTATGTTCTTCTCATATATGTTATGATGGTATGATAATTGTGTGCAGTGGAAATGCACAAGTTCTCAAGTTCAAACTGACATAACATTTATTTTTTATTTTATAGAACATTCTACTTATTCCAAGCAATCATATTTTCTTTTCTTTTGACTTTGATGTATGCCCCATGAATTATTTCTTAAATATATTGAAAGGAGGACTGCACTCACTTGTATATGAATAATTTAAATGAAAACGCATGGTTACCTATATATATTCAAAGGAGGACTGCACTCATAAAGAGAGGACTGCAATCTCTAGGTATGAATATTTTGCATGAAGACGCATGGTAACTAATATATATATTTATACATTGGACCATATATAACCGGTGATACATTGGATGTACCCTTTATACATTGGATATATCTGGTGAACATGACGTGTACAGCTAATACATTAGGCATACTCCCTGTAAATGTCGTATACAGGGTGTTTACTTTGTGCACAATATTGGTGAGTACATTGAACCATATACAACCGGTGATACATGGCCTATACACTTTTATACATCAGACATACACCCTGTACTTGTCGTATACGCAGTATACAGGGCGTTTACTTTGTGTACAATACTTGATGTGTATGTTGGACCATATATAACCGGTGATACATTGGAAGTACTTGGTTTACATGGCGTGTACACTTTATGCATTGTGTATATTCGGTGTACGCGTAATACATGGTTACACGCCATTATTTCGACAGCCCATTAGTCCGACAGCCCAAATGGTCCGACAACCCATTAGTCCGACAACCCAAAAGTCCGACAACCCATTGCTCCGACAGCCCAAAACTCCGACAACCCATAAGTCCGACACTGATGGTATCAGGGGAAAATAAAATGTGTCTGTCTGTATTATTACGTTTAGATATGTAATATTTTAACATATTTTAAGAAATAATCCCGTATATATAACATGAGGCTAAGGTAGTTCGAATACTTTCTATATATACTCAATTCGAAATCTGTATATATATAGAATAAAACAGAAAAGAATATGTCATTTTCCAAATTAAAGGATCTTAAAGAGCATACATGTATAAATCAAGAACAACCATTGGTGGTACGAGCTACTGATGACAACCCCGCCCAAACATTTCGGTAGACAGGAAAAAGCATCACACAGTATAACTGACTTATAAAAATATTGAAATCAAATTTCAGAAATAATTTCTTGTAGTTCCTGAGTAAAATGTGACGACAGTTTTCAACTTGGCTGTCACATGTAATGCGTAATCAATTTGAAAAAGTATCACACGCCACAGCCGACTTCAATTAACCTTTCAGAAATCCTTGTAATGTAGTTCATGAAAAAAGATGGAACGAAAATATTTATGGGACGGACGGACAAACTGACGGATGGACGGTTAGACGATACGACAGACAGAGGTAAAACAGTCTACCCCACTTTTTCGAAGCGGCGGTCTAATGATTGGGTCAACATTCATGACATTAAAACATTACAATACTAATATGATATAATTATCTTTATAGCCCTATAAGCCTCGGTCACAATCGGAGCCAAGACAAAATAGAAAAAAAACCAACTAACACATGGATATCAAATTACAGTCAGTATCAAGACATGTAATCCATAATCGTCAAAAGAACTAACAAATTGAATGTAATCATCATTTCCCCCCATAATAGTAAAGTTTTCTTGTGTTAACAAAATTTATCTTATTTATCTGACTTTTAAAAGTTCTTACATGTGCTAGAAATATGGTGAAAGAGTTCCACCCTCAAATTATTATGAAGTGAGCATTCGATTGAAAAATAACTCCCATCCTCAACTTTGTCAGCTGTACAAAACGATTGTTTTAGTATCGAGCATTTCCAATTCTTAATGTAATGGAAGAGCACTGATTGTGAATTAACATATGACCTACCTTTCTTAAAATCAATAATATTTAAATATTTTTCTTCTTCTTGAAAAATGTTTTAAATGAAAAACAAATGTCAAGTTTCCAACAAAACACATAATGTACTATGTTTTTAAAATTAGACAATATGACAAAGACACAAGCAGGACAAGAATGTCACACATTGTCTTAGATTTTTTACTTTATTAAATAGAGAGGGTCTGTATACTAGTATATCAATGACCACTATGGATCGATTAGTAAACTTAGAATCGAAAGTAAATACGCTATATTTATATAGTAATGAATGTTCATGATATACAGATAAGCGCTAAAAATAGTCATGTGAAGTTTTGATACCTTTTCTGAAATTCTCCAGTCATTAAATCTTTTACAAAATTCATTGATTACAAAAGAAAGAAGATG
This sequence comes from Mytilus trossulus, assembly GCF_036588685.1. Lineage (NCBI taxonomy): Eukaryota > Metazoa > Mollusca > Bivalvia > Mytilida > Mytilidae > Mytilus > Mytilus trossulus. The sequence continues at coordinate 73,684,413 of NC_086380.1, forward strand.
TGGTATGATTGCCATGTTGAAGCAACTCTCCACAAGAGACCAATATGTCACAGATATTAACAATTATAGGTTACCGTACGACCTTCAACAACGAACAAAGCCCTTCCGCATACTTAGCTTTAAAAGACCCCGAACTGACAATGTAAAACAATTCAAACCAGGAAACTAGCGACCTTATTTATGTACAGAAATATGAACGAAAAACAAATATGTAACACATAAACAAACAACAACCACCGAATTACAGGCTCCTTACTTGAATGTTCATAACATACTAAATGTATGTTCATATTGAAATTGATAGAAAACCAAAAAATGGGATAATTGGAAATAAAGGAGGAGGGATAAAAAAAAAGTATTTTCCTGTCCTCAATAACCTATGACTTATGATACTTTTTTTGCTCCAGTCATTCAATATTTTAAAAAATTCATCCAACAACACTTTACATACTTTAAACTACGCCCTGAATGCCCGCGATTTCGCGGGTGTGTTCTAGTATTTATTTTATATGTAGTTAATAGTGGGGAAAACATCAATCCCCTGATACGCGAAAAGGGGGAGCCGAAGATCTAGTTTAAAAGTCTTAGATGCATGATTTTTTTATTAGTTGTTAGTGGCTATGAACTACAGTGCTTTCTGATAACTCCGAATACTCTCAGATATGTTCCTAGTGTCTTTTTGTTGTCGGGATGTACATGTTCCCATGCAGCCACATTCACTTGTTTTATTGTCCATCTGATGAGTTTAGCCTTTTTCAACTGATTTTTATAGTTCGTTCTTATGTTGAACTGTAATACCACTGTCCCAGGTTAGGGGAGGGTTGGGATCCCGCTATCATGTTTAACCCCGCCACATTATTTATGTATCTGCCTGTCCCAAGTCAGGAGCCTGTTATTCAGTGGTTGTCGTTTGTTTATGTGTTACATATTTGTTTTTCGTTCATTTTTTATACAAATAAGGCCTTTAGTTTTCTCGTTTGAATTGTTTTACATTGTCATATCGGGGCCTTTTTTAGTGGACTATGCGGTATGGGCTTTGCTCGTTGTTGAAGGCGTACGGTGACCTATAGTTGTTAATGTCTGTGTCATGTTGGTCTCTTGTGAATGGTTGTGTTATTTGCAATCATACCACATCTTCTTTTTTATAAAGAAGGTAGATCGAGACACACATGCGAACAAATAGTGAACTAGAACAGCACATACTGATAGTGGACACACAAACAACGAAATATTAAGATAGATAAAGTACCTTTACACTTAAAACGAATATGGGACGTGGGTAAAGACTGAGCAGTTGCCATTAGCATTTGTATTAACTCCAATATACTGAGACAAATATCCCGCATGGAAAAAGTAATTGTAATCAAGACGGACAACCACACATATCATAAAGAACGGAGTTGGTCTTTTTAAAGAAAATTTACCAATACACATAAGAAAAACGCATTGTCGGAATAATGGGCTGTCGGAGTAATGGGTTGTCGGAATAATGGGCTGTCGGAGTAATGGGCTGTCGAAATAGTGGGCTGTCGGAGTAATGGGCTGTCGGAATAATGGTTGTCGGACTAATGGGATGTCACCGTAATACATAAGGCATAAACCCTGTACATGTCGTATACAGGGCGTTTACTTCGTGCACAATATTTGGTGTGTACATTGGACCATATATAACCGGTGATACATTGAATGTACTTGGTTTACATTTCCTATACACTTTATACATTGGGTATATTTGGTGTACCTGGCTGCGACTGCAGAGGTCGCAATTTAAACAAAATTTAATGTGATTAGTTTGGACACAATATCTAAAATTGATGCAGCTCTGATACAGAATTTCACGAAACCTTTTCAGATAATAACTTAAGGACATACTTTATAGTTATGCATATCGACGGGAAATTGCGATTCAATTTTTTTTCTAGGAGTTACGCCCCTTTGAACTTATATACTTTAATGTACTACTGCAACAGTTTGTCATCGCAACTCCTCTCAAATCACACAACAGAATTTCAAGAAACCTTTTCAGATAATAAGGACATACTATGTAGTTGTGCATATTGACTGGAAATTGGGATTCAATTTTTTTTCTAGGAGTTACGCCCCTTTGAACTTATTTGCTTCAATATACTACTGCAACAGTTTGTCATTGCAACTCCTCTCAAACCACACAACAGAATTTCACAAAACCTTTTCAGATAATAAGGACATACTTTGTAGTTGTGCATATTGACGGGAAATTTCGATTCAATTTTTTTCTAGGAGTAACGCCCCTTTGAACTTATTTGCTTCAATGTACTACTGCAACAGTTTGTCATCGCAACTCCTCTCAAACCACAAAACAGAATTTCACGAAACCTTTTCAGATAATAAGAACATACTTTGTAGTTGTGCATATCGACGGGAAAGTGCGATTCAATTTTTTTTCTAGGAGTTACGCCCCTTTGAACTTATTTGCTTCAATGTACTTCTGCAACAGTTTGTCATCAAGAAGTTTTCAGTTTTGATTTTGATTTAGGTGCATTACCACCAAATCATGGAACGTCACATCTGGTTGCATACAAAAGTAGGTCTAAAAAAATATTCCCTTGAATTTGACCGTTGTAGGTAATTAATCTTACATTTTATTGCAGTAAAACTATTTCTGTGTCATAAACATATGTCTTTGGTATTTCAAAGCACCATTATTTTTTATTTGTGATTTCTATAGAAAATGTTGTCATCTTGAGGTTACATGGTGACTAAACCTTGTACACAGATAGAATTAAAGAACCTTAGTGAGCACGCTCACATACCCCACGTCCCCACATGTCATTGGAGAAATTAAATAAGTGTAAGAAAAAAAAATTGTATAAGAAAAATTAATTTCCTGCCAATATGCACATCTTAATAGTATGTCCTTATTATCTACAAAATTTCATGAAATTCTGTTGTGTGGTTTCAGAGGAGTTAAGATGACAAACTGTTGCAGAAGTACATTGAGGCAAATAAGTTCAAAAGGGAATCGCAATTTCCCGTTGATCTGCACAACTTCATAGTATGTCCTTATTATCTGAACAGGTTTCGTGAAATTCTGTTGTGTGGTTTGAGAGGAGTTGCGATGACAAGAAACAGGACTGACGGACGGACTGACAGACGGACTGACGAGTCAAAAACATTATACCCTCCGCAACTCGTTGCGTGGGGTATAATAAGGGGAGAAATTTGATTGGTTAACTTCCAATGATGGTTATTTTCTTATATGCAATGGAATGTGATGTGAAACTTTTTCTATAGAACTGGACAGGATAAAACTTTACTCATGCCAAGTATTTCTTTATTTGAAACAAAGATAAATTCTGCACAATTTTTTGAAAAGTGCAAATTTAACAAAGACTAATAGGGGAAAATCAATGGTGGTATTACACCTAGAGCCTTTTTTCATAGTTTTTTCCATGAATTGTTGCTTGTGCTAAAAAATCTCAATTCCGTCCAGCAAGATTTGCAAGGATTGATGGTTTTTCTCCTCCATGTTGCTGTGCAAATTTCTCTAGATGCTGTTAACCTTGATTTGCTGGCTAAAAATCATTTCAAAATAACACTTCTTGTCAAAAAGCCTCATCTGTTGAATTTTCTTTTCTTTGTTTACATCAACCTTAAATGTGAACAAATAGTATAGCATTTATATTTAATATACTTGTCCGTGTAGGCCTTTGTAGGGAATAATGTTAAAATACCAATTTCGCTGCACCAGATGTGCAGATCAACAAATAGTTTTCATCAGTGATGTTTGAGGCCAAATTATTACCATGCAAAAAACATATATATTTTTTCTACCATGCATGACAAACATGTACATTTACAAATGTAATTTTAATACAATGGCATGCATTATCAATAAAATACTTTTTGGGGTTCTTTTTGTAAGGTATCCCTCTTTTCATTCACATTGACAAATGTAATTTTAATACAATGGCATGCATTATCAATAAAATACTTTTTGGGGTTCTTTTTGTAAGGTATCCCTCTTTTCATTCACATTGACAAATGTAATTTTAATACAATGGCATGCATTATCAATAAAATACTTTTTGGGGTTCTTTTTGTAAGGTATCCCTCTTTTCATTCACATTTATAACTTCATGTACAAAAAAATAATAAAGACAAAGTATAAAAGAGACTTTAATCAGTGCGGGGCCACTAGGATATTTGCCCACTTTGCACCAGCACTATGATGATTTCCTAGGCAGGGAATCGAACCCTGGTACACTGAAAAAGTCTCATAAATATACAATGATTATAATGGTAGCACAAATTTTTTGGGCAATATATACAATGGTTTACTTGAATGATCTGTTTGATATTCTAAAAACTTGGATCATAATTTCAAAAATCTAAAATTTGAAAACTTTAATTAATAATCTAATTGATTTAAATTTTATACAAACCCGACTATACACAAGTTACTGTAAATTCATTTGCATTTTTTCCCCATTTAACCATATGCTCCGCAGTGCCCAGCTTTATATGACCGCAGAGGTCCAACCATGAACAGTTGGGGCAAGTATTAACACAACAATTAAGCTTGATATAGCTCTGAATTTGGATTGTGATTAAATAGTTGACACAACATAGGTTTCTATCACAGAATGAATTTTGTCTAAGATCTTAAACTTCGAAACTTCGAAACTTCAAAATTTTAAATTATGGTCCAATACCCACAATCTAATTACATGGTTAGATTCAGCATATCATAGAACCCCAAAATTCAATTTCTGATGAAATCAAATAACGTACAATTTTACACCCTTTAGATGTTTCGATCTCAATGTGGAGCAATTTAATTCTAACCGGGCCAAAATATTAAAAATCTAAATACATGGTTAGATTCAGCATATTGAAAAACCCCATACATGTATATTCTATTTTTGTTGAAGTTAAAGTGACATCCAGCGCATAATGAACATGATGAAATCCAAAATCAACACTTGTATTAACTATAAAGTTCTAAAAACATCTTAAACCCTTGAAAAACACCCTATAAAATTACAAGATTTATTTTGTTCTATTGTCATTCTCTTACCCAGTTCAAACCCTACCTTTGATAAACATCATTCTCCCATCAACTTTTTTTATGCAGACACCACTGTATTGATCTGAATCATGCATCTGATGAGTAAAAACCCCTACAAAAGAGTTTTAAATGTTTTTTTATTTTTGTGCTTTAACACCACTATCTCAGGTTAGAGAGAGGGTTTAAAATTTGGATCCATCAAATACGTTTAACCTAACTGCAGTTATACTATATGCACAATATGCCTGTCCCGACTCAGTATCTTAAGTGGTTGTACATGTAGCTTGTTAATCTTTTTATATTAGACTGGCAATAAGTTCTTCCTACCTGAATTGTTTCACATTAGTACTCATTGGGGCTTGAATGGAGAGTTGTCTTATTGGTAACGATAACACATCTTTTTGTGATTATATTCATGTACAATGTTATCAGATTATAACATGGTATTTTTCATATCGCATGTATTATCAGCCCTAGGTGCAATATCAGCCCAAAAGCCGCATGGCTCAAGGGCTGATATTGACCCAGGGCTGATAATACATGCGATAAGAAAAATGACATGTTATGATCTTTTTATCATATGCTTCAACAATGGAGAATAATAACGGCTAAAATCATAATTAATCATTTTACGTGGTTACCAGATAGAGTTCAAAGAGTGAAAAGATTACGGACGTCGGACTCATAATTAAGTTCATTCGATATGAATACTTTCGATCATCTGCTCAACAGAGAAGAAAAATATTTTGTTATAGATGAATCGACAAAATATATAATTAAACAATATACATAATTAACATTGTTTGAAGGTCAACTTTTTTAAGCAACTTTCTAAATTAATATGTTTGAAACTGTTTTAAAAATGCAATTATTTTTAATAATTTGTTTGTTTCTTTTTTTTCTAATTATTTTACACAATATATTCTCAAGTATCCAAATATTGTTTTGTACACTTCTTTGTAAATTGATGTGTTTTCACTGAAAACGTTGCATTGAGGTGTATTTTCCGGAATTTTCCGAGTATCACCGGAATGCCATGCGATAATGTTACGGAAAGGCATGCGATAACAATCGAAGCAAATGATAAACTTTTCATATCAGCCCGCCAAGCACCAATCGAAAAATATGGAATTTACGTTAATTAAATGCTATTATCACACAGTAAAAATGATATGTTATTTAGTCTGAGTATATGCTAAATATATATATTTCATGTATTTTTGATCTTATTACATTACCTTTGTGTTAAATCAAATCAGAAGAGGGGGACTTGAAAGTACATGTAATCCATGGCTAACAAAGATGCAGCAATATGGATGATTTTGAAAATTAAGCATGGGATCATGTAAAATGGCAATATTTACAATTGTATCTACACTCTTGTCAGAGTCTGTATAAGAATTGTGAAAGTATAAACTAGAGGCTCCAAAGAGCCTGTGTCGCTCACCTTGGTCTATAGAGTGAATATTAAACAAAGGACGCATTTGAATTCATGACAAAATTGTGTTTTGGTGATGGTGATGTGTTTGTATATCTTACTTTACTGAACATTATTGCTGCTTACAATTATTCTATCTATATTGAACTTGGCCTAAGAGCTTCAGTGGAAAATGTTAGTTAAAATTTACAAATTTTATGAAAATTGTTAAAAATTGACTATAAAGGGCAATAACTCCTTATGGGGTCAATTGACCATTTAGGTCATGTTGACTTATTTTTAGGTGTTACTTTGCTGTACATTGTTTCCCTTTACAGTTCATCTCTATCTATAATAATATTCAAGATAATAACAAAAAACGGCAAAATTTCCTTAAAATGACTAATTCAGGGGCAGCAACCTAACAGCAGTTTGTCCAATCCATCTGAAAATTTCATGGCAAATAGATCTTGACCTGATTAACAATTTTACTCCCTGTTAGATTTGCTCTAAATGCTTTGGTTTTTGAGTTATAAGCCAAAAACTGCATTTTACCCCTATGTTCTATTTTTAGCCATGGCGGCCATCTTTGTTGGTTGGCCGGGTCACGCCACACAATTTTTAAACTAGATACCCCAATGATGATTGCCGCCAAGATTGTTTAAATTTGGCCTGGTAGTTTCAGAGGAGAAGATTTTTGTAAAAGATTACCAAGATTTACGAAAAATGGTTAAAAATTGACTATAAAGGACAATAACTCCTAAAGTGGTCAACTGACCATTTTGGTTATGTTGACTTATTTGTTGATTTTACTTTGCTGAACATTATTGCTGTTTACAGTTTATCTCTATCTATAATAATATTCAAGATAATAACAAAAAACAGCAAAATTTCCCTAAAATTACCAATACAGGGGCAGCAACCCAACAACAGGTTGTCCGATTCATCTGAAAATTTCAGGGCAGTTAGATCTTGACCTGATGAACATTTTTACCCCATGTCAGATTTGCTCTAAATGCTTTGGTTTTTGAGTTATAAGCCAAAAACTGCATTTTACCGCTATGTTCTATTTTTAGACGTGGCGGCCATCTTGGTTGGTTGGCGGGGTCACCGGACACAATTATTAAACTAGATACCCCAATGATGATTATGGCCAAGTTTGGATTAATTTGGCCCAGCAGTTTCAGAGGAGAAGATTTTTGTAAAAGTTAACGACGACGGACGACGACGGACGCCAAATGATGAGAAAAGCTCACTTGGCCCTTTGGGCCAGGTGAGCTAAAAATGAAGTAAGGCTACTCTATTCTGACATGATATTGGGGGATTATCTAAAAATAATATATATTAAGAAATACTTTATCATGTTTATTGTAGTTTTAACATTGGTAGGCATTATAATATATTCATGATTATTTTTGCACAAGCAAAAGTGAAGGACCAGTTTAAAGTTCACAAAATGGTGTCTTGCATTTTGTCAATTTTGAAAAACAAAGAATTTAGTATTTCCATCAATTTTGTTCATTAAACATAGTAAAATGATGTCCATCTATAATAAAGCAGGTGTAATGGATAATCAGCAGTACCAAGAAATACTTACAAAGGTTTTGTTGAAAAAAAGTACGATGATTTTTACTAGTTCACATTTTAGAAAGATTTAAATAACCATAAATTGAAAGACTGCAAACTTCTATGAAATATGTTGAAGTTCTTCTATCAAAATAAAATCTATTCGATATTAAAGATTTTTTTCATTCTCAGAGTGCATCTTACAATTCAAAGTAGTAGATAGATTTGATAAGAACACATATTCTTCTATTTGTCTTTTAGTTTCTAAGCAAAAGGGATCTGCAAAATGATATTATTATCTCGCAATTTCAACAAATACATTACTATTTACTTTACCTAAGATGGGATGAATTAGATGCACTCAACATTTGTTTTTGGATTTGATATATATTTTGTAATAAAAGTGTTTAGGCCTGTCTTTCGTTTTTGTTAAAATGCTTTTTCCATATGGGTTTTTGTGTTTCTGTATTACATATGACGTAGCTCTGTACTTATACATTCTGTCAGAGAGTTACTTTTCTATGAATATGTTCTATGACTTGTTTTTTTACTGTTACGAATCACAGTTAATGACTAAACTCAACAAAGACCCATCGAAATTTATTTGATAAATTCAACAACACTTACCGTTATCTTGATGATATTTTTTCATTAAATAATCAAGAATTTTCTCAATATACTGCTGAAATTTACCCTAAGGATCTTACTTTAAATAAATCAAATTTATTCGGTAATAACTGTCCTTTCCTGGATTTAGATATTTCGGTTTTAAACAGGAAACTACACTCTAAAATTTACAACACAAGAGACGACTTTTCTTTCCCTATTGTTATTTTTTCATTTTTAAATGGTGATGTTCCTTTGGCACCATCTTACCGTGTTTATATTTCACAACTTGTTTGTTATGCCCATGTCTGTTATGACGTTTTTAATTTTAACAAACGCAACCTATGTATTACTGGTAAATTATTAAAACCAGGGATATCATGGATATCTTTACCATAAATTACTTAAAACCTTTACTGAATTTTTCCATAGACATGATAGATATAAAGATTTGTTTTGAAGCTTGATTGTACCTGTAGCAAACTTATTTCATACCGGATAGCACATCCTCATTTTTACGGAAATGTTGTTAACAGTGCCCAGAAATTTAGAAATGATCCATGTAAACTTGTCGCTCCCTTAAATAACTTATTCTAAAAGGTTACCAATTCAACACTGTAATAAGATCATTGAACATTGTTTTATTGGTATAAATATTGATTTTGATATCAGTAGATTAAAAGATTAACTAAATATTACTGGTATGTTATATACATACATGTATACATATTCATGGATCTACAATCTGTCGATACCTGTAACTTGGCATTGCACAAGGTCATGTTTTTCTCTGGCTGTTTAAGACGTCTTTACACTAAATCCATTGGATGTTGGATGTGTACAGATTGATTGTTTAGTCTTAGTTGCATGATTTTTTATTAGTTGTTAATGGCTTTGAACTAGCTGTGTCAGATAACTGTGAGTACTCTCGAGCTCACATCTGTTCATTGTGTCTTTTTGTGTCGGGATGTTTAAGTACCCAGCCACGTCCACTTGTATTTTTTGTCTATCTGACAAGTTAATAAAATTGAGAATGGAAATGGAGAATGTGTCAAAGAGACAACAACCTGACCTTGGATAAAAACAACAGCAGAAGCTCACCAACAGGTCTTCACTGTATCGAAAAATTCCCGCACCCAGAGGTGTCCTTCAGCTGGCCCCTAAAAAAATATATATACTAGTTCAGTGATAATGAATGCCATACTAATTTCCAAATTGTACACAAGATCTAAAATTAAAATGATACAAGACTTGGGATAAGCCAAAAATGTGGCGGGGTTTAACATGTTTGTGAGATCTAAACCCTCCCCCGGGCCCTATACCTCTAGCCCATGTAGAAAAGTAAACGCATAACAATACGTAAGCCTTTATCAACTGATTTTTATAGGTCCTTCTTATGTTGTACTGTTATACCACTGTCCCAGCTGGTTAGGGGAGGGTTGGGATCCAGCTTACACGTTTAACCCCGCCACATTATTTATGTACAAAAAATGTATGTACCTGTACCAAGTCAGGAGCCTGTAATTCAGTAGTTCGTTTGTCTATGTGTTATATGTACATGTACATGTACATATTTGTTTTTCATTAATTTTTTTACATAAATAAGGCCGTTATTTTTCTCCTTTGGATTGATTTACATTGTCTTTTCTTGGCCTTTTATAGCTGACTATGCAGTATGGGCTTTGCTCATTGTTGAAGGCCGTACGATTACCTACAATGTATAGTTGTTAATGTTTGTGTCATTTTGATCTTTTGTGGATAGTTGTCTCATTGGCAATAATATCACATCTTCTTTTTTATATGACATCATTTAACTAGAGGCTTTAAAGAGCCTGTGTCGCTCACCTTGTTCTATGTGCATATTAATTAAAGGACACAGATGGATTCATGAGCAAATAGTGTTTTGGTGATGCGATGTGTTTGAAGATCTTACTTTATTGAACATTCTTGCTACTTACAATTTTCTCTATCTTTAATAAACTTGGCCCTTTCCAAAAATTACTGTTAATTTAAAAGTTATCATGTACATATTTTTAAATTACTGTACAATATCTAAGATACAAGGTATACAGAAAAAGGAAAACAATTTTGGACATTGAACGAGTTACCAAGGCAACAAATCATGACTTAATTTGCATCATGTGCATAATTTGTAAAATTTCTTGATTTTCTTTGTTGTTCTTCAAATTTTTAAGTATATTTTAGATTGAAAAGGAAGTGCCAACCTAAGAAACAACTTTGGTGATATTTTGTTAATAGCATAAAAGTTGTAATAAAGCATCTGTTAAATTATTATGATTATTTTGTTGTTTCTTGGCTGATATGTTTTCACAACAGATACATTGTATAAAGATAGCAAACTGTATAAACTCTGTATTTTTCATCGTTTTTGTGAAAACAGTATATATAATACCTAATTGTGACATCATCACATAAAAATCTTCATGTTTTTCATGTTTTTGTTGATATTTCTTGATCCTAATATGCATTTTTAAACAGTATGTGCCAATTTGAAAAAAGTTATTTAAAATTTGTTTTGGCCTTAACCAGGCCGAGGTATTTCTTAGTACTGCTGATTATCAATTTCACCTGCTTTATTATAGATGGACATCATTTTACTATGTTTAATAAACCCTACTAATTTACCCAACTTACCGAATTAAAGCAAGACAATCATAAGTCATGTAAGTATCTGAGATGTTCCTTAATGTTTAGAATAAAAAGATTGACGTGAGGGTAATGCTCTGAGCCCTCGGTATAAGTCTACAGATTGCTCTAAAGCAATTGTATACCAAAAATTGTTGAAAATTGACTATAAAGGTCAATAACTTCTTTAGGGGTCACTTGACCATTTTAGTCATGCTGACTGATTTGTAGATCTTACTTTGCTGAACATAATTGCTTTTACAGGCTATCTCTATCTATGACATGTATGATACTTTTCAAGATAATAACCAAAAACGGCAAAATTTCCTTAAAATTACTAATTCAGCCCAGGGGCAACCCAACAACCAGGTGTCAGATTCCCCTGAATATTTCAGGACAGATAAATCTTAGCTTGATAAACAATTTTAACCGTGTCAGATTTACTCATAAAAGCTTTGGTTTCAGAGTTAAAAGCCAAAATCTACATTTTCCCCTTATGTTCTATTTTTAGCTATGGTGCCCATCTTGGTTGGTTGCCCGGGTCAATGGACACATTTCTTAAACAAGATACCCTAATGATGATTGTGGCCAAGTTTGGTTAGATTTTTGTAAATTAAAAATTTTTGTAAATTAAAAATTAAAAGTTAATAATATATGTCATGTATGTAAACATGGTTAAAGACAATGGACGATGAAGACTGACGTGAAAAGATGAGAAAAGCTCACTTGGCCCTATGGGGCAGGTAAGCAAATCAGACATGGAGTCTATCCATGCTAAAATTTTACAAACATGCCTATCGGAAACACTTGCAATATTGGAAAAATCATGGTGTATGCAATTTTATCCCCACCAACATGACCAATGCAATGTCTAAAGGGAAACAAACAGGAAGAAACCTATCAAAAAATCAACAGACCATTTATACAGCCACCAGTTGAAAGAAGTTCAGGCTGACAAAATATTATTCGTACGAAAAGAAAATTCGCAAAAGAATCCATCTACCATTTTGTCTTACATGTCTTAGTACTAACACGAATAAATAGAACAATTTTTTTTATACAAAGAAGGGCTGCAAGGTATGTGACAACTGCTAGACATGATGGACTCCCTACAATAACTAAGAAAGGAAACCAGACTTGTTATGTTTTACAAAAATGACAGAAACATGTTTGAAAATATATATCATGAATATCTGAAGAAGCCATTTGCGCCAAGGAATAAATGAATAAACAGAAAAAACATAATGTACATCTAAAACTTAAAAGACAACCAAGTAACACACTCGCATATGCATATTGATGTCCTTCATGCCACAGATCCTTGAGTTTAAGTTGTACATTGTATATCATAAGAAGACCATAAGAATGATCCAGGGGAGGATCCAGCAATTTAAAAAAAAGGGGGGGGGGGTATTCCAACAATAATTATGTCCCCATTTAAAGCTTCAAACTCCCCTGGATCCGCCAATGTGATCTACCACCAGATATGCAACAGGCAGACAGACACCAGACGGCTGATGCATCCAAAAGGTCAAAGTGGCAATTTTTAAAGCTCAAATTTCACAAGTATATCAATTTCACTGGATCTCATCACCTGACTAAACAATCGTCTTGTTAAACAGAAAACAAATATAAAATATCTTAAATCTTTGACTTGTTGAAGAAGGAGTATATTTCTTTATTTACATGCATGATTTATAATTTAAATATCCGACAAAACAGTCAGAAGCAAGCTTCCGTACAACCAACATGCATGAGTAACGAATAAACAATAAAAAGATAAAAAAAAACCCTTTTTTCTTCAATCCATCAAAAATACATCTATCTGCAACAATACGTTAAAATTCAGTTGAAAGATTGACATATAAAATAATGATTATATAACGGAACGATTTTACCTGCAAGCTGCCATTTTGTCCTATTTAATCGAAGCGAATGAATCCAAAGGTGTTCCGAATAAGATCTTCGAAAGAATATATGTGAAATTTCAGACGTGCTACTCATATATATGTCGAATATTTTTTCTATTTCTTACAATTTCTTGGAGAAAATTAATCGAAAACTGCAGAAAGTTCCCACCACTTTACTCAAATAATAATATAAGTGATATATATCAGTTTTTTTGGTGGAAAACCAAAAAAGGCGAATTAGCCCAAACGCCCGTTTATAACTCCAGCTAGATATGCACTTTACAGACGGTCATATTTCATAAACCGATAATTGTTCAAATAGTTGTCCGATTTAAATGTTTGGAAGCGTTTTGGGGAGATATTATCTAGCTGTATATCATATTAAAACCACAAAATGATAACATTAACATAACAGGTTGAAATTAGTACAAACCTTTGGGCGAATTTTTTTCAATTACCCCAAAGAATTTATTACCCCAAAGGTACCAATTTTACATATAAACGGACACCAACAATCTATATTTCGATTATATAAACGAGTCTAAATTGAAAACTACATTCAAACCTATGATTGCGTTGGATAAAAACTGCAATTCTTATATGTGTGCTGGATATTGAAGGTTATTAAGCTCAATTCATTGATTATTTTGGCACTGTGTGTATTCAAAGTGGAATACATATATTATAGACTTAGGTAGGATATTTGATCATGCAATTTTATCGTAGTAACAGAAAGAAACAAGAATGTCTAAGTCATGAATACAAATTGTGGATCTTAATTGTACTCGTCACAACTTCATTAAATATATAATCATGATAATGTACAGTTCAATATAAACACCTGCATACCTATAATTTGTTTTTCTTACCATATTTATAACTTTTCCAGAATTTATAACTTCAATTTGATATATAAACTTTTTCCCGTAGATAATGAGAAATGGAGAAGACGGAAGAAAATATGCCACAAAGAAAAGATAGTGTGGATGACCTGATAATGATGATGAGGTAATTTTTTCAATATTTAAAATGAGTAGGTGAAAAAAAGGTGTTGCAAAGGTTTGGTAAGACATTTTCTGCTGTTTGACAGAATCCACCTATAACTAGACGTACATAATCCATTACAATACAATTTAAAAGTAATGTCGCTCGCCTTGATCAATGTGCATTTCCGGAGCACCTGAGATCACCTAGTGTTTCGTGGGGTTAATGTTGCTCAGTCTTTGGTTTTCTATGTTGTTTCTTGTGTGCTGTTATTTGTCTGTTTGTCTTAATGTTTTCATATTAAGCCATGACGTTGTCAGTTTATTTTCGATTTATGCATTTGACTGTTCCTCTGGTATCTTTTGCCCCTCTTTTTTCAACAAAGGATACTCTCCAACATTAATATTGAAAATTATAGAATTCATGACAAAAATCTATGTTTTCTTTGATCTTGTATTGCTGATATCTATCTGTTAAGCTTTTCACTATCTTTTTTAGTTTTTGCTCAAAACACAAATTAGGGTTTAAAATAATCCTTATTTGAAGGCATTCACTCCTATAAAGAGTGACAGTCTATTAACGATATCGACAAACTTTGACTTGTCAGTAGATCTTTCCTTGCTTATAATTTTTACTTATTTAAGTTTCGATTATATATTATAATTTTTATACGACCGCAAAAAGTTTAATTTTTTGGTCGTATATTGGTATCACGTTGGCGTCATCATCTGCGTCGATGTCGTCGTCTGAATACTTTTAGTTTTTGCACTCTAACTTTAAAAGTGAAAAGAAATCTTTGAAATTTTAACACATGGTTTATGACCACAATAGGAAGGTGGGGATTGATTTTGGGAGTTTGGTCCCAACATTTTAGGAATTAGGGGCCAAAAAGGGCCCAAATAATCATTTTCTCGGTTTTCGCACTATAACTTTAGTTTAAGTAAAAAGAATATATGAAATTTTGACACAAGGTTCATGACTATAGAAGGGAGGTTGGGATTGATTTTGGGAGTTTTGGTTCAAACAGTTTAGGATTTAGGGGCCAAAAAAGGGCCCAAATAAGCATTATTCTTGGTTTTCCCACAATAACTTTAGTATAAGTAAATAGAAATCAATGAAATTTAAACACAAGGTTTATGACCACAAAAGGAAGGTTGGGATTGATTTTGGGAGTTGAGGTCCCAATAGTTTAGGGATTAGGGGCCAAAAAGGGGCCCAAATAAGCATTATTCTTGGTTTCAGCACCATAACTTTAGTATAAGTAAATAGAAATCTATGAAATTTAAACATAAGGTTTATGACCATAAAAGGAAGGTTGGGTTTGTTTTTGGAAGTTTTGGTCCCAACAGTTTAGGAATAAGGGGCCCAAAGGGTCCAAAATTGAACTTTGTCTGATTTCATCAAAAATTGAATAATTGGTGTTCTTTGATATGCCGAATCTAACTGTGTATGTAGATTCTTAAATTTTGGTCCCATTTTCACATTGGTCTACATTACCTTAAGGTCCAAAGGGTCCAAAATTAAACTTAGTTTGATTTTAACAAAAATTGAATTCTTGGGCTTTTTTTATATGCTGAATCTAAACATGTACTTAGATTTTTGATTATGGGCCCAGTGTTCAAGTTGGTTCAAATCAGGATCCAAAATTATTATATGAAGTATTGTGCAATAGTAAGAAATTTTCAATTGCACAGTATTCAGCAAAAGCAAGAAATCTTCAATTGTGCAGTATTGTGCAATTGCAAGAAATTTTCAATTGCACAGTATTGCGCAATAGCAAGAAATCTTTCGCATAGTATTGTGCAATAGCAAATATTTTCAATTACACAGTATTGCGCAATAGCAAGAAATATCTAATTGCACACTATTGTGAAATAGCAAGAAATTTTCAATTAGAGTTATCTTTCTTTGTCCAGAATAGTAGTTGAATCAACATAAATCATTGTTTTATACAATATACAATGTATATTCACTTTTACTACCAACTGATAAATTAAAACAATCTTTACCATTCAGTGATAACAAGCACTTTATTTTACATTTTAATATTTTAAGATGTATTTAAATGAGTAGTAAGTGTTGCAAACTCCATTAGAAATTTGAATTGAGATCAGTTTTGGAAAAAGGGAAAGGGGGATGTGAAAAAAAATGGGGGGGGGGGTTTCTTCAAACATTTTTTTGAGAGGATTAATATTCAACAGCATAGTGAATTTCTCAAAGGCAAAAAAAAAATTTTAAGTTCATTAGACCACATTCATTCTGTGTCAGAAACCTATGCTGTGTCAACTATTTAATCACAATCCAAATTTAGAGCTGAATCCAGCTTGAATGTTGTGTCCATACTTGCCCCAACCGTTCAGGGTTCGACCTCTGCGGTCGTATAAAGCTGCGCCCTGCGGAGCATCTGGTTAAGATATGTGTGACAAAAAACGCAAAACAAACTTTTCTCTGTTTATACCGGTTTTCGAAATAAAAGACAAAATTTGAATTCGAATTTTAATTTTACCCCTTTGTTCTTTTTGAAGCCATGTCGGCCATATTGGTTGGCAGGCGAGATCATCGGAAAAATGTGTATGCCTGAATCGTAGTGGAGGAGGTTCCGTCTGTCCGTCTGTCCGTATGTCCCAAATTTGGTTTCTCTTCTTTAACTTTAGTTTGCTTCAATTAAATATTATGAAACTAATAAATAATGCAAATAACCATAAGACACCAATCAAGTTTGAATTTGGGCATCGTTACTTGTACCACTCTAGAGTTATGCTCATTTACAAATGTAAAATTGATGAATTTTTCGTTTTCATTATGTAACTTTAGTTTACCTCATACAAATGTTATGAAGCTTATACACAATGCTTATTACCACAAAACACAGATCGAGTTTGAATTTCGCGGTAGCGCCACTTTAATCTTTCTAGTCTAAGAGTTAAGCCTGTTTACAAATGGTAGAAAATGCTGAATTTTTCGTTTCCGTTCTCTAACTTTATTAGATTTTACTCAAACATGTCAAAGCAAACACGATTTATCAAAAAAAAAAGATATTGTGCTGATTTATAAAACTAGCACAGGATAACAGATGATCAAATGTTTTTTTACTTACATTATATTCAATGTTCAAGAAAGCAGAATACATTTATATTATGTATTTTAATTGTTTTTTGTAATATCAACATTTTCCATTAAAGAGAGTTATATGTTTACATAATCTTTTGAATTCTTTAAGATTAGATGAAATAGACATAATCTAAATGCGTTATGTTTCTGTAAAACAACATATTATATGTGTTGTGATTTTTGTTCAAAAGCCACGAAGAAGGAACAGTCGAATAAGCTTCTTTTCTCAAGCAATTATTAACTAAGCCCTCTTGGACAGTGACAACGCCAATTTCTTTAGTGGTTTAAAATTGTTAAATAACAAAAATGCCAAACTACAAGGAAAATTCGAAAAAAGTCCGTAATAAAATGGCAAAATCAAAAACTCTAACACTTAAAACGAATGGACAACAACTGTCATATTCCTGACAGGCATTTTCTTATGTAGAAAATGGTAGATTATTTCTACTACTTGTACATATTTTGTCAATGCGATTTACTGTATATTTGATGGTACCACTACTCCGAGACAGCATCAGCAACTTTTGCTATTCATTTATCACCTGTCATGCGAACCAAAACTTCTCTGTATTAAAAATTGACAACATATTTAAACACCAATGTATGGTTGTGGACCCAATATATACCATCAGATACGAATATCAGTTCATATGTTCTGTATTCATATTAATACATAGAAAGGTTTGACCGAAATACAACAACAAAAAACTATCAACTCTTTACTATAACAAAATACACAAATTGGCAGTAAAAAGATATGAACATAATTGATCTAGAATCGAACTTTAAATAATACTTTCTAATAGTTTCTATGTGATTATTTATCAATTATTTAACACAGACAACAAATTTATATGTATCCGTATAAAACATTTCTAGGTTTTCTATTTTGACAATTTACGGTATATTAAGTTACAATATTTATTTAGTAAAAAACCATACCCTCCCCCTTAATTTTTTAAGGTCGCACCCTTACATAAATAAATGGTCAAGATTTACGTGTTATAGTTTACCAAGAACTTTTATCAATTAGATATATTCTTTGACTAATATATATCAATCAAATCGTATTTTGGGACCATCATATTCTAATTTAGCTTCAAAAACGTATGACTTCGAAAGAAGCTGCAAGCACAAATAAGGAATCTGTTCCACTAGGGACAGTAATATCTAAAACAAAATGCTCACATACAGAAACGTTTTGGTTTCCAATAAGTTACGATTACCAACTTCGAACCAATATACCGATTATAATTCAATGAGTTTCATCAATTTATTTTTTTAAATATTTTTGAAAATGTCTTTTTGAAGAGTTCTAGATCTTTTTATTTTTCTTCCTTTCGTGTTAGTGAGTTAATGTTATTTTGCCGCTAGATTCATGTACACTTTTGTTCGCCGTTTCAGAATCTAATGCATCCTGGGTAATGTTTCCAAAAGTGTACACCAAAACGTGATTGGTTTATAACGTTCTAAACCATGGAAATTCAGCCAATGACGTAACGTTATGTTCATTTTGGTGTACGAACAATGAGATTATCCATAGTCCTTTAAATTCTGAAGCGGCGACCTTTTCCTGCCAGGATGCTACTTTTGTCAAAATTTTCTCCGCTTCACGCCACTTAATTTTTATAATGTTAAAAAAAAGAAACGATCCTTATATACCTGTTTAGTGACGAATGCATGGGAAGGTCAACTATCCGTATATATATATGAGACGAGTTGATCTGATCGGCCGTGTGAACCTAATTTTACATTTATAAACAAAGAAAATAAAGTTCCTATAGGCATAAGAATGTGAATCAGATTTGGCAAATTTCAGCTTTTTATTGCTCCGCCTGGGTAAGAAAAATATAAAATTCACTATCACACCAACCTTGCACCAAAAAGATTCCATTTTATTGACGATGTGTGAACAAAACAAACAGACATAATAGGTGATATATTGAAAAATAGGGGTACATGAGACGAGTTGTATATACATAATGTACACAGCCATGTATCACTATCACTGCTGATGATCCGATGGATAAATCTGTTGTAGAGTTGTCCACCCGTTTTTCCTCGTTTTCTACGCTGTCTTTCTGAGCTCTAACCATCTTGCTAAACAATCCAACTGCTTTATTTCCATGTAGATATTTTACATCTACAATTTTACTCAGACCTGCTGTGAACTACTGAATATAACCAAATAAACGGGGAACGTGTTCATTTGACATAGATAATGACCCATCTTACATATAACGGTATAAAGAGTGATTGCTCAAGAACGGTAAAAGTGACACCACGAAAATTAGCACTTCATCTGTGTTTTATGGAAATGCTATTCATAAAATTTGGTTGAGGCAAAATAAAATTAGAGAATGGAAACTAATTGATAGGACGTACGAATTCGTATTTAAGGACGGACAAGGGTAACACTTCTTATAAGGTTATGCCTCCTTCCGCTGCAGCGATCGGGTTTGAGTCGTGCTAGAGTCGTTAAGGAGTCGTGAATAGTCGGGTTAAGGTTGAGTACAGTCGGATAGAAGTCGGGTAGGTGTCGTTAAAAGGCTCGATCAAAATTTGGTCACGCTTGGTCGTGGAAATTTGGACTTTCAGGATCATCGAGTTGATCTGATCGGCCGTGTGAACCTAATTTTACATTTATAAACAAAGAAAATAAAGTTCCTATAGGCATAAGAATGTGAATCAGATTTGGCAAATTTCAGCTTTTTATTGCTCCGCCTGGGTAAGAAAAATATAAAATTCACTATCACACCAACCTTGCACCAAAAAGATTCCATTTTATTGACGATGTGTGAACAAAACAAACAGACATAATAGGTGATATATTGAAAAATAGGGGTACAGCAGTCAACATTGTGTTGTCTAATCACTATAAAAACAAACAAATATGTACGCAAACATTTACTATGGCACCATAACATGATTGTTGGTTGCTTTACGCCCCATAACACAATGACGGGATGTATATGTACTGAGCAACGTCATATGCATCAAAGAATCACAATAAGTACTTTTAAAACGATGTCATTTAATTTCGTAGAAAGCGATACAAAAAAATGTCAACCCATATCTCTGGCATTGTTCTTAATGTCATCATAGAAATATGCTGTTTTCAATTTACGAATTTTTTAAAACAATTAAAGAAAAATTAAAAAAATACTGAAACTTTCAAATTTTTTAAATAACATGTTTAATTTACTGTTGTCCCAATTCGAATGCAAATTTACAATACACACCTTAAATTACGAGACATCTGCGATTCCGCGCACAATCCAAACCATCAATCGTTCAAATGATTTTCCATCATTTCTGACGTTCCAATTCGAAATTAACGTTGCACACATTATTGATTACAATACGAATTCTAATTTTTCGCAATATATGATGCTAATTACATATTTATATTTTAACATGATTGTCTATATATACAATGTTTTTATATCATTTTCCTTGGTTTAATACATTCGAAGTATTTCTTTCAGTGATATAAAAGAATGGACAAGAGACCTAGTTCACACGTTTGATTTGAGGATTGGTTCGTACATTTTTGTGTTTTCTTCCTGAATTTTTGTTTTTTAATGAGTTAGAAATTGAAAGAAACTCTTCAAATTGACAAATGTAAAACTTTTTAACGAGAAAACTAACGGCCTAATTTACGTACAAAACAATGACCGAGAAACAAATAATTAAGTAAGACATAAACATCTAAGTTGTATGTTCTTGACTTTAAAAAAGGATCATACAGAATGAAGGCGTCAAGAACCCATTTATATTTGAAAAGAAAAATATACCGCAACCTTTGTACGGGTTGATCATGGTGCCATAAAAAAAAGCATAACATTTGTTTATAGCTCATTTCTAGTAATTAGTCGTCGTTTTCAGAATATTTTCTTTTTATATGTAAATTATTGCTTTCAAACGTTTTCTTTCCAGCCCGTGTCAAAACAAATTGCGCGGTCAAAGCAGATGAAATTCTCAAAGAACCTGAAGAAATAAAGTGCAAGGAAAAAGAAAGTATTCGGGCTAATGAGTTTTCAATGGTAAAACCAGATATATAAATGTCTTATTAATAAAAAAGAATAACTGTAGTTCAATGGTGAGGTTGTGCCTACCGAAACTGTCCTCTTAAGTCCGTATCAGAGTTACTATATATAACAAAAACAATGCCATGCAAAGAGTAAACATATTTTAGGTTGAGGGTAAAGTGCATTCTGAGCAACTGTGTTCATCTGTGGTGATTGTTAGTGATTGTATTGTGATTTGTTGACCGTTCTTTCTATCATTACGCGATTTCCTTAAAAGATATATTTTTGACTTCCCAATATAGATGATCGCTACCTCTTTGGTATACGGATCTCATTTTACACTGGTTCGCCGTTAAATCGCCCATTTTATGATGCTAATTTGTCCCACCGTGAGAAGGCAAAATTGTTTTATAATAGCACATAACTTCCAAAAGTACTTGGGACAGGACAATTATTTACACGGTTTTCTGTATACTATGATCATACATATTCTATAAATTAAATGTATTTCCTATTAACTATCAATTCCAAGTTCACTATCCACGGCGGTAACTGATGTGGTCGCTGATATATTATATAAAGACTATATCAGTGACCGCCGTGAATAGTAAACTCGGAATTGATGGTAAATAGCATATACACTTTATTTTAAGTATATGTATGTTCATAGTATACAGAAAAACAAAAAACAAGCAATAACTGACTTTGGAAAAAGAGGGAGAGGGCACCCGCAGGCTAAGACTTTTGATACCTTTCCTTAAATTAGCCAGTCATAAAATATTTTACAGATATTCACCCTACAACAGTTTACATACTTTCAACCACTCACTGAATGCCCTTGATTTTGTGGGTGTGTTCTATTTCATTTCAATTTTAGGGCGCCTATTGATTCTATTCAAGAAATGTAAAAATAAAAAAAGAAGATGCGGTATGATTATTAATGACTAGAGACAACTCTCCACAAGAGACCAAAATGACACAGAAATTAACAACTATAGTACTATGTTCCAAGTCACGAATATGGCCATTGTTATATTATAGTTCGTTTCTGTGTGTATGACATTTTAACGTTGTGTCGTTTGTTCTCTCTTATTTTTTAGTGTAAATTCACATTGCGATAAGACGTGTCACGATACTTGTCTATCCCAAATTCATGTATTTGGTTTTGATGTTATATTTGCTATTCTCGTGGGATTTTGTCTGATGCTCGGTCCGTTTCTGTGTGTGTTACATTTTAGAGTTATGTCGTTGTTCTCCTCTTATATTTAATGCGTTCCCCTTGGTTTTGGTTTGTTGCCCCGATTTTTTGTTTTGTCCATGGATTTATGAGTTTTGAACAGCGGTATACTACTGTTGCCTTTATAGGTCACCTTACGGCAAGTTAGTTTTATAAGGTATATATTATCCGTTACATTTATTAACAACACCTTGTATAAAGATTCTTTTCGAAAATAAAAACAGTTAAATAGAACAAACAAAACTATCAATCACAAGGATATATGAAGGTCTTGATTTGAGGAGGAAGTCTACATAATGTCATTTCTGTGTGTCATAATTCTTTTCGCCAATTTGCTGTTTCTGTAAAATTCGTGTATTCGGTTTATGCATAAGAAAATTTCCACTTGGTATCATAATTTGAACAGGATAGATCTTTTTGTCTGTATCAACGACATATGTATGACGACACTACCACGTTCATCTCCCTTTCTTAGGCTGTCATATTACTGCAAAAATGATACCATTTATCAAAATTAAACCAAACGGGGGAGCACAGACCTATTTTAATTCTTCGTATTATTTGTATATTCGAGATATCGATCGCTAGAACTAGATTTTATCCTTTAAATATAGTGTAACTGTACAACAAAATATAAAAACATTAAAATTGAGAAAGGAAATGGTGAATGTGTCAAAGCGACAACAACCCGACCATTGAGCAGACAACAGCCGAAGGCCACCAATAGGTCTTCAATGTAGCGAGAATTCCCGCACCAGTAGGTGTCCTTCAGCTGGCCCCTAAAAATATGTATACTAGTACAGTGATAATGGACGTCATACTTAACTCCGAATTATACACAAGAAACTAAAATTAAAAATCATACAGACCAGAGGCTCCTGACTTAAGACAGGCGCAAAATTGTGGCGGGGTTTAAAATGTTTATGAGATCTCAACCCTCCCCCTATACCTCTAGCCAATGTAGAAAAGTAAACGCATAACAATACGCACATTAAAATTCAGTTCAAGAGAAGTCCGAGTCCGATGTCAAAAGATGTAACAAAAGAAAAGAAATAAAATGACAATAATACATAAATAACAACAGACTACTAGCAGTTAACTGACATGCTAGCTCCAGACCTCAATTAAACTGATTGAAAGATTATGTCTTCATCATATGAATATCAGGCACAATCCCTCCAGTTAGGGGTTAAGTATCATACTATCATAAAATATATGAGAATAACATAACCCGTGTCAAACCAACAACTGCTTTTTAGAAATAAATGTGTTTAGTTCCGATGCAAAGACCCTAAAAGTGAATCAATATTAAAGCCAAAATATACAATTTTTAATGACCTGACAACAGTATCGTAACTATATCCCTTTTTAATAAGTCTATTTAAAGGTTTTGTTAGTTTCTGAGGTGAATACTGACATTTTTCTGCTTTATAAAGAATATTTCCATAAAAAAATGGATGTGAAATACCAGAACGTATAAGATGTCTGTATGTTGAGTTATATCTAGGAAATATTTCCTTATACTGGTGATAAAATTTAGTAAATGTTTTGACCAGTTTGTGATATCGAAAACCCTGGTGTAATGATTTTTCAGTAATACATACATTTCTCTCGCTAAACTGTAATACGCTGTTACATAAGCGAGCGAATCGTACAAGTTGAGATACATAAACACCATAAGATGGTGACAAGGGAACGTCACCATCTAAAAACGGATAATTAACAATAGGAAATGAAAAATCATCTCTTTTATCCTAAATTTTTGTATTAAGCTTCCCGTTAATGATAAAGATATCAAGATCGAGGAAAGGGCAGTGGACATTGTTAGTATTAGCTTTATTTAAAGTAAGTTCAACAGGATAAATTTCTTTAGTATACATACTGAAGTCGCCATTATTGAGAGCCAATATATCATTCAAATATCTAAAAGTATTGTTAAATTTTTGTATCAAATGTTGTTTTGATGGGTCTTTGCTAATTTTAGTCATAACTTGTATCTCCTAACAATACAAAAACAGGTCCGCAATAAGTGGTGCAGAGTTAGTCCCCTTTGGAATTCCAATAACTTGACGATATACGGAATCTCCAAAGCGAACAAAAATAGATCCCAATTTCACGGTCCACTGAACATAGAAACTGATAGTGCAAGTTTCAGGTTAAAGTTTTTGGTCAAGGTAGTTTTTGATTTCGTTGAAGTCCAATCAACTTGAGACTTTGTACACATGTTCCTTAGGTTATGATCTTTCTAATTTAAATGCCAAATTATATTTTTTATCCCAATTTAACGGTGCACTGAACTTACAAAATGATCATGGGAGTGGAACATCCATGTACTATGAACACATTCTTGTTAAAAACATTTTGATTAGGCAATTGGGTGTTGATACAATACTAATTTGATTGACAACTGCCATTATCACTAAACAATCTTAATATACAAATATTTGACCTCATAATTGAACACACAAATGTAGATATTAGATGTTTGATATATATAAGGATGATAGATTTATTCATTGGCTATTACTTTTGATCTACATTACATAAATTGATTCTGTAAATTATATCTGAAAAATAAATGATAAATGGATTAACAAGATCTTTAAAAAAAAAATGGCTTGAAATAGTTTTACAATTTTAAAACTTTTAATAATAACAATTAATTGTTTTAATTATTACTTTAATCATTATGTCAATTTTAGTCATTTGAATTTTTTTTTAGAAGTGAATATATATTTTTGCAATCAAGAAAGAATTCTTATTTCAATAAAATAAGTTTTTTAATTTGTTTACGTTGAAAAGTACATTTTCAATGCCCTGTGTTGAAAAATACTTTAAAAACTGATCAAAAGGCACTCTACAAATTTTAATCTTCAATGGCTTATAACCACTGTTTCAACCTACAAAATGCCCTTTGTTGACACTATAAAATTCTTTGCTGTTGGTCTAGATTTTATGTCTTACAAGGATGGTGGTAACATTTACTAGAAGAATTTTTTATTTGCATTTTTTTTTAATATTTAAAACAGGTTCGGAACAGGCAACATTATTGAGATGATATATAAACTGCAGTTTAAATAAAATTGTGCAAATTAAGAGACCCATTTTTTTTAATTTAACCTCATTTTATCCTCATACTGGAAAAGCAATTTTCAGCAATAGTGCTTTATAAGTGTTCATTTTTCCCCACCATACTTTAATAATATGAAATTATTCAAACTGCTCTTCTAATCTTTCCTTGGGTGATTTCCATCACTTTGATTTAAATTCATTGCATGCAACATCTTATTTATTGTTTGGAAATTCTTCTCTTGGTCATAAATTTGCATGAAATATTTTCCACAGTACATTCAGAAAACAACAACCAATCAATGGATCACGTTTCCTTTAAAATTGCAGTATTGTAACAACTTTGAACATTATCGAATAACTGATTCGTATTATCCTTTGATCAAATATCATCACGTCTCGTCACTATCACTATTATTTTAAATTTTTAATGGAGAACTAGTAATTACCGTTATTGCTTTAAAACTATGACCTTTTTGACCTTCTATAGCATTCGCAATTTTAATAAAGAAAAAAAACAGACGAAATCTGTTTATAACAGTCATTAATAGAACTTAGGTGCGTTTGTTTCTTGCAACAACAGTTGTATCCGTTGTTAATCATAGCAAATAATGATCTGCAGATACGTTGCATTGCGTGATGGACTTATATTGTATCACTGAAGGAACATATTACACTTTCATAAGCTTTTGATCTACAAATAAACTCATCAAAGATACTAGGATTGAAATTTTGTATTTGCACCAGACGCGCGTTTGGTCTACAAAAGACTGATCAGTGACGCTCAAGCATAAATTGAAAATATTAGATATGAGAATACAAATGTCACTATCATTGTTTTGTGCTAAACTAAATAATGTGAAATCCATGGTATTTAACAATTATAGTATTTATTATTTTGTTTCAAGAAAACATCTGACACAGAAGCCTCAACGAAAACAGAACTAGTTGTGAAAATTAAAGTATTTCCACAAATACTAAGTATTGTTTTTGGTTGTAAGTATTTATCTATCATGTTCAAATTCTATTTGGGTGGTATTTAACAGTGTTTTCATATTGCATACATATATATATAAGTAAGTCTTTACTTTTGAAAATAAAGCACGGTGGCATAAAACAAATAGTGCTACAAAAAATTGCGTATTTGTTTCTTGTTACAGTACCGAATTTCACTTTGTTTAACTACTAGTATTCAATCGAAAAAACAATCGTTTCACGTATATATAATCTTTTCATTGTTTACACTGTATTTACCCATCATATCGGTTTAATTCTTAAAATGAAAGGAGTATAGAGTATCTAAATTTAAAACTAGTCCTGCAAGACAACTAATGCATACTTTTTTCACAATGGCAATGATTTCCATTTTCCTTAAGATTTGCGTTTTTGTTTCTGATCACAGACTCAGTTTTGGTAAGCCTCTTTTAAGACACCGAAGGAATTTTGTGTAATAACTTATCAAACCTGTTTGAAGTATAGCTTTATAAATTTACTACTCAATTTCTACTTGTTTTTTTTTGCATGAAAATGTTATGAAAAAGAAAAGTGTTGCTTGTAGTTAATTGGAATCGTGCATTTACATGTTTTAATAAGATTGAAATAGGAAATATTTCAAAGAGACAACAACCCGACCAAAGAGCAGACAATAGCTGAAGGCCACCAATTGGTCTTTAACGCAGCGAGAAAATCCCGCACCCGGAAGTGGTACTCAGACAGCTGGCCCCTAAATAAAATCTGTTTGCAATCGAGCATGAAAACATTTTTAATTGTGCATTGCGACACGCTTGCATGTCTATTTTATGCTGACTTATTTCTAATTAAAAAAAACACGTCAATAAGGATAGACTGTTCATAGTAAATTAAAGGAGAAAAAGTATTTTGAGTATAAATTTATGTAGCAAAATAAGTAACACATGTAAAAACCAATTACTGTTACGTGTACATGTAGCAAAGTAACAACAGTGTACTATCATCTTCCTCTTGAAATCAGAATGAAAGCAAGTTCTTTTCTAAATGCAACTGCATGTTCTGTTAATTTTCTGAATTAGTCCAGCAGTGTAAAGCCCAAGTCACACTGTCAAGTTTTACTACGATTTAAAATTCTACGTTTCAACTTCGTTTTGAACAAAAATGTCCCGTTATTTTGGAAACTATGTTTTACTGGGTTTGTGCTACGTTCTGATTACGTTTCGCTACGTATTACATGTAGTACGTGTAGACCAACGTTTTCACCACGCATTGATACATTTCGATACGTAGTAAGCACGTTTTGTTGCGATCCGCTTAACTTTGGTACGTATTTACTAGGTGTCTACTTCGTTTCAATTTTCGCTACGTTTGTTGTTGAATTTTCAAAACATACGGGGCAGGTCCAGTTTTGAATAAAGGATCACTACGTTTCGATACGCTTCGTTACGTATATTCCCGTTTCGCTACGCTTTCTAAACGTAGTAAAACATATCTCTTGAAACATGACAGTGTGACTGGGGCTTGAAAAGGACCCTTGTCGCTAGTTTTCTAAGTTTTCGTGACTAATGTTTCTACCCAGGCGTTGTTACTCCTCTTATATTTGAAACAATATATATCGGTACATTTTAAGAAATAAACATAATACAAAACAAATCCCTTATATAATAATATAAATAATTAAAGTTATAAAAAATATATAAGTTTATTAACATTTATATAAGCGAGTACGCAAATCAGTACAAGTGAATATAATAGGCTACAAAATAAACATCATGATCATTTATTTAGTATTATTCAAATTAATCCTAAAAGAAAATGTTGGGTTATTTTATTGACACAAACTGCAGTCACGCATCCAAACAGCTGTGAATGTTATGCCGTTGTAAAACAGATTAGCTTTAATACGTATATAGTTAATCCTATTGGCTCAGGCATTATCAGACAGTTTCAAATTAAATAAAGGTGTCATCCAAGATATTGTATTAATTTATTTACCTCATGAAAATTTCCGAAGGTATTAAAGATTTAGATTGTTTTATGAAAGCTGACCAAGGTTGTTGAATTAATTAGAAAACACACATCAGCCTGGTTTTTTTTTCAAGTTCTCTTTTTTTTTTTTTAAATATTTTAAACGTAGTCCACATCAGGGGTTACATTGTATTCTATCCAGAGTAGAACATAAAAAAATCTTCGAGTGATAATAACTCATATATTGAAGCGTACAACGACGACAGTCTGTTCTAGGTGACAACATTTGCTGTTTCCATTTTTTTTATATCTGGTATTATAGTTGTTAAAAAAATAATCTACAATTTTCATAGCAAAAATCACAAAACATTGTGTTCAAATCAGCAATGGGAATTATTTGAAAATTTAGCTGTCCTTTGCTGTTTTGTTCAGATTCAATCATTTAACTTGATCATATTTACCGCTCTACATAAGACTCATCAGTGACGCTCATATGAATATATTAATAAAGCCAAACAAGTCCAAAGTGGAAGAGCATTGAGGATTCAACATTCCAAAAAGTTGTGCCAAATACGGCTAAGGTTAACTATGCCTGGGATAAGAACTCTCACTACACCAGGTATCGAATATACGATATTTCATTTCGACCAGACGAAGCTGCGTATTTATACATCTGAACAATCAAACTGACGCATCCCTTTAGCCAGGGTATAATGTCGACGGGAGATGTCCAGTCAATATGTCTATACCCAAGGCAATCATTTGGCTTCCACGCTTCATACAAAATGTACTTCGGTCAACGCTTTTACACTCCAATAAATTTACAAAAAGAAGCATTCAATTCTTAAATGAAGTTGATTAAGAAATAACGCGAAACTGCAGTGTAGCCAATCAGAATAACGTATTATGATAAAACATACGTCTAATGTAATTATTGATGTTTATTGGTTCAACAAGTTTGTCTGAAAACAAAAATATTGACCACCATCATTTGATAGTTCTCTGCGTCCGTCAGTGAAGCTCGAACTAAATGTAGGTCATGTTATTTTCGCCGCTTAAAAAATCATACGTAAGACTCGTTTTATGGATCCTTAATTTTGATAGGTACAAAAATGTATCTAATCTTGATCGAATCGTCATGGAACTTCGATGGAGTTTCGCCTTAATGTCTGCTTTTAAGGACGAGTGCACCGCATACATCGATACTTGTTAGACTTGAATTTTCGTGCTATATGGGAATTTTGGGATTGTCATTGGTAAAAATAGTACCAGAGGGAAGGAGATCGATCTACAAACTTCCTTAGTATATGCTCGTCAGAAGAAAAGAACAACATTAACATGAGATTCTGTTTACCAACCACACATACAAAATTAGAACTTTGCATTATTTAACCTAAGAAAACATCAAGGCAAATAAATGAGCTTCCCATTCACACAAAATATAGATAAAACACTAATATTTTTTTACTAAATTTGAAAATTTGAAACCCCCAAATTAATAAAATCAAAAATAATTATCTCTAAAACATATTATGCCAAGGGTCGTGTAAACACTTGCAGTAATTTTACCGCCTCTCCCTGAGGGAATACTCATTGTCGCCTTGTGATGTTTCCATACACCAGAGTAAGGCACACCTATGAAACCGTACTATCAACGTATAATTGCGTATTTGTCCTGAACATTCATGATTTATTTGCCACTAAACGTGAAGCAACCAATAATCAGCAATCATCTTATTTGATGAAAACAAACTCATTAAAAATGAAAACAATTGTAAATCTTGTAAAATTAAGAGTATCATACTTCAATAATTAAATTTCAGAGGTGAAACGCACGCGAACATGTCCATTTAATTGTGGTTATCATAAGTAACGCATCGGACGTACGTGTATTTGAAAATATTTTTCTTGTTTCCCACCAAATATTAAGAGGTGTTTATTTGCGGTATGATTAAATCTTTAAAGATGCTTTTAAATGCTGGATTAAACAAAAAAACGCTTTAAGTGTTATCTTGGAAATGTAATACATGCTCCCTTTACGTTCGTTCGAACCTGTCATCAAAATGTAAAAAAAACTCTATTAAGTATATTCAAACCTGCCTAAGACCATCAATGTTTGAAATGTTAGTTGTTTTGGGGATTACTATAAAATTTAGGAAATGTTATTTTAAACAAATTGTTGAAAGTTGAAAGTCACCCAGAAAGGAAACAGCTTAGTGCTTGTAAAAATTTATACAAATGCATGCTTATTCTAGTAATTTTATTCTTCTTCGCACATCATACGCCCTTTATAGCTGCAAATACTCAGCATGTTACAAAACGCCACCATGTCCTGCAAATAGAAAAAAGTAAAATCACCAAAAATACTGAACTCTGATGAAAATTCAATACGGATAGTCCCTAATTAGCAGGTTAACATTTGTAATGTTTATTCTGAACAACAACATGTAAAATTTGGTGTCCCCCAAGGTTCTATACTTCCCTTATGCATTGAAAATTGTGAAACAGACCTATATGCTGATGACACCACTCTTCATAAATCTGGGAAAACATAGAAAACATACATGATGATGTTCAAGAAGATTTATACAGGGTTGAAGAGTGGTGTAAAATGAACAACATGTTTTTATTAATGCAAATAAAACAAAATGTTTGGTTACTGGAACAAAACAGAAACTGTCAATTCAGACTTATCAACCAAACTTGGTAATAAATTCAAAAGTTTTACAAAATTCTTCATGTGAAAAAATATTAGGTGTTAAAATTGACAACACACTTAACTGGAAAAATCAAATTGACCAAGTTTGTGCTAAGATATCATCCAGAATATACCTTCTTTCTAAAATAAAGAAATTTTAAGATATAAATGCAAGGAAAACATATTACAATGGGTATATTCTTCCCTTAATTGACTACTGCTGTATTATTTGGGGTGAATGTAAAAATGAAGGGGAAACAAGAATTTTAAAACTCCAAAAAAGGGCAGCAAGATAAATTCTAGATGCAGATCCTTTATCCCCCTCAGCCCCCTTATTTAAAAAAAACTTGGGTGGATGACAGTTGACAATAGAATAAAATACCACAAATATTTACTTCTTTATAAATGTATGCGTATGGAAGCACCAATGTATCTAGTTCAAAAGTTTAAACTGAAATCAGATAATAAACCTTACTCCTTAAGAGGTGTTACTCAAGGTAATCTGATAGTTCCTAAGCCAAAAGCTGAACTATTTAAGAAATCCTTTGCTTATTCTGGATCAGTATTATGGAATGGACTACCACACAAAATGCGTAAATCTCAAAACACTTTTACTTTTAAGCAAAGTATCAAGAAGTACCTAACACAATCCTGTTAAGAAATGTTTGCTACAATGTATTTGTATATTTTTTTTATTTTCATTTGATTTTATGACTACATGTATACTTCTTAAACAGCATTATATCTTATGTTAATAACAATACATTGAACTACATGACTAAATTAACTATGTGAAAATATCTGTTTTGGTTGTATTGTAATTTGTATGTGAGGGCCTCAGGGAAGATTAGTTTATTGTAACTAACTGAGTTTACCCTCTTTAAATAAAGAATTTATTATTATTATTATTATTATTATTATTATTATTATTATTATTATTATTATTATTATTATTATTATTAAAAGGAAAAAATCAAAAGCTCAAACACATCAAACGACTAGATAACAACTGTCATATGTCACATGTGCATACCGTATTTTTTTCCTCATCATAAATGAACCTGCAATGTGATAGAATCATTAGCACTTCATTATTACTCTCGTTACAGGTTTGACAAACATTCCGACCAAGTAAGTTGTCTCATATAAAATTACGGCGATTTTTTCTAAATTAACATTATGTCACTTGTTGCCGATTAACACTGAAAAAACATTATTTTCGTTTTAAGTATCATTACCTGTTTCATCGGTGATGTGATAAAAAGAATTTTAAAAGCGAAATTCACTATTATTTATTGTTATAAAAAAAGCATTTGGAGAAAAAAACGTTGATGCTGTCATTATTTGGAAATTGATAGACAGGAAATGAAATATGCATAATGAAATGTGTGTCATCACCTCACAATAAAGGGATCAAAATTAATTCATGACTGTCACATCAATTTACGTAGGTTGTATTGTTTAGAATTACATTATTCGATTGAAATGAAAAAGAACTTGTTTCTAAATATTTGAGCCACAATTACAAAAAAAATCTTAGTCTTACGTTAAGAAGATTGTACTGGATGACCGCTTTTCTAGACAATTCGTTAATAGATGGGACAAAGACTGCGCATGTACAGGAACGATAAAAAAAACTTAAAGGAAGAGTTTCGAAAACGCCTATAGTAAAGCCTGTTTATTGCAAACAGGGGATTATGTTTGGTCTGATCATACTTCGAATTTTTAAACATATATCTGCATATCCATTTAACCGTTCATGTAGCCCATTCCAGATTGCCTGCATATGGTGTATGTTTCCCAGCTGAAACGATATTCCAGAGCTTATGTTTCCCACCATGACCTAATTGATAGAGAGTAGGAAGCTATTGAACAAAGAGTTCCAAGATATGAAGTTGAAATCATCCGTCCGAAAATTTCACAGAGGCCATCACAAGTAGATTGAATGTTATAAGCGTATTTCTTTCACAGATGACAACGGATATATTCCTAATATCGTAACCCCAATCCCGTCCTCCTTTTCCTCATATGTGACGTAAGAAATTACACTAATCACCGGGGTTGTACGTACATGAGCAACACGACGGGTGCCAGTTAAGGAGAAAAAACTGCTGACCATTCAGGAGCACCTGAAATTATCCCTGTTTTTTTATGGGGTTAATGTTGCGGAGTCTTTAGTTTTCTATGTTATGTATTGTTTTGGTATTGTTAGTTTTTGACTAATGGGTCTGAATTTCCATTTGGTTTCATTTAACACTCGTTTACGTGGTGTATGACGGGCACTTATAAAGTCGCACGAATATTATTCATTCTATCTTAAATGGCCTCACACTAAAGTTGCCAGTACCATATACTTTCACTCGTGTTTGTCATTCAGTCATATCTGTCATTCCGTCATCCCGTCATTACTAAACAAACTATTATAACAATTGATTTCAAACGAGCTGTCTAAAGAGAGTCATAGCTATAATGTTCTTATGGCTATCATAAGTGAACATTATTTTCTTGCAGATTCAAATTTTAATTCACGTAGTTGAGAAAAATAAAACCTTTACTACATTTGTATTTGACTAACTGAGAAACATAACAAATATTTTTATTGCAATTAACATGAAATTATACATGAAAAGTAATTAAAATTTTAGTTGACAATCATAAGACCATCATAAGTCATGTCGCTAGGTGTCTTAAGTTTACGACAAAAGTTATGACAAATCGTAACTTGGGACACTTTCGAAAACATATCTTACGACTATGACATGTTCTAAGACCATCATAAGACATGCCTTAGTCATCAAATACTTCCGAAAACCAGGCAAAACTTTTTCAGAAATTGGGCTGATTGTTGGTATGTAAGTTAACAATGTTTCGTACCGCTATTCAAATGTTCATGTCGTTTCAACACATCTTGTTAGATTGGCAGTACATCCACCTCCTGTTTTCTGATAGTGTTAAATTAAATTACTCTTTGATCAAGAAAATTTTTCATCGAACTAGTATTTGTCTGGAGATCTGGATACTAAACATGCAAGTTTGTTTGCACCTGATCTAATCAAAAACTTGGTGTTTAGTAGTTGTCGTTTGTTGATGCGGTTGATACATGTAAGTGTTTCTCTTTTCTCTTTTTTTTTTATATATTAGGCGTTGGTTTTTTCCGTTGGAATGGTTTTACACAAATAAATTTTGGCACCCTTTATTACTCACTCTTCGGTGTGAGCAAAGACTCTGAGTTGAAGACCGTACTTTGACCTATAAAGTTTTTTTTACAAATTATGACTTGAATGGAGAGTTGTCTCATTGGCACTCATATCACATCTTCTTATATCAATGTATTGGAATTGTAATAATTTTGTTTGTAGAAACGAATCAGTTTGTTACCTGTTGGTGTTCATGTTCGCTTGGTTTGCCTGTCGTGCAAATTGTCAGAGTAAGTATAGCGTGTATTGTTCAAATGGGTTCGTTCAAATACGAAGAAATATAGTCTGGAAATAATCTTTATAACTATAAAAATACAAATCAAATAGCCAAAAAAAAAACCACTTGAATGCTTCGGTTGCAATAAAAAATATTACTAAGGCATACTATTTTTTTTTATCTTTTTAGTGAAATTATACAATTTGGAAATTCTAGATATTCATTGTTGAAAAAAAATTACATTAACTCATAAAATATATTAAGATATGATTTTTTTTCTGGTGTCGTCTTCACGATACTCTTCTATTGCGTTCGATTCAAAACTGTTTATAGGTCAAATCAATAAGAATTTGAAAACTACTAATATAAACTTAAAAGTCTTACATGTACAATATCATGTTAAGGCCATTTTGACTTGAATGAAGAAAACTAAGAATATTGGAAATTGTTTGAAGAGAGTCGAAAGATATCTCACGAATATACAGTCTCATAAGTTTAAACCAAACTAACAATACAATGTTAAAAAGTGAGAAACAAAACGACTATAAGAAAAACAGCACTATACAAACCACAATATAAATAATCAAAGAACATTTTAAAAACAGTAATGTCTCTCAAAATTTAGTAGAATGAACATATATTTAGCCGTTCAACTATGGGTATATTGCCCTGGGGTTTCAGTTTTCGATAATTCATCGACGAAAAATTCATAAGATTTTTTTATTTATTTTAGTTCAATTTGAACAACGGACATACCCAATAGAGTTTGGAGGAAATGCTACCTTTGTATGTAGTATTGTCAATTCCCAACGTCTTGGTC
The DNA here is from genome assembly GCF_036588685.1 of Mytilus trossulus. Classification (NCBI taxonomy): domain Eukaryota; kingdom Metazoa; phylum Mollusca; class Bivalvia; order Mytilida; family Mytilidae; genus Mytilus; species Mytilus trossulus. Next base: position 73,719,909 of record NC_086380.1, read on the forward strand.
GATACGCGTGGAGCAAAAATTCAAAGATTATAAGTAGAGGCAATACATCACTTTATCCACATAAATATACCCCTAAACTACAGATGAATCATACAGGGTTATATTATGAACTAACGATTGTCGCCTTCAACTATTCTGATGTGAACTCCTTTTACAAGTGTAACATGGATTTTAAAAGCGAAGGAAGACTTCTTTCGCTCGACAAAGATGGTTTTATTGGTAAGCATTTATATCAAGAAAAACATAGAAATATATAAAAAAAAAATGAGTGCATCAAACGTTGTTGATATCAATATATAAATACTATTTTGTATTTTTAATTATTTTCACGTTATTTTGCATACTATCTCGATAACGACATGTGTTTTGAATCATATACAAATCACTATATAGGAATAAATGTTTGTATGGCTTGTATTCTTTGAAATGGGTAACTGCGAACATGAAAGTATTTAACATAAATTAGTTGTGAAAACGAAACAATCAACCAAAAACATAAAAAATGTAAAGTAATAAAATTTAAAGGTATACGTAAATGGTTGACTGAAAAATATTCAATTTTGAATGAGCTTTAGAAACACGACGGACATCAATACTTATATATGGATTTTCTGTTTCATTGTGATACACATCATGCCATTTATTATTTCCGACAACGTACGTGTACACATATTGTTTATATCCTGCAATATACCCTCAATTCTTTTGATAGAAATCTACATCGTTTAAGGAAGTTTGCTACTCAGTTTCAATATAAATAGCTTTCCAAAACACTAGTATACATAGATAGGGTCTTAATTAAGGAAGGAGAATAGCAAACAATGCTTGTTTTCGAGATATAAGCGATCGACATTTTAGCGGGTAAATGTTCTCTCTTGATTTTTTTTTTAGCTTTATCATTGAGTAGTTAAAGGTCTCAAAAACTATTAAAAATAAATAAGATTTTATAAGACTTTTATAAAAGGCTGATAATTATACATGTAAAAGATTTATAAAAAGAAAAAGTGGGGGTTAAGGTTTAAAAAAAAATTAAGGCATTCAAATGGATAAAACCTGAGGATTTCGAAAATCTGACAAAAACTTCAAAACATGACAAGCGAACATCCTTAAATGCAGACATTGCATGCATCTGAAAAAAATAGATGTAGCATGAACATGAATGTGAACATCAGAGTTCGCCCGGGTTAATAGGAGACTGCATTGTAAAATTACAAATAAATTTCAGTGTATATTATATAGTATGTGTACAATTTAAACTGTTTGCAGGAATAACATGAATAATGTATGATTTTTGCATGAGGTTAAGTTTATGAAAAGGATAAACAGTAAAGAACTCTCGCAATACTTTATACCTTAGTAATGACACTAGTTATTAAGATTTTCCAATTCCTATTTGTCAACTACTTACCATTTGAGTTACATTTCAAAGTTAAAATAGTTAGGATTGCGGTCACCTACACTACAAACCAGTAAACGTCTGAAATGTCATATATCTGTACTCGACTGTACTATAAGATAGCCGTGGTGTAGTGGTTAGTGCATCGGACTACTAACACAAAGGTTCCTGGTTCGATTCCCTTTCGGGATGAGAATTTCAGGAACTCAATTTTCGGCTCTCCCTTGACACCATTTGCGAGTATGGTCTTGAGGAAACGATAATAGTCCGTCGGAAGGGGACGATAAATGGTTGACCCGTGTTAAGAGAGAGCCATATATCTTGCACGGTAAAGACACCCTTGTAGATTTCGAAAAAGAGTAGGCTAATGCCGCTACAAGGCAGCACTCGCACCTGCAAAGTGGAAAGGGATTAATATAAGTGGCAAAACTTGTTTCCCAATCCACTATAAATAAATATGTTTAAACTAAACTAAACTGTACTGATTTTTGCTTGACCAGTCTAAATTGGTCTAACATTTACTTGATATAACTCGACTGAAACCAAACTTGTTTCAGAAAAGGGAGAAGGTTTGGTACCATTAAAATGTTTAATCCCGCTATAAATGTTCGCATTAAGTCAGGAATCTGGTGTACAGTAGTTTCTGATGTACAGTAGTTGTCGTCTGTTAATGTAGTTCATACGTGTTTCTCGTTTTTATATAGATTAGACCGTTAGTTTTCCCGTTTGAATGGTTTTACACTGGTAAATTTTGGGGCCCTTTATAGCTTGCTGTTCGATGTTAGTCAAGGCTCTATGTTGAAGGCCGTACCTTGACCCTATAATGGTTTACATTTATAAATTGTTAATTGGATGGAGAGTTGTCTCATTGACACTCATACCACATCTTCCTATAAATATGAACAGTCTCATCTTGTTCTTGACCAGAACATAACCATTTAATACGATTCTGAACCATTCTCATCATAGTCTGATCCATGCTCAATCTGGTCTGATCCATGCTCGACCTAGTTTGAACCATACTTGACTTAGTCTGAGCCATATTTGACCAAGTCTGAAATAATGCAAAACTGTTTTGGTATATATCTATTTATTTCATCAATTTAGGAACTAATTTTAACAACAACTATTTCTCTTGGCAAGAAATTTGAACAATAATTTGAAATTAAAAATGTTATCAAAAAAGCATTAAAACCCAAATTCACAATATTAAAACATTTTATGATTTAAATCAACCCTTCTATACATACACATATATATTAACTTTAAAATAAAGAATAGAACAAGTTGATTAAATAATCTCTGGATTAATACTAGTAAATGGATTGAAACTAATATTTTCAATGTTAATTAAATTTTTTTGAGTGCTCAGATATATTTTATGGTTACTGGATAATTTTCGCTCTTAAATTAAGTCTAGTATAGACTTATGGTATAAGTTGAGGTTAGTTAAAAATGTAGTGAACTTGTTTTTGTCATGGCATACAAGTAGTACACTTTAATACGGCCTAATTAACTCAGTACGCGTGTTTTAACAGGTAAAAGAAAGGCCCTATTTTCTTTAACTCGTGTAATACTTATCTGAACTCGTAAGCTTGGTATATTTAAGTTTTACATGATGTGGCAATTTTGAATGAATGTTATTTAAAATATATTACTCTCTGACCAGGTGTGATCTTTTTTATGAGTTTGACCCAAGCTGGGAATGAATTACAAATGTACTTTATACTTTATACTTAATCATTAATCAGAAGGTCAATTCTATTTAGAATATAGCGAAGTGCTCTCGACCAATGAAATTGTAGAATTTAGTGTCTCTAACTTGTGAAGAATGAATGTAAATCATGTTCTTAGTAAGGGATTATCCTATTGTGCAAAACTACTTACAATTCAAAGGAGTTATTGCCCTTCATAGTCAATTTTTAACAATTTTCATTTATTTGGTAAATCTTGGTAACTTTCTACAATATATGTTCTCTGTAACTAAAGGGCCAAGTTCATTACAGATAGAGAAAATTGTAAGTAGCAAGAATGTTCAGTAAAGAAAGATGAACAAACACATCACCATCACCAAAACACAATTTTGTCACGAATCCACCTGTGTTCTTTGTTTAATATGCACACAGAAAAGGTGAGCGACACAGGCTCCTTAGAGCCTCTAGTTTTGTTTATGTTATTTCGAATAGACTGACAAAAAATTACAGTTATTTCTTATGATTTAATTCTGAACTCCATTTCAAACTGGAACCGGCGTAAATAATGAAACAACGTTGATGACGTAATGGTCACATGACAAAATTGTGTCTATTATATGATAAACAAAACGAAGTCAGCCAATCAGAAGACGCATTACATCTTTAATTAAATTATTTTGGGAATGACTGTAATATTTTTACTGTCTCTGAAGAAATAACATAAAACATTTGGTGCACACTGAAAAACGCGCGTAGCGGGTTAATTATAGTGGAGCGGCGAACAGGACAATTTTAGAAATTTAAATTACCTAAATACCTCATGGGAGTTTAATAGCTCATTCGAAAGCTGAAATCGTGTAGTTTTTGAAAATATGTGTCGTAAATATAAATCTGGTCCAATTATACCGAAAATCAAGGTCAAAGGTCATCACTTAAAAAAATCCTATTTTCATCTGTAGAAACAATACCGTTGATATTTATCAAAATTAATAATCTATTTAATAAATTATATGAGTAGTATTATGTAGAAATGCGTTAGTTTAGACAAATTCTTTTTCATATTTGCACATCGCGTCAAACCAATGTTTTATTTAAATTTTTTTAAGGTAGTCCGTGGTATACAAATTATAAAGCCTAATCAAAAACAGTAACATAATTACCTTGATATTTGACCTCGACAAATAGCATTTCTTGAATAATATTTGATAAAGGTTTTCCGAAGAGTATCCGAAATGCATTGTTGATAAATCAAACAAAATGTGCAGTCATTTTAAATTTCCTTTCAGTTTTCGAGGATTCGACATATCACTGATTTTTCGTAAAATGAATTCCAACTATCTCAATACAAGATATATAATATAGTTATTGGAATGATATATTACTCAATGTGTGCAAGTGTGTTGTAGAACAAATTCAAAATTGCGACATGACCGTTTTGGTATCTATGATGAGTTTATTTTCATACCAAATAAAGCGTCGAAAAAAATATAGCAAATTAAAATAAAGTTACCAAATATTACAACAAGAACTATTTTCATGTTATTTCATCTGTGTCATCATCTATGTCGGCTGATTCTGCCTGGATATTGTTTCAACTACCTACATTTTAACAAAACATAAATCATTGCAAGGAAGACCCTGGTCCTTGCAAACACATGTTGCCTGGCATGCTTTTTCCACCATTTTCTATATTTGAAAATGCCTGTACCAAGTCAGGAATATGACAGTTCTTGTCCATTCGTTTTTGATGCGTTTTGTTTTTTGATTTTGCCATGTGATTATGGACTTTCCAAATTGATTTTCCTCTGAGTTCAGTATTTTTGTGATTTTACTTTTTTCCATTACATGAACAAATTTGAACTTGTAGAAAGTCTGATGTCATTTGTCCCTCAAAGAAAACTGGCTCTAACTTGTCATTTTTCGCATTTTTCCAAGCAAAAGCACATGGGGAGCTATTCTTATTTTGGGTTGGCTAAATTTGTCAAAATGGAACAAGTTGTTCGGTACAAATGGTTTGTTCGTTGGTGTTGTGTGAGCTACAAATTCTGCTTAGATGTTATTTGCTACCTTAACAGCGTCTCCAATGGACATGTTGCTAGCAAATACAATGCTAGATTTACCTTGTTCTTGTTGAGCAAAAAATACAATGGCATCCCTGTAGTGCTTCTCAAGTTAAGCCTTAAGTTTAGAAATTTAATTAAAGTATGTCTTACAGTTCGTTCTAATGTTGTACTGTTATACCACTGTCCCAAGTTAAGGGGAGGGTTGGGATCCCGCTAACATGTTTAACCCCGCCACATTATTTTTGTATGTGTCTGTCCAAAGTCAGGAGCCTGTAATTCAGTGGTTGTCGTTTGTTTATGTGTTACTTATTTGATTTTCGTTCATTTTTTTTTTACATAAATAAGGACGTTAGTTTTCGCGTTTGAATTGTTTTACATTGTCTTATCGGAACTTTTATAGCTGACTATGCGGTATGGGCTTTGATAATTGTTGAAGGCCGTACGGTGACCTATATATGTTAATGTCTGTGTCATATTGGTCTTTTGTGGATAGTTGTCTCATTGGCAATCATACCACATCTTCTTTTTTATATTACTTACTTTATCAGGTAAAACAGACTGGTACAAAAGTGATGACAATACAAGAGACTTTTTGTCATGAATAAGGTCTCTGTCTATATTTTCAACTACTCTTTCAAATACTAAATCATACGCAAATTTATCAGGGGATTTTGGTCTATATGCCAAGTATGTGGTCAGACATGCTGCGTGATGCACTGCATTATTGAGCAAATTGTCTTGCTCTATTCGATTAATTATTTCAGCGTCGCATGCTCTAACTTTTCAGCAGATGAAATTGTGTGTAATGTTTTCAACCTTTTACATGTTTTCCGAGACATTATTTTGCAAATAATACACTTTTTTGTATTGTGATCAATATTTTCAGGCACCAAAGAAATAGATAAATCTGAATTTATATCTGGTGTTCAACAACAGAATCGCAGATAATACGTTTGTCAACACCAACATTCACCTTCATTTTTTTTTGGCATCTGGCGGGACCAGTTTTAACGAGACTGTTAAATTGTCCATTTGATTGAAAAAAAACAAATCAGACACACCTGAAAACCAAACAACCCTACAATAATATTCACTTTCCCAGTTGAATTCAACAAAAAACGAATAAACAGCAATACCAAACAACATAAATTAATCACAAGGCTTAGAAAATTATAAAATGAACAAGAAATATGCTTGAAAATGAAAGTGCTGAATGTGGGTCTATAACAAGAAACCACAACAATGTCGGTAAATCTGTGACAAATATTCGGACTTGAAATCTGGATAAAAAGCAGATATTTGGCCAAATATCTATCTTATTAGGAATTAACTTCAAAAAGTAAATCGGGTCGATTGAAGTATTATAAGGCGGCTTTACTGTTGTGGCTTTACAATACACCTTTACTGCACGTGCAAATAATGCTCGGTGAAAAACGATAATTTTTCAGTGTTATTTTTAACCATTTTCAGATGCATTCTGATTTACATATAGGACTATTTGGAAATGCCCTTATACTGTATGAAGTTCATTAATAACTGAACTTACCAATTTCGTTAAATAAATCATTTTTAGAACGGGTTTGTTGAGAAATTTGTCTACCCAAACAGCAGTGGGGTATTCGATGCAAATTGGGTAACGTCATTCAAGGCTGTTTTTAACGTCATTTGTAACACATTTGATATTTACGACAAACATTTATCTAAAGCTAAATAATCGATAAACAATTTAAGACCTTAAAATTCCATGAGGTATTTAGGTTATTTAAAATCGTTAACTAAGCGACTTTTTCATCATTCGCCGCTCCACTATTAACAGTGTGCACCACATTTGTTTTATGTTACATTTTTTGTATTTCGAATGGACAGAAAAACTATTACAGTCATTTCTTATAAATAAATTCTAAATTCCATTTTAAATTGTAAAAAAACATGAAAAAATGTTGATGACGTCAAGGTCACATGACTAAATTATGTCTATGAGCTGATAACAAAATAACGTCAGTCAGTCTATTATCAGAAGATGCATTACATCCAAAATTGAATTATTAGAGAATAATCATTTCCAATATTCCGATAAAAATAAAAACAACAGAAATTTGATTTAAGTTAAAAACTTTTAAAGGCATTTTATTAGAAATGTTTCCAGACATAATAAAATAGTTTTTAAAAGCCAGACTGAAGTACTTGCTGAGAAATAAAATTTGTGTTAACTGAAGTTTATTTATTGATTGAAACTGCAATTAAAAAAGGATAATTTCTCGCTAAAACATTATACGATTTACATGCATACCCACAGTCAAGTAACATATACTTTGTACTGCTGTGTCACCTGACAGCTTGTCTAACACATTATTTTTAATATTTCCCAAAGTAAAAGCAAGTCCTAACATCACACAATTTAGCCCATAAATGAAATACTCTAAAATGAGTCATGCATCAATTATAAACATTTGATTAACACCAACAATGAAACAAATTCTTGAATACAACCAATGAAGAGATCATTTGCACCTTGAGCACTTTACAATATTCTAAGTTTGTAAGAAAATCATAATCCCTTTTTTCATGATATGTTCTCGCTATCGCTCGTATTTAACCATGAAGAAAGGGATTATCATTCTCTTACATATACCTAATTCTATAATTGTTTATCCCTTCTTGAATGAATGAATGAATGAATGAATGAATATATAGTTAACCAAGGAATGAAATTTGTGATAGTATTTATAATTTATCAGAAGGCTTAAATGAGTGTTTCGAAGTTTAGTAGACCACGTAATAGTTGCAAAAAGGGAATTTAGGTGTAACAAAATACTGTTTTTCCTGTTTAAATGTTTAACACTTCGAGCGTATTCAGTCTGTATATAATGTGTACTCTTCCCCTTACAGTCGTCAGTGTAAATAAAAGTTCAAAATGCTTTCATTGTCGGAATAAGTAATATTTATTTGTACATAGCTTTAAGTTTTTATATGAATAAGAGAAACATGTGATATTCTCCGAGCTTTCTTCTTTTTCGCAATCTATGTATAAATACGCTTAAAACATGTATTTTTATACTAAATAAAACTCAAAACTGTTGTTACCTCATTAAAAAGATAGTTATATGGCTAGTGTATGTAACCAAGAAACCTATGTAGTTATGATAAATTGCATGCTTATATTGGTGATTTTGAATCTGTTCAAAGTTTTGATTTTTCTACCCTGTATACCACATTGCCTCACATTCTCATTAAGAAAAAATTCACACACCTAATTAAATGGGCATTCAAAAAATCAGAATGTGAATATATATGTTCAAACTCTTTTAGGTCATTTTTTAGTAGCAATAAACAAAAAAACTATGTTAATTGGACATGCTTTGATACTATATATGCCCTTGAATTTTTACTAGATAACATTTTTGTTCGCTTTGGGGATTCCGTATATCGTCAGATTATCGGAATTCCAATGGGGACTAACTGTGCACCACTTATTGCGGACCTCTTTTTGTATTGTTACGAGTTACAATTTATGACAAAAATAAGCAAAGACCCATCAAAACAACATCTGATAAACAAATTTAATAATACTTTTAGATATTTGGATGATATTTTGGCTCTCAATAATGACGACTTCAGTATGTATATTAATGAAATTTATCCTGGTGAACTCACTTTAAATAAAGCTAATACTAACAATGACCACTGCCCTTTCCTCGATCTTGATATCTATATCACTAACGGAAAGCTGAATACTAAAATTTATGATAAAAGGGATGATTTTTCATTTCCTATCGTTAATTATCCGTTTTTAGATGGTGACGTTCCCTTGTCACCATCTTACGGTGTTTATATATCTCAACTTGTACGATTCGCTCGTGTATGTAACAATGTTTTAGATTTTAACGAGAGAAATTTATGTATTACTGAAAAATTATTACACCAGGGTTTTCGATATCACAAACTAGTCAAAACATTTACTAAATTTTATCATCGGTATAAAGACATCATTCGTAAATATAGCTCAACATGCAGACTTTTTATACGTTCAGGTATTTCACATCCATTTTTTTATGGAAATATTCATTATAAAGCACAAAGGTGTCAGTATTCACCTCATAAACTTACAAAACCTTTGAATAGACTTATTAAGAAGGGATATAATTACGATACTGTTGTCAAGTCATTAAAGATTGCATATTTTGGCGTTAATATTGAGTCACTGATAAGGTCTTTGCGTCGGAACTAAACACATTTATTCTAAAAACAGTTGTTGGCATGACACGGGTTATGTTCTTCTCATATATGTTATGATGGTATGATACTAAACCCCTTACGGGAAGGATTGTGCCTGATGTTCATATGATGAAATCATAATCTTTCAGTCAGTTTTATTGAAGTCTGGAGCTGGCATGTCAGTTAACTGCTAGTAGTCTGTTGTTATTTATGTATTATTGTCATTTTGTTTATTTTCTTTCGTTACATCTTCTGACATCAGACTCGGACTTCTCTTGAACTGAATTTTAATGTGCGTATTGTTATGCTTTTACTTTTCTACACTGGTTAGAGGTATAGGGGGGAGGGTTGAGATCTCACAAACATGTTTAACCCCGCCGCATTTTTGCGCCTGTCTCAAGTCAGGAGCCTCTGGCCTTTGTTAGTCTTGTATTATTTAAATTTTAGTTTCTTGTGTACAATTTGGAAATTAGTATGGCGTTCATTATCACTGAACTAGTATATATTTGTTTAGGGGCCAGCTGAAGGACGCCTCCGGGTGCGGGAATTTCTCGCTACATTGAAGACCTGTTGGTGACCTTCTGCTGTTGTGTTTTTTTTATTTTGGTCGGGTTGTTGTCTCTTTGACACATTCCCCATTTCCATTCTCAATTTTATCGTGTAGGAATTTAGGAAAATCAAGTTAAAAAACACACCCGAAAAACAAGGAGCAACTTACCTTCAGCATAGGTGTGGTTTTCAGATAAGGAATCTTTTAAACAAGACTCTAAAACTTTAAAATTAGTATTATCAAAGACAAATATTTACTTGCCGTCCTTTTAAAGAAAATAAAGTGTTAAGTTCAAATATCATATATGCATTTGATCAAAATACAATTCGCTTGATAGTATTAAAATGAATACACAATATAAGGCTTGAACACAATCTTATTCTCAAAGGTTACCTATTCAACACTGTAATACGATCATTGAATATTGTTTTTATTGGTATAAATATTGATTTTGTAATCAGTATATTAAAAGCTAACTAAATTTAACTAGTATGTTATATACATATACATTTTCATGAATCTACAATCTGTCGATACCTGTAACTTGGCATTGCATAGGTCATGTTCTTCTCTGGCTGTTTATAACGTCTTTACACTAAATCCATTGTATGTTGGATGTGTACGGATTGAGTGTTTAGTCTTAGAGGCATGATTTTTTTATTAGTTGTTAGTGGCTTTGAACTAGCTGTCGGATAATTGCGAGTACTCTCAGATCTGTTCATTGTGTCTTTTTGTGTCGGGATGTATAAGTACCCGGCCACGTCCACTTTTATATTTTGTCTATCTGATGAGTTAAGCCTTTTTCAACTGATTTTTATAGTTCGTTATTATGTTGTACTGTTATACCACTGTCCAAGGTTAGGGGAGGGTTGGGATCCCGCTAACATATTTAATCCCGTTACATTATGTAAGTATGTGTCTGTCCCAAGTCAGGAGCCTGTAATTTAGTGGTTGTCGTTTGTTTATGTGTTACATATTTGTTTTTCGTTCATTTTTTTTACATAAATAAGGCCGTTAGTTTTCTCGTTTGATTTGTTTTACATTGTCTTACCGGGGCCTTTTATAGCTGACTATGCGGTATGGGCTTTGCTCATTGTTTAAGGCCGTATGGTGACCTAAAGTTGTTAATGTTTGTGTCATTTTGGTCTTTTGTGGATAGTTGTCTCATTGGCAATCATACCACATCTTCTTTTTTTATATCTATTACAACTTTTACGTAACCGATGGATACAATATGAATACGGCATATACAAAAGCTTGCAAATGTTGTAACTTTCGGAAGGGCATATCACTGTTTCACTGACCTGCTTTTATGCTCTTGGAGTAGCGTTAAGTGTTGTTCATGTCCGTCCGACCCGTCTGTCCCATCTGTCCATGCAGAAAGCCTAAAAATGTGTTTCCGTTCTCTTACTTTTGTATTTTAAAACTTATACGCAATACTTATCACCAAGTTAGAAATTCGATAGCGTCACTTTTACCGTTTCCCACTAAAACTCCCTTTAAAACTAAGTTTATACTGTCTATCAATTAACATTGATTTATATTTTTTGATTTAGAGCACACTTTTCAAACTGGTCAAAATTATTGTCCAAAATCAAAACATTAATATTGTTAAAGGGTTCTTTGTAATGCTGAATCAAAGACTATATTAAAATGTGTATTTTGGGGCCAAGTTTTCAAGTTGGTCCACTATAAAACTTTGTTTGATTTTAACAAAAAAAATAATTTGTTAAGGTCTTTAAAATACTTAGTTTTACCATGTATATAGAAATTTTAGGTTTTGGGCTCCTTTTATAAAATGTATCTAAGTTGATCAGGTCAAAGGGTCTTAAATTAAACTTTTGTTTAATTTTATCAAAATTCAATTCTTGGGGTTCTTTTATAAGCTGATTCTAACCATGCGCATAGAATTTAAAACTAAATCATAATAAGTCTGATTTGAAATTTTTCATTTTTTTTACACTTTAAATTTGTGGCAAAAAAACCTATGCTGTTTCAAATAATCAATCGCAATTTTAATTAAAAGTTTAAGCTTGTATAGTTTTTCCATACTTGCCTAAACTGTTCTGGATTCGACCTCTGCGGTGACTGTCGTATTAAGCTTGTCCCTAACTTTTACGATTCGAGTGTCATTGTTGATGATTTTTCAGACGAAACGAACATCTTACATACAACAATCTGATCCAAAAACAGAGAAAAAAACAACCAAAAAACAGATTAAGACATAACACATGACTCCGAAACAATAAAATGATCCACAATTTAAAAATAATGATAAAAAAGAATGTTATGTTTGAATCGAAAGCATATTTAGTTCCAAAATAAAGGTAAAATTCAACAATGCATGCAACTACATTAACTCCCTTTAATCGTAATGCTTCCCAACGTAAGATGTCTTTTCACTATTTGTTCACGTAAACCATTGATACAAATAGATTTTGGAAATTATATTATATTGTTAACTTAATCCACATACGTTTGTATAAAGATTTAAAGTCAGGTTGTATTAAAGTTCAGGATCTCGTTTTAGTCCATTCTGTATATTAATCTTTCCTGGGTTTTTTTATTTTTTGTACAGGAAAACCAGAGGTTATTGAAAATAACATTAGTAATGAAATATGCAGTTCAACGTCACCATCTATCATTTTACAACATGCCTATCCTATGCCAGTATGCCAACTCTATTATGAGGTGAGGCTTGTAAAATTAACAAATATTTGTATTGAAAAAGTATGCAGTTTTCACCACAAGAACAAATCGACTGTATGTTTACGAAAAAAACCTCGAGATTTGAACTTGGTCTTTAAAGCTTGATATTGTAAAGAATTTGTGGGTAAAATATCTAAATAAAGGACCAACTCTTCATTAAATCAAGTCTTAAATTCAAAACTCATGAATTTGGTCTATTCTGATTCGAGAATTTCGCTGGTTGTTTTAGATAAAGCTTATAATTTGCTGTTCCAATCATTAAACAATCTTATTATATTGATATAAAGAATGAAGAAAGATGTACAACTGATATGTTTTGATTTGTTTACAAAATCATACATAGATATGATATGAGACAATTATGAAAATTAGGCATGTTTCAATGACTTTCTTATTTGTGCTTTTCCCATACAATGATTATGGTTAACTTTTCATCTAGAGTTGATTGTATAATGACATCCTGTAACCCGTTTCATTAAAGCATACTACCAGGAGCTTACATCAAGTATTTCTTAAATTACCACTGGAGAACATGTGTATAATTCTGTTAAATCTCATTACAAACAAATGCCATTTTTTTAAAACATTTTTTTCTATTTAACTGCCATCAAATCCACAGTTGACATTTAGTAACTAAGGAGCCACGATGTTGACTTGCCGTTATCAGAAAAAATACGCATGATGAAATAGAATTAAAAAAAAACTAACTTTGAAAACGGAAAAAAAAGTTCAGTTTAGGCGTTTTCATTCGAATGACGTCATGTTTTGACAGGATTTTGATACGCCAAACGTATGAATGAACTTTTGCGGAATTTTATATTATTTTGAATTTGTACATTATTCCGATTTCTTATACGTTAATTCTTTTTAGAATGCATGAGAATAAGAATAAATGTTCTGAAGGTTGTTTTTTTTCAATTGCAATTTTTATCAAAGCGAAATTGGTATAGCGTTTGCACATAGGTTACGATAAATGTGGATTTACGTGGGAGGTATCGTTTATCTGCCATATCATGTTGATCTGAGTCTGCGCTAAGAAAAGACATATGAACATTTTTATCACGGTGTTGTTAAAAGCGAAAGTAGCACGTCGTATTAGAATCGTATTTTACAGCTGGTGTATACTCGAAGTGTATGAAGAATGTGATGCTACAAATAACATTACAATCTAACTTAAAATAAATGCGAGCACTTTTCATACAAACGTAAACAAAAAATGCGGTCGTATATTGGTGTCCCGTCGTCGTTATTCAAGACAATAACGTGTGTTTGAGTGTATGGATCTCTTTCAAATTGAACTGCAAGGTACCATATTACAAAGGAAAAGCTGGGTTTGGGGGTTATTACTATGAGGTGGGTCAAAAGAAATTTGGGGGGATTTTTTTCATATTTCTTCATATCATTTTTTTTCATTTTTCATTTTTTATTTTTACATTAATTATTTCTAGTTTATATATTAAAGCGTGAAATACTGAAATGGCAGGAGATACACACCAAACATGAAATTTTAATTATTATATGAAGTATTGCATAGTATTGCGCTAAAGCACAGTTGTGCATATGCGGAATAGCAAGAAATCTTCAACTACATAGCATTGCGTAATAGCAAGAAATCTCCAATTGCACAGTATTTCGCAATAAAAAGAAATCTTCAATTGCACATTATTTCGCAATAGGGCCACATCAATTTGATTCTTTGTTCGACGGACCCGCCCGCACCTATTATTTTCAAAACAGATTTTTTTTTATTTTTATTATATTCCCGCTTCCCGCATCCGGAAATGAAATCATGTCCATTTCCCGCACCGTTTTTATTGTAAATATTATATAAAGATCTCAACATTTGTTTTTTAAAATCACAGTCTAGCCTTTATATAACGATTTTAAACCTATCAGCACCCCACAACACTGTAAATATCTGCGAGAATATTTGTTTCAGCATGAAACCAATTTATTCCAAGCGGGAGTGCTCCGATATAAATAGAAATACCAGTACAGAACAAAACGTTGGTTTCTTTCCCCCTAACTTATATTCCCTATAAAAAAATGTTCGTTGTTAAAATAAAGTACAAAGAACTTCTGAAGGATTTGCCTTCAACTGCAATTATAATGTATGGTGACGGTCATACCCGCTGCAGGCTTGTGCACCTGTCCTGGTTGGTTCAGAGACCTGTCGTTCATCAGTTATCGTTTGTTGATGTGCATGATGTGCCTATTTTAAAACTGTTAAAGTAAATGTGTTACTATGGTTAAAGTCCAGGAATATTACAAAATTTTTGGACATGTTTTGACCATTTAATACCAAATATTATAGTTCTTTGGGAAAATATAAGCCCTTTTGTACTTAAAGTGTATTTACCAAAAAAATATATTATAACTTTAATATTTTGACCCCTCATAAAAGGATATTCATAACATTAAGGGGTTGTTCTGAACCTAATTATGACTTGGATGGAGAATTTTCTCATTGTCAGTCACACATACATAGACCAGATTTAATTATTCAATTATTTCTTGTTGAACAGGGAAAAAATACTTCATAAATTGAAGAAATGTCAAGGTACAAGTGATAAATCAAGTTTTAATATAGTCAAAACCTACTATTTTATGTTTACAAAAAAAAATGTATAATCGCTCGCCTTTACTTTTTAAGCTTCGCCTCAAAAATTTGCATATTAAATATTTTTGTATTAAAATTTTCAATTCGCTCGCTCGCCCCAATTTTTGGAGTCCAAAAATCCGTAGAACAAGAAATTAAATTGGTGTGGCCTAGCAAGACATTTTCAAGTGCACAGTATTGCGCAATAGCAAAAAATCATCAATTGCACAGTATTGTGCAAAAGCAAGAAATCTTAAATTGAAAATTAATACAAGTATTTCAACCAATCATGCAATTACAAATTATTAAGATCTTTCACCACATTTATTTTGTGTAAAAGATTTTATCACATTCAAAATTCAGACGGTATCAAGCTTGAATATTGTGACCACACTTGCACCAACTGTTTATGGTTGGACCTCTGTGTTCGTATCAGGCTACACTCGGCGAAGCATTTTATTTTGTTGTGTTTGTGTTCGATCAATAGAATGAGTAATGTCATCTAGACACTAACAGTGAAGTATAAATTTCCCCTTCCAAAATAACAGAGTTTACCTGTAAGTTAATTGTAAAAGGCAAAGTTATAAACTAGCTTTGTATGTTCCCTATAAGTCTTTGTAACTTTGAAATATCTAGATCTTAGTTCATTATCTGTTTCACAAGTTCATATTGAATTATTCGAAAGAATGAGGTTATTCATTCGAGACATATAAAGCATTAGCATACTTTACTCAGAATGTCCGACTTTTTCCAAAAGCTCGTCAACGCTGTAATAATTTGGTCTTCATCTGTTCAATCCGAGCCCCGCTTATAAGCCTTTAAAAGGACAGATATGTCTTGTGTATAATATAAGAAGCTTGCAATCTTCGAATAGTTTCCACACCACCTTAAATATATGGCATATTTTAGATTTTTGACAAAACGCTTAATACGCATTTACCATTTGCATGTCCTTGGTAATCGTTTCACTTTGTTCACTTTGACTTATTAGTTAAGCGCTTGATGCTAAAGGTTGCTATATAGTCACATGGTATATTTATCAGAGTTCAGATATTGATTTATTGGTTGCTATCTTCAAAGATGGCTATTTTGAAAACATGAATTTTCAATAAATCATTTATATTTACTATTTTTATAAAAATTTTGCATTGATACTTTTTTTTGCAAATTTACATTGGATATTCACTATATATAAGGCGCAAACCTCAAATGTCATCTTTTGCCGTTTCACACATTCCTTCCAGTCTATTCGTACATGAGGTTCTTTAGTTTAAGTGTGATTGATATCTTACTTCCGGGTTTTTAAGTCTACAATTTTGATCCAATCGACCGTCAGTCATGAACTATTTCATACATACATAATTTCTGTTAAAAAAGTTCCTTAGGCAAACGTGTAAGTAACAGAGGTTAATTTTATACTGATCTCTTTATTTCGTAAACATGTATATGCCTTATCTGACCACATGTCTCAATGTTTGTTGAACTGATTTATTGTGAAAGCCTATATTGAATGTCCATGTGAAGCTTTTTTATAGTAGCAATCCTTTCTCTTCAAACTATTCTAGTTACTTTTGGCTATTATAAGGCCTTCACCTTTATGCCTAGACATGGCCTACTTCAGAACTTCCCCAATATATTCGTTGACAACCAGGATAACGATGCAACCTTTCATGTTTGCTTGCATTTCATCTATTGCAGGTAGTATTCAACTTTTTAGAAGATTGTTTCAATGATTCCTTCCAATGATTTTTATAACAATATTTTGCCTTGTGATTCAGGAGTGTTTCTGCAATTCCATGGCCTTCATCCTTTTGGAACAGTTGTATGCTTACAACAAAGGACTGATTACCAGCTTATATTCTTTGTCTGCTGTTTTTTTGTTTGCTTGGCATTGTTAGTCCTTACGTGTCCTTTCTTGACGTTTCGGAATTCTTTCCAGTCTATCTGTTTATTTGTTTTTTCATCTCCAGCGGCTTATATTGTAAATAAGCATTGTTTTGTGGTAAAAAGTAACTAGGCCTAACCTGCATGTAAAAAAATGTATTCTTTAGATACATTTATTTTGTCAACATATGCATGACTTATTTCAGCACTTGGTGAATATCCGATATAATAAGCAACAGCTATAAATAACTGATAAGCATAACTGTTGTAAATGCAAAAATGCACAAAAAAGCGTTGTATAAATTCAATTAATAATTGCGAATAACGATATACTGGAAATTTACGTTTTTAAAATATTGTTCTAATTTTTTGGAAGCAATTTCTTTGTACATGTACTTTGAAATTTTTTGTAAATAATCAATTTGTAACTTATTACTGTGAAGTTTCAAAATTCTTAATTCGTAAATTGTCAATTTGTTATTAGTATCTATGTAATTTCAATATTTTTAAGTTGTAAATCGATGTTTTTATAACTTGTAATAACATGTCAATTCGTTAAAAGCGATTTGTAAAGGTTTTTCTCTTATATTTGATACGTTTCCTTCAGTTTTAGTTTGTAACCCGGTTTTTATCTTTATGAATTTCGAACAGCGGTATACTACTGTTGCCTTTAATTATTTATATTTGTATAATGGTAATGATCATTGTGACGACAGATGGCGCTCGGTAGTGTCTTCGGTGTTTTAGCCTGATGTAAAAAGGGGCATCTCCATATTGAGTATATACCTAAGTAATTTAAACCAATTTTGTAACTTTACAATAACAAGTTACAAATTGACAGTTTACGAATTTAGCATTTTTAAATTACAAAGATACAAGTTGCAAAATGACAATTTACGAATTACGAATTTGAAATTTCAGTTACAAATTACAAATTTACAATTTACGAAGTCAGAATTTGAAATTAAACAGTTACAAGTTACAAAACGACAATTTTCGATTTAAGAGTTTTCAACCCGTTAGCGCTTCATAATTTTCAACTTTCATATGTATCGAACTTCTAATAGTATAAACGTATGATGCAAGTATGTCCTACCCCTCCCTTCACGTTGTTTCATCCTCAGTATTCAACGTGGCCGTTATCCATGTGTCTTTATACTGACTGGTAAAGATCCAAATTTGAGTTTCTATGAGTTGAAATATAGAAAGAAGAAAATATCTATGAATACAATGAATGTGCCCAAAAAAGGTGTGGTAAATGACACAAATATATTACCGAAGTGCAACCATAGGTAACAAGACATTATGTGACAATAGATTTTCCATAACAAAAAGTTTGTAAATACGATTGTTTTCATGTGGAAGATGTGGTAACAAAGGTATTGCCTTACCGATTATGCATATCCTCTTTTAATATACTGTAATCGCACTTATGGTAGTAAATGTATCAAACTCCAAACACTTGAAGAATTAAATAGCCACAATATGTTCGGGTCGATATTCTATCTTTATAACATTTTATAAAACATTTATCACCAAATGATTCATGCTTGACAGGGATTATATAAACCAAAATATTTGATTCTGAATATTGTGATATATGTTTTAAGCATTCCGTGTTATCGTCGCATTTTTGTTTTATATTAAAGAATGTTAAAGTTATTGCAACTAAAATTGATAAACATTAGTTGGTCTTTGCCTTAAGGATGATATTTTTTTGATAAATAAAAGGGACCTTTGGGTGAATCAAAAAGGTAAATATGGGACCTTTGGGCGAATTCAAAAATAAAAAATAGTTTCTTCATCGGAATTATTTCTTTCCCATATTCTATTTAATTATTAGTATTGTATCAAAAAAGGACAATACTATGTTCTACATTTGTTACTTGTTATTTAAGGTAACTTTGTGTCTTTATTTTCCGAACACCACTTTCATATCAACTTTCTTCTTAAAAGGGTACAGCGTAAGGCAAATCTCTTGATTCATTTTTCCACTTTCAAGATAGTAAGTTTTCCTTTATTAGCAAACTATGCATATCTTTCACTACTGATTGGATATGCCTTGTTATTTAAATAAAGCATTTTTTAGTAAATAACTAAAGAACAATCTATGCTTCAATATGAAAACATATGCTAGTGCGTATAAGCACTTAATTATCTGTTTACTACACAATTATATAAGTTAAATGCTTATCATTAATGGCAGCATTATTTTTTATATTAAAGCAGGTTAAAGTTCATGCAACCAAAATTGATAAACATAAGTTGGTCTTTGCCTTAAGGGTGATAATTTTTTGATAAATAAAAGGGACCTTTGGGTGAATAAAATAGGTAAATATGGGACCTTTGGGCGAATTCAAAAATAAAAAATAGTTTCTTCATCGGATTTTTTTTCCCAATATTCTATTTAATTATTAGTATGTTATCAAAAAAGGACAGTAATATGTTCTTCATTTGTCACTTGTTATTTAAGGTCACTTTGTGTCTTTATTTTTCGAAAACCACTTTCATATCAACTTTCTTCTTAAAAGGGTACGGCGTAAGGCAAATATCTTGATTCATTGTTCCGCTTTCAAGATGGTGAGTTTTCCTTTATTAGCAAACTCTCCATGTTTTCTATTTCTAATCGGATATGATTTTGTATTTAATTATACAACATTTTTGTGTAAATAACTTAAGAAAAATATATGCTTCAATATGAAAATATATTCTATTGCGTATAAGCAATTAATTATCTATTTACCACACAATTATATTAGTTTAATGCTAATCATTAATGGCAGCATTATGTTTTATATTAAAGAATGTTAAAGTTCATGCAACTAAAATTGATAAACATAAGTTGGTCTTTGCCTTAAGGATGATATTTTTTTGATAAATAAAAGGGACCTTTGGGTAAATAAAAAAGGTAAATATGGTACCTTTGGGCGAATTCAAAAATTAAAAAAAGTTTCTTCATCGTAATTATTTCTTTCTAATATTTTATTTAATTATTAGTATTGTATCAAAAAAGGACAATAATATTTTCTTAATTTGTCACTTGTTATTTAAGGTAACTTTGTGTCTTTATTTTTCGAACACCACTTTCATATGAACTTTCTTCTTAAAAGGGTACGGCGTAAGGCAAATATCTAGATTCATTGTTCCGCTTTCAAGATGGTGAGTTTCCTTTATTAGCAAACTCTGCATGTCTTTCATTAGTGATTGGATATGCCTTCTTATTTAAATAAAACATTTTTGTGTAAATAACTAAAGAAAAATAAATGCTTCAATATAAAAATATATTCTATTGCGTATAAGCAATTAATTATCTATTTTCCACACAATTATATTAGTTAAATGCTAATTATTAATGGCAGCATTATGTTTTATATTAAAGAATGTTAAAGTTATTGCAACTAAAATTGATAAACATTAGTTGGTCTTTGCCTTAAGGATGATATTTTTTTGATAAATAAAAGGGACCTTTGGGTGAATCAAAAAGGTAAATATGGGACCTTTGGGCGAATTCAAAAATAAAAAATAGTTTCTTCATCGGAATTATTTCTTTCCCATATTCTATTTAATTATTAGTATTGTATCAAAAAAGGACAATACTATGTTCTACATTTGTTACTTGTTATTTAAGGTAACTTTGTGTCTTTATTTTCCGAACACCACTTACATATCAACTTTCTTCTTAAAAGGATACAGCGTAAGGCAAATAAAATCTCTTGATTCATTTTTCCGCTTTCAAGATAGTAAGTTTTCCTTTATTAGCAAACTATGCATATCTTTCACTACTGATTGGATATGCCTTGTTATTTAAATAAAGCATTTTTGAGTAAATAACTAAAGAACAATCTATGCTTCAATATGAAAACATATGCTAGTGCGTATAAGCAATTAATTATCTGTTTACTACACAATTATATAAGTTAAATGCTTATCATTAATGGCAGCATTATTTTTTATATTAAAGCAGGTTAAAGTTCATGCAACCAAAATTGATAAACATAAGTTGGTCTTTGCCTTAAGGATGATAATTTTTTGATAAATAAAAGGGACCTTTGGGTGAATAAAATAGGTAAATATGGGACCTTTGGGCGAATTCAAAAATAAAAAATAGTTTCTTCATCGGATTTTTTTTTCCAATATTCTATTTAATTATTAGCATGTTATCAAAAAAGGACAGTAATATGTTCTTCATTTGTCACTTGTTATTTAAGGTCACTTTGTGTCTTTATTTTTCGAAAACCACTTTCATATCAACTTTCTTCTTAAAAGGGTACGGCGTAAGGCAAATATCTTGATTCATTGTTCCGCTTTCAAGATGGTGAGTTTTCCTTTATTAGCAAACTCTGCATGTCTTTCATTACTGGTTGGATATGCCTTGTTATTAAAATATACACCAAAAATACATGCCATTGAGGTATATTATAGCTCAAACTAATGCTAAGGGTGTTTACTACATGCCTGAATCTGTATTTATACTGAAATATGTGAACGTAAGCCCAAAATAAATTTAATCGACCCCTACTCCCAATTTGGAACGCCAGACGTCAATATTGAGCATACCTACCCCGGATCTTTTCACCCTAGAGACAAAACTGAGCATGTCATTGGTCTATACAAGGTGTCATTTTTACCTTAATGGCCTTGGCTAACTTTAACATGTGTTTTCCAACATAAATACTTGCTTCATTAAGCGGGAAACACGAAAAACCATCATAAAGCCAAGAAAACCAACATAAAGGCAAATATCAATTATTATAGTGAAAATCTTCCCTTCGCACCGCCCAGACATGCCAATGAGGTATATTATAGCTCAAGCTAATGCTTAGGGTGTTTACTACATGTCTGGATCTTTATTTATACTGAAATATGTGAACATAAGCCAAGACAATATTTAGTCGACCCCCACCCCAATTTGGATAGCCAGACGACAATATTGACTATACCTACCCCGTATCTTTTCACCATAGAGACCAAACTGAACATGTCATTGGTCTATACAAGGTGTCATTTTTACCGTAAAGGCCTTGGCTAACTTTAACATGTGTTTGCCAACATAAATAGGTGCCTCATTAAGCGGGAAACACGAAAAACCATCATAAAAGCCAAGAAAACCAACATAACTGAATCTTTATTTATACTGAAATATGTGAACGTAAGCCCAACAAAAATTTAATCGACCCCTTCTCCCAATTTGGATAGCCAGACGCCAATATTGAGCATACCTACCCGGATCTTTTCACTCTAGAGACAAAACTGAGCATGGCATTGGTCTATACAAGGTGTCATTTTTACCTTAACGGCCTTGGCTAACTTTAACATGTGTTTTCCAACATAAATAGGTGCCTCATTAAGCGGAAAACACGAAAAACCATCATAAAAGCCAAGAAAACCAACATAAAGGCAAATATCAATTATTATAATGAAAATCTTCCCTTAGCACCGCCCAGACATGCCATTGAGGTATATTATGGCTCAAACTAATGCTTAGGGTGTCTTCTACATGCCTGAACTTTTATTTATACTGAAATATGTGAACGTAAGCCAAGACAATATTTAGTCGACCCCCACCCCCAATTTGGATAGCCAGACGACAATATCGACTATACCTACCCCGGATCTTTTCACCCTAGAGACCAAATTGAGCATGTCATTGGTCTATACAAGGTGTCAGTTTTACCGTAATGGCCTTGACTAACTTTAACATGTGTTTTCCAACATAAATAAGTGCCTCATTAAGCGGGAAACACGAAAAACCATCATAAAAGCCAAGAAAACATTCATAAAGGCAAATATCAATTATAGTGAAAATCTTCCCCCAGCACCGCCCAGAAATGCCATTGAGGTACATTATAGCTCAAACTAATGCTTAGGGTGTCTACTACATGCCTGAATCTTTATGTATACTGAAATATGTGAACGTAAGCCAAGGAAATAATTTAAGCGACCCCTACCCCCAATTTGGATAGCCAGACGACAATATTGACCATACCTACCCCGGATCTTTTCACCATAGAAACCAAACTGAGCATGTCATTGGTCTATACAAGGTGTTATTTTTACCGTAAAGGCCTTGGCTTACTTTAACCTGTGTTTTCCAACATAAATAGGCGCCTCATTAGGCGGAAAACACGAAAAACCATCATATAAAAGCCAAGAAAACCAACATAAAGGCAAATATCAGTTATAGTGAAAATCTTCCTCCAGCACCGCCCAGACATGCCATTGAGGTATATTATAGCTCAAACTAATGCTTAGGGTGTCTTCTACATGCCTAAATCTTTATGTATACTAAAATATGTGAACGTAAGCCAAGAAAATAATTAATCGACCCCTACCCCCAATTTGGATAGCCAGACGACAATATTGACCATACCTACCCCGGATCTTTTCACCATAGAGACCAAACTGAGCATGTCATTGGTCTATACAAGGTGTCATTTTTACCGTAAAGACCTTGGCTAACTTTAACATGTGTTTTCCAACATAAATAGGTGCCTCATTAAGCGTACACGAAAAACCATCATAAAAGCCAAGAAAACCAACATAAAGGCAAATATCAATTTCAAACTAATGCTTAGGGTGTCTACTACATGCCTGAATCTTTATTTATACTGAATTTGTGAACGTAAGCCAAAACAATATTTAATCGACCCCTACTCATAATTTGAATCGCCAGACGCCAATATTGAGCATACCTACCCCGGATCATTTTACCCTAGAGACAAAACTGAGCATGTCATTGGTCTATACAAGGTGTCATGTTTACCTTAAAGGCCTTGGCTAACTTAAACATGTGTTTTCCAACATAAATAGGTGCTTCATTAAGCGGAAAACACGAAAAACCATCATAAAAGCCAAGAAAACCAACATAAAGGCAAATATCAATTATTATAGTGAAAATCTTCCCTTAGCACCGCCAAGACATGCCATTGAGGTATATTATAGCTTAAACTAATGCTTAGAGTGTCTCCTACATGCCTGAACCTTTATTTATACTGAAATATGTGAACGTAAGCCAAGAAAATATTTAGTCGACCCCCACCCCCAATTTGGATAGCCAGACGACAATATCGACTATACCTACCCCGGATCTTTTCACCCTAGAGACCAAATTGAGCATGTCATTGGTCTATACAAGGTGTCATTTTTACCGTAATGGCCTTGACTAACTTTAACATGTGTTTTCCAACATAAATAGGCGCCTCATTAGGCGGAAAACACGAAAAACCATCATATAAAAGCCAAGAAAACCAACAAAAGGCAAATATCAATTATAGTGAAAATCTTCCTCCAGCACCGCCCAGACATGCCGTTGAGGTATATTATAGCTCAAACTAATGCTAAGGGTGTTTCCTACATGCCTGGATCTTTATTTATGTTGAAATATGTGAACGTAAGCCAAAAAAATATTTAATCGACCCCTACTCCCAATTTGAATCGCCAGACGCCAATATTGAGCATACCTACTCCGGATCTTTTCACCCTAGAGACAAAACTGAGCATGTCATTGGTCTATACAAGGTGTCATTTTTACCTTAAAGGCCTTGGCTAACTTTAACATGTGTTTTCCAACATAAATAGGTGCCTCATTAAGCGGGAAACACGAAAAACCATCATAAAAGCCAAGAAAACCAACATAAAGGCAAATATCAATTATAGTGAAAATCTTCCCCCAGTACCGCCCAGACATGCCATTGAGGTATATTATATCTCAAACTAATGCTTAGGGTGTGTACTACATGCCTGAATCTTTATGTATACTGAAATATGTGAACGTAAGCCAAGAAAATAATTAATCGACCCCTACCCCCAATTTGGATAGCCAGACGACAATATTGACCATACCTACCCCGGATCTTTTCACCATAGAGACCAAACTGAGCATGTCATTGGTCTATACAAGGTGTCATTTTTACCGTAAAGACCTTGGCTAACTTTAACATGTGTTTTCCAACATAAATAGGTGCCTCATTAAGCGGGAAACACGAAAAACCATCATAAAAGCCAAGAAAACCAACATAAAGGCAAATATCAATTTCAAACTAATGCTTAGGGTGTCTACTACATGCCTGAATCTTTATTTATACTGAAATATGTGAACGTAAGCCAAAACAATATTTAATCGACCCCTACTCCCAATTTGAATCGCCAGACGCCAATATTGAGCATACCTACCCCGGATCTTTTCACCCTAGAGACAAAACTGAGCATGTCATTGGTCTATACAAGGTGTCATTTTTACCTTAAAGGCCTTGTCTAACCTTAACATGTGTTTTCCAACTTAATTAGGTGCCTCATTAAGCGGAAAACACGAAAAACCATCATAAAAGCCAAGAAAACCAACATAAAGGCAAATATCTATTATAGTGAAAATCTTCCCCCAGCACCGCACAGCCATGCCATTGAGGTATATTATAGCTCAAACTAATGCTTAGGGTGTCTACTACATGCCTGAATCTTTATTTATACTGAAATATGTGAACGTAAGCCAAGAAAATATTTAATCGACCCATACCCCCAATTTGGATAGCCACACGCCAATATTGACCATACCTACCCCGGATCTTTTCACCCTAGAGACCAAACTGAGCATGTCATTGGTCTATACAAGGTGTAATTTTTACCGTAAAGGCCTTGGCTAACTTGAATATGTGTTTTCCAACATAAATAGGTGCCTCATTAAGCGGGAAACACGAAAAACCATCATAAAAGCCAAGAAAATCAACATAAAGGCAAAGATCAATTATAGTGAAAATCTTCCCCCAGCACCGCCCAGACATGCCATTGAGGTATAGTATAGCTCAAACTAATGCTAAGGGTGTTTACTACATGCCTAGCTCTTTATTCATACTGAAATATGTGAACGTAAGCCCAAACAAAATTTAATTGACCCCTACCCCCAATTTGGATAGCCAGACGCCAATATTGACCATACCTACCCTGTGTCCTGTTAAATTGTTCCCTTTAAAAAGTTTTGGATTCTCATATATTCTATGTATAATTTTTGGACTAGTTTGAATCTCGGTCTATTTCTGTAATTTATTCTTGCATACTTTTGATTTTTTAACCCTGTATGCGTACATTGCCTATGTAAATTTTAAAATTGTTTGTATGCACATTGAACGACAAATTTATGTGACGTATATAATTTTTCTGACGTCGGACACTCAAGTAGATCCATGTGTTCGTGGATAGGTTTTTGTGTCCTGTTAAATTGTTCCTTTTAAAAGTTTTAGATTCTCATAAATTCTATGTATAACTTTTGGACTAGTTTGATTTCTGTAATTTATTCTTACATACTTTTGATTTTTTAACCCTGTCTGCGCTCATTGCCTATGTAAAATTTAAAATTGTTTATAATCCAGGTACTTTTGATAACTATTGTATGCACATTGAACGACAAATTTATGTGACGTATATAATTTTTCTGACGTCAGACACTCAAATCAATCCATGTGTTCGTAGATAGTAGATGTGGTTGTGTCCTGTTAAATTGTTATACGATGATGACTGATGTTCCCATATTTTGACTATTTTATTGATTGTGACTGTTTATTTAACGCATCATGTAAATGTAACGGAATTTGATGAGACTGTTATTAAAGTGAGAGGGTTAGCGCTATAGAACCAGGTTTAATCCACCATTTTCTACATTTGAAAATGCCTGTACCAAGTCAGGAATATGACAGTTCTTGTCCATTCGTTTTTGATGCGTTTTGTTTTTTGATTTTGCCATGTGATTATGGACTTTCCAAATTGATTTTCCTCTGAGTTCAGTATTTTTGTGATTTTACTTTTTTCATGTTAGTCATTACAATATTAGTTTTTAAGAATCTGCAACTGTGAATATTTTGCTAATACTTAAAAATTCTGATTGAAAATTTTGCTGTGGAATGTATACTGGCTATTATATAGGTGATTGCCAATCACAAAGTAAGATACAAATATTGTTGGAAGGAAACATAATTTGAGTTGTTGCCTTTAAGATTCAAAGTGATTTAGTTGATATAAACTTTATTGGTTTTTATCATTTGTTTATACTACAAGGTGAATTAGTTAAAGATCCATGTGTGTGGTTATTTGTTTGAATGCTATAGTTAATGTATGTAAACTACTCAGATATAAACCTGTAGGTTCAATAAGTAGTTTCATTTTTAATATTAGCAGAATCAGACCTCGTCATATCCAGGGTGACCTTCCCCAACAACCAGGAACCCCCCTATCTATTTATACATCAGCAAAGTTGTTTATTTTACATCATTATTACATAGTACATGTACTTTATTTTTGTGTAAGATGTTTGTGAGTGTATTGTGTGTGTTAATTAGGCCTAAAATAGAATATTATTTGTTTCCCCAATCCCGACTGACCCTGCAAAAATGGCCCTACTCATAAAATTTTATTGTCAAAGCTAAGCCAAACATTATTTTATTCATTTCTGATCATTTCGGGCTTGCCGGATCATCTGATAATATTCAGGCTTTTGGGAAAAATAAAATTATTTACCTACCTACTTACCCACACCTGGCTTGTCAGGGTAGGGATTGGGAAAACAAGTATCAGAGTCCATCTATCACAGTCAGATGATATATCCTGTAACAAAAATGGTACTGTGGCCTATAGACGTGGTGTCAGAGTCAATCTATCACTGTCAGGTGATTTATCCCGTAACAATAATGATACTGTGACCTATAGACATGGTGTCAGAGTGAATCTATCACAGTCAGATTATTTATCGCGTAACAATAATGATACTGTGACCTATAGACATGGTGTCAGAGTCAATCTATCACAGTCAGATGATTTATCCTGTAACAATAATGATACCTTGACCAATAGAAATGGCGTCAGAGTAAATCTATCACAGTCAAATGATTTATCCTGTACCACTAGTTGTACTGTGGCCAATAGACATAGTATCAGAGTCAATCCATCACAGTCAGATGATTTATCCTGTAACAATAATGATACTGTCACCTATAGACATGATGTCAGAGTCAATATATCACAGTCATATGATTTATCCTGTAACAATAATGATACTGTGAATTATAGACATGATGTCAGAGTCAATCTATCACAGTCAGATGATTTATCTCGTACCAATAATGATACTGTGAACTATAGACATGGTGTCAGAGTCAATCTATCACAATCAGATGAT